>NW_025927610.1:3158712-3758712 GCF_022837055.1 Prionailurus viverrinus | reverse complement strand
GGGTCTTCCTGAGAGCTAGCAGACCTGCTCCCTGACTGCTGCCCTCCGGACCCTGCAGTTCGAAGCTCCAAGGTCCACCTCAATCAGGGCCCCTGGGTCCACAGAGCCCCCAGATGGGCCCTCATTCTCCCACTTCTGCTGCTTAAGTGGGACGGGTAGGGGGTAACCTGCCAGTTACTCTGTCCCCCTCAGAGTAGCCGGTTTCCCCCACTTCTGTGGTTAGTCCTGGTGAAGACGTGACAGGTCAGCTGCAGCTGTGCAGAGACTGCCCAAAGATGGGGCAGTGGTGACCAGCCAGCCAGCCTCCCAACAGCGCTGGCTGTGCGGATACATGGTTCCCAAGGCAATCAGGTGGGGGTGGGCTGACAGGAGGACCACTCACCCCCTTGGGCCCTGCACGGATCCAGGCAGAAGCTCCCTGAGAACCAGAGTTTGGGGCTCACTAGGGCCCCCAATACGATGGAGGGAGCCCACTTTTCCCTACTCTTCCATACCCTTCTGTTTCCAAAGACAGCTTAACTATAAATCTAAAGAGAATGGAATGCAGAGGCTAAAACTCCAGGGCACAAAGCAGGTGCTCAGTAAATCTGCATGGAGGGAGGCCCTTCTGGCTCGGCAGCTTGCTCTGGAGTCCTGGCTCTGGGACTCCAGCCGAGAAATTGGAAAATCACCTGCGCTGTTTCCTGGGATGGCGGTGGGAATAAGGAGGCCCATCCTACAGGGTCACCAGGCTCTTCTCTAAGGACTCTGAGACCTCTGCCTGATGCCTCCACTGGTGTTTCTGCCTGGCCTGGGGTGGGGGGAGGGCCTTCCCAAGCCCCCTCATTGCTCCCTGAGGAGACTGTACACACATGTTGACCCCACAAGGCACAAAATAACCCTCTTTCACCAACATGCCATGCGGCAATCCAGAGTGCACACCCCTACCCCCTTGAACAGCTAGGCAGATGACCTCGGGTGATGAGTGTGTTTTCCCTTCCCTGGATTTTAAAATAAACAGGACTCCTCAGCAACTCCTGCTTCCAGAATCAAAAATAAATGTCTCTTGGGCTGAAGATGAGGCCAGAGTGCTGGTAGGGAGCACATACCAGTAGCTTCCAGTGGGGCGGGGGAGACGGGGAGGGGACCAGTGGAGGGCACACACAGGCACACGTGCCCTATGTACATGGCTGCCCGGGGAAGACCCCTAAAGCTGAGGGAGACTTCCTTTGGTCCAGGGCCCTTCCTGAAGGCTGAGGGGGCTCCCACCTGGCTCAGAACACCGGGACCGCCTGCTGATGCCCCTGCACCTGTCAGGGCCAGCTGTCCATGTTGAATCCCGATATTCTCCCAGGAGCCAGACTCCACGGCTATCTTTAGTGCTACCAGCCCAGGAAACCTCCCCAGGGTCCCTGCCAGTGTCTTCTGGCCTTCCTCACATCAGGGGCCTTCTGAGCACAGATCCTACATGCCTTCCCTTCTCGTTGCAGTGGTCCCCACTCCTGCAGCCCTGCTAGGGTCTCCCCAGGCATCACGGTCAGACCCTGCCCAGCTGAGAGTGCAGCCCTGCCTGGGTCTCCCACATTAGTGACAGGTTGTCCCTCTGGGAGTCCTCCAGGCAGAACCCCAGGAAGCCCCCAAGTACCCCCCCCCCCGCCCAGGCATGTCACGCCTCCCTAGGTTCTGCACAGTGTCTGTTGTCTCATACTTAGTGGAGACCAACAGTGAACTGCCCCTGGGATCGCCTCAGGGGTGTCACGTGATGGAAGGTGTGTGCCCCAAGGGGCAGGACCCCTGCTACAGTGGCACTCACATGTGATGTGGTTCCCAGACGCACCCGCAGACTGGCTGCAGCTGGTGCTTCCCTACTGGGTGCAGGCACAGGGGCTCTGAGGGCTTGTTCCCCAGGTGTGGAACTGCAGAATCCTGCCTGCCCACTTCATTCGGCCACCAAGCGCCCTCCCCCTGCTCAGCCTACAGACCCCACCCCCGTCCTTTCCCACCCCTGACCTTCACTCCCCTCAACCCAGGACCAGGACATCCAGCCCCTGATTCTGTGGTGACCTTGGTACCTGGCACCATTCACAGGCACCTGTGTGCCCTCCCCAGCTTCTGCCTGCTGGGCCCCGATATAGGGGGGAAACTTGCCCGAGTAATGGCCCAGGGCCCAGCCCATGTGGATGGCCCTTCATCCCAGAAATGCTATCCCCACTGTGTTCCAGGCAAGGAGTTCCCTGCCATGGGGACGGGGCCCTGGGACTTATCTGCCACCGAGGCAGATAGGTGAGGGTGTACACAACATGCTCGAGGAGTGCATGGTGACCAGCCCCCAAGGCCACTCACAGTAACTTTGTGCAAATCTAGGAAAGGTGCTCCTTCCTCTAGTTCCCATAGCTCCCGGGTCTTTGGTCCACATGTAGGTGGCCCTGGAGATGTACAGAAAACAGGAGAACAAAAGCTTCTGGGTCAGGGGCAGTGGGGAGGTGCCTGGAAACCTGGGGGCCCTGCTGGGCAGGGCAGGATGGGCATCTGAGTCACCCGCCAGCTGCCAAAGCTCACTCTGCAGTTGTCCAGTCCCCAGGGTAGCCCTGTGCCTGCCCTTGTAGGGAGCGGCAGCCGGAGCCCGAAGTGTCCTGGGGGACTGGGTAGGAGCTTAAGACAGGCGACCTAGGCAGGGAGGGCACAGACCATCGCATCAGGCAGACCTAGGCATGGTGAGTGTGGCCCGTAGGCCACTGGGGCAGGAGCGAGTGTGAGTGTGTGTGTGTTTATGCACAGTGTGCGATTGTGACTATGTACACTTGCGTCACCTGCACAAGCGTGTGGGGTGTGTGTGTGTGTGTGTGTACGCACACAAGTTGAGTCTGTTTACATGTGTGAGGGTGTGTGCAGTGGGGAGGAAATCTGTGCTCCGTGGCCGTCTCCATGCAGGTCTGGGGCTGAAAGACGAGGGCCCGGGCCTTCACCCTGGCAGGGTCCCGAGAACAGCCCCACCCACTTGCTGGCCACCTGCACAACCCATCCGCTCCTTGGGTATTCAGGCCCAGCTGGTTCCTCCTGGCTGGATGGCAGGGCAAAGCTCGAGAAGAGCTGCAGGTGCTGTGCTGTCAGGGCTCCTCACACCCACACCAGGCGCCTACAGCCATCCCAGCCCAGGGACCCGGGCTTGGGGTTCCCCCGGAGCCCCTGGTGCTATAGTCCCTGCGTCCTCTGCCTTGCCTTCCAAAATGCCAGCCTGGAGGACCCTCAGCCTTGCTGTTTCTCACATTAGGCCAGCAGGAAGACCAAGAAGAAGGAAGGGGGGGGCCTTCGGGCCCAGAGAGCATCATCCAACGTCTTTTCCAACTTCGAGCAGACCCAGATCCAGGAGTTCAAGGAGGTGAGGCTTTGCTCTTGTCCCAGGTCCCCTCCACCCAGAAGCTCCTGATCAGGGGCCCCCTGGGAATCATAAGGCAGGTGACCCAAAGACCCTATGGGAGCCTCGCTCCAGAGCCAATGAGAGTAGATGCCTGTCCTGACATGGTGTGGCTGGCCTGGCAACCTAGTGACCCTGGCTCCGGTTTCAGGCATTCACACTGATGGATCAGAACCGAGATGGCTTTATTGACAAGGAGGATCTGAAGGACACCTATGCCTCCCTGGGTATGTGCCGTGGGGCAGAACCCCGCCACACCCCACCTCAGAATGTCCTCCAGCCCTGGAGAGCCTTGCTCTACACTTGGGCCCTACAGCCTGACCTGACATCCCACGTCCCATGGGCCATGAGGAGGTGGGCCGGGTCTCCCCTGGGGGAGAAATCCCTCTCTGGTTTGGCCAGGGCATCACTAGATGCCCAAGCACAGGCATCATGGATGGGGGGGTTGGGACCAAAGCTCCAGGGAAGGGCCAACCTCCCAGAGGGACACCACTGCATGGGGAGGCTTGCCCTCCTGCCCCCAGGCATGCTAAGGAAGCCCAGAAACAGACCCGGGAGAGAATGTGGAGCCAACTTATGCTCCTCTAAAGAGCCAAAGACTGGCCCTTTCCCCCTCAACTTCCCATCTGGGGCCATGTTCTCAGCCTGAGGCAGTCCCAGGGGAGGACAGGTAGGTTTCTTTCCTCTGGGCCCCCTTACACCCAGGTAAGATCACAGTCTCCCTGGACCCCATGCGTGGCCTCTTCCTCCTCCTCAACAGTCCATCTCCCCGGGGCTCAGGTTTTGGGGTTATGCTGACGTGCAGAACCTGTACCCCACCACCCTTGGGCCAAGTGTCCCCCCCATCTGCTCACTGCCCTCCTTATGGTCTCCCCAACTTGATTCTGGGGTCACCTGGAGAATGATGGAGTTGGGAGGCCAGTGGGGACAGCAGACACATCAACAACAAGAACAGCCAGGGTGAGTGTGACATTCCTACCCAGCGTCCCCGGTCTTGTATTGGCGACAGGCAAAACCAACGTCAAGGATGATGAGTTGGATGCCATGCTCAAGGAGGCCTCGGGACCCATCAACTTCACCATGTTCCTGAATATGTTTGGGGCGAAGCTGACGGGTGAGAACCATGGGGTGGGGAGCACCATGGAGCCAGGCTTCTCCCTGGCCAGGGGCAGCCTTCAGGCCAGTCTGCCAAAGCCATCTGTATTTCGTTAGCTCCTAACACTTACAAACCCAGGCATTTCACATAAAAATCCAAATGTTCCAATTTGATGAAAAGCCTAGCATTCTGGTACCCACATCTGTGGGCCACACGCCCAGCCTACCTCCCCTCTGCCTACTGGCGACAGCCTCTGTCCCTCACTCGCTGAGCACTCGCTCCACCTCTGGGCCTGGGTAGAACTCCGGGGACCCCCAGAACAGTCCCCTCAGGGTGGGTAGAACTCCAGGGACCCCAGAAAAGTCCCCTCAGGGTGGGTAGAACTCCAGGGACCCCAGAACAGTCCCCTCAGGGTGGGAGCTGCAGAGTCTCCCAGGCGCTCAGGAGCTGGAGGTGGGAAGGCTCTGGGATGGCCCGGAGCAGGACTGGAGCCCTAAAAGCCCCTGGTTCAAGGCCTTTTGTGGGCAGGTACGGATGCCGAAGAGACCATCCTGAATGCCTTCAAGATGCTGGATCCTGAAGGCAAAGGCAGCATCAACAAGGACTAGTGAGTTTGGTCACAAACGCCTGGGTGTCTCCCCTGAGGGGCACCAAGCCCCTCCCCCCCAGCCTGGGCATCTCTCCTGAGGGGCGCCAAGCCCCCCCCCCACCCCGCCCCAGGGTCCAGGTGTTGGGCTGCCTGTCCCAAGGTCCCAAGTCCCTCAGGGTAACTGAGGGCAAAACCAGTCCTACCCACACCAAGGCCAGGGCACCCAGTAACCCAGCTGGTCATGCCACTTGTACGATCACTGGGTCTTCAACCCCCTTTGAGGGCTACATCAGCCAAGCACTGGGAGTGGGCACATTTGGTGTGCCAGGCACTCGCCTCTAATCCCTCCTCAGTCTCCTCCCTGCAGATGGAGCCCCCACAAGGGGTAGTGACCCGAGTGTCAGGAAGGACTCCCAGTGACCACTCCCCGGTGCCTAGGACTCCCCCTAGAGCCAGGCTTCCAAAAGACACCTGCGCTGTGAGTGGGTGGGACTAGAGGGTGAGCGTCCCCCCCTTGAGGCATCCCACACAGAAGAGCCAAGTCACGGGGCTCCCCTGGGGCCACCCCTCTGGTTCTTCTGCTGATGGTCCCTTTCTTCAGAGCAGCCTAATTTGGCTTCTCCCTCCTTGTCCTCAGCATCAAGCGGCTGTTGATGTCTCAGGCAGACAAGATGACCGCTGAAGAGGTAACGGTCCACTCCGCCCCCGCCCCACCCCCTCCCCCATGGCCCTCCGTGCAGCTCCAGTGCGGCCCTCTGGGCTCCAGGGGGGATACTCCCTGGGCCTCCAGAAGCTGCACCATCAGGGTGGGCAGGACACCCAGTGGCTGGGCCCTGGTCCCACCCCTGGCTCCCCATAAGCAAAAACAACACTGGGAGCTGGCTGGAGTGAGTTGCCTGTAATTCCGAGGACCTTTTTGCTCCTTCGCCTCTTCCCTGGGCCTGACCCGCCCCCACACCACCCGGGCTTGCAGGTTGACCAGATGTTCCAGTTTGCCACCATCGATGCTGCAGGCAACCTGGACTACAAGGCACTGAGCTACGTGCTCACCCACGGGGAGGAGAAGGAGGAGTGAGGGGCATGGCCCCGTCCCCACCTGGGCTGCAGCCAGTTCAATAAACATGAACCCACAAACCTGCCTGCCAGTGTCTGCAGAGGGAGAGGAGGACGAGTCACCTGGGGGTGGGACAGTCTGCAGGTGGGGAACTTCCGCCTGGGTGGGGGAAGTGTCTGCCTTGGCAGGGAGAGTGTGGGGAGGGTCCACTGTGGGTGGGAGTGTTTGCTTGGAACTAGGAGAGTCTGGAGGGGAAGCGCCTGCTGGGGTGGGAGCATCTGCCTGTGGGGTCCTCCCTCTGCTTCCCCTCCCCACCCAGCCTGCCCCCCCCCCCCCCCCCCCGCTGTGCTAGCACTCATCCCAGGGCATTAGGCCACTCAGTGGTCAGCAGAGGTTGAGTAAAGCTACGGGTTGGGATCCCCCAAACACGGCCTTTCTCACAACAGTCGACTCCAGACTCGGTCATGCTAGGGGCCCCCAGGGCCCCCAATCCCTCCATGTCCCCCTCGGCTCTTGTCTCTCTTGCTAGGTCCACTCCCATACGCTGCTCCAGCACCAGCCACCCTGGGTCTGGCCTGGCCACTGGGGTGTCTGCTTGTCGCACGGCACCAGCAGTTCTTGCCACAGCCACAGGGTCCTCTCTGGGCCACCCTGCCTTGCCCCAAGTCCCTCCGGCACCTGCATGAAGCTGTCACCCTGTGACCAAAGCCTGTCTCTCCTGGCCTCCCCTTCATGTCCCCAGAACCACTTCTTGATGCGCTAACTGCTCTCTTAGCTTCCAGATCTCGTCAGGGACCCTTGTGACATCTCTGCAAGTCCTGAGGGTTCCAGGGGCTCAGGGCTCCCAGGAACAAGAAGGCGGGGCCAGGAGAACAGCTCTAGGGATGAGTGGCCCCGAGCTTCCTAGGGCGCCAGTGCCGGAGGTCGTGTGGATGCCTCAGGGGGTGGCTGCCGGGTGGGGTTCGCGGTCCACGGTCACAGGGGACATGTCCTCCTGGATGGAGCAGCTCGCACTGGCCTCAGCCTGGAGGCGCCGGTATGGTGTGTGGAAGAAGAGAACCAGGAAGCAGCTGAAGAGGGTGCAGAGGCCAGCCATCAGCAGCATGGACACTGGGGAGACACAACCCAGCTCTGTTCTGAGGCTGGCCCAAGCAGCCAAGCTCCCCACACAGGACCCAGAGTAGCCACACGGCTGGCAGAGCCCCCGCGGACCCCACTGGCCATGACCAGAGAGTGACCTGGAAACAGATCTTGCCCAGCATCCAACGGGCCCTGAGGGCATGTTCACAGACCCAGGTGTGGTGAGATCCAAGGTCAACGGCATGGGGTCCCTGGACGTGGCCATCCTCACCCCTGTCTCTCTCTCTCTCTCTCTTTCCTCTCTTTGCCTCGCTCTCTCTTTCCCTGATCTCATTGTTAAACAACTCACGTGGGCTGAAAAGTTGAGCTTTCATCAGGGCCTCAGGGCTGCACCCACCATCCTAAGCCTTGGTGGGGAAAGGTCGGCCTTGTTGCCCTCCAACTCTACCCCGCCCTAGCCCTGTGGGTGCCCTGCACGTGCCAAGGAGAGCAAAAGATGCCGAGAGGAAGGGGCCCGTGGAAGGGAGTTTCCAGGGCCGGAGGTGGGGGGGCTAGGCCCTGAGGTCCCATGCAGGCCGGGGCACTCACCCTGCCAGTCCAGTGGGCCCTGGCCATCCTGGCAGGTGGAGACAGACGGCTCCGCACGGCGCACGGTCAGGGCAGTCAGCAGGACCATGATGAGCACGCCCTCGGCCTGCCTAGACAGCCACGAGGCCTTCAGCCCTGCCCCAGGCACCACTCACTGCTCTCAGTGCCGTCGGTCATTCTGAGGGCAGCGTGCTGTTCCGGTCAGCGTGGACCCCAGCAGCCAGCCCAGGACTGCACGCAGCTCAGAACGTGCAGGTGACCCACTGTGTAGCCTGGAGTGGGGTGAGGGGAGGGTCTCTGGGGTCCCAGGGAAGTGGCAGAGGGACCGACACTCACCCCAGCACGAAGATCAGGCCCGCAGCCGCACCCTCACCCACAGGGAAGGAGCACTCAACGGCCAGCTCCATGGCAATGGGTGCCACCGCGAAACCAAAGAGGCCAAGCAGTGAGCAGATGGCAGCCAGCGCGAGGGTCTGTCCCTGCAGCTGAGACACCTAGGGGGCAGTGAGCCACACAGAGGGATGGGTCACCCAGACCCAGCCAGGCCCTGTACCAGCACCCTGTCTGAGCTGAGCGGGGGACAGGGTCAGGGGACCGGGGAGCCCATCCCGCCCAGGGACCACTCCAGTGGGCAGAAGGTCGAAATTTCTGCTTTGACCCAGTTGCCAGCTGCCCTGCCCCAGAGCACCCCACTCCCACCACTGTAGGGTAGTCTTGGTTCGAGGCGACTCTCACCAGAGCAAAGGCCACACAGACCACGGAGGTCAGACAGAAGCCAATCTTGACAGCTTCGGTGAAGAGCTTGGTCCGGTCCACATACAGGCTGAGAACCAGGGCCCCCAGGACCCCAAACACAATGAAGAGAGCCCCGCAAAGGCCTATAAATTCCTGGAGGGGAAGAGGGGGTGGGGGGCACCCCATCATTGGGGCACAGTGACACCGGGGCCCCAGGAGGAGGCACTCACCTTCAAGACACACACCATCACCAAGAGGCCCATGGCAGGGTGACAGGGAAGGCTCAGCTGTAGGATCAGCTATGAGCGAGGGGTAGCATGTCCTCCACTGGAGGCGCCGCTTTCCTGTGTCGCCATGCCCCGGGAACTCAACAGTTGCTAAAGGCAAGGGCCTGGTTGCTGTAGACACCCTTCAGTGCCCACGGGCCCCTCATGAGTTGGGAACATGCCAGGCCTGAATCCCACACCCAGGGCTGATGCCAGACGGGGGAGGGCATGGCCAGAGATGCTATGAGCAGAGCAAGGCCTTTCCAATCTCCAAATATCAGAAGAGGACCCTTCGGCCCTTCAGGGTTGAAGCCATCCTGGGTGGGACACTGGGAAAGATAGCGGAAAGCACACACAAAATCCCAGGCCACTTGGGCACTGCCACCATCCCCTCCTCAGGGCCACCACTCATCCTCAGACTGTATTTGGCACCTGACACAACTTTTCACACGCGGCATCTCAATACCACCCACAACAGGAGGTTACCCTGTCTAGGTGTGGAAATGCAGCACTGGGGAGGTCCCGGGCCACCTGATGGAGGCAGAGGCAGACGGCCTTCAGGGTGACAGTAATGGCCCCCAAGCCCCACCCTTGAGCAGGAGAAAGGGCCAGGGTGGGGCAGCACTCACGTTGGAGTAGCCCCTCACACAAAGGACCTGCTCCAGGAGGGCCGAGAAGCTGGAGAAGATGCCGATGCCGCCCCCGAAACACACGGCCAGGACGACATAGGCTCTGTTACACAAGAGCTGGGGGAGAAGGCGCCGCTCAGCACAGGAGCTCCCGCAGGACATGCAGAGGCTCCGACAGCGCCTGTCCTGACCCCCTTCCCTCCTCAGCTCCTCCCCACCCCGATGACCCCAGCCCGGGATCCCACGGCACCGACCAGCTTCAGCCCATCCAGGAACTTCTCTGAGGTGGAGTGGATGGCCCTGGCGGAGGGTGGGGTGGGGGGCACGCTCTCCAAGAGGCAGGCGGTGGCCAGCAGGCAGGTGATGCCGGCAGGGATGATATAGATGCCCAGCTGGGGAGAGGGTGCACGTGAGTGTGCGTGCGTGTGCAAGTGTGTCTGCGAGCACACGAGTATGTGTGCGTGCGCAGGCCCTCGCAAACACGTGCACATGCACACGAGGGCTTCACGTCCAACGCTCTGGGCACCGGGTGGCACACGGCCCCCCTTGCTAGCCACCCCCACCGGCCATCCCTAGGCAGACAAAGGCAAGCCGGGGGGTCTGCTCGGCTTTGCTTCATCCGGAGCCCTGGCTTTCGAAATGTCACACAGAGATGACTTCCTCGGTGACAACCTTAGCCCCAGACTCACCCATCCGCCTGCCAACTGAACCTTCCTTCCTGCCTTTGTGAATGACCCCAACACTTACCTGGCTGCACAGCTGGAAGCCCCTCGCCTCTCCCAACCTGGCCTGAGCTACCCCCCCCCCCCCGCCCCTCCCAACCGAAGTCCCAACGCCCCGCCTGGACGCTGCAACCGCGTCTTTGGCTCCCCGAGTCTTTGGGCCAGGTTGAATCGCTCTCCCCCTAGACACCCCCGGGGTTTCCATCACATCAATGGCAACCACCTACCACCTGGCTGACCCTTCCCTCCACGGCAGACACGCTGGCCTCTGGCTGCAACCCCTACCCCTCAACCTCACATCCACCTCAGGGCCTTTGTTGGTCCCTGGTCTCCCTCTCCGGCCCGCCCCATAAACACTGCCTCCTGCTCCAGTCAGCCCCTCAGCTCACCAAAGGCCTCTCCCCACCAAGGAAACCAACATCCTGGTCCCTAGAGCTGTGTCTGACGAGGTGCCTAGGCCTCGCACATGTGGAGAAATCCCGCGTGCACTGGGGCCACTTGCTGGTGTGGCCACAGGGAGGGGCAGGTGCATACTCACACCGGCTCGTGCACACATTCCACACAAACACTCACGTACACACGTGTGTGCACACGCGAGCCCATCATGCCCACACACACACACCGCACGCAAAGGCACACGCGTGTGCCTGTACCTCATGAGCTCCCTCACCATCATGGGGATGTCCTCCTCCTTCTTCACCAGGGCAGGTGACAGCAGGTTGGCCACCAGGATGCCCAGGGGGTTTGCTGGATGGACAGATGGAGACACATGTCAGCTCAGCCGTGGCCAGGCCTGGTCCCCAGCCCACAGGCAGAGCCCTTTGCTCTCTGAGAGCTGGCAGCACAGAGGTGGCAGGACCCTCTCACTAAGCCGCGGGAGACCATCAGCCTCACCCCCCGCCACTCACACATGGTGCCAATCATGTTGGCCGTGGCTCGCTGGTGCTCGGGGAACCACAAGGCAGCCAGCTTGGCCGGAGAGAAGATGACCAGGGTCTGGGCCAGGGCACAGAGGCTCTGCCCACCCATGAGGAAGGCAAATGGGTCCTGGATCCCGCCGACCATGAAGGGCAAGGTTCGGAACACACTCCCGGCAAAGTTCAGCCATGCGCACACGATGGTCTGCAGGGATGGGGTTGGAGCGCTGCCTGGCCAGCCCGGACTCCCGGCCCAGCACCCTGCCCTCCGCCCTGCCACCCCAGTGGCTCTGCCTGGAGATCCCCAGAGAGGAAGCAATGGCTCTCGAGCCCTCACTCGAGGACCCTGCCCCATTCAAGAGCTGACCCTCACATGGGGTCTGACTCACTGCCCAGCGGAGCCCAACAGAATCCAGAACCCAGATGGCCACCACGCCGGACGGGATGGACACCACGAGGTAGACTCGCGAAAGCCAGTTGATCTGCTCGGTGGAGAGGAGGAAGTGGTGGGCAATCATGTCGGCCACGGGTGCGAAGCTGAGCCACAGCTGTGGACACACGCTGGCGTCAGCCCATGGGGCAGGTGCCACGGACACCATAGCCACCCACTGTCCCAGGCTCAGCCAGCCAGTCTGAGGGAGAGAAAGTGCCTGGCAATCCCGTAAGGGCCAGTGTCTTCATCCAGTCACCTCCAAGGGAGTGCACCAGGTTGGGGGGGGGGGGGGTCAGACAGTGTGCCCGGGATGCAGAACAGCACCATCCTGCAGGCACGGTCCGGTGGGGGGGCGGGGGCGGGGGGGGGAGACAGAGGCTGAAGATCCGGCCAGAGCCTGCAGGATCGTAAGCCCTACCAAGACTGACCCTCTAAGGAGAAAGCCCAGAGGGCTGCCAGTGAGAGGCAGATGTCTGAAGGGGGAAGGGGAGCTCTACACAGTGCATGGGCATGAAGAAGCCTAGACCGGGTACTGGACAGCACTGGAGCCTGGCAGGGTAGAAGAGGGGGTCTGGACCCTGGCATCCCAGTCGCACAGATGTATAGATGGCCCAGACTGGCTGGGCAGAGGAGCGCATCGGGGGGGACACTCGGTGCCTGTGGTGAATACCCAGATGGATAAGGGTAGGAGGCTGGGTGGGCCTGCAGCCATTGAAGGGACGTTTCCACGGGAGGGCGGGGGGGGGGGGGGGGGGGCGGCAGAAAGGGGCCCAAAAGGTATCTCTAGCTTGTCTGAAAACTCAGTGATGGAGTCCCAGGTGGAAACACCTGGGTTATGCGCTGGCCCTGCCCAAAGCCAGCCCCACCTGTCCTACAGGAGACCCAGGTGTTTGGGACGTGAGGCCCTCCCTGACAGGTGACATTTCCCAGCTGTAGGTGCTGTCAAGTGCTGGGACTCAACTCCACAGACCTTCGGCCAGCAGACCTAAGGCAAGACCTTAAGCTCGACTGGGTCAGTGGGGAAGACCACTGACCTTCCTGGCAGAGCTGAGACCCCTGCATGGGTGAGGCAAGAGGGGAGGAGGGGCTCTCCAAGGATTACTGCAGGTGGGAGAGGGGAGATGGGCCAGGGATGGACCAAAGACAAGGGCAGCACAATTCAAAGTGCACAATCACTGCAAATCCGAGAGACCCAGAAATGCAGGGGCTGGCCCCAGACCACACCCTCCGTGGTGAGGCCAGTGAGATCCAGGCTTGCTGACCCAAACAGACATTGACCACAAAGTCTCACATGACAGAGAACTTAGGCAACAGCTGCCTTTTCTTCCTTTTCCACCCCCCCTTTTTAGGACAGAACAGAGGACAGATCTTCCAGGTTCAGAAAAAGACCTGTTCCTGCCCAACTGATCCAGCAAAGACAAACCGCGGGGTCTATGCTCCAAACCCGCCCTGCTGAGCCGAGCCCATTCCTTGCTCCTCCCCAAAGCTTGTGGCTGGCAGGGCAGAGACAGGTCTAAACTGTGCAAGGCAACATGGGGACAACAGTTTATCTCCACTGCATACAAGAATTCCCTTCAGGCCACTCCAGCCCTGCCGGGTGCCTCCTTGTATCCCTTGAGTGTGCTGACAGATGCCCCACGTGCTGGCTCTTGCCCAGACCATGAGGCTGCCTCCTTGGGTCACTCTGAGGCCACCCAGACCTCACTCCAGACACCGTTCCATCTGCCTCTGACACTGCCCTCTCAGAACCATAGAGCTGTGGTCACCTGGCTGCAGACAAGTCCACGAGGGGACATGGCTGGGGTTAGCCTCATGGTCGGTGTTTATCGTGGTGACCAGAGCAGGGACCATAATTCCCGATGAGAGTCCTGCTTGCTCCGTAACGATCTGTGGACCAAAGGAGAGTGCAGCAGGATACCGCCTCAGTGTCCAAGGGACTTCTCGAGGCCACTCATGATACCCGTCCCCTCTCAGAGTCATCAGAGCAGTTCTAGGGGCTGTGTCCTCAGACCGCTGGGCCCAAAGCCAGCTCCGGCTTCCTAGCAGCTAGAAGCACCTGGCCGACAAGCCACTGTGCAGAGTCCCATAGAGAAAAGAGGTTTCCAGAGTCACAGCAGACTTCAGCCCAGGCCATGGATGCCACCTGGTCCCAGCACAGGGCTGGCTCTCCACACGCAGTCAGCAAGGAAAAGAGGCAAAAGGCCCTGATCAGTTTGGAATAACATCCAAGAGTGGTTGGACACCTCCCTGAGGTGTCTGCCCACACTCAGTTCACCCCCACTGAGCCCGCTGTACGTGACGGGCTAGGGAAAGAGGGGCCCAAACCGCTGCGCAGAACAGCTGAGGGCTCAGGGGTGAGCTGGAGAGAAGCAGGTTGGGGAGCTGAGCCCCTGTAAGTGGTAGACCCTGTTCTCACTGCTCAACCGGTCTCCGGTCTCTGCTCTGTGTGGGTTTCCAGGGCAGGGTCACTGCCAGCAGTGGGAACCATTCTAGAACAGGTAACGGGTCACTGGGGACCCTAGCTGGGGAACTGTGGAGAGGCTGTGCACACAGGTAAGGAAGGCCCCCTGTGAGGGTCCCGCATACTGAGTCAGAAACCCAGTGAAGGCTCCAGGGCACAGGTAAGCAAGGCGGCTGAGCCCTGCCTGCCTTGCAGACTGGGGTGGGGAGTTTGGAGAGGGAGGGCAAGAGCCAGATCATGAAGGCCTGTAGCCAGACGTTGGGTGTTCCAGAGGAAGACCCCTCTCCAGCTATGACAGTGACCCCCACCTCCTCCTGAGGAATGGAGGGACTCTTTCGAAACCACCACAGGTCACAGGACCCAGGCTGGGCTGTCTGGAGGACAGATGCCAGCTTTACTCCCCGTGCAGCCACAGTGGGGAGAAGGGCCTCTGGTCCCACGGCCGCGCGCTGAGGTCGCCGGCGCCCCCACTCCCAGCGGTCCCATAGTGCACACCGACCCCGCCCTGGGTGCAGCGGGACACTGGAAGGTGCGAAGCGCGCCGACTCAGGCGGGGTCCCAGCTCGGGCCGCCCGCCCCCGCCCGGAGGCGACCCCAGACCCCCGCACCGGGGCATTGGAGACGGAGGCGGCCCCAGACCCCCGCACCGGGGCATTGGAGACGGAGGCGACCCCAGACCCCCGCACCGGGGCATTGGAGACGGAGGCGGCCCCAGACCCCCTACCGTGGCGTTGGAGAAGCTGAGAAGGCTGAGCACCAGCAGAAAGACCCAGCGACGCGCGTAGACGCGGTAGTCCCACAGCGCGCCCAGGGCCTGGGTCGCGTCGGCCCCCGGCCGGTCCCCCGCGGGCAGGACCATCGCCCGCCGCTCCCGCCGCGCGGGTTGAGGAACGCGGCGCCCGGGCCAGGACCGCCCCGGAAGGTGGTGCCAGGCGCGCGGGGCGGGGCGGGGCGGGACGGGGCGCTCGGGGTCAGTCCCCGCCCCGAGGGACGGCGGTCGCTGCTCCGCCCAGGGGGAAAGATACCAGTCATGAAGTTGGACCCAGCTCCGTTGGCCAGGATGGAAGTGTCTGCCACAAAAACAGGGACAAAGTCCCCTCGCCGGGGCGAAGGAGGTCACGGCCTCTGTGCGGTCGCAAGGCGGACACGCCCACGCGGGTGGGTACAGGAGAGGGCACCCATGAAGTAACTCTGCCCGGCACGAGGTCCGCATTTCCTGAAAGGGGTTGTGGAAGGGTCCCCTACACTTCCCCCCACCCCAATTGCTGCCGTCCAAACAAGTTACAAGGAGCGGCAGGAGGCCAGTGGAAGAGGAGGCTGGGGTCAGTTTGCCAAGAGCCTCGAATCCAGACGAGGCGTTAGATTGGGCCCTTGTTGGGAGCAGGAACCAGGGGACTGGGCAGAGTTGGTGCTGCCCAGGAGGAAGGCAGGGTCCAAGGCTAGCCTGGCCTGCCCAGGGAAAGGGCCTGGGGACCTGGGGGCACTCAGCCTCCCCCATCCGGTTATTGTCTGCAGTTTGCAACTGAGGAAACAGCTGGGGCAGAGTGGGCTGCAAGGCAGAGAGGAGGGGGTGTCTGCTGTCTCTCCCACAGAACACGCTTGTGGTGGGCCGGCCTCCTCTCCAGCTTCCTCCTCACCCAGAAGTCCACCTCGAAAATCTTCCCTTCTACTCTCCAAATACTACTCTTCCTAAGGTCGCCCGTGATCTCTATGGGGCTGACATAAATGGACGAGATGCTATTCCTGTCCACCTCTGTGACCCTCCTGCTCAGCTTGAGAGGGCCCCTCCTCCCATCCTTAGGGCTCTTGCGTGGAGTAGGCAGCTCAGTAAGGTCGCAGTCGTATTTTTTCATACCAACGATGGACATGTGGAAACCAAAATTAAAGACACAATACCATTTAAAATTACTTTGGACAATTAAAAATTTTAATCTTTAAAAAATTTTACAGACCCTCCCCCCCTGGGTCAGTGAAAATTAATAAAAGGAAACCTCAATAAAAATGGAGTCAGTGAGGTGCCTGGGTGGCTCAGTTGGTTAAGCATCCGACTGCAGTTCAGGTTATGATCTCCTGGTTCATGGGTTCGAGCCCCACGTGGGGCTCTGTACTGGCAGCTCACAGATCCTGAAGCCTGCTTCAGATTCTATGTCTCTCTCTCTCTCTCTCTCTCTCTCTCTCTGCCCCTCCGCTGTCTCTCAAAAAAAAAAAAAAAAAAAAAAAATTTAATGGAGTCAGGAGTCCAGAAGGGGGAGCTCTCATGCAGTACCATTCAATATCAGAAATTGCCAGTATAGACCCTAACAGAAGAATTGTCAACAGGAAAGAATCATCAGTTACAGGCCCCAACAGGAAAAGATATGCATGATGCATCTCCTACAAGGAATTAACCACCCCTGCAACTCAGCCAGTGAGGAACTGTCATGACTGTACACTCTTGTCTTTTTCCAGTGGACTTTAATTCAAAACAACCCCTCCCAACTTCCTCCTTCTCTTTAAAATAACATTCCTCTCCTTTGTTTGTTCGACTAGCCTGTGATTTTGGCCGTAGCTTGCTTGTCCCAAATTGCAATTCTTTGCTATTCTCAAGTAAACTCATTTTTCTGCTGGTAAAATAATTGACTTATATTTTTAAGGTCAAAAGGTATAAATTTAGCAAACTGTACACAGAACTTGTATGCTAAAAATTATGCAACACAAATGAAAGAAATCAGTGAAGACCTACAAAAAAGGGAGAGATGTACCATGTTCATGGATCAGAAGTCTCAACATAGTAAAAATGTCAGGTCTCCCCAGATTGATCCGTAAGATTAATACAATTCCTATCAAAAGAGTTTTGTAGGGGCGACTGGGTGATTCAGTTGGGTAAGTGTTGGAATCTTCTTGATTTTGGCTCAGGTCATGATCTCCTGAGTTCATGAGTTCCAGCTCCTGGAAGGGCAGAGCCTGCTTAGGATTCTCTTTCTCTCCCTTTCTCTCTGCCCCTCCCCTGCACACAAGCACACACATTTGCTCTCGCATGCTCTCTCTCTCTCTCTCTCTGAAAAGTAAATAAATAAACAATCAAACAAAGCGTTTTTTAGACATAGAGTGGGAGAAAATATTTGTAAACCACATACCCAACAAAGGACTGGTATCTAGACTATATAAAGAACCCTCAAAACCCAACAGTAAAAAAGCAAAGCGAAAGTTCAATTAGCAAAAGACATGAAGAGACATTTCATTGAAGAGGAAATACAAATGGCAAATAATTACGAATGGCTAACATCATTAGTCATTAGGAAAATGCAAATTAAAACCACAATTAAAAAAACACAATAGGGACGTCTGGGTGGCTCAGTCGGTTAAGCGTCCGACTTTCGGCCCAGGTCATGATCTCGTGGTTCATGAGTTTGAGCCCCAAAGTCAGGTTCTGTGCTGACCACTCAGAGCCTGGAGCCTGCCTTGGATTCTGTGTCTCCCTCTCTCTCTGCCCTTCCCCCAACTCGTGTGTGTGGGGGGGGGGGGGGGGGTGCGCTCTCTCTCTCTCTCTCTCTCTCTCTCTCTCAAAAATAAATAAATATTTAAAAAATTCTTAAAACCACGATGAGATACCACTACACACTTCTCAGAATGGCTAAAATAAAAAACAATGACATCAAATGCTGCTGAGGTTGTGGGTAACTCGGTTACTCATCCATTGCTGATAATGTAAACGGTACAGCCACTGTGGAAACCAGGTTGGCAGTGTCTTATAAAACCATTAAGCAGTTATCTTATGACCTAGCAGCTGTACTTTCAGAGTTTATCCCAGGAAAATAAAAACTTATTTTCCACAAAAATCTGTACCCAAATGTTCACAACAGCCTTATTTGTGATACCTAAAAACCGGAAATGACTCAGATGGCTTTTAGTGAGTAAGTGTTTGAGCCAACTGCAATGCATCCAGACCGTGGAGTGGGCTCACTGGGAATGGACTGTTCATACAGGAAGCAGTCTGGGTGAATCTCAGGGCAATTACGCTGGGGGGGAGGGGCGCAGAATCCAAACTCAGAAGTTATATCCTTTATGATCTATTAACTTTAAAAATAAAACCGCCACTTATTTTACCAGCAAAAATGGGTTTATTTGGAAACAGCAGAGAATTACAGTCCAGGGCAAGCAACCTACTGAAAAACCATAGGCTAGTTTGGAGAACAAAGCAGAGGAGGCTCTTTCTGAGAGGAGAGAGTCAGGAGGGCAGAAAGTCCAGCTAGGAGCTGGAAGTGTAGTGGCTTCTCATTGGCTGGGCTGTGGCAATCTCTCATTGGCTGGGCTGTTGCTGGGGGAGAAGGAAACCTTCCTCCTGATGGGATAATAAAGCAGTGGCAATCTAGCACTAACCTAGGAGGTCCCTCCCCTCCTGTTGATTCTGCAATTAAGAGCTTCACTTGTGGAACTCCCTATTCCATTTTAGTGAACTTTCCCTTTATTAATTTTCACAATTCCATTTGTTAACATTTTTGAAAAGGTAACATTTTAGAAGTGGAGAGAAGATTAGTGGTTTTAGGCATGAGGGGGCAAGTGGGAGATAGGGTCCTCCTGGTGATGGAAATCTCTACCTTGGCTGTGGCAGTGGATACAGGGACCAATATGTGTGAAACAAGCACGTGAAGCTAAGTACACACATATGAGTGTAAGCAGAACTGGAGAAATCTAAGATTGTGATTCATCAATGTTGGTATCAGGGTTGTGATATCATACAGTTGTGTTTTGAAGATGTTATCATTGGAGAAACTGGGCAAAGGGTACAAGGAATCTCTTTATTATATCCTACAACTGCATTTAAATCTATAATTATCTCAAAATAGGTTTAATTTTAAAAACTCACATAGGGCACCTGGGTGGCTCAGTTGGGTAAGCGTCCAACTTTGGCTCAGGTCATTATTTCACGGTTTGTGAGTTCAAGCCCTGAATAGGGCTCTCTGCTGTCAGCTCGGAGCCTGCTTCGGATCCTCTGTCTCCCTCTCTCTCTGCCCCTCCCTTGCTCACACACGCGCAAACTCTCTCTCAAATAAATAAACATGAAAAATAAAATAAAATAAAAACTCACATAGGGTGGAAAGCACATTTGTTTGGAAACAACTCTTTCCACTCTCACAGTTTATTGAAATTATGGACAACTATCCTCAACATAGCATCTAAGCTTTTCAGATTTTGAACCCAGGTATAGACCATCCACAGAAGTGTCTTCCTGAGCCCAGAACACATCCGCACACCTTTGGGACCACCGCATCTTGAAGAGGCCCTTTAGTGATCTCCACCTGGCGTCTTCCTTTTGACATGACCTTTAAAGACTTGTTTGAAATAACACTCAACACACAATTATGACTAAATGTGTTTCAGTTTTTTATCTCCTTTTTTCTTAACCAAAACAGACTCCCATCAACAACCCAAACTAGCACTAGTCAAGACTTCTTCAGGCTACCCGTGTCTTCCCTAGTGTCTTGTTCACAATTAAGCGATTGAGAGCAGTCCCTTTGCCAGGAATAGAGTAGAGGCAACGCCTTCTTCACTGACAGTATCAGGGAAGAAATCTCACCTTATCTGATGAGATGGCCACAGCCCATCCTGTTTGTTTGGTCTTTACTTGTCTTTTATCTGCTCCTCTCAAGAGAATGTCAACTATTTGAGGGCAGGAGCTGGTATGTCCACACCCAAATCCCTGGAACAGGATACAGCCAGCACACAGCTGCGGGAGAAAATAGAAGTGTGTGGGGTGGGTGACCTTCTGGCCTGTCTAGCAGGTTCTCCACAGGGTGGCCCACTCCCCTGACCCCACCCTGCAACGCACATCCTGGACAACAGCCTCTGGCCTGTCTGATTCCAGAAGCACACCCTCCCTTCCCAGCACCCACACCTTCGTCCACTCCGTGCTGCTTTCCCTGAGTTCAAGGCTGCTGAAAGCCCACACACACCAACACTGCCCCACAGCAGGGAACTGAGCAAGCAAGCAAATCAGAATCTGGATTCGCAGGCTGCCTCAAAAAGGACGGTGTGCCCTAGTCCTTATCCTTATGGGAGGCCAATCGGGGAGTCGATCTGAAAACAGTTCACAAATCTGCACTGGAATGTGTACCTGTTTAGTTAGATGAACAACACCCCTGGTCGCTGTGGTCTGCACTCCACTTGGCTCTCACCAGCAAAGCCCTTGGGGTTGCCTCCCCTAATCTGCCCTCTGTCTCTCTGCCACAGTCCAGGGAAGTCAGCCTGGGAGGCTCGTTACATCTCAAAGTCATGACAAGTATCCTCCGCCCCAGCTGGCCAGCCCCTCCCAAGGAGGACTCTGGGGTCCATTTTTTACGTGCTGCTCAGACCTGTTCAGCCAGCTAAAGAAGAGGGGGGATCAGAGTTCTCACAGGTGCATATGCACACACTGTGAGGTGGCCAGTTGTTCTGTACGTGCATGGTGTGAAGTGGCGTCTAGTATGTATACGAGAGAAATAAGGGTCTAATGTTGCGCATGGCCTGACGTGCACCTGTTTTGTGTGTCTGGTACGGGATGGTATGATAGTGTGTGTTCGTGGTGCGTTATGTAAGACTGTATGGTTTTTGGTACGTGCGGTGCAAGATGGGTCTCTCGCACGTATACGTAATGGTGTGAAATGCTTATCTGTTTTTTTCTGTCTGAATGGGTGGGAAAAACAGGCATCTAATTCTTTGGTGTGTATTATGTGAAGGGTGTGTGTGTGTGTGTGGCATAAAATGAGCATGTGTTAAATCAGAAATTGTGCTGGGTCTGAGATTTTGCTCTACTGGTAAGCTAACAAGGTAGCCTACCGCAGGTCACGTATGTGTGTATGCAGGAAGCACGGCACCCAGGTCAGAGGTGAAGGACAATGCCTTGTGTTGGCTCCTCGGGTCTTATCTCCATGGGCGGACAGGTGGCATGCACCGCAGTGGGGTACGTTTCAGAGGAACCCTGAAATAGGAAACTCTTATCTTAGGACTACTGTGGCCCTCCCCACCCTGCGTTCCAGAGAGAGACCTTCTCTTCGCACTGGAATATGAGCAAATCTTCTCCAGGGAGGGGAAGGATGGGTATTTTTCCTGACTATATTGGAATGTCTCTGAGACAAACATTCCTAATTAGGCTCTAAATGACTTTGCTCTGACGACCTGGACCATGCAGAAACAGAAACATGAGATATTCATGGAGAACTGCCTCCCAATAGGATCTACCCTTCAAAAACACCTCTACGAGAACCTAATTTTTTGTTTGAGGATATGGCATGATGAATCTTTTAGCATGGTGTTCTGAGGTGGAAAGTATTGGGGGGGTGGAGAAAAGGGGGAGACATGAGTGTTTATTTGTGAGACGGGTGTCTAACCTTTTTCTCTGTATGGTTGAAATTAGTATCTCAGTTTTCTGTGTATTATGTGGTATGACATATTGTGTAAGTATGATATACTTAGGAAATTTTTCATGTACATTGGAAATGAATGGGTATCTGTTTGTGTAGAGTGATGTCTTTATTTGTGTGTGTGCTTTGAGGTCATTGCAGCCCACCTGATTGTTGTTTTGTTGGGGCTTTTTTAAAAAAATGTTAATGCTTATTCATTTTTGAGAGGCAGAGATAGAGCATGAGTGGAGGATGGGGCAGAGAGAGGAGACACAGAATCCGAAGCAGCTCCAGGCTCCGAGCTGTCAGCACAGAACCCACAGGGCTCGAACTCACGAACCATGAGATCATGACCTGAGCTCAAGTCGGGCGTTGAACCAACTGAGCTACCAAGATGCCCCGTTTCTTTTGTGGTTTTATCCCTCTCCGTTTTATGAGGGGATTCAGAGAGACGCAGAAGTCCTGCTACTGCCACCGGCCTGCGGCAACCCACAAGGATTTTAACACGGGCAAGCACATAGGAAACAAGCAATAATCCCCATTTACTGGGCAAGTGGCAGCACTCTGCACACCCTTCTGTCCACACTGCTTATCTCAACAATGTGGTCTGGCTCTCGTCACTCGTGGCAACCCCGTGACAGCATAGATGGGTATTTGCCTCTCTGTTTGTAGCCGCGGGACCCACGGGGTGCAGACTCGATTGTTTATTAATTACCACATGTGGTACCATGTGGACTGGCTCGTTTTTTCTATTACAAATTATGCCTCAATTAGTAGCCTTGTTCATGCTTCAAAAAAAAAAGGGTTTTTTTTGCATTTTTGCCAGTGTTTTACCAGTTTTCCCAATTTATCTTTGGGATAAATTCCTACTTGGGGATTGCTGGGCCAAAGGATAGATGCCCACGTAGTTTTGCAGGTTATCGTCAATCTCCCCACGGTTTCCAATAGCAACGTATGAGGATCTTGCTATTATATATTGGCGCCGTTTAATAAGGTGAGTTATCAAATGGTGAGGCTTTGTCACCAGACTGGTCAGGAGAGGCCTCAGGTGATATCTGACCATAGGCCTGAGGGAGGAAGGAGCCCCACGGGCACCAAGGATGGGCCATCCAGGTCTAGGAACGGCTCTGCCAGGCCTTGAGATGGGAGGGCCTAGCGTGTCCAGGAGAGCCATGTGGTTGGAAGAAGTGAGTTGGGGAGAGCAGCCAGGGCCGGGCCAGAGTCAAGGCAGGGTTTGGGCCCAAGGCAAGACCTTGGAGGCTCAGAGCATCCACTGGGCTGCTAAGCAGAGGCCTGGCACCCTCTGACTTAGGTATTGAAGGATCAGCTTATTGGCTGCTCTGTTCAGCACAGACTGGGGGCGGGCACAGAGGCTGTGGAACCAACCCAGACAGGATAGGTGCGTTCAGGCCATGGCGGCAGCTGTGGAAGCCATGGCTGGATTAAGGCATATTTGAAGACAGAGCCAACAGGACTTCCCCAGGAATTGGATGTGGGAAAACAGAGAAAGAGAGTCATCAGGAATGAGTCCAAATGTTTGTGCCCCAGTAACAGAAAAGGTAGAGTGGCTATGAGAGAGGAAAATGGAGGGAAGCGGGTCACCCGGGAAGGCCCAGAGTTGTGTCCTGAACCTGGTGGGAATGATGTCTGCTGTTCAC
Organism: Prionailurus viverrinus; assembly: GCF_022837055.1. Lineage (NCBI taxonomy): Eukaryota > Metazoa > Chordata > Mammalia > Carnivora > Felidae > Prionailurus > Prionailurus viverrinus. The sequence goes on along the minus strand of NW_025927610.1, from coordinate 3,735,732 downwards.
TGGAGGGACACATAGTGCATAAACATTGGAGGGCAGCCAGCATCCGGACTGAGCTTAAAACCATGGATGGAGTGGGGCGCCTGGTGGCTCAGTCGGTTAAGCATGCGACTTCAGCTCAGGTCATGATCTCACAGTTCACGAGTTCAAGCCCTGCGTTGGGCTCTGTGCCGGCAGCTCAGAGCCTGGAGCCTGCTTCAGATTCTGTGTCTCCCTCTCTCTCTGCCCCTCCCCTGCTCACACTCTGTCTGTCTGTCTCTCTCTCAAAAATAGGTAAACATTAAAAAAATTTAAAAAAATAAAATAAAACCAACAGGGGCAGAGCGATCACCAGCCAGGAGAGGAGCCTCAGGGAGAGGAGAGGAGGCCTGACAGGAAGAGCCCAGGAGGAGAAGAGGATGGCAGAGGGGCCAAGAAGGTGCTAGTCAGGGGGCAGAGCATGAATGGAGAACCAGGCAAAGGGAAAGTGTTTCAGGAGAGAGAAGCACAGAGGTCACGGAGATGACCCTTGGAGATGGAGATGACAATGGCCCTTGGTACAACTGCACAAAGTCTTGGGTGTCTGGACAGAGCATTTTGTTGGAGTGGGGGCAGGACAGGAGTCTGAGGGTTTAAGAGAGAACATGGAAAGGGAAAATGGAGAGGCTGAGTGTAGACCGCTCTTCGGAGAAGTCGTGCTGTGAAGATAAGCAGAGAAGTACACCATCAGGAGACAGCCTCACTCGGAGTTTGTAAGCAAATGGAGTGACCCAACAGAGAGGATGGCCTGTGGGGGAGGGGGGGTGAGGAGGGACAGCTGGGTGGGTGAGCAGAACAGGCCAGTGCCCAGGGATGGCTGGGCGGCATAGGAGTGAGGACAGCTCACCTTCCAGGGAGGAGGGAGCAGTGGGCTGGGGGGCAGCCTCCTCTCACTGCTTGTACCATGGTCTCTGGCTTCTTCTTTCTTTACTGCTCTATCGGGGTATAACCACACATACGTAACCTGTACACTTCGATGAGTTTTGACCCACGGATATACCCATGAACTCATCACCACCATCAACACAGCACACATTTCCATCTTCCCAGGTTTCCTTGGGTCCCCTGTAATCTACCCACTCTTGGGCTTTTGTTCTGAGTGACACCCCTTTTGAGCAGAGGAGAGACATACTTTGACTAATGTGTTATGGCAGTTACTATTCTGTGTTGAGAATAGGTTGGGCGGGGGGCAAGGAAAGAAGCAGAAAGACTAGTCTGGAAGCCATGCACTAATCCAGGAGGAATCAGTGGACTTGGGCCAGGGTAGGGATGGAGAGCCATAGCCAGATTCTGAGGGGTCTGCTGACAGCAGTTTTGGGGTTGGAAGAAAAGACCCCACTGTCTTGGCTTAGCCGGCGTGATGGAGCCCTCTCCTCTGCAATGGGGGCTGGGGTGGGTAGCAAGGTTGGGGGAAGATCAGGAGTTGATACTCTGATATCAGAACCTGAGCTCCCTAAAGATATCCCAGTAGAGATGTGGCCAGCCAGTTGAATACAAGAGCCCAGGGTTCAGGGTCAAGGTCTGGGATGCTGTTGCTGACAAGGTCCCGGGAGAGAGCGGGCAGGCCAGCTCTCTGGTCTGCATCCTTTGAGAGAGACCAGTGGCCATGCGTCATGCACACGCTCCTGGCTCTCCCCCCTTTGCAGACAGATGGCTACGGTGTCAGAGGGCCCTCAAATGACTTCCTAGGGTCACTGTGCCCTCCACCCAGGGCTGATCCCGGCCTGTCGTCCCCATTTTTGACATCCAGGCCTCTACTCCAGTCTGGGCCAACTTAGCTGCCGTGTCGCTAGAAAATAGAGGCAGCTGGATGAGATGGTGCACAGACCCCCCACCTCCTGCATTGGGGCTGCCTCCTGCAGCGTGAGGGCCGCCACAGCCCCATCTCCAGATCTGGTCCCTGGCCCCATGTGAGGACTTGGGTTCAGGCAGCCTTTCCTCTCTCCAGCGTGGCCAGCCTCCCCCTGCACTGCACCAGTACCACTGAGGCTGCAGCCCAAATGTGAAGCATCCCTCTAGTCCCAGAAGCTCCTCCACAGCAAACCACCTGGAAAAGTTGCCTATATTTACCCTCCCCTCTTGAGCCCACCACAATCCAGTTTTTACCCCTACGTAACCTGTACGTAGGCCAAGGCCCCAGAAGGGTCTCACTCCCCTTGCCCCTTTCAGCAGCTGACCAGACATCACTCCTTCTCTCCAGCTGGCTCAGTCTCAGTCTTTCTTACTGGATCCACCTGGACTTGCTGATTTTTCCACGTGGGCAGGGGGCTCAGCCCCCCAACCCTCACTCACTCTTTTGACCAGCTCACCCATCTCCACACACTGCAAACTCATCCTACACGTACTACACAGCGGCTCCACTGGGGGGCCAATGGACCTTACAACTACACTCTTGACTCTACCCTTGTGCACTCCATCATGCTGCCCGGACTGTCAGCAGCCGCCCACCCTTCCAGTTGTCCCCCACCCATCCCTGCCTCTTCTCAGGCTGATCCCCCAGCAGTTCACGCTTCCTCCCCTCCAGGGCACCACTTGCCTCCTGCTCTGCTCCTGCCAGACAGACACAGCACAGCCAGAGGGAGGCTTACAATGCCAGCACCATGCCGTCACCCCTCTGCTCATAACACCCAGGGACCTCTCCCTCCGACCTCATCTCCTGCCTCCTCGTGCCCCATTCCCTCTGGCTTCCATGCTGGCTCTCTTCAATCTCCCCACTGTGCAGCTTGGTGCTGGCAGGACACCTTGCCTGTGAACCCCACCTGCCGATACTTGCAAGGCCGTTACCTCTATGTTCCTACTCTGTGCTTCTATGGCGCCTTCCCTCTGTCCCTTCCATGCCCACCCACCCTATTGTAACTAACACTCCAGACATCCGCGGCCTCCCCCAACCAGTTTATCTGGCTCCCACATTATATCAGATTTACTTTTTCTTGTTATTGTCCCCCTCCCGCTAAGGTGTGGACCGCACGAAGGGGTGGACGTCACGCTCCAGGGCAGGGCCTGCGCAAGGGTGGACACACAGAGTTTCAGGGTCGGCCCTGCTGCCCACTGGACCGGGGCCCGGAAAGCAGGGCCCTGTCCGTGTGCGGCCCCCGGCTCCTGCCTGGTGCACGGAGAGCTCTCGCTGCTACGTCCCAGGAAGGACTGAATTGCAAGAACGAGACGGATTCCGCCAGAGGAAAGCCCCGGTCAGGTCCCGGAGCTGGAGTCGGCGTCAGCTGCCTGCTGAGTCCAGTGTACAGCAAGACTCACGCCGCAGACCTCACCCCCTTGGTCCACGCCCCCTCGGGCCACGCCCTCACGAGCCCCCGCCTCCGCTGAGGGCCCCGCCCCCGACACCCTCCCCTCTCCAGATCCCTCGGCCTAGCCCTGCCGGAACGCGCCTGCGCCTTATGACCACGCCCCGGCCCCGCCCTCGGGCTCCGCCCCCTCCAGATCCCGCCCCCCTCCCGGCTGCGGGGTGGGAGCCGGGAGGGCAACGCGCATGCTCCATGTGCGGCGCCCCCGACTCGCCGCTCGGCTCCGCTCGGGCATTTCCGCCTCTTTGTTTTAAACTCCGGACGGGTTTTTTTCTCCTGCTCTTGGGGGGGACCCGGAGGGAGCGGCGCCCCCCCCCCCCGCTCCCGGCGCTGCCCCCGCGTGCGCCCCGCTCGCCCGCAGCCGAGACGGCAGGTCAGTGAGTCCGCACCCCGCCTGGCCTGGCCCGAGGCGCCCGCTCCTCAGGCCGCGGCCTCGGCCCGTGTGCGGGCCCCTGAGGCTCGGAACCCCGGCCCGCGCCCCTGCGCCCCTTGTTGGCCCGGCCCGCGGGAGCCCCGACACCGCTGGGCAGGCCCCGGGTGCGGGCGCGACCCACGGGGTCGGGACCCCGGGCGGGTCACGGGGAAGGTGGCCGGACCCCAGGACGGGTCATCGGGGAGGGACCAGGGAGGACCGGATCCCGGGACGGGTCAGCGGGGAAGGCCAGACCCCAGAACGGCTCACCGAAGAGGGCCAGACCTCAGACCCACCATACAGGGACCAGGAAGTGCTAGACCCTGAGATAGGTCACCGGAGGAGAGTCAAACCCTGGGATGGGTCATCCAAGAGGGTCCAACGCCAGCTCGGGTCACTGAGGGGGATTGTGACCCTGAGACCCGACAGGAATCAGAGATGGCTGGACTCTGAGACAGGTCACTGAGGGGGGCCAGCCCCCAGGATCTGGCAGGACCTAGGGAGGGCTGGGACACGAGGCTGGGTCACTAAGGAGGGCCAGGACACGGAGACTGGTCCCGAAGAGGGCTGGCATGCTGGAACAGTCCTGTGAGCACTTCTGAGACCCTGAGACAGCCCCTTCTGAGTGGGAGGCCAGGACCCTGGGATCTGCCATGAGGAGGGTTCATCCCATGTGACAGGCTCCGGGGATGACCAGGCCCCAGCTAGGTCATTTAGGGGTATCTGGATGCTGGAGCGGGACCATGAAGAAGCGAGGCTCTCAGGGAGGGCCAGGACACTGATAAGAGCTGGAACTTGGAGACCGGTCCCTGCCAGAACTCCTGAACAAGTCAGTGGGATGCACCCAGACCCCAAGAGCAGAAAGGAAGGCTGGGACCCTAAGCCAGCCCTCCAGGGGTTTGGACCCCCTGGGGCAAGATCCAGAGGTGCCTTTAATGTGCCCATTCTACTCAACTGGACCCACGGCTGTGAAGGCTTGGGGGCATCAGGGACCCTGCTCACCTGAGCCCCACAAGTGCAAACCTCCCTGAGGCCCCCGATATTACGAGCACCTGGGCCAGCCCCACAGACCTTCTGACCTTCAGCAGATGCTGCCTGGCTGGGCCCCAGGGGCAGGTGTGAGGCAGGGTTAGGGTCTGTCCTCTTCCTTCTAGGGGTTCAAGTGGAGCTCCTAGTCCACACTGGCTCCATGCCCCAGTGCCCACTCCCCAGATCCAAGAAGCTGTCTCCTACCCTGTTCTTCCAGCCCCTACTGCGGGGCTGCTGTTCTTTCCTTGTGGTCAGTGTCCATCACCTTCAACCACTCCTGGCTTCCCCGCCCTCCGTTGTTGGAGGTCAAGTGGTTGGGTGGGTGTACCCTCCATCCAGGTGTGTCTTTAGTGTCCAGGAAGTTCCAGGAGGAGTGGGGTTCCTTAAGGAGTGTTGGAAGCTTAAGGAAATATTTGGGGGGCACTGGGCCCAGGGGAAGAAGGTTGGAGTAGGTGAGCATACATGTCAGGTGAGTGGGTCAGGCACCTTCTCCACTCCAGGAAAGGAAAATATTAAAGGACCTAGCAATGGGGGTCTTTGCTTCTTTGAAACCTTTGGATGAGACTTTCGTCTAAAATTTGCCCGTGTGTTCCTTTAATTTGGAAGTGTTGATGAAAAAGAAGGGTATTCTATGTGCTGCTCTTTGATTGGGTAATGACTCCAGAGCGTGTCCAGTAAGGTAATGCTGGAGGAGTTTAAGAGAATGAAGAGCCAGGAGGGCAAGGGCCTCGTCCAGCTCAGCTGCCAGAACTGGTTCCCTGGCCTGAGGTCGGCCGGCAGTGCACGACTATTGAATGAAGTGAGTGCGTGAATGAATGGATGAAAGGCAGGAGTACTTTTAGAACTTGTGTTAAGTTTGCAAACTTATCCACAGGTTGGACAGTAGGATGAGGTGCAAGTCTAGAACTCTGAGCTGTATGGACTCCCAGGGGAGGCACCTGAATTGGTCACTTCAGCGTCTCATTTTGTGCCACAACGTTGCCGCTTGGTTACTTAGGAGAAAACCTAAGATTTGCAGTTGAGATTTTCAGATTGACATTTCATAAGACCGAATCTTAACCAAATGGAGTCCCTGAATGGTCTAGCTTAGGAACTTTTATTTGCCAAATGTATCCATACTTGGGACCTTCCTACTCAACACTTCTGATTTTTTTTTTTTTAAATACACACTTTACTTTTTTAAAAACTTAATTTGTTTTGTGAAGTTTTGGAAAAGACTTGCAAAACTGGGCATTCAAGTTTGGTTAGGCTCTATTTTCCTATTTTGGGATTTTTGAAGGTACGATAGTGCTGTGTGGTTGTATTATTTATGTATTGCTGTCCAACAAATTACCCCCAAACATAGTGCCTTTAAACAACATCAGCTATTATCTTACAGTTTCTGTGGTTCAGGAATCTGGGCGCAGCTTAGCTGAGTCCTGTGGCTCTGGGTCTCACAAGGCTGAACTTAGGGCGCTGGCTGGAACCGTGGTTTCATCTGAAGGTTTGACTGTGGGATCTGCTTCCAGGCTTGCTCACTCAGCTGTTGGCTGAAGATGTCAGTTCCTTTCCACATGGGGCTCTCCACAGGGCAACTCAGAGGGAGCCAGTGATAGAAGAAGAGAGCGAGCAAGGAGGCCACAATCTTGATGACCTAATCTTAGCGGGGACATCCCATCTGTTTGGCCACATTCTCTTTGTTAGGGCCTAGTCACTAGGCCCAGCCCTCACTCAAGAGGAAACACGTGTGTACTGGGAGGCGGGGTGACACACACTGTGGCCATCAGGGTTCCGCTGATCTAGGGCCTGCACCTGAGAAATACCCAAGTAAATTAACACTTGTGTAGAGGGTAGCACGTTGAAGTACAAGGTTGCAGCAGCCCGGCTGTCTCTTTAATTGTATCGGTTCCTCTGTTGTCGCCATAATGACTGAAACCACTGGAACTTACACATGAGGGAAGATAAATTATAAATAGGGAAGATTGTTGGGAATTAACTTCTAATGTAACACACCTGTAGCAAACCGTGAACCGCCCCCTCCACCCCCACCCCCGTGCTCAAATTAAGTGAAGTGGTGTGGAATTCATTGATAGCTTCAAGTGCAATGATTTCAATGTTTCCCAAGAGTCATTTTATTCCTAGCAATGATTTTGCTCCAGAAATTGTAAACTGACCTTTGTAAGAAGTTTTTAAGAAGTCAGATCCTGAGATGTTTTGGATATTTGACCTTTGTAAGGAAGTCATGCTCCAGGAGCCTGTATGCAAGGTCCTCGGTGCTTAGGACCTGTGGCTCTGGGGTACCTCTGTCTGGCACTCTGGGCTGGGCTGCAGCATGGGGCTGGAAAGGACACCATCCGGGGCCCGTATGGGAGGCCTCCATGCAGGACTTGTCCCAGGAACCCTACGTGGACGGAACTGTCACCTGTGCCCAGCTCTCTAGATCTGCCAAGGCCCCACCCAGCCAGTGTGAGGCGGGGCCCTGGGCCAGTGACTGGAATGACTTATTTGGGTTGTTTGGGTCTATACTGTTACTCTTTAATCTATTAAATGGCAGGATTTATTAATTCATTTGGAGCTATTTGCTTAGTGGTGAGAATCAAATTTGAAGTTGAAAACGTGTTTTTCTTTTACTGTTGAAATATGTTGAGGTTTGGGGACAGTTTCTTATTACCCTTCTGGTATTTGCTGTTAATAGTCCAAAAATGCTTCACAATCCCTTGTCCTTCAGAAAATGGAACCACAGGATACTGTTGTACAAGTGATAGTGTATCAATTCAATTGTAAGAAGACCTTTAAAAATAATAGGACTGTCATTTCTGATGTGGCATGTTCCTCCCTACAGAACTGAATTATCTGAAGGCCAACATGACAAAGAGCTATAATGAAACACTTAACACGTGACGAGAGAGTTAGTTAGGGTGTGAGCCTTGCTTAGACACATTTTCAGAATTGTCTGTTGAATTAAGCAACGGCGTCTGTTGAGAAGAACTAAAACTCACTTGAAAATACAGTCCTTAAAGACTGTCGGGTTGATTGGTTTTTTTTGAAGAGAACTTCTAATATTTAGGTGAATTTGGAGAGTGGAGGTTAATTGGATTATTTTGCAAATGAATCAATATTTGCTGGACTTTGCTACATGAACAGCAAGTTCCAGATGTTTAGCAAGAAATATGCAAACTGTGGAAAGCTGTCTGCATACTTCTTTGAAGCCCCTGCTAACTGACTGTGGGCTTCATGGAGGCAGTGGGTGTTGTGGTGAATGTCAGCCGAGCCCTGGCTGGTGTGTGTGGTCCCGTCCTGGAGGCACGGTGTGTGCGAACCTGTTTAGTTCTCAGAGCCATCCTAGGACTGCTGTTTGATTCCCGCCCCCCATTTGCCTGATGAACATGCAGGCACAGGGCACAGTCACAGCTAGGAAGTCAGGAGCAGAGAAAGGGTAGCCTTTCCTTTTTTTAAAGTTTCAAGTGATTCCATTTTACTTCCCCCTCCCCAAGTTTTAATTTCAGAGAAAACACAGTGGAGAAGAACAGAAAGAATTCTGCACTGAGCAGTCTTACACCCCTGCTCCGACCCAACAGTTATTCATGCTTTGCCATATTTGCCTCATCTCTTTTTTCTAAATACATATTTATCGTCATTGAATCATCTGAAAGTAATAGCCACAGACAACCTACCGTGTCCCTTAAGTAGTTTAGAGCACACAGGTCACAGGACAACCACGACATCATTATCACACCCGAGAAGTGGGCTCTTACTTCACATAATAGCTGATTTCCTGTTCATTTTCAAGTCTCCCCCCCCTTGTCTCAAGAATGTCTTCCATGTGTTTCCCTTAACCAGACCCAGGCAGGTTCCTGGTGTGGCACAGCGGGTCACGTGCCTCCTGAACCAGACATAACTGGGTTCCCAGAGTGGCACTGGGGGTCATGTCCTTCCTAAACCAGACACAGGCAGGTGCCCTGAGTGACGCTGAGGTCGTGCCCCTCCTGAAACAGACAGGTAGCTTCCCTGCATGGCACTGGGGGTCATGCCTTTTCGGAACCAGACAGAGGCAGGTTCCCCGTGTGGCACGTCCCTTGGTGTCTTTTCAGGTTCCCCACTTGTCCTCCACAGAGTTGACTTTTCTAGGCCACCTGTTACATCTGGATTTTTCTGAGTCTTCACTATTTGTGTCCTTCACTTTTGCCTGTTGTCCCTGTGTACTCTGTAAACTAAAGGGAACGAGGGAGAGGCCGAGTCAGGCTCGAGATTTGGGAGATCACTTCATAGGAGCAGTGAGTGAGTGCTTCACGCGACTTCGGGGACATGTGTTCAAGTGGTGGTTACTCGGGTCAGTGCTGCAGGCCATACTTCTGGCGCCCCGGTCCCCAGTGCCAGGAGAGATGTGGAGCCCCAGCACAGGAACCCAGGGGAGAGTCCCACTGTCTTCAAACAAAATTTTTTTTTAATGTTTTATTTATTTTTGAGAGAGAGAGAGAGAGAGAGAGAGAGAGTGGGGGAAGGGCAGGGAGAGAGGGAGATACAGAATCCGAAGCAGGCTCCAGGCTCTGAGCCGTCAGCACAGAACCCGACGCAGGACTTGAACTCAGGAACTATGAGATCATGACCTGAGCCGAAGTCGCACGCTTAACCAACTGAGCCACCCAGGCGCCCCAGAGAGTCCCACTGTCTTGCGATAGGGCATGTCCTTCCGGGCCACCTCATCCGTCTCTGATGGGGAGGTGCCCTTGGCCCTGTTAACCCTTCCTCACAGGCACACACGGGCAAGTCCTACTTGTCGGCTTCCATACTTTTTAGCAGACTTCATAAAAGGTTTAGTGGGTGGAAAGTGTTTGGAATTGTTCGTGGAAATAGGACTTCTGCTGACAAGTAACATTTCCCTTGCATAAAGCAAGTGCCTTTCTTGCTGTAGAGACACGGCTGGCTAGAGGCAGTTTTTTGCCCCCGGCCTTTTATTGAAGGCAGCCTGGTGAAGAAGACAGACATCAGAAACCAGGAAGGGGCTCAGTCAGCTCAGCCGCTGCAACAGAACGTCGTAGATGGGGTGGGGTGCTCACACGGTGGAGACTGAGAGGCGGCGAGCCCTCTTCTGTCTCTCGTAAGGACACTAATCTCATCACGGGCCCACCCTTGGGAATCTAACCCGAATCGCCCCATGGGCTCCGTATTTGGAGATGGGGGCTTAGGGTTTCGGCACATGAATTTTGGGTAGGCACAATCCAGTCCCCACCAAGGGGCTCTAGCTTCTTCTGCTGGTTTGTTAACCTGTTCCTTGTCGCTCCAGTTGGGAGAATAGTTGCCTAATGAAAATGTTTCCGGGGTTGGTGGCCACTCTGTATTTTACATGCTGGGGAAACTGACCCTGTCTTCTGCTATTAATTCCGTTTCTTTTAATACCGTTACGTTAATTTTGTAATTCTGCATCGCAAATTGCCACAGAATTAGTGGCTTAAAAGGACACCAACTCATTAGTCACAGTTCCATGGGTTGGAAGTGTCGTGCAGGGTGGCTGCCCCCCCCCCGCCCCCCCCCCCCCCGCCCCCGCCCCCGCTCAGGGCCTCAGAGGCCGAAATCAACGCGGGGGCTGGGCTGCAGCTCTCATCTGGGACTCAGATCGTCTTCTGAGCCCGCCCGCTGTTGGAGAACCCATGTCCTGTGGTTGTGGCACTGGGGTCCTGCTGTTCTGCTCGCTGTCGGCTGGGGACTGCCCTCAGCTCCTGGAGGCCCACGGCTCCTCGCCTCAGGGCCGTGAGTGCTTGACGGGTCCAGTTGCCCTGTGCCAGGCAAGTAGGACTCGTCCCTCTGGCCTCCTCTTCTGCCACCAGCTGGGAAGAACATCGCTTTGAAAGGCCATGCTACTTGGCCAGCAGATACTTGCTCTGTTTCAAGGTCAGCTCATTTGGGACCTTAATTTGCTCCTTAAAAATCGCTTTGCAGCAGTGCCTGGGCCAGTAAGGCAAGAGGTATGTGTATGCCAGGGCCTTCTCGAGGCTACCTCGGAATTCCGCCTGCTACAGTCCCGGCCCTCCGAAATTGATATCCCCCCAAATGCCAAACACACCTACCCTTCTTCTGAGGTTCCCCGGGGTCTCCTCCCACTGCAGCACCGGCTCAGACTCCCAAACCTTGCCTGAGTCCCAGAACTCCAGAGTCTCATCCCCTGGGTCACCCGCTGGGTGCCGCTTCCGGGCACTTACGGGCCAAGCGACACAGTTCGCCTTCCCAGCAATCCCCACGCAGCGGACAGGTTGTGGGACCACAGGTGTAGATTGGCCAGTTCAGAAGTGGGAACTGGACACAACAGGAAGTCCTGGGCCCAACACGGTTCTGAAACCCAGCGGGGGATCCCCAGTCAGGAGCTCGGGGTGACCCCCCCTGGCTCCCTGCTTCGCTCCCTGGGCTCCCGTTTCTGCCCTGAGTCAGCCTTCCTCGTGAGGGGGATGCGTGTCTGTAGCTGAGCGGCCTCTGTTGGTAGAAAACCTGGGGCCCCACAGCCCCTTTCGCGGCATGTTTTTTGTCTTCTCCAGGGGTTGGATCTGGCAGTTAAAATGGACGTGATTGTATCATGATCTGTTATACAGCTGGCTTCTAATCTCCCTTCCTTTTTCCTTACATTGCCTGACGTTACTGTCTCCTGTTCCAAATTCTCAAGGGTTGCGTCTGAGCCCTTGTCCTCCTTGCTCCTCTGTCCTCTGTCCTCGTCCCCCTGCCCTGTCTGGAGGCCTCATCCTCCGGGCCAGCCGGCTTCAAAGTGGTCATAGTACGCTTTGGGGGATCCCTTGCCCCGTCAGTGGGGTGTCTGCTGCTCTGGCCCCTCCCTCCAGGCCCAAGGTCAGATGTCCCTCTGCACCGGCTCTCCTCTGGTCACTTTCTAAAGCAGCCCCTCCACCTGTTCTCTGCTTCGCTGCCTTGACCTACTTTCTCAGTGGTGCTCACCTCTCTTTGCTGATGAGTTTGTCACGTCTCGTCACCAGCTGGAACGGGAGCTCCATGAGCACCAGGCCTGTGATAAGGTGTGAGCACCCTGGTTGGCTCAGTACGCATGCTTCGGCTGAGCATTTGAGCACTTTCCTCAGTGCTCGGAAAGAATCGCTTTCTTACTGGTAGGGTTCACTGTTGCTGATGAAAATGCTATCTGATTCCCAGTCTGTCGTGGGGAGGGACCTCCTCTCCTCTCAGAACCTTCAGGGCCCTCTCTGGCACCCTTGATGTCTCGAGATTCTAGGACTTGGCTAGACATGGGTCATTTTCATTCTCTGTGCCTGGCACTCGGGCCTTTGCAGCCTCATGGTTCTTCCAGCGGGGGGAATACTTGGGTAATTTTTTCCAAATCATGAAATAATAAAATATTAAAGTAGATTTGGAAGCTCCATATCTCGGTTTTCTGTTTTTTCTAAAACACCTGTTGCTTGGATGTTGGCTTTTTTCTATTTCCTGTCTTTATCTGCTCTTGGAGAAGGTTTCTCAGCTTTATCATATAACCGTTCCATTGAATTTTTAATACTGCCAGTCACATGGCTGGCATCGTAGTATAGGGAGATGGGTAGTAACAAAATAAGTAAATTATAAATTCGAGGGTAGTGTCTTAGATTTGTGGTGTGTACCCACATAGCATGTAGCTTTGAGTAAGATGGTCTCTAACAGTGTTGCTGGGGAGAGGCTTGACAGAGATGAGGGGCCCCGTGTAGCCATATGACAGAGAATGTTGCAGCTACAGTAAGTGCAAGGGCCACGAAGAAGGAGCACACCTAGAATGTTCTAGACCTAGCAGGGTCCACCGTGGCCACGGTGGACTGCGAGGCAGCTTGGGCATCGCTGGCCACTGGAGCCACTGGAACACTTTGGAGAGTCTGTGCCACAGCCACCTGCTCAGGTGCGTTTTCATGGGATCCCTGGGAGCTGCATGTGGGCAAGTGTGGCATGGTATGCCTGGACAGCGGGGCCAAATGGGGTAAGTGTGAGGGGTACAGCTGCCCCTGTCTCTTGCACATGGGTGTGAGGTGGGCAGAAGGTGCAGGAGGGATGGCGGACACGCAGAGGAAACTTGGAGATGCTGGCACCCGCGTGGAAATGCCCGGCCTTCCCAGTGGAGCATAGGGAGTTGACGTCTGAATTTGGGGTCCGGGAGTGTCGAGCTGAAGGAACAGGAGGCACAAACACGGAGGTGGGGGGCCAGTGGGACGTGACTGCAAGTGAGGGTTGGCGTGGGCTCGGCCGCAGGGACTGGTGCCTGGGAGCAGCTCGGTCCGCTTGCGGTGGATGTCACTGATGTGGGTGGGCCTTGGTGCTGCTCAAGACGTGCCTGGGATCCCACCCTGGGCTGTATGTCAGGTCACTAAGTTACACCCAGATATTTGTACAAACTCTTAATTTAAGAAGTAAAAACTGGGAGTAAACTCACCAGCAGAAATGACCATCAGTCTGCCGTATCGTTGAGCAGGTATTCATCGGACGCATGTTAGCGGGGTACTGTGTGATCCTCCGAGCACCCAGTGATGTGGGAGGAGTAGCCGGGTGGGGGGGGCACGGTGTCCCTGAGTGGGGAAGCGAGGACGAAGCCTGGGGAGGGAGCCCCGTGCGGCTTTCTGCAGGGCTGAGACCATGGTGACCTGGGGGTGACGGGATGGCAGGGGTGGAGGTGGGGCGTCGGGTCCTAGTTAGGGGAGAAGGTGGAGCAGGGATTTCACTGTCCTTTGAGTCACAAACCCTTTTGAGAGTCTAAATTCAAAGCACTTTTGTTATTTCATTACTTTTTTTAAAAGCTTTGATGGTGGTATGTAGCCATGTAGAAATACATTTAAAGTTTCCCTTTTTCTCGTAATCTTGACCTGATTTCAGTGACCCAGAACATTCGTGATCTGGTTCTGTTTATCTGGAGGTTGCGATAAATCCTGGGTGTTTGGCCCCCATGCAGAGCCCTGCTGGCGGCTCCTCCAGGCCCGGCTGGAGGACCTGGTGACGCCCTCACGGGGCGCGCTGGCTCGGCAGCTGTCAGTGCCACGGCCCCACTGGTGAGCAGGACTGCACCGCGAGCGGGCAGCAGTGTGCGAGTGAGTTAGCTGGGTGTCGGAGGGAGAGCAGTGAGGAGCCGGGGGTCTGGGAGGTAGGCCACAGGCAAGAGGCTGCAGTGGACCAGGTGGCAAAAAGTAGGGTTCTTTCTTAAGCACCTGCCGCGTGCTGACTCGGGCCCTCTGGCCGGTGGGAGAGAGAGGCCCATCAGATGGGGCACGGCGTGCGGAGGCAGCTTCCCTCGGCCTTACACGTAAACATCCCAGACCGTAGCAGACTGGTTTGTGAGGCGAGGGTGTTGGACGTGGGGCAGGTTCAGCAGTTTGGTGATTTTTGTGTAGAAGTAAGTACAAACAGGACTTCTAGAGTGCTTAGGTGAAGATAGAAATCTCTCTCGTTGGTTGCTCAGTGTTGACTTCCTGAGCAGTAGCTCTGGGGCGGGCACTCTGCCGGACACGACGTCCCCCAGGGAGGTGCAGCCTCAGCCTGCCTGGGGGTTCACAGTGCCATGGGAAGCGGCCCGGGCACGGCTCTGAAGATGCTGACAGCGTGGGAGTTAGAACAGCAGCTGGCTTTAGACCTGGGGTTGGGGAGCCGGGCTGGCAGGAATGGTGCACACCGGTGGCACTGGCACGGACGAGCGCTCCGACACGGACGGGCTCTGCCCGTGGATGGAGCCTGACCCGGACAGACGTTGTTAATGGACGGGGCCGGTGTGGACAGAGCCTGACGTGGACGGGGCCAGCGTGGATGGGAGCCCTGATGTGCATGGGGCTGGCGTGGCTCATCAGGAGTCTGGACCCTTTCAGGGGTTTCATGCAGGAAGGACATGTCTGATTGGCTTTTCTACATGTTGCTTAGACTTGTCCCTGAGACTGGGTGTAGGAAGGCCTGTTCTGGATGGGTCTGCCATCCAGATGGGAGCCATGGAGTGTCCAGGGAATGGCCGTGGGCTCAGAGGGCGTGGCATTCAGGGAGGAAGGGGCAGGACTGGGGAGAGGATGGTGTGGGGAGGAAGGAGAGAAGACAGAAGGACCCCCACAGGGCAGCTGGAGCTTGGAGGTGGGGGGCGGGGGGGAGCAGGTTGGCGATTTCTTAGAAAGTTGTCAGATAGCCGTGTGTGGCTCCCCGTGGTGGGCATTTACTCCAGAGCGTCTGTCCACCCAGAGGTGTGGCCGTGAGTGTTCACAGCAGCCTTAGTCCTCACAGCCCCACAGGAAACAACCCAAATATCCATTTGCTGGTGAGTGGGCCGACAAAATTTCAGTGGACGCTGCTCAGGAGGAGAACGAGCTGTTGATGTGACAACGTGAGCGAGCCTGGAAACAGGATGAGGGAGACAATTGTGCTGTGTGACCCACAAACACAGTGCCCAGAACACGCCCCCTCGGTGCAGTTGTTGGGCAGACCGGGGGTCTCTGGGGCGAGGGTCCTCATCTCCGTCGTGGTGGTGGTTTTCAGGCAAACGTCAAAACTTACCAAGTTGTCTCTTTAAAATACGTGCGGTTTGTTTTGTCAAATATTTCTCCTTAAAAGCTGTTTAATAAAGGTTATGGGATAGATAGATGAATAATCTAGAAAAATACAACTTAGCAAAGCTAATGAAAAAGCAAGTGGATGGGACGCCTGGGGGGCTCAGTCAGTTGAGCATCTGACTCTTGATTTCAGCTCAAGTCCTGATCTCATGGTTCGTGGGATCGAGCCCCACGTCGGCCCTGTGCTGACATCTCGGAGCCTGCTTGGGATTCTCTCTCTCACTCTCTCTGCCCTCCCCTGCTTGTGTGTTCTCACTCTAGTGCAAAATAAATAAATATACTTTAAAAAAATAATTGGAAAACTTTAAGATTCTTGTAAGATGTGGTTAACGAAAGGAAGGGATGACCCCTGGGTGTTTGCACAAGGGGGTGGATGCAGGTCCCTTCTCCTGAAGGGTCCCCGGGGCAGGTGGGCGTAAGGAGGGTCCGAGCCGCACGGGAAGTTGGGACCAGCCGGAGGGGGTGCTTCCGTCGGGGACCCCACGGTCACGGAGCCGCCATCGTGCCTCGCATCTGTGGGCAGGGCACACCACATAACGCTGTCCTCACTCAGCTGCGGCTGAGGCCCGAGGGCCTGAGCTCTGGAGCCCACTTGCTGTGTGTGCTGGCACGGGAAGGTACCCCCCGTGGTTGACTAGTTATAAAAACCGCATTGTAATGCATCATATTGTAGTCCGAGGTTGGCTTTTTAGTAAAGATGGAGATCTGTGTATACGTGTGAAAAGTATTTAAGGGTGAACCCACAGAGGGAAATACACCATCACGCTAAGGACGACAGCTCCTTTTTGGTGATTAGGGTTGTCGGGGTTTTTTTTTCCTTAATATTATTCTTTACTTTCCAAATCACGTTCAGTAAATGTGCGTATTGCTTTCATATTGCAAAAGAAACCCAACGTACTCACCTAAAGGACAGTAATGCAGGGTGTGGGTGTGATACGGGGAGGGCGGGGTGGGGAAGTATCCACGGAGCAGTGCCCAGGGGCTCGGAGGGAGGGCGTGCTCCGGATCGTGGAGCAGTGTGCAGCAGAGCGGCCGGGACGGAGGCACTGGCCTAACAGGAAGGACTGTTCGTGGTGGAGGAGGCTGATTGGAGGGGCGGGTCGAGGTGAGTGGACAGGGAGGCAGGACCTCTTCACACAAGCATGGCTGCCTCTGGGTCCGCGGTGTGCCTGACACACCACCCACGCCCTTCTGGAATGCTCCGGCACCAGCGCAGCCAGCCTCCGTGCACCACGGCAGGGAGCCACATGGGAGAGGCTCGGGTCTCAGACTGGAGGGGTTGGCCAGACCACGGTCGGGGCAGTGACCGGTGATCTTGGATACAGGTTATGTTGGTAGCGTCCTCGTCACTGGGATCTTGTCAAGAGCAGTTTGATGGAGTCGGGGTGGCAGATGCAAGGGAAAAGAGTGCGCTGGTGTGGGGGGCCTGTAACACCCGCACTGAGTTTAGCTTGCATTTTCTGGGTTACTAGTGAAGCTGAACATTTGAAAATATGCTTGTTTGGATTTCCCCTTTTGTGAAGTGCCCGTGGTTCCTTGTACGGCCCGGAGCCGATGTGGGCGGATGTCTCGTGTAAAGAACCGGACAGCAAATACCTTAGCTTTTTGGGTCATCTGGTGTCGAGAGTCCTCAGTCCCAAAGCGGTCACAGACGGGACACTGGTGAGGGGGCGCGGCAGGCCCCATCTCGCTTTGTTTCCAGGCCAGCCTTGCCGAGCCCCGTCTGGACTGTAGTCTTACCCACGGGGGTGTTTTCGTCCACCGTGGCCTCTTCCACTCTGGTGGTTTTCGATTATCTGCTGCCCTTCTCTTTAACAAGTTGCTCTTCTTAGGGCAGTCCCTCTGTGGTTAGCGCCTTCTGATTGTTTGGTAACCTTTTCTCACTGAGGTCAAGATGATGTCCTCCCCGGGATCTTCTCACGTTTTGAATTGTGCTTTCACACGTGGGCTTCATCCACCTGGAATTGATCGTTTGGGGGTGAGGTAGGGGAGATCCCTGTTACGAGGTAGTGAGAGTTGGTTTTCGTTTCGGTTTTCCTGTTTCATCACTGGGGATGGCCCAGTTTTCTTCATTGTAAAATGCACTTTTTGTGGAGGTGTCGTCTACACAGCCTGAAGCTCACCACAGTCTTCGGTGTGGCTGGCGTCCCTTGGTGCATCTGTGACCGCACCCCAGTCCCGACCCCGACTGTTCATCCCCTCAGCCTTCCAGCCACCAGTCCCTGCCGCCGGCCGGTCCACAGGCACCCAAATCTGCCTTTTCTGGAATCGTGTGTGCGCTGGGACACGCACTGCGTGGTCCTCGTGTCTGGCTTCTTTCCCGCAGCACAGATTTCGCCCCTTGTTCATTTTGGTTGCTGAGAAGTACCAGCTTGTGTGGATGGGGCACTTTCCGACTCCCACCACCCGTTGATGGGCACTGTAGCTGTTTCCAGTGCGGGCTGTTATGAATAAAGCTGCTTTGAACATTGAGGCATAAGCCTTTGAGTGCGTATTCGTGTTTGTGTCTCTTTTAAATTAGAGAATTTTTATTAGCTTCTAAATTGGTGAAGAGGTTTTTGGTGGGTTTTTTTAATGTTTATTTTTGAGAGAGAGAGAGAGAGAGAGAGAGAGAGAGAGAAAGAGAGAGACCGCAAGCAGGGGAGGGGCAGAGAGAGTGGGAGACAAATCCAAACAGCTCCAGGCTCCGAGCTGTCAGCATAGAGCCTGACGTGGGGCTCGAACCCACGAACCATGAGATCATGACCTGAGCCAAAGTTGGACGCTCAGCCGACCAAGCCACCCAGGCATCTAAGGGTTTTTTTAAAGTCCTGAATGGATAATGAATTTTACCAAATGATTTCTGTAATCTTTGGGAAGATCTTGTCGTTTTTCTCCTTTTCTGTCTTTTGTGAAATTGCTTCTTTTTCTCGTATTAAGCCCCCTTGTAGTCTGGGGTAAACCTAGCTTGTGAGGCACGAACCTCCTTCTCAGACACTGCTGGGTCAGGTGACTCCACGTGCTGTGCCTCTGACACTAATGTCCACCAGTGAGGTCAGTCTGATTTTCCTTCCAGTTCTGGTCTGGTGTGTGTGGATGTTAGTTTCATAAAAAGAGTTGGAAAATACTGTCTTATTGATTCTCCAAGTGGGTTTGTTTGAGTAGGTTTGCTTTGGCTCCTTGAACGCTTGGTAGGACTGCCCTCGAGGTGGTAGGCCTTCACAGACCTTCCTCCTGTCTCCTTGGGCTTCATAACATGGGATGTCCCCTGCCTGCCCCCACAACTCCCACATGCTCCCCGTGCACTCCCCTGTCTCCCACGCCCTTCCAGCCCACCGGCCCCTGGGCCTCAGTGACACCAGACTGCCACTGAGATCGGCCCGTGTGTCTTTGGTCGATCCTGGTTCTTCACTGTCTCAATTCTTATTTTTCTCCGGGTTGTTTCAAGCAAGCAAATGAACGGACCGGTGTAACTGGGCAAAGCCAAAGCTGCTGGTCTGGGGACGTGGGGGGAACACGGGCTCTGTGTGGTCAGCACGTGTGGGATGACGCTCCTGGGTTGTGTGTCTCCACAGGCTTCAAGATGTAGCAGAGGGCTCCGGGCTGCCGTGTACAGGTGAGTGCGGTCCGAATTTTCTTTCAGTGCACGCGAATTGCTTAAATGTACCTTGGATTGTACTTTGTGAGATTATGGTAGCCATAGAAGAAGTCAGTTCCTTCTGACTCCTTTCACGTGTAGTCTCTGACAGCTCTGGAGGAGATTCGGGCACAGCTGCTTTACATATATTCAAGTTTTCTCTTCATTAACGCTTCTGCTTGACTCTGTCGTGTTGTTTGCTACGTGGGACTCACCTAAAAATTCTAGAAAGAACTTAATGTCAGGGCTGTGTGCATCAGACACAAAAGACGTGAAATAACACGTGCGTTTCTGTGCCAGAAGATGGACAGAGAGCAAGGGACGGAGGGGAGGCACGGAAGCGAAGACCCGCAGGGCAGAGTGCGGCCGCTGGCGAGGTGCCCCAGTGTCAGAGCAGCGGCCTGAGCGCCCAATGCGAGGGCAGGAGGAGGGGGCCGAAGACGTCTAGAGGAGGTGAGGCACGGTGTCCCCAGGGTCCCCAACCCTCCGTTCCCACAGCCACTGGTGTCGGGTGGGGAGGAGTCCGCAGCCGTGAGAAGCCCACCGTTGAGACAGGGCCGTGCGCTCACATTCGCTGCCGACCTCCCCTAGTGTCGCTCCTGCAGGGGGGTCGGAGACGGGCCAGGCGAGGCGTCTCAGGGTCTGCCGGCAGGTGCAGCCTGTGGAGGGTGCGGGACTGAAAGCTTTGCACCCCTGCTGCTATTTGCGCCCCCACCTGGTGTCCAGTGTCCGGTGCTGAGCAGGGGCCGTCGAGCATGGGCGGTGCAGGGACGGTGACAGTGGACGTGTCCCTCCTGAGTGCAGCTCCTTGTGGGCCTAGGGGCAGGACGGTGGCTGGCCGTGGGGCCCAGCGTGGGCCGAGCGGGCACTCGGCGGCAGGGGTCTCTCAGGGCCGCTCTCGTCTCCGAATGCGGTGGTCGGCAGGCAGAGGGTTCCTCTTCCGGGCTGCCAGGGCCGTCCCCTCAGCCAGGCGCTGCGCTTGGGTGGCCCGCCCCTCCGCCTTCCCTTGTCCCCGGTGACCTCCCTCCCTCGGGGCTCATCCGGGGTTCCCTGGCGGTGAGACTCTTGTAGCGGGAGTCTCCGAGGGATGCTGTGTCTTTCGCAGCTTGAAGGCTCTCCCGCCGCCCATCTGGTGCCCACCTGCTGTCACCTGGTCACTCGGTAAATGACGTCTACGCAGTGTCTCCACACTGAGGCCCTGCTCTCACTCTGCCTGAAAAGTGGTAGCGGGTCTTTGAGACTGAATCTTCTCTTTCCTCAACAAAGCCTCCACTGGCGACTCCCGAATAAATTGTCACCGCAGTTACTAAGGTGGTGGTGACTCCTACTCCACACGATCAGCTCACCTTCTTCTGGAAAGACACGTGTTCCTTTCTTACTCATCTGTCTCCCTGTGGACTCGTGAGCTTCTGGGTTATTCTGTCGATTATAATCTGATTCATTCTGTTCACCTAACGATAGTTACTGCTTATCTTGAAGTTCTGGTTGCCCCGGGGTGTCTAGTGGGGCCCCTTTGAGCTGGGGCCAGGACCCCTGCTCCAGTCCTGTTACCTTCCGGGCCCAGCCTTGGGTCAGTCACCTGCTCACGCACCCTGGTTCCTCGTGGTGGATCGTGCTGTAAGCTGGGACCTAGGCTGCCAAGGAGCGCTTACTCCCAGGCCCTTTCGGTGGATAGAGCTGGGGAGGGGGTGTGGAGTCCAAGCCACATGCACCCACACGTCTTTATCTCTTTACCCACCTGCTCATAAGCATGAGCTCACACTGAGCCTGGTCCCTCAAAGGGGCCCAAGGCCCTGTCAGTGCCGGCGTGACCGTGGCCTCTGTTTTGTCCTTATGAATCTGCTTGTCACCCTCATGCAGGGCCACGCCGGTCTTCACGTCGTTCTGATTTCAGCGTGTGTGCTACTGAAGCGAGCACCGTTGTGGCTTTCGTTTCGTGGTTCAGTTACCTGGGGGTTGGGAAGACGCTTTGTCGCTGAGCACATTCCTGTCTGACGGGAATATTTGCGTGTGGTCACATCCTCAGTGGCTGGCTTGGAAACAGCTCCTATAGAGGGCTGTGGACATGAGGGCAGCACTCCCTGGGGCCAGCGCGGGGCCTCACGCCAGAGCCCTTCATGTCGGCAGGGCCCCGTTCCCTGCTCTGCTTTGCTTGGGATGATTCCTGGATTTCCCTTCTCTCGGGTTGTTCTCTGTCTTTTTTTTTTTTTTTTTTTTTTTTTTCCTTTTTCCTGGCTCCACACGGTGGTGCTGCTGGGTTCCCAGCTCAGTCACCTGGCTGGCCTCAGTGCACACACTCGCTGAGGACAGGCTTTACTAGATTCCTAGTCACGTCCGTGAACCCTGACCCACAGACACACCTTGCTGCAAGGAGTTAGGAAGGGTCATCTCCAGTGGAGACCGTGTGTCTACTGCAGCCTGATGTGCAGGGAGGAGAGATGTGGGCGAACGCCCAGGAGTGTCAGCTTCCACCTCACTCTCCGTGGAAAGCCCAAAGCGGTACTGTGGTCAAGAGACCCGCCGCGTTCCATCAGCGACGTTAGTGGGGCGGTCTTGCTGATTGCATTCCTTTGCTCTGATAGTTTGTGGGTGCCGCTGGGTCTCAGGATGGGTGACAGTGTGCCTCCAGATCCTTGCTCCCTCCGGGTCCCTCACCGCCTCTTCCAGCCAAAAGCCCTGGCCGGGCCCCCGTGCCACGCTGCACGGTGGCGGGCGTGGCGGGCATTTGCCCTCGGACTTCACGCGAATGGAAGTGGGTCTGAAGTCCTCCAAGTGGTTTGCTTTCTTTTTCATTTTCCTTAAATGGCATTGAGCAGTGAATGTCCTCGCTGGCGGCCTGGGAGCCGTGTGCGCGATGGCCACTGGGTGCGGCCAGCCACCCTCAGTGATGCCTTTGACTCTGATGTCTCGGAGCATCTGTTTCTGTTAGTCATCTTACCGGGAAGACATCCGTTCTGTAAGTATTTTCTGGAGCAGCGTTTTGTGTGGGTTCCCTGCTGCTGCTGCAATGAAGGGCCACAGGCTCGGTGGCTACAGCAGCACAGATGTGTCACCTGACGGTTCTAAATGTCAGGGGTCCAAAAGGGTCTCAAGTGGCCTATAGTGAAGGTGCCCGCGGGGCTGGCTCCTTCTGGCTTCAGGGGAAAATGGATCTTTGTCTCTTCCAGGCACCCCACCCTTGGTTCATGGCCAGCAGCCTACCACTCCCAGTCTCTCTGACTCGGACCCTCCCATCTCCCTTTCAAGGGCCCTGTGATGACAGGGGGTCTGTGGGGTCATCTGGGACCATCTCCCAGCTCAAGGACTTTTTGCCTTGTGAGGTGACATGCAGATTTTGGAGTAGGACATGTGGTAGGACAGTAGTTAAACCTCCTGACACAGCTCCGGAGATGCGGTGACAGAACCCAACCTCAGGGAGACGGAGATGGTCTAGCCAGGGAGACGGAGAAAGCTGGAGCAGAGCAGGAAGGGGCCCCGAGATAGAGACAACATGTCGGCACTTTGGTGCACAGATGATTGGACTTTGATGATGCCATGTTGTATGCAGTGCTGACGTTCTGTGTGATACTGACAGGGATCAGCAGGCGGCCCAAGGCGGGGGCTTCTGTGTGCCCCCCTGCTTCTGGGCCTGGGCTTTCCTGAGCCCCGGGGAGGGGTCCTGGAGGGCTGGTTGGGCTTTCCCTGGACAGGGCAGAGGGAAGGGGGGGGAGAGTCTGGAGCTCATGCCGGCTAAATGAAATCGCTTTCCGAGCCAGTCCTCGGTGGCGGTTTTCTGTGATTTGCCATTTGAAACAATAGCAGCGAACATCTTTTTTTTTTTCTTTTTCTTCTTTTAACGTTTACTCATTTTTGAGAGACAGAGAGAGACAGAGTGCAAGCAGGGGAGGGGCAGAGAGAGAGGGAGACACAGAATCTGAAGCAGACTCCAGGCTCCCAGCTGTCAGCACAGAGCCCGACGTGGGACTCAAACTCATGAACTGTGAGATCATGACCTGAGCCACAGTCAGATGCTTAACCGACTGAGCCACCCAGGTGCCCCTGCGGCAAACATCTGTTGAACTTGTCCAGTTATTACGATAAATGTCTAGAAATGGGATGGCTCCTGTTCCATCTGGGCACATCTGGGCCCCTCTTACTGCCTGCTTCCCTGGGCCTTGTCGGGACTGGACATTGACTCTCCTGACCCTTCTGATGTCAGAATCACGTGGTGTGACTGTTTGTATCAAGGTCTCATCGAAGGACTTTGCTTCTCCTTCAGGTTTGGCCAGTGCTGCCCTTGCTGGTGCCCCTTGGGGTCATTCATCCCCTAGGTTTACAGAAGAGCCAGAAGCTCTAGGAGTGACCCCTCAGCCTCCTGCCCCAGACTCAGCACAGCCCACCTATTCTCCCAGCCTGTCTCCCTGCACCTTCACGATCCTCCTACACTTGCCTGCCGCCTCACCAGCTGGCCTCAGCTCAGTCCTGAGCAGGAGGGGTCAGGGGAGCCGAGAGGGGCAGTGCCACAGGTGGTTAAGGGAATAGTAACATTTGCAGAGTGCTGCCCATCAGGTGTTCGGCGGGACAGTCCCAGTCCTCTGTGAGAGGACTTTTGGCAGTTCCTTCTCCAGACGGAAGTCGGCCCACAGAGCCTTTGTGGCTTGGACCTGCCCTGGCAGGTGGCAGCCTCTGTCCACATGATGCTGTGCCCTCCTGGAAGGATGTGCCGTAACTTGATTTACATTTAGCCTGAACCTTTGACAACACCTGGGAGTATTTCAGATATTGATACTGGTTTTCTCTTCTAGAAGCCAAAGATGTTGACCAGAAAGATTAAACTCTGGGACATAAATGCCCACATCACCTGCCGCCTGTGCAGTGGATATCTCATCGACGCGACCACGGTGACCGAGTGTCTGCATACGTGTACGTGGAGAATATTCTAGAACATGGCCTTTGACAGCTGTGTGTGTGTGAACTATCTGCATATGTGTATGGTGGAATGATCTAGAACATCCCTTTGACAGCTGTGGGAGGTGTGTGTGGACTGTCTGCATATGTGTATGGCGGAATGTTCTAGAACGTGGCCTTTGACAACTTCCAGCCTTATGCTTTCTTAATACTTGTGGTTTCTTATTTTTTCCTTCCTTCCTTCCTTCCTTCCTTCCTTCCTTCCTTCCTTCCTCCACCAAAAGCTTTTAGCTCAAGCACAAAGCAAAACACAGAAGCAGGAATAAAGATCTTAAAAATAAATCCGAAAAATTACTTCAAATTAAAAACATTGTGGGTAATTTCAGTAGAGATACCATTTAGGAAAGCTAAGTACAGGAAAAATTTAATTATTTCTATATAACAGCAAAACCAGTAACTGTTATGACAGAATATTCATTTCTAGTGGACAGAAATGCTTACTTTTTAAATTTTTCCAAATGAATTCCTTAAACGTTTTAAACACAAGAATGCGGTTCGGCTCCTCACGACTAATAAGCCTGTGTTCTGATGTTTAGAAGACTCTTAGCTGTGCCGAGCTTGCGGTTTTAATGCCCCAGCTCAGCAGGAGATGCTGCTGTTTACCCCGAAGCATAGTCACCGCTGGGGTGGTTGAGGAGTCAGGCCAGAGTGTCTCCGCTGGCTGTGGTAGGCACGCCGTGTAGATAGGGTCTTTGCAATACGGCCGATGCGTGTAATGTAGATGACTTTTGACTGTGTGTTTTCCACTTCAGAAAATAAAATATTTGACCCCTTAGGTAGAACTTTCATTTTAAAGGTAACTATAGTTTTTGGATTATTATTTTCATTGAATTGCCTTGAATTTTGGTGTACAAAGAAAATCTTGTGATCTTTTTTTACACACGTGAAAATTGTAATTATGGGCCCCTATGGTGAAGATATTTGGGGGAGACAAGTACTTTCTGATGATTTCTCAGCTCTTGGCCTCTGAACACCTATTCACTTAGGTTCTTCGCCCCTCTTATCCCTGCACCTCAAATCTGCTGAGTGAGGCCGCTGACTGAGCGCCTGGGGCTTCTCCGTCGTTGCTGAGACCTGAGAGGTGGCTGCTCCATCACAGCAGCCACGTGCGAGGTGGCCTGCGCCTCGGCCCCCGTGTGTGCCGAGCCCGAGGGGGTGCTGGCATCTCCCTCCCTGGTTACTTTCTGACACAAGTGTGCTTTTGCAGTCTGTCGGAGCTGCCTGGTCAAGTATTTGGAGGAGAACAACACCTGCCCCACGTGTAGGATCGTGATCCACCAGAGCCACCCGCTGCAGTACATTGGGTAAGTGTGCCCAGGTCGCGGTCCCAAAGCCACAGCTTCCGGCATCTCCCGGTGTGTCAGGGACCCGCCCAGCACGGGACACGTGTGACCACGTACGGCAGCCGATCCAGCCAAGTCAGGCCAGTGAGCGCTGGGGCTGTTCCCACAAGTTTCCAGGAATATTTGCTCAAATTGAGTATTTTGAGGAACCTCAGGACACACCTGTATTT
Source organism: Prionailurus viverrinus (assembly GCF_022837055.1). Taxonomy (NCBI): domain Eukaryota; kingdom Metazoa; phylum Chordata; class Mammalia; order Carnivora; family Felidae; genus Prionailurus; species Prionailurus viverrinus. The sequence continues at coordinate 3,710,378 of NW_025927610.1, read as the reverse complement.
CACTAGTTTTGCAGTAAATTGGCTGAAGTTTACTCTGAAGTGGATAGCAGCCCCTGGTCCACCTTCCTGTCATGGGACAAGTGGTCCTAGGTCCCGGGTGGCTGCCCCTTGTGTGTGGCCTGCGTCTTGCTCCCTGCAGCTGGTGCTGCAAGGAGCCACCTCCTTTGGTTTCGGGGAGATCGGACCCCCTTGGAATCAGCACCATTTGTGAGGGAGTTGGCACGACCAGACTTGGGGGTCAGGCTATGATGGGCAGGAAGTGCTGGCTTCTGGCTTTTATGCAGAGTTTTAAATGACTTCAGATTTGGCCGGGGCGGGGGGCGCTCTAAAGGAAGCCAAGCGCCGCCTGCACCACATGGGAGCAGCAGAGGTAGGGCTGAATATATGTTTTGAAGGAAGAGAGGGACGTGTGTCTCTCCACTTCCCAAGTTGTGAAGTATGTCGTGTGCGCACAAGGCGTTTAAAAACACATGAATGGCTTATAGCGGCACAGCAAGAAACCACTCCCAGATGGAGAAGTAGAAATCACCAGGCCCAGAAGCCCCCGCCCCACCCTGGCCGCTGTCCCCACACAACATAGCTTAGTCTCCTGTGGTCCGGCTCGCTGCATGGGGAACCAGCTGTGTTTTCGTGGCCCTTGCCCTTGACCCAGCCTGTTCTCCAGACTGGTCTCTGTTAGTGGGGAGGTCTGTGCAGGTGGACATCAGGGTGTCCTCTGTGGGCCCTCCGTGCTGCTCTGGGCATTCCCGTGCGGGTGTCCCCCCTCTGTCGGCCCTCCGCAGGCTGCTGGGCTGTGGAGCTCCCGTGCCTTCCTGTGTGCTGCTGGGCTGCTGTGCCGTGCACCGTCTTGATGTGTCCTGTGGGTGCCTGTGGACTGCGTTCTGGCCACACGGTGGCTCCGTAGGGTATCTTGGCCTGTCGCCCTGATTACCAGTGAGCACGGTCCTTTCTCAGATGTCACCTGGCCACTTGGGCTGCCGGGAGATGTCTCTTCACATCTCATTTTTCTCTTGGGTTCTTTATTTTACTTGTTTGCTTTGAAGAAATGCTTTATATGCTCTGGGTACTAATTGTTGGCGGTGTGTGCACGTTACCTGCGTTGGGGGCATAGTCTTGCAGAGCACGGGGTTGCTTTCCTGACATGAACTGTACAAGGCAGGTGGTGGTGGGGGCTTCGTGCTCGTGGGAAGCTGTGGAGACCCTGCCCCCACCCCCACCCCCGTGCTCTGGGGAGACAGCAGGCAGGGCTGTCTGGAGAACTGAAGCCCTTTAGCAATCTGAGACCCCAGTGTTCCAGGCAGAGCCTAGCCTGCTAACACACAGGAGGGGGCCGATGGGAAGAGAGCTGGCCAGGTGTGCAGGCCTGGGTCCAGAGGGCCAGGGCCAGCGAGACGGAGGTGCAGAGCTGGGAAAGATGCGCAGCCCCAAGGCCTGCTGTGGGCCCTGGGCTCCAGGGTGGTTCTTTCCTGGCAGTCCTGTCCCTTGCTGTTTGCTCCCTGTGCTCTGCCTAAAGCTACACTGGCCCAGGGTGGTTTTCTTGTTCTCCCCTCCTGATGCCAACTCTGCACTTGGTTCAGAGCCTCGTTCCTGACACAGCTTCTCCAGCCACACCTGGCCCAGCCTCCTGCTCTGATTCGCTGCCCCCCACTGTGCAGCTGCCCCAAGGGAAGGGCTTTCAGCTTGGGGCTGGGGCAGTGTGGGGAGAGGGCAGTTAGGGCAGGGCAGCGGGGCCTGGTGGCACCGTGCGGGGCCCCGGGCAGTGACTTAGGCCTTACGAGGTGGGATGATGCCGAGTGGTGCTGGCCGCAGGCGGGTGCTGGGCCTGAGCTCCTGGTGCCTGTTGGATCCCTGAGGCAGCACCACACTTCAGGCCTCATCTTAAAGCCAAGGGCTCTTGTCACGTGGGCCCAGTAGAGACCTCGGCACAAGCGAAGGGCTGGGAGAGGGTGTGTGGCCTGTGGCCTAGAGTGTAAACACGAAAGCCTCTTTCAAGGGGCTGCCCCTCCAAGAGCCTGGATGTGGCTGACACCAGGAGAAGCGCGCTGTGCTGTTCTGTCCTGCCTGCCAGCACCCTTTCCAAGGAGAGCCCCCCCCCCCAACCCCTCCCCTCGGCCCTATGGGTCTGTGGCCAGGCAGGCGGGGCCTGGCACGGTCATTCGGAGGACCCAGAGTCAAGCTCTGTGGCGGGGATCTCTCCACCGTCCTCTCCTCGTGCAGTGGGGGGAGCTTTCCGCAAAGTCGCGGGGGTGTCCTGCGTGCTGCGGGCCGGCTGTGGTCCACAATCTTCGCTGTGGGCACGTGTGCATCGTGGTCGGAAATTTGAGAAACCCTGCTTTGGTCTGCCACAACACAGGCTGAGATGTCAGACTGATGTCTATTAGAACTTAAAAGTTCTTCCTGGAAATGGCGAATGAGGGTCTCTGCAGGCCCTGGTCACCCGCCATTTGTGGCCTAACCGTGAGCCCATTGAGTGGCTGCTGTGTGCCCAGCCCTGGACTAGCCCTGACAGCTAAATGTCTAGAAGTTTTGTGGAACCCCATCGTTTTCCGTTATTTACGTGCTGCTTGTCTGGGTACTTAACAGGTTTTCATTTTAACGCATGATGTTTGAAAATTAACGTTGATTTGAAAAGTTACTTAAACATATTAATAAGTTATGTTTAAAAATAGCAAACTGGAGTAGAAACTATATTTGAAATACTGTGCTTATATAGCCTTTTCAGAAAACCTTTATAGGTAGATCTTAAAGACCACAGGGAGGGCCTGATCTTAGGGCCTTTCCTCTACATTATTCAGAACATGAAAGAAAAGTTTCCTGTCTAGTGGAGGCCCAGGAGGCACCGGTGGAAGAGGTGGGGGTGGGGGCCTGTGTGGCCCCTGGAGGCCGCATCTCTGGGTGTCCGGACCACATTCAGCAGGCAGAGGGCACTCATCATCTAGAGGGTCTTGTCTGTGCCGCCATTCCTTGAAACTTCTAGAACCTGAATTAAATGATACATTGATTCGGGTTGTTTATAACTTTTGCTAGCACAAACATTTTTTTAAGTGCAAACTAGAAGCAAAACTCAAGCAAAATTTCAAATTCGCGATCGTGGAGTCTGATACCGTTAATGGAAAATGCGCACGGATTGTGGAAGTGGCGTTTCTAGCTAACCTCACCTGTTATGTTCTCTTTGCCAGTCATGACAGAACCATGCAGGACATTGTTTACAAACTGGTTCCAGGCCTTCAGGAAGGTAAGTGTCAGAACGTCCACCTGGACCCCTGAGTCTGCGGCTCAGCCTCTGAGCACTTTGCTCCTGGGGGTCCCGGCCCCGTCCCCTCTTTGGGAACAGCACCATCTCCCTTGTCCCTGCTCTGAACTCGTGAGCGCCGTGTTGCTGGCTTCTCCCACTGTCTCTGGCTTGCCGAGCGTGCTGCCTTGTTGGGGCAGCGGGGGCACAGCAGGGCACAGGGGCAGCCTCCTCAGTCACACGCACACAGACGTGAAGCCGGTAACAAGTGTGTGGATAAAGTTTGACTGTATTTAAAGTCAAGTCTCACTGAGAATGAAGAAGAACCATTATGCAGTGTGAATACCCTCGAAGTGGAAATGGCTGTTCTTTTTCAACCTTTTCTGCAATTCCGAACGCAGAGACTGTTGCCCCCCCTCTTTGTGGGGCTGGTGATGGGGGAGGGGAGGGAGACACTGGCCTCAGAATCCCACTCAGGGTCTGATGGTGGGCGGGCGTGGTGGTGCTGGCTGATACAGCTCAGGTACACTTTCTTTTAAAGATATGTTAGGGATTCACTTGCAAGGGCTGTGTTTTCTCATTGTAATGTTTCGGAAGAGGGTTAAAATTTAAAATACAGCTTACTACCTTAGATCAAGAGATAGATATTACACCTGGCTTTTCCTATAGAACTGTTCCCCCCCCCCCGCCCCGGTTTATTTATCCTTGAGAGAGAGAGAGAGAGAGACAGAGAGAGCGTGAGTGGGGGAGGGGCAGAAAGAGAGGGAGACACAGAATCCGAAGCAGGCTCCAGGCTCCGAGCTGTCAGCACAGAGCCCGATGCAGGGCTCGAACTCACGAACCGTGAGATAACGACCTGAGCTGAAGTCGGAGGCTTGACCGACGGAGCTACCCAGGCTCCCCTCGTACAGAACTTAAAGAATAATATTGTTAAGGTCTTTTTTGTGCCATTCACCAATTCACTCATACAAGAAGAATTCAAGTTTCCCGTAGAATGCGGACGGAAACAATCTTTTGATACCTAGAAGTTTTTGAGTCCTCAGAAAAGGCAAAGAATACGTCAAAATAAAATGCCAGTACCTTGAAAAATGATCACAGGGTGTTTTGAACATAAGAGCAGGCAGAACCACATGTAGAACCCCATGTGTTTATTGCCCAGCCCCTGCAGCTCACGCAGAGCCCCGTTTCATCCTCTGCTTCCAGCCATCTTCCAGTCCCAGAAGATACCCTCTTTGTAACACAAGTAACCACAACACTTCGTAAACCTAAGGAAGTAATAGTAATCCCTTAGGATCAAGTACCTGCTCAGCGTCAGCATTTCTAGCTGCCTCGTGAACACCACATGTTGTGAGTTTCCTTGTTGTCGTGTATTTTAATCAGGGTCCAGGTCAGGTCAGCCCCCAGGCCGACTGCTCTGCCCCCTCTCAGCCCCTCCTGTCACCAAGTCTGGACTTGCTGAGGAGGCCCCATTCCTGTGAACCGCTGGCGTCTGCAGGCCTGACAGGATTCTGGCTCGTGTTTTTGGGAAGCCCACCCCCGGGGGTTATTCCGCCTGGACGGGTGCAGTCGGCCTGGCTCCCGTGTCACCCCAGCCGCCCTGCCCCGGCAGAGCATCAGTCCACGATTCGTTAGAAGTGGCCAACCCGTGCCTGTCCTGGCGCCCAGCCCGGCCCGCGTGCCAGGTGGACCGCGGGGTTCCTGAGGCCCGTTTTGTACCGACCGGCAGATCGGAGCCTGTCTTTCCTTTGCGCACGGCACGCTGCCTTAGTTCTGACCTCTCCGGCCACAGTCAGGGCCGTGTAAACGTACACGTGTGTTCACAGTGCTTCGTGGTCCTTGTCCCTTCTGAAGCTCGCGCGCCCCCCCATTCCCCCCCTCCCCCATCGGCAGCTCCCGATACTGCCCTGGGAGTCTGGGGTGACCAGGTGGGTCCCAGGCTCCTCCTGTTGACTTCCTGCCCCGGGCAGTGCCGGCCATCTCCCCACGGAGTCCAGGTGCCCTCAGTGTAGGGGTCGCCCGGTGACAGAGTTGTAGTGGAGGGTTTGTTTGTGAAGAACGTGGTGCGGGTATGTGATGACCCTGCATGTGGGACGTGCCCCCTCTTGCCCCTCGGGCAGGTTTTCTCTTCCGGCAGGCGCTCAGCTTCTCTCTTGCTCGGGCTCTCGGTCGCTTGCTGCCCCTAAGCAGAAGGAAACCCTTCCCGGCAGGAGGGCTTCCTCCACACAGTCTGTCTGCTTGTGCCAACGGTCGCAAACCCGGTTTCTCAGATGGAGGCCCCTTCCTGGCAGACGAGCTGCAGCTGACAAGGGCCGGGGGCAGCAGGACGCCTGCCCGTGCCGCCATCCAGGCCTCCCGAGTGGCCGCTCCCCGGGGTTCGCTCCCCGCTGCTGGCCCCGCACCAGCTCGGTTTCTCTGTTCACTTGTAGACAAGGCCTTTTTGCCGGAGAGTTCATTGTTCAGTGGTCTGTTTCCTTTTTCGATAGTTTTTAAAAACCTGTCTTTTAGAGGCAGCATTTTAAGTTTTTATTTACTTTGAGAGAAAGAGCATGCATGCACGCGAGCAGGGGAGGGACCGAGAGAGACAGGGGGAGGGAGAGAACCCCAAGCAGGCTCCACACTGTCGGCACCCAGCCCGACACGGGGCTCGATTCCACCAACCATGAGATCATGACCTGAACCAAGATCAAGAGTCAGACGCTCAACTGACAGAGCCCCCCCGCAGGCGCCCCAAAGAGGCAACATTTTATAAAATTTATCAAACTATTTTTCTATGTTGAGCCCCCCCCTCCCTTCTTTGCCTCACACTGCCCAGCTGGCTTCTTCTGCCGGCATGGCCGGGACGCCGGGCCGGGCCCTGTCGTGAGGGTGGCTGCGTGGGGTTTGCTCACTCCCGTATGCCTCCTGAGGGACACTCGGGACGTTCTCGTCCTTGGCTTTAACAGAAGAGGGGGTGCGGTGACACCTTCCGCGTAATTTTGTGTGGATGTGGGTGGATGTATTTGGCTTTATTCTGGAAGTGCAATCGCTAGGCCAAGGCTTCTGCATTATTTCTTTCTCTTGCCTTTTCGCCCTGGCTGGAACAGGGTCGGCAAACTGCAGGCCAGATCGGGCTTGCTGCCCATCTTTCCATGGCTTGCAAGCCAGGAATGCTTTATTATACTTTTAAATGGTTAGAAAAAAGTCAGTAATACTTGCGATGTGAAAATCACAGCTCGCTCGCTCCTGTACCGTTTGTGTTCACGTCACAACGCAGAGCAGCAACCGGCGGCCGACGGGATGTGCACTGTGGCCGCTCCTCGCGCTGCAGAGCTCAGAAACGCAGTGCTGACTCGACGGTGTTTCAGGAGCCATGTGCGCCACTGGTGCGACTGTCCTTGTTGCCAGTTCGTACCCGTCATGTCGAAACAGGAAGAAGGGAGGTATGGACTTCAGATGTTGCCCTTTTAAGCCACAGTGAAGCGTGGACGGTTTTATGCTCGTGAGCCGACTGCGCCATGAGGCGCGGCCGTGCCGAGCTGGAGGGGCAGAGCGTGTGCAGGCATCGCCAGACGAGTACACGGCGCTCCCAACGCACAGGAAAGCGACGTTTGGAAAGAACTGAAAATATCAAACGGAATACCTCATCGCGGAAATAAAAGGTGGATATCAGGCTACAATCGAAGTAGGTTTCTGACTGACTCTTTTGTTAAGCCAAACGAGGAAAGCCGCTTCGTAACGTAAGTTAATCAGATCTCGTTTGATTGTAGCCGCTGAGCCAGTGCGTCCAGAGAAGACAGGCTTGTTTTGGGGAGGGAGCCTCTGGGAGGCAACATCAGGGGTCCACGAGAAAACGAGGCAGGCGGTTTTGAGTGGTTTTCCTTGGCCTTGGTGTCGCCAGTCTGCTCAGTTGTTCATTTGGTGAGTCCGAAGTGACTGAAGAAATAACATCTCTGAACAGTCTGCAGAGAGCAGCTGCGGACAAGAGTGTCGTCCGGGGGGTCGAGAAAATACTAATTCAGTGCAGCCCGAAGTGGGGTCTGCCAAGACGCGTTCCGTCCAGCGGCACTAGAAGCGTCTGGGGGTCAGGAAGATGCTAACTCAGACAGACTAACTGAGCTGGCAAGAGTGTGAGGTGTTCAGAGGGCATCGTATTCTGCATCAGAGCAGGTACTCTGTGGAAGACGAGTCTTTCATAGGTCACCGAATCAGCGGAGTCCGCGGCAGGCTTCCTTCACTCTTTCAGATGTCACTGTCACCAGGGAGATGAATTTGTCAGGAGTGGAGCCTAAACACCCTGACTTTCTCCCCCAGACGGCACTTTAATAGTGGCTTAGTAGTGGTGAGTGTGTGTGTTGTTGTCATTTTGAGCTAAGGACAAATTGAAGTTTTTTGGAATGGAAAGAAGTTCCTTTAACCTGGAATGACTATGGAAATTAGCTTTTGCTAAAGATTTGATAATGTTTCCCAACATTATGTTGGGATGAATTCAGCCCAACATCATAAGGCACAACAGGACTACTTGTATGCAAACCTCTGTTGCGAGTGAAGTCGCTCAACAGCAGTGAGTGCTGTCCGTGCTACGTGACTTCAGACATCCTGCTTTCAGAAGAGGGGGAGCGAGATCTCTGATCCCATTCAGGTTTGTCGCAGGCTGATCTGAGCTCTGGCTCCAGGCCCAGGAGCTCAACACACATGCGAAGGCAGCTTCCATATTTCAGAGTCCATTAACTGTGCCACGGAGGAGCTTTCGTCCGCCCTCTGCCGGGTGCACTGGCTTGTGGTTGGCGCCACGAAGGCCAGCACCGGGAGGGGAGTCTGACGGAGCTCCCTGAGCGCCCCCACACTGACGCACGAGCCACACAAAGTCACGTGCTTGTGGACTGATGTCAGCATTTCTGTATGAAAGGACACTTCCAAAAATGAAATGTGTGAAAGATCATTGAGATGAACATGTGGAGTCGGTTTTGATGTAAGGAACACTAACTTTTAACACCAATTAAATATTATTCCCCCTAAAAGGAGCCCATTCTTCTGGTCAGTAGCCTATATTACAAAAATTGTACTCAGTTATAATTACTGGTTTTTGAATTTCGTGACTTCTGGTTTCTACTTCCTCATATAAGGAACTCGGAAGTCTCCACTTTGTTCTAACAAATAAAAAGCTGAACAGCCTGAGAAGCCAGCCAGCTTTCTTGGATCATAAAGAGGGAGGGACACAGGGCAAAGTTCTGCGTCAAGAGTAGAGAGACTGACAGTGGATTTGGGGACACGGCTTCCCAGAGCAGAAGCCTCTGCAGGAACCAGCTCAGGGCTGAAAACCTGAGCTGTGCTTGTGGAGCTGCTGGAGGCCCCGTGTGGACAAGTCTGGAAAACCTGTAGGAGATGTCATCATGGCCAGGGCCTCACGGTATCGTGAACGTCACCTCCAGGAGCTCGGCTGAGGTCTCTCAGCAAATATCAGAGAGAAATCTCTCATGCTTCCAGCAGGGGGTAGAAAAGGAGCCATTCTGAAATATTTCTAACAAGGCCTGCCCCCGGGGACACTAGTTAACCAGAGCCAACCTGAGCAAGGGGAGCCGGTCAGCTCCGCTCACCCCTCCCCACCGAGGGAGAGAACACAGCTGGGAAGCTCTGGTGACGGTCAGTGTGGAGGCGCCACCCCCGGAGCCCTTCCCCCGCCCACCCTGCCCCACATCACCGCAGGCCTGGGCACACCGGCTCTCTTCCCTGGCACATCACATCTGGCTCACAAGGAAAAAATCACAGGGCACACTAGAAGACAAAAACACAGTTTCTAGAGACAGAGGAAGCGTCAGAACCAGACATGGCAGGGATGCTGGTGTCGTCAGACTGGAATTTAAAACAACCGGGATAGGGGTGCCTGGGCAGCTTCAGCTCAGGTCATGATCTCATGGTTCAGTTTGTGAGTTCGAGCCCCGTGTCGGGCTCTGTGCTGACAGCTCGGAGCCCGGAGCCTGCTTCGGGTCCTGTGTCTCTCGCTCTCTAACCCTCCCCTGCTCACACTCTGTGTGTGTCTGTCTCTCCAAAATGAATCTTAAAATAAAATAAATAAAATAAAATAACAACTGTGATACATATGCTAAGGGCTCTAACTGGTAAAGCGGACTGCATGCCAGAACAGGTGGACGGTGGAAGCAGAGAGAGAGAAATGCCGAGAAGGAGCAAAAAATGCTGGGGCAGAAATGAAGAAAGCCTCAGGTGGGCCTCCTAGTAACAGGACTTGTATGTGGAAGGATCTCGAGGTTGAGGACCTGTCAACAGAGACTCGGAGGCTGAAAATGAAAGAGCACACACTAAAACAAAGCCAAAATCTCTGAGGACGTGGGATGGCCCCAGAGGTGTGTTGTGTGTGTGATGGGAACAGGAGAAGCAGAAGAGAAGAGTGAGAAGGAACAGCAGTGAAATGATAATGATGAGATTTTCCCCAAATTAATGTCAGACACCCAACCATGGATCCAGGAAGCTCCGAGAACACCAGGCAGGATAAATACCAAAAGCACAACACCTGTGCATGCTCTTTTGAAGCTACAGAGAAACAAAAACAAGCCAGAGTACAGAGGAACAAAGATCAGAATTCACCTGGCTTCTCCTCCAGAACTGTGCCTGCAAGGAGAGTGGAGGGTGAAATGTTTAGTGTTGAGAGAGGAAGGCATCCACCAAGAATTCTGCACCCTGAGGAATTACTCCCCAGACGTGGAGAAGTAAAGACTCAGTCAAACAGAGATGGAGGGAGTTTGTTGTCTCTAGACCAGCTTTGCAAGAACAGTTCCACGAAGTTCTCCAGAGGAAGTATAGGTCGGAAACTCTGACCCGCAGGAAGGAGCAGCAGTGAAGGTAAAGTGAGAATTTTTGTTTTTCCAAATCTGACAGGTGACCATTTATTCAAAGTGATAAGGAGCAAGAATGTACTCAATTACTTACTATGCTTGTGGACGTGTGTATATTTCAACAAAAGTGCGCCTTCTTCCTGTTATACAAGTGCCTGCCTCATATCACAGTTCTGCTGCTAAGCTCACACATCCCCTCCTCGAAGAGACGTTTGTCAGCCTGAGCTCTGACTGTGACGTTGAGTCCGAATGGCGAGCGTGGACGTGGACGTGGGTGGGGCCGGGGTGGGAATGCAGTCCACCTTCCACACCCGAGTGTGAGGTCGGCCACGGGGCCCCGTAGGTGCCCTTCGTCATTGAGGAGGTGCCGAGAGCGTCAGGAAGGGACACTGGCTTGTGCCCAGGGTCACGTTGCGTTATCGCTCCCCTGGATTCTCACAGCATGGTAGTCACACCAGGATTACGACTTGTAATTTTTACCTATGACATCACATAACCTGTCCTTTGCATGACAGCATATCGTGGTGCTGGCTCCACATCAATAAATGTGACCTGTATCATTTTTTTAAGGTTTATTTATTTGGAGAGAGGGTGTGCGCCAGCAGGGCCGGGGCAGAGAGAGAGAGACAGGGAGGGGGAGAGAATCCCAAGCAGGCTCTGCGCTGTCGGCACAGGGCCCGAACCGGGGCTCGATCCCATGACCCTGGGGTCACGACCAGAGCAGAAAGCAAGAGTCCTGATGCTCAACCGACTGAGCCACCAGGAGCCCCTTAAATAGCAAGTTACCTTGCTGAAAATCATCCCAGTTAACATTTCTATGCTGGCGTATTCCTGGCAGAGAATATTGTTCTTTTCAATCTTTTTTCATTCTGACAGGTGAAAAATGTTTGAATGGGAATTAAAGCAAGGTAATGGGAGCTGCCCCATTTCTACAGGTGAGGAGAGAATCCTCTCTCGCACTGACCAGCAGGGCTCCGTCACCCTTCTTGGAGAACCTGGGAACAGCCCCACACCATCTCACACCTTTACTCCTGAGCCAGTCTTACAGGATTGTTTGATTTCTTTTCAAGCTAATCCAAATTTTCCAGACCAGCCTTTTGGTTTGGCACTTGCCGTATTTGGTTCCAGCAGCCCCTCCCTCTCTAGTCCGGCAGTGCTGTCCCTTCAGTTCTGAGGGCCACCCTCTTTCCGCCAGAGCCCCACCCCCTGCATCGATGCGCTCCCACATGACTGGGCACGCCAAGCGTCTGTGTGGGTCCAGGATGTGACCAAGATGTATTCCTGGCTCCGTTGAGCTCATGGCGTATAGAAGACAGACGTGCAGGTAAAAAGTGCAACAGTTACCAAGTGAGCTCCACAGAAATGTTTCTCGTAGAGTGATTTGTAGGTTATTAGTTGGAGCAACTTGGGTGTGAATTTTCTTTGCTGCTGCTGTGCGGCCCTGAGCAGTGACTACTTACTTCATTCCCCGGGTGTTCGCTTCAGAGTCACTTGTTGCTAAAAGCCCATCCGTAGCTGCCTTGTGTCCTACGCTCCTGCCCTCTCGTTGTCCGGCCCGGCCCCCGCTCCGTTTGGGGAGCCTCCTCCGGCGTAGCCGGCAGTGACTGGAGTGCTGACTGTGGGGCGCAAGAATGCTGACTGGCATGGCTTCTGAGGAGGAGATCACAGGGCCCTGGGGTGGATGGCCTCTGTTCCCCAGGGAACCTTCCCCTGGCTTCCTCCTCCGGATGCGGCGAGCTGTGATGGCTGGCCACGGACAGCAGGGGGCAGCGTTTACACACCGCCGGGCGCACCTGGGTGGCCATCTAGCTGTGAAAGCACCGTGCGGATCAGGGGCACTGCTGGTTTCTAAGCTGTGGCCGTAGGCGTGAGGTGCTAGAAGGCCCGAGTCTCCTACCGAGCAGCCTAGAGGTCAGCGGGTCGTGTTTGCTGTGCCCCTGAGGAGTCCCAGAATGTTGACCAGACGCCACATGTTGAAAACAGCAGTCTTGGGTCTTGGCGGGGGGGGGGGGGGATGGGGGCGGGGGGAGGGGCTTCTCTTCACACAGCTGCCCTGTCCTGCAGCCGGGAGTCTGTGCATCGACGGGGCGGGGTGGCAGCCGCTCCAAGATCCCGAGGATTCGGTCCAGATTTATCTTCTCGTTAGTGGCAGCCGTCGAAACCTCCCAATCCCGATCCGTCGTTCTCTTCATGTGGTGTTTGTGAACAGCATTTTAATGTGATTCGTTGCCTCCTTAAGATTAAAGAGTATATATTCATTTTTAATAGCGGAAATGAGAAAACAGAGGGAATTCTACCACAAGTTAGGCATGGAAGTGCCTGGAGACATCAAGGGGGAGACCTGTTCTGCGAAACAGCACCTAGATCCCCATCGGAACGGTGAGTGGGCTTCTGCACACCTGCTGCCAAGGCCGGCCTTTATTACGAGCCCCTTTCTCAGGTGGCCCTGTGCCTCCCTCCGGCGTCCTCCGGCACTCCTGGTGCCGATGGGAATGCGGGCGGAGCTGAGAAACGGCTCGTGGACAGAGGGGGCCTGCGTAGGCGAGGTGAGGGAAGCACGGGGGCCCCGAAAGTACCTGGAGGTGGGGTGCAGTGCAGGCGGGCCTCCTGAGACTTCCCCTCAACTGTCCTGTTGTAGAATGGCAAAGTGACACTTGGATTCACTGAAAAATTAGTGGTATTTTTAAATCTACGTGCCATAACAAATTATTCAAATCTTTGATGCCATGGTACCTTTCTAGTGAGCACAGGGATTCCTGAGAAGCTTCTAGACCACTCTGTGTGTTTCCCATAATCTTAGAAGAAAGGAGATGTCCTGGCTGGGACCCCTGGGAAAGGTGGAGCCCTGCAGAGACGGAAGGAAGGCAGTTGGGGGCTGTTTGGGAAGCCAGGGGTCTTGTCCCAACTTCTTATGTACAATGGAGTCTTCATTTTAAAAGTAGTGTTGGAACAATAAATATTGTGGGAGTCCTGCATTACTCGCGGGTAGTTGGTGTGTTAAGCATTGAATAGTATTGGGTGTGGGGGGCTTCTCTGCCCCCTTCACTGTCCCTGTCACCCTGCTGTGCCCTTGTTCACACACTCACAGACCCGTGCACAGCTGACTTCAGCTTCCTGGGGCCCCTGCACTTTACAGAATACGGAGTTTTAGCAGGTGCTTTGGAGACCAGCTCTCCTCAGTTGCATATGCTCTTAAAGGTGCAACTGTCTTATTTGAGTGAATTTTTATAGCATTTTGAGTATACCGTACAGTTAAAAAAGTGATGGTTTAGCATTCTGGATTTCATAATATAGTGTCTTCTGTTTTTGCTGAAAGGTGAAACCAAAGCAGATGACAGTTCGAACAAAGAGGCCGCGGAGGAGAAGCAGGAGGAGGACAATGACTACCACAGGAGCGATGAGCAGGTAGGTGGCGCTCTGCCTCCATGGCCGCCCCGCCTGCCCCCTGCAGGTGCCTCATACCCCGTCCCGTCCCAGCGAGAGAGGTGCTGCGGACTGTCCCGCCCGGGGGCTCCCTCCACTTAGGAAGGAAAGGCCAAACAGCCAAGTAGACATGTTAAAACGTCCAACGTCTTAGTTTTTCCTTCTCTTTCTTTTTTCTCTTTAACTGCCACAGTAATATATGCTTACTATAAAACATCTTAAATATAAAAACATTAAAGTCCATTCTCCACACATCACTCCACAGGTGGGAAAATTTGGTGCCGGGCGTTTTTCCGTGCAAGTGCCCATATTATATAAAAGAAGGTACGGTCCAGTCGTGTATTAAAGGAAAAGAAAAAGTGCAACATTGAGGAAAATCTGTGCAGACGTCATTTACTGCATTACCAATTTAAAAAAAAAATTTTTTTTTAACGTTTATTTATTTTTGGGACAGAGAGACAGAGCATGAACGGGGGAGGGGCAGAGAGAGAGGGAGACACAGAATCGGAAACAGGCTCCAGGCTCCGAGCCGTCAGCCCAGAGCCCGATGCGGGGCTCGAACTCACGGACCGCGAGATCGTGACGTGGCTGAAGTCGGACGCTTAACCGACTGCGCCACCCAGGCGCCCCTGCATTACCAATTTAAAAAAGAAAACAATCACAGAGATGCTGTTGAGAGCATTTGATCAAGCCCTATAGCCATTCCTACCCAGCTTTTAATACAGCATCCTATACCAGTGAGAAAATTAAAAGGCCACAGAGTGGGGGAAAATATTTGCAAATCATATCTTTTGTCTTTTTTTTGTCTTTTCTATCTGTGTATCTATTATAATTTATTGTCACGTTAGCTAACATACAGCGTATACAGTGTGCTCTTGGCTTCGGGAGTAGATTCCCGTGATTCATTGCTTACATACAACACCCAGTGCTCATCCCAAGTGCCCTCTTTGATGCCGTCACCCGTTTTCCCCTCCTGCCCACCCCTCTACCCCCACCATCAACCCTCAGTTTGTTCTCTGTATTCAGGAGTCTTTTATGGTTTGCCTCCCTCTCTGTTATAACTTACTTTTCCGTTCCCTTTTCCAACGGTCTTCTGTTAAGTTTCTCAAATTCTACATATGAATGAAAACATATGACATCTGTCTTTCTCTGACTGAATTATTTCACTTAGTATAATACCCTCCAGTTCCATCCACGTTGCTGCAAATGGCAAGATTTCGTTCATTTTCATCACCAGGTAATATTCCAGTGTATATATAAACCACATCTTCTTTATCCATTCATCAGTTGATGGACATTTGGGCTCTTGCCATAATTTGGCTATTATTGATAGTGCTGCTGTAAACATTGGGGTGCATGTGCCCCTGTGAATCAGCACTCCTGTTTGGATAAATTCCTAGTAGTGCTATTGCTGGGTCATAGGGTAGTTCTATTTTTAATTTTTTGAGGAAACTCCACACTGTTTTCCAGAGTGGCTGCACCAGTTTGCATTCCCACCAACAGTGCAAGAGGGTTCCCCTCTCTCCGCATCTTCACCAACATCTGTTGTTTCCTGAGTTGTTAATTTTGGCCACTCTGACTGATGTGAGGTGGTATCTCACTGTGGTTTTGATTTGTATTTCCCTGGTGATAAGTGATGTCGAGCATCTTTTCATGTGTCTGTTGGCCATCTGGATGTCTTCTTTGGAAAAGTGTCTGTTCATGTCTTTGGCCCCTTTCTTCACTGGATTATTTGTTCTTCAGGTGTTAAGTTTGATAAGTTTTTTCTAGATTTTGGATACTAACCCTTTATCTGATATGTCATTTGCAAATATCTTCTCCCATTCTGTCAGTTGCCTTCTAGTTTTGTTGATTGTTTCCTTCACTGTGCAGAAGCTCTTTATCTTGAGGAGGTCCCAATAGTTCATTTTTGCTTTTAATTCCCTTGCTTTCGGAGATGTGTCGAGTAAGAAGTTGCTGCAGCTGAGGTCAGAGAGGTTGTTGCCTGTTTTCTTCTCTAGGGTTTTGATAGTTTCCTATCTCACATTCATGTCTTTCATCCATTTTGAGTTTATTTTTGTGTCTGGTGTAAGAAAGTGGTCCAGGTTCGTTCTTCATGTTGCTGTCCAGTTTTCCCAGCACCATTTGCTAAAAAGACTGTCTTGATTCTATTGGATATTCTTTCCTGCTTTGTCAAAGATTAGTTGGCCATACGTGTGTGGGTCCATTTCTGGGTTCTCTATTCTGTTCCCTTGATCTATGTGTCTGTTCTTATGCCAGTACCATACTGTCTTGATGACTACAGCTTTGTAGTACAGGCTACAAGGCTGGGATTGTGATGCCTCCAGCTTTGGTCTTCTTTTTCAACATTACTTTGGCTATTTGGGGTCTTTTGTGATTCCATACACATTTTAGGATTGTTTGTTCCAGCTCTGTGAAGAATGCTGGTGCTATTTTGATTGGGATTGCATTGAATGTGCAGATAGATTGCTTTGGGTAGTATTGACATTTTAACAGTATTTGTTCTTCCAACCCATGAGCATGGAACGTTTTTCCATTTCTTTGTGTCTTCTTCAATTTCCTTCATAAGCTTTCTATAGTTTTCAGCATACAGATCTTTTACCTCCTTGATTAGGTTTATTCCTAGGTTGTTTGGGTTGTTGTTTTTTTTTTTTTAATTTTTTTTTAGCATTTATTTCTTCTTGAGAGACAGAGCACAAGTGAGGGAGAGGCAAAGAGAGAGGGAGACACAGAATCCGAGGCAGGCTCCAGGCTCTGAGCTGTCAGCAGAGGGGCCAACCAACAAACTGCGAGATCGTGACCTGAGCCAAAATCGACTGCTTAACTGACTGAGTCATGCAGGCGCCCCATTCCTAGGTATTTTGTGGTTCTTGGTGCAATTCTAAACGGGATTGATTCCTTGGTATCTCCTTCTGTTGCCTCATTATTGGTGTATACCAATTTCTGTCCATTGACTTTATATCGTGTGACTTTGCAGAGTTCACATATCAGGTCTAGCAGTTTTTTGGTGATGTCTTTTAGGTTTTCCATGTACAGTATCATGTCATCTGCAAAAAGTGAAAGTTTGACTTCTTCGAACTGCCAATTTGGATGCATTTTATTTCATTTTGTTGTCTGATTGGCTAGGACTTCCAACACTATGTTAAATGACAGTGGTGAGAGTGGACATCCCTGTTGTGTTCCTGATCTCAGGGGGAAAGCTCTCAGTTTTTAACTGTAGGCCTTTCATATACGGCTTTTTTTGATGTTTTTAATATTAAAAGAATTATTCACCATGACCAAGTGGGATTCACTCCTGGGGTGCAGAGCTGGTTCAGTATTTGCAGATCAATCAACGTGATATATCACATTAGTAGAAGACAGGATAGAAACCATATGATCCTGTCAATAGGTGCAGAAAAAGCATTTGACAAAATACAGCATCGTTTCTTTATAAAAACCCTTAAGAAAGTCGGGATAGGAGGAACACATATGTTAGAATGAACATGGCAGAAGATGCTCTTTTCCACAGTAGTCTGCAGAGCTGCGTCTTTGTGGAGAAAGTCACGTTACAATTGGACTTCAGTAATTTAGGTTGTGCTTGCGGTGATGTCTCTGGTCTTCTGTAGTCTTTGCTGCTTTCCACTCAGAGTCCCCCTTAGGATCTCCTGCAGGGCTGGTAGTGGCCATGAACTGCTTTAATTTTTGTTTGTCTGGAAAAGGCTTTATCTCTCCTTCTATTCTGAATGACAGCCTTGCTCAATAAAGGATTCTTGGCTGCATATTTTTCCTGTTCAGCACATTGAGTATTTCCTGCCACTCCCTTCTGGCCTGCCAAGGTTCAGTGCACAGCTCTGCTACTACCCTTATATGTCTACCCTTGTAGGTTAAGGACCATTTGTCCCTAGCTGCTTTCAGAATTCTCTCTTTATCCTTGTATTTTTCCAGTTTCACTATGCTATGTTGTGGTGTTGACCTGTTTTTGTTGATTTTGAAGGGAATTCTTTGTGGCTCCTGGACTTGGATGTCTGTGTCCTTCCCCAGTCTAGGGAAGTTTTCAGCCATAATTTGTTCAAATAAACCTTCTTCCCCTTTCTCTTCTTCTAGAACTCCTGTGATACAGATATTATTAGGTTTCGTAGAATCACTTAGTTCTCTAATTCTCCCCTCGTGGTCTAGTAATTTCTTCTTTTTCTCAGCTTCATCATTTTCCATAATTTTATCATCTCTTTCACTTATTCTCTCCTCTGCTTATTCCATCCTTGCTGTCACTACATCTAGTTTATTTTGCCCCTCGTTTACAACATTTCTTAATTCATTGTGACTATTTCTTAGGTCCTTGATCTCTGCAGCAAGAGATTCTCTGCTGTCTTCTATGCTTTTTTTTCCAAGCTAATGTCTTATGACTATTATTCTAAATTCTTGTTCAGACATGTGGTGTATATCTGTTTTGAACAATTCTCTGGGTGTCATTTCTTCCCAGAATTTCTTTTGAGAATTCTTCCATTTCGTCATTTTGGCTAGTTTTCTGTCCCTTATGTGTTTTAAAAGCTTGTTATGTGCCCTGCACCTGCAAGCACTACTATATTAAAAAGAAGCCATACAGAGTGCAATGCCTGACCCTTAAGGAGGTGTTTTTGGAGTGTGTTGCATGCTGTCTGTTATTGTGACTCTGGTTGCTTTATTTGTTGCTCCCTATTTGTAGTGGTGGTTTGGGCCTTCCATCAGGTGTCCTTTGATTTGTTTGTTGAAGTAACCCTGGAAAAAGGAAAAAGGAGAGGGGGAGAAACATTATCCCATACAAAGAGAGAAATGAAAGGTGTGGAAAAAAAAAAAGACCAGGCAGAGAATCGAAGAAACTATAAGGCTTAATTCAGAGAGAGAGAGGAAAATAAAGAAGAAAGAGATACAGAAAAGGTAAAAAGAATAAAGATGCCTGATTAAGCAAACAAACAACCAGAACAGAGAAAGAAAGAAAAAAAAGAAAAAATATATATAATAAGAATTAACCAAAAATCAAATCAGAAACCATGAGGCTGATTCCCAAGGGAGGAGAAAAAAAGAGGAGAGTGGAAAGAAAAAGAAGGGAAAAGAGAGAGAAGAGAAAAAAATAATAATATTAAAATGTTAAAAAGTACCAAACAAAACCACAGGACGATTCCATGTTGGCGCCTGGGACCGGTGGCAGCTCTGGTCTGGAGGAGGGGCCGTCTGGTCGCGTCAGTGTCAATCTCACTCTGGTCCATACGCAGTTACCAGGCACGGAGGGGCGGGTTTGGTGTAAGCAGGCCCCGCCTCCACTGGGGGCCGCTGTCCTGTTCCCTGAAGCCCCACTGTGTTGGTGATTGGGAGAAAAATGGCAACACCCCAGTCTCTCCTCCCTGGACTGGGTGTCCCAAACCACGCTGTTCAGGTGGTCCTCACAGAGCAGCGTGGGAGGCCAGCTTGTCTCGCTCCACAGTCTCCCGTGCCTCCCGGGCACTCAGCTGAGATTCAAAACCTGACGTCTTAAAGAGTCACATTCTACACGGTCCTGGTTCTGGAATAACGCCACTCTGCCCAACCGACAAAGGGCATCTGGCTGTCACCTGCAAGGTCTTTTGTCCTTGAGGAGGGCAATACACCTTCTTCCCACAGTACTCAAAGGAGGGACCGCTCTCTCCCGGTGCGCCCCCGAGATCGCTATCACGCCCAAGCGGGCTCCCTCCCCACCAGGCCCATGCACCCGGCTCTGGTCTGGAGAAAGTCACACACCCCTGATAATTACCATCTTTAGCTTCTGAGGCTGTTTGCAAAGTAGAAACTGGCACTCTCTGTGTTTCTCGTTCCCCCGTCTGTGGTCCGGAGAGGTTTTTCTCTTGTCCAAATATAACACCACACTTCCACAGCCTCTCTTTCTCTTCCTTTTGTCTCCACTAAAGGGTTTCCCCGCTCCGTGCTTACACTGACCGTTTTATCTTTTCTAATTCGCATACACACACCTCTGTCCTGCCAAGCTGTCTCTGTCCACCTGTGGAGACTTTTCTGTCTCTCCGCAGACTGATTTCATGGGTGTTCCAAGTGTTGTGACGTCGATACTCGTGTTTGAGGGACGAGGGAAATTGCGATCCCTCTACTTCTCCACCATTTTGACTCCTCTGCAAATCATATTTCTGATAAAGGACTTCTATCTAGACTATATATCTGTATAACTCAGTAAGAAGATAATCCAGATAAGAAATGGATAAGAGATTTCAGTAGATGTTTCACCAAAGAAGACCTAAAACTGGTTAGTAATCACGTGAAAGGACGTTCAATGTCATGAGTCTCTTAGGGAAATAGAAATTAAAACTATAATGAAATCCTGTTTTATACCCACTAGGATGGCCGCCATCAAAAAGACAGCCACTGGCAAGTGTTGGCAAGGATGTGGAAGAATGGGGCCCTTGTAGCGTGCTGGCAGGAACATAAAATGGTGTGGCCACTTGGGAAAACAGTGTGGCAGTTTCCTAAGGAGTTCAACATAAGCTAACCATACAACCCTGCAATTTTCCTAGGTGTATATGGAAACCTATTCACACAAGGATTTGTACATGAATGTTCACAGCAGGGCTATCATACTCATGATAGCCAAGCCGGGGAACAGTGCGAACTTCAGATAGACAAAATGTGGTCCACGCGTACAGGGACGTTCTGGTCAGCAGTGAAAAACAATGACCCCAGCACCTGCTACACCACAGTGACACTCGGAAGGACCTTACAAGGCAAAGAAGTCAGATGCAGAAGACTACATGTTGCACAGTTCCATTTGTGTACGATGTCCCCCAAAGGCCAATCTTAGAAACAGGAGGTAGTTGGGTGCCTGGGGCTGGGCAGGAGCAAGGCTTGAGCACAAAGCAGGATGTGGGTCTTTATGGGGTGGTGAAAATTATGTGAAACTGGATTCTGGTGGTGGCTGCACAGGTCTGTAAGTTTACTAAATACTATTGAAGTGTATCCGAAAAACATACGTATGAATTATACTCCAACGAGGCCGTTAAAAACATACTTTAGTGTGTTTAAACAGGTGACACACTCATGTATTTCCGAGTTCATATCATATGAAAGATATAATCTGAGCACCCCTGCGACCGTCCCTGCTGCCCCCACATCCACGCAAACCTGAGTGAAGCAAATAGTTTCTTACCCCCCTTCCCCTGCGCACACGGAGAGCCCAGCGGTGGTGCTTAGGGCTTCTTGTTGGTCTCTAACTTGCATCTGCTTACCGCACCCTGGTCTGCATGATGCCTGTTGCTCTGGGCTTGGGGGGCAGATGGCCAGGTGTCCTGTGTCCTGACAGGTGTCCACTGCCGGGGACAGAATTCAGTCTGGCACTTACAGAGAAGCACACAGAAGGCCCCCATCACACTTAAGGATTTTACCGTCCCTCAGCCTTCATTCAGTTTAAGGTTGTTCCCAGGTGCACTCAAGTTTAGCAGTGTTTCCCATCCTTAGGGAATTTTTTATGATTACGCTTTCTTTCTTAAAGTCTGCTTTTTCTAATATCAATGTAGCTGTGTCAGCTTTCTTTGGTTAATGTTTGCTTGGTATTTCCATTTTTTCCCTAACTTTCTTAAATGTGACGCCTGTCACAACACAGAACTGGGTTTTTTTAAAAAATCAAATGAGAAACTTTCTTTAGCTGACAAGTTATTTCACGTTTTCCATTTACCGTGATTCACAGTAACTCTGAGTTTCTCTGTGCTGTCCATTCATGTTTTTTATGTTCCCCCCATTCTTACCTTCTATTGAATTAGTAAGTTTGCTTCAATCCCTTTTTTGCCTCTACTTAGCAACTAGTTGACAAGTTATATGTCCTATTTTTATTCTTTTAGTGGCTGTGAAATTCTAAAATGCACATTTACATTTTTTAAAGGTCTGAAGTTAACGAGAGTCTCCCTTTCCCCGAATGACACAAGGGCCTTGCTCACTCTGCCTGGGGCCACCGTCCCGCCTCCTTTCTCTCTTCCCAGACCCAAACCCAGCCGCGGACTCTTGTCCCGCCTTCCGGCTCACCCTTCTGTGGCTTCCCATGTCTTCCTCCTGGACATGGGTCTCTTTTCTTCAACTGTACCCCCTCCTAGTCGTTCTCTGTTTTGTTTACAGATGGCTTTGTTTCATTTTAAGTCTTGAGTGGTAATTTCTCTGTGCATTTTCTGCCAGCGCCTTGCTTTCCAGGCTCTGTGGCCACATCTGGAGAGCTGTCCACTGCTCCTGCCTGGCGCCTTCCCCACTCGTGCGTAGGTGTAGGGTTCCTTTTTCTTTCTTTCTTTCTTTCTTTCTTTCTTTCTTATTATTTTGCTTCCTAAATCTGAGAATTTATGTCCTCCGTTATTTTGGGGAGATCCTTAGTCGTTATTTCTTAAATTTTGCCTTTCCCTTTTTCTGCCTTCTTCCTCCAGAACCCGTTACAAGTTTGTCAGACACCTCGGTCCATTACCCCGTCTCTCACTTTTCCTTTGTTTTGTTATTTTAATTGACCCCTTGGCCTCTGTACTTCTTTTATGTAATTTCTTCATATTGGTCTTGTAGGAAATTAGTCTGCCTTCAGCTGAGACTAATTTGTGGTTCAGCCACCTGTGAGTTTTTAGTCTAAGTGACTCTGCTTTTATTTTTAGAAGTTGTGGTTGCTTATCTTTTATACCTATTTATTCATAGTATGTTCTGTTTTTAATTCCTTCTTTTGTATCTCTAGTGATTTTAGGCCTACATATTTCCATTAATTCCTTGTTAACTCTTTTATCTGAATTTTCGAGAGTCTGTGCCAGCTTTTAAATTTTTTTTAATCTTTATTTATTTTTGAGAGAGAGAGAGCGGGGGAGGGGCAGAGAGAGAGGGAGACACAGAATCCGAAGCAGGCTCCGGGCTCCGAGCTGTCAGCACAGAGCCCGACGCGGGACTCGAACTCTGAATGGCGAGATCGTGATCTGAGCCCCCCGGGCGCCCCTGATTGTGCCATTGTTTTGTGGCTGCTACTGCAGACTCACTCTTTGGAAGCGCTGTCCGGCCGGACCTTCTCTGCAACGCTTTGTGGCCTTCGTGGCCTGGGGTCCTTGGTGTTGCATCTGCCAGGCATCCCGTGGGCTAGAATCCCTTTTATTTCGTTACCTTGTGGTTCCTTGTTACGTGACCTACCGTGATCCCCTGTCCTGTTGATCATCCAGGAGGGACTGTGAACTTTCAACCTTTGTGGCTTCGCTCGTGCTTTTTCCTGTGCTGAGAGTACTTTTTCTCTAGTCAGTCTGCCATCCTCCTCCAAGGCCACGCCCCACACTTCCTTCCTTTGTGAAGCCTTCTTTGGTGCATCTCGCGTAGGCAGGGGCACCCGCTTCAGATGGCCGTGTGTCCTTCCCCCTCATGCCAGCAGAACACTCGGCCCGGGGCCTGTGGGAAGACGCACATGTGTCCCACCGGCCGGAAGCTCAGGGCAGGCTGCGTCTGCATCAGCTAGACTCTGAGACCAGCGCCATCTGGACAACGGATGAATAATTCTCAGATTTACTTTAAATATTTATGTGTTTATTTTTATTTGAAAGAGCGAGAACACACACGATCGAGGGAGGGCAGGGAGAGAGAGAGAATCTCAAGCAGGCTCCGTGCTCGGTGCGGAGCCTGACGAGGGCTCGATTCCAAGGCCCTGGGCTCTAGACCTGAGCTGAAATCAAGAGTCAGACGCTCAACCGACCGAGCCATCCAGGTGCCCCTCAGGTTTACTTTCAAGTAGTATGCTTATAAGACAGAACACGAGACACTGGTAGATTACGTTTCGCAACATGGTGAACAGAGATTTTAAGAGAATGTGAGTAAAACGAAACCCTCTCCCACGGCGTTGAGGTCAGACAGACGTCTGGTTTCACGAAGTCCGCATTCTCGCGTCTGACGGAACGCGTGGGCACGGGAGCGGGGGCCCCGAGGGGCAGCCCGCGGACCCCTGTCTGCGGGGCTGCCCGGCTGTGTCCTCCTCCCGCAGGTGAGCATCTGTCTGGAGTGCAACAGCAGCAAACTGCGGGGCCTGAAGCGAAAGTGGATCCGCTGCTCGGCCCAGGCGACCGTCCTGCACCTGAAGAAGTTCATCGCCAAAAAACTTAACCTTTCGTCTTTCAACGAGGTAATAGTTAGGCCACAAATAGAAACTATGACAAACCGGTTCTCGTTTGTAAAAGCGATACTTCTACGGTTCCTTGTGGGTTTTTTGTTGTTTTGACATCTCCGTTTAGAGATTTTAAGTCAGAAAACAAAACTCTCGGTTTGTTTTGCGTACCCCCAGACAGCGTGACGTGGGACACGGTGATGACGAGAGTGGAGGGAAGGCCAGATGGAGTGTGGGGAGCCCCCACAACGGGAGAGAGTGCTGACGGGCGGTGGGGACAGTGTGACCGTGCTGGGGGGGTTCATCTCAGAGAGACTCTGTTCTTTCGCAAATGGAGGGCTGACTGCCTGCTGGGTGGCAGTGAACGGGTGGGCAGGTCAAGATCTTGTGGGGATGACGGGCGGCGGGTGCGCGCGGGGCTGGTGGACGGAGGGCTGGGCGAGCACTTACGCTAGGATGCGAGTCGTCAGTAGGAGTCAGTTGTGCGTCATTAAGCGCAAGGAGAAGGCGGAAAGAGGTATAGCTTTAAAATAGTCCTCAGGCCGTGAGGAAAATGGGTCACTGGGGCCCAGAAACGGAAGCAGGAGAGGCCAGCAGGGGCATCAGTGGCAAGAGTCCAGGGGGAGGCGGACCAGGGTGGTGCACTGCAGACGGCAGAATTGGACAAACTTGAGGAATGTTTCAGAGGGAGTAGTAGGTTGAGCAGTAGCCCCCCAAATATGTGCACATACCCCAGAATCTGTAAATGTGACCTTTTGGGGAAAAGTATTTTTTTCTAAATTGAGTAAGGATCTATAATTAAGATAAGAATCATGAGATGAGATAACCCGTGAATGTCCCGAGCGGACCCTAAATCCAATGACGAGTGGCCTTACAAGAGAGAGCAGAGGAATTTGAGACACACACACAGAGGAGGAGGTGATGTGAGGGCAGGGTCACAGGGGGTGATGTGGCCACAAGCCCAGGAACACCTGAGCCACCCGAAGCTGGAAGAGACAGGAAGGATCCTCCCCTAGAGCCTCCAGAGTGAGCTCAGCTTTGCCAGGGCCTTGATTTTGGGCTCTGGACTCCACATCTGCGAGGAAGTAAATTCCTGTTGTTTTAAACCACCAGGTTTAGGGTACTTTGTCACAGCTGCTACAGGCAACTGGAACAGATTTTGGTACCAGGAAGTGGGGTGCTGCTGTAACAAATACCTAGAAATGTGGACATGGCCTTGGACTTGAGTCACTGGTGGAGGCTGGAAGAATTTTGAGAGACGATGAAAAAGGCTGGATTGCTGTTGGAAATAAGGTCATTTAAGGTGACTCTGGTGGCCCCAAAGGAGGTGAGCGGCGCAGGGAAACCACTCTGTCACCTAGGAGGATACATGTCACCACAAGCACAATGTTGGTAGAAATAGAAACGTGAAATATGCTTCTGACAAGAGAGGACGCAGAAGAAAAGCAGTCACCATCACACGGTGGCAGCAAGCACAGGGGGACTGCGCCCTCTGACCACGTGGAGGTGATGAACTTGGGTATTTGGCCCAGGAGGTCTCCAAGCCAAGTGTGAAGGTGTGGTCCGGTGTCTTGCTGCTGTCAGTAAAATATGAGAGATGTGAGTTGGGGAAGGGACTGCTAAGCAAAAAGGAGCCAGCATTTAGGCCTGTGCCGACTCCAGACAGACCAGAATACTAGGGTTTCACTGTTGGGAAAGCATGCTCTGGAGAGAAGGTGGAGAGTGTGGCTGGACAACCTTTTGCTGAAGACATTAGATGTGTGACTCAGCTGTCTCACAGAAACTAGCAATGGATCTGTGGAGAACCATCCTGTCTAATGGCCTGGATCCAGAACACATATGGGAGACCCACAACATTTTTGAGAATGTTGTACCAGCAGATGACCATCAGCTTTTCCTGAAGGGGACAGAGACGGGAAGAAACAAGAACAGGCTGTCAGACCTCCAAAGTTTTGCAGGCAGGAGATAGGCTGGCAGAGCTACGCTTCGTGAAGAAAAAATGACTCCCAGGGCAGAGCCTTAGGCCCAGAGGGCGAGGCCGTCGTGGGCCCAGAGAGCAGAATCTCACTCAACCCACAGTGCTGTTTCTCCGCCTGGTTTACAAACTTGCTTGAGACCAGTGAACCCTCTGTTCTTCTAATATATTACCCTTTGGAGGAGGAATATCCTGTGTCTTTCCCAACCTTGTATATGGGGAGCAGACAATGGGATTTTAGTTTCATAGGACCCACAGCTAGAGAAGAATTTCAACCCAGGTGGATACCCAGAGCCTCACCTCTGCCTGATTCCTATGCTTTGGAAGGGAAGGTCTGGGACTGTTGGCTAATGGTGTCCAAGGAGATTTTGGAATTTGGAGTTGCTACTGGAATGGGTTGAGACTCTTGGGAATGTTGGGATGGGGTGAGTATATTTTACATATGGGATGGATGTGGACTTGGGGGGACCAGAAGGCAGACTGTCTATCGCAGGTGAAATGATGACTCCACTAAAAGATGTGTTCATTTGCTAACCCCTAGAACATGTGAATATGACGTGATTTGAAAAAAGGCCTTTGTCGATGTGTCAAGAATCTTGAGATGAAGAGATCATCCTAGATCATCTAGCTGGACCCTAAATTCAGTGACAAAGGTCCTTATAAGAGGAGGGCAGGCACACATTGCCTCAATAGATTTTAAAAGACAGATACTTTACAAAGCACCTTCTCTGACCACAGCAGCGTGACATTAGAAATCACTAACGGAAGACTGGAAAGTTTGCAAAATTGTGGAAATTAAACAACTCACTTTTAAAGAAGTCATGAATCAAAGAGGATTTGGAAAATACTTATAGGCAAATGAAAACGAAAACACAACTTACCAAAACCCTTGGGGTAAAGCAAAAGCAGTGCCAATGGGAAATTTACAACTATAAATACTTACGTTAAGAACAAGAAAGGTCTCATCAACAACCTCGATTTACAACTTGAAGAAGTAGAAAAAGAATTAAACCCAAAGCTAGCAGAAGGAAGTAAATAATAAAGATCAGAGCAGAGATAAATGGAATAGAGAACAGAAAAACAGAGAAAGTCAGCAGTTCTTTGAAAAGATCAACAAAGTTGACAAACTTCTAACTAATGGACTAAAAAAAAATTACTAAGATCTAAAATGAAAGTAGAGGCATTGTCATAGTTCTAGAGAAATCAAAAGGATTGTGGGGCACCTGGGCAGCTCAGTTGGTTAAGCATCCGACTCCTGATTTCGGCTCGTGTTGTGATCTCGCAGTTGTGGGATCGAGCCCCGTGTTGGGCTCTGCACTGACAGTGAGGAGCCTGCTAGGGACTCTGTCCCTCTGTCTCTGCCCCTTCCCTGCTTGCGCATGCACTCTCTCTCTCTTTTAAAATAAACAAACAAACAAACTTGAAAAAAATGGTTAAAATGTTAATATCACCTAAACAATCTACACTCAAAGCAATGCCTATCAAAATCCCAATGTTTTTTGCAGCAATTAAAAAACCCATCCTAAATTTTATATGAAATTTCAGGGGACCCTGAATAGCCAAAACAATCTTGGCATAAAGACAGACATCTAGGTCTATGGACTAGAATAAAGAGCCCAGAAATAAACCCTCACGTATGTGGTCAAATGACGTCCAGCGAGGGGGTCAAAACCACTCAATGGGGGAAGGACAGTCTTCTCAACAAATGGTGCTGGGGAAACTGCACATCCACACGCAGAAGAATGACGTTGAAGAGGTGTGTGCACCCCACGTTCACAGCAGCACCGTTCCCATCAGCTAAGACGAGCCAGAACCCAGAGTCCGTCGACGACAGACGCGCGGGTGAGAAAACGTGGCCCGTCCACACGGCGGAATGTTCCTCGGCCTCGAGCGGGAAGGACGTCCTGCCGCCTGCCACCACACGGATGGACCTGGAGGACGTTGTGCTCCGTGAAATAGGCCGGTCGCGAGGGGACAAGCATCAGATGATTCCACTCACAGGAGGCCCGTGGGGGACGCAGATCAGAGAGACAGACAATGGATGGTGGGGGTCAGAGGCTGGGGGGGGGGGGGGGTAGACGGGGAGCTAGTGTTTCATGGAGCAGAGTGTCCCCTGGGAAGATGAGAGAGTTCTGGAGGTGGAGGCTGGGCATGTTCACCACTGCGAATGTGCCCAATGCCACGGAGCTGCCCACGTAAAAAACGGTTAAAATGGTAAATTTTATGTGTATTTTATCACATTAAAAAAAACACAAACAGTAAAAAGGAATGAACTGGTGATAGAAAGCCCCAGAGACCCCAGGGGAGTGTGGCCTCCTGGCGTCCAGGAGATTAAGTGGGAAGCCCCCCAGTGGTGGTGTTTCAGGGAAGGCACAGGAGACTGATACTGAGAGAGCCAAAATGATGTGCTGGTGTTTTCGGCGGGGCTACTAGAGGGAAGAAGGGGTCGGGAATGAGCACCCAGGTGGACGGCCTCTCGAGACAGGCCGCTGTGGCCACTGCCTGCACACAGTGGAGAGGGAAAGTGGGAGGTGAGTGTCAGGGCCCCGGGTCAAGGTTGGGGTCCTTGGTGTGTGGTGCCATTTGGCCCCCGGGGTCATGGTGAGGTTGTCCAGAGGAGAGGGTTGGTGTGGGTGAGAGGCACGCCTGGGGGAGGTGGGGTTCGGCGTCGGGACAGTCTCCTCCGAGTTGGCCCCAGGTGGCCCCACACGTGTCCCCTGCCCAGCCCTCGTGCAGGTGTAGGGGGCTTC
The DNA here is from genome assembly GCF_022837055.1 of Prionailurus viverrinus. Taxonomy (NCBI): domain Eukaryota; kingdom Metazoa; phylum Chordata; class Mammalia; order Carnivora; family Felidae; genus Prionailurus; species Prionailurus viverrinus. The sequence goes on along the minus strand of NW_025927610.1, from coordinate 3,682,084 downwards.
TTCCCCTCGTCCTGAGGGAGTTGAAAAGACCACTTGAGTCCACATCATTTGTCATCAGGGAAACAAATTAAAACAGTGAGATTACACTCCACGCCTATCAGAACACCAAAGTCCAGACCTCTGACCACCACACGCTGGAGAGGGTGTGGAGTAACAGACCCCTGTTCGCGGCGGTGGCAACACAGAATGCTGCGGCCAGTTTGCAAGGCAGGTTGTCAGTTTCCTACAAAATGAATTACACTCTTACCGCATGATCCAGCAGTCCTGCTCCCTGGCGTTCGCCCGAAGTAACTGAAACCTTGCGTCCACACGCACGCACCTTGCCCACAGTGTCTGTAGCAGCTGTGTCCGTAGTTGCCCAAACTAAGAAGCAACCAAGATGTCCGTAGTAGGCGATGATGATAAACTGTGATCCACCCAGACAGCGGAATCTTACTCATGCTAAAGAGAAGCCAGCTATGAGGCCATGAAAAGACCCGGGGTGGGGGTGGGGGTGCGGATCTTAAATGCACGTTACTGAGGGAAAGAAGCCAATCTGTCTCCAGCTGTGGGACATTCTGGAGAAGGCGGAACCACAGGGGCTACGGCGGGAGGGGAGGGGGGAGGAGGGTGACCAGCTGGAGCCCGGGGCATTTTTAGGGCAGCAAAGCAGCTCCGTGTGGCGCCAGGGTGGTGGGCGCCTGCCATCATGCGCTCGTCCAGACCCACGGGACGTGCACCACCAAGGGTGACCCTGCCGTGGACTCGGGGCGATGACGACGCATCAGCTCCAGCAGGTGCACCAGCTGGTGGGGGTGTGGATCGCGGGGGAGGCTGTGGGGGGGCAGGGGGTGTGGGGCATCCCCGTGCCTCCCTCAGGTTTGCTGTGAGCCTAGATCTGCTCTCAAAATAGTCTTTTTTTAAAAAGAAAGGAGAAAGACCACCTGAAGAGCCCATTACCTTTCTCCACTGAGGTAAGAGGAACAAGCTTGGCCAAGAGGTGGACTGAGGTGGAGAGACAGGTGCTCTGGGGTGACAACAGCTGAGCGCCCCCTGGGGGCCGTGTGGTGGGTGTGGACCCAAGCCCCAGGTGCTCTTGGACCTGGGATAGGTTGGGGCAGGGCCTCCCGAGTGCTCCCCACCTGTGCCACCTGGAAACGGGGCCCGTCGGCCACAGGCAACTGACTTGTGTGACCCGACCGGCATCGCTGGCGCAGACCGGAGGCCACGTGTGCTGAGCGCCGTGCCCAAGGCACCCTGACTGAAGCCTTCTTCTCCCGCCAGCTGGACATTTTATGCAACGAGGAAATCCTGGGCAAGGACCACACGCTCAAATTTGTGGTTGTCACGAGGTGGAGATTCAAGGTGAGACCCGTCACTTTGTAAAGATTGGGTTATTTGATTTTCAGAATCTGCTACAAATGACAACTGCTTTTCTGTGCATATTTTCAACTAAGAGCTTAGAAATGACAGCTCAGTCACAGGATTATTCTGGAATCATCAACACCAGAGTCGGTGTGGCCGGGGCCCTCAGGCGAGCACCGCCCCTCCTGGCCAAGCTGGCTGCCCGCAGTCAGCTGTGGGGGTCAGAGGACGCCCACAAGCCTTTGGGTACCGCTCTAAAGCAGGAAGCAGATGGCAGGATCCCCGACTTGAGGGGCAGCCCGGAGAAGGGGGTGACAGCCAGTAGGACCCCAAGAGGAAGGGCGGGACTGGGTGGGGCAGCAGCTGTGCAGAGGGAAGGGGCCCGTCCCGTCCCCCTTCCCTGCCCCCGCGGCTGGCGATGGTGACACGCCGCGCTCTGACTTTGTCTTGCAGAAGGCGCCTCTCCTGCTGCACTACAGACCCAAGATGGACTTGCTCTGAGCTCGGCCCTGGGCCGGCCCCGCCGCGCCCGGGCTGTGGCCGCCCTGCAGGTGTCGTGGGGACCAGATTTCTGAACAGAGTATTTATAACTTTTGTATGAGAGAACTCACACTCACCAAGACACTACCAGCACCGCGGTCACGAGACGACGAAACACTTTACCGCACAGTCTTAGTGGCCGAAGAGGCGCCTCTCACAGACTGGATGGTAAACACAGTGGCCACGCGACCTTCGCTTGCTTTCCAGGCCTTGGAAATCTGGTCATTTCAGTTTAGTTGATGAATTAGGGTTCACGATAAGCCTCGAAAATACTTGTATGTTTATTGAACCCTTCCTAAGTTATTGAGAAAATATCTTTTCATGGTGAATGACGCTATTTATGTTGCCTTTAGCTTCCTGAAGACTTAGAAGGTATATAAAGGTTTAATTTAAAAGCATACCAAAAGGGGTTTCCATTAATGAGTTAGCCACGGTATTTAATTTCCACATTAGGAAACGGGAAAAGCCGACGGCGCCTCTGCCTCCTCGCCTGGCGCTCCGGGCTCCGAGGGCCACGCGGCCCCCAGGCGAGGAAGGGCCCCCACCGCCCCCCAGACGCCCCCGGACGCGGCGCACTCAGCAGGGCGGGGTGGCTAGGCCGGCCGCACGCCGCCTGGTGGAGCCGCCCTTGTTCTCAAACATCACTGGTGCGCGTCGGGTTCCGAGGGCTGAGGGCCCCGCTTAATTCTTCCTATCTGCATCTTGCTGAAGGGAGGGGTGGTGGCTCTGGGGGGCGTTCCCGTCGGATGAGGGCCGGTGCCCCAGGGCGCAGCTCCGGTCCCCACCACGGCCACCCTTGGAAAGCTGTCCCCCGCCCCCGCTTGTGCACAAAGCCGGCACTCTGTTGCCGTTCCCAGCCGAGCCTGGGACGAGCCTGCTGGCTGCTTTTTCAGTGACTTAATGTTCTCAAGTGCCGGTCACAGGCAGCACACGTTTTGTCAACCCCTTTCTCCTCCCAGGTGTTAATATTTTTGTGGAATTAGAGAATAAATATTTGTTCCTTGAAAATAGTAACTTGGAACACGTAAAGCAAGAAGGAGAAAGCAACCACTTTCCGGGGCAGTGAAAGTGTTGTCCTGGGTTCTGTGTCTGTCCTTGTCCTCTGCCCCCCGCACCGTGCTTCCTCAGTGAGCTTTGGGTTCCTGCCCCCCACCCCCACCCCCCACCGTCACCTCTGCTCACCCTGCAGGCAGGCTGGGGGCCCTGGGTCCATCAGCCCCCGTCCACCACCTTCGGTCATGGACTGTTTCACCTTACTGACCAGAATTTTTTTCTCCATTTGCTTCGAAAGTTACGGTTGGGTTTCTTCTGCTTCCCATTTCGTACAGGTAAATGTCAGGAGCAGCTACTAACGAGACCTGATCTGGGTGACGAGAAAATCATCCCAATTAACTCAGTCCAAGTGATTCTAACGTAAGGCCTTTCACAAACGTAGCAACAGATTGTTAGGGATTGGTCAAAATTCACGTCTTCGTTTAAGCCCATGGACTCCCAGTACTGTTCGAGTTGTTCAGTTACCTAAGCTTGCTACTCATCCAAATCATGTTTTAGGGTTGCTCTACTAGGGTTAATGAGTAGATGTGTAGGAGTAAATATTGCCTGTCTACCTCAAAATACACATCACTGCTGAAGCACTCTGCACAACCATACATTACCACAGTGCGGTTTTAGGGTTAGCGTTAGAACTTGGGGATTTGCCTGTGTGGTGGAGGGGGGGTTAGGGTGAAACAGTGTAAGCACCCAAATTCAAACAGAATCGGCTCACGGTTCAGATTAGACCGAGTATCGCCGTAATCCTCTCATAATATATATTTGTAACTTTGTAGCTATCTTTGAAATCACTTGAATTTGCTATGGTGCTAAGCGGACGTACTTAAATACACGGAGAGGTGGAGATGGTCGGAGCCAGTGCTGACATGGCCGGCAGGCTGCTGGCCCTCCTGTGACCCCTTTTGTAATCGTGTCAACCTGACGCAACCTCAGCAGAAGTACCTATTTTTCTAAGATTCCTCGTGCAGACTGTCTTCACTACAGGACGGCCCCGGGGACCCCGCCCCCCAGCTGACAGGAGCCCAGAGCCTGCGTCCCAGGGCAGCTTCCGTGGCCCCTTCCCCGCTGTCACGCTTTCGTGTCACATCAAAAGGCTGAATTTAATTTCTTCCAGCATGAAAGCCAGGATCAGTTAGTGATTGGATCCTACGAGGTTTTTTTTTTTAACAGATGGAGTTACTGTGAAGTAGTTTTCACGACCGTTTATGCTGGTAAGCAAGAGCTGTTCAGTTACCTTTCCGCGTCACTGTCCGCGGCAGCGGGACTCCCTGCCCAGCACGTGGTCTCGCTAAATGCAGTTTTCATGAAAATAGAAAATTCAGATAGAATATATAAATATTGAATTTAAGATGTGGGGGGTTAAAAAAAAAGAAAACTTAACTTTATAAAATTATTTATTCTATTTTAAGCCTTCTATCATATTTTCCCATCCGATTGTTTGGTTTCCGTGGTCCAGCTTTATTTACAGGCATATAAAATGAAATTGTGACATGTTTTGCAAGCTTCTTCTTTTACTTTGAGTAGCTTTTAATTTGTACGTTTTTTTTAGATAGATACAGAGCACTGTTTATGCTTTTGTGCAATAGGTCCCAAGATGCATTTACTAGACATCTGTTTAAATTGTAATGCCGCATCTCTTCTGCTCAATTGAAAGGGAATGTAGGTGGAATTTCAAAATATGTACATTCAGCTATTTGGTTTCTCCTTTTCACTGTTGTTACGAGAATGCTGTTTTGGGGGATGGTGTGTGTGTGTGTGTGTGTGTGTGTGTGTGTGTGTGCAAGAACACCTGCCAGCAGTATCGTAGGGCACGAGACCCAGCAGGCTGCCTCGCGGCCACCCCGGGTCCCCTATTTTCGGACCCCGTGTGCGGCCCTTGGGTGCCCTGCCCCACGCCGACCAGACCACGGATGTGTGGGTGCTACTTCCACAGGGGCTCCCGAGCCCTCCAGGGCGTGCGGCCTCTGATGCCTCCTTGTGGCGAAGTCTTTAGAAATCCATTTCGTTTCTTCCTCAAAGCGCACAGGATGGCATTTTACAGCAGTTTAAAACGTGTCATTGGGCTGAATGTTCCAGAAAACGAGTCAGCTGATTTCTACTTTACATGCGAGTGTTAGATGTGCTCTTAAGACACTGAAAATAAACTTAGCTCAGAACAAATCCTGTTTCTGTTTCCTCAGGAAATCATTTACGCTCCATCATGTGTGACCTTAGCGCCATAAGCCAAGTGTCTCTCTGCCTTGGGATTTAAACCAACTACGTAGGTCAAGATCAGTAGATTAGAAAACCGTGATTCAAACCAGCCGTCATCTTGACACACTCTGTCCCTGCGAGGCAGGGACAGGTGTGGCGCAGCTGTAGCCTCCGGGCCATCAGGGAGGCTCTGTTTGTGCGAATGCCCGCCCACGCTTGGCCTGCATCACGTGGGGTTCGCCACGTCCACGAGCGCATCTGAAGGAGGGACTGTGGTTTGAGTGTCCCCTAAAACGTGTGTAGCGTTAGTGCAAATGTCTGTTCCAACAACTGAATTGGGTATAAGAAAACCATTTTTCCCCAAACGATGTAGGGTTCAGGGCTGTGAGCCGCCACTAACCTGACCGTCACACGTGGCCACATGGACGCTGTCGCGGTTTGTTGAGATGAAAATGCAGATACATATTTTTGACTGTTTAGTTTGAAAGTTTACATTTTTTATGCTTTGTGTTGGTGTGTAATTTTTGTTCTATTGGTGGCTAGTTTTTGTCTAAAATCTTTTTTGGAATATTGCTTAAACGTTTTGATTTTATGATAGTGAAGCTTGTACTCAGTGTTTTGCCAATTAATATTATATGCTTGTAATAAAAGCAAAAGAAAAACATACCTGAAGTTTTTTCGGGCTGGAAGTTTGTAAAATATTTCTAGGAGCGTAACATGGATGATCTGTTGGCACCGCAGTGAACTGAAAATTACCGCAGGCGCTGTTGGCACACACCCCTCCCCCCATGCCCTCCCCAGCCCCGAGCCCCGAGCCCTCCCCCACCCCGAGCCCCGTGCCCTCCCTCACCTGTGCCCTCCCTCACCCCATGCCTAGCCCTCACAGATTAACTACCTTCTCACTCTGACTCACGCGGCACTTGTATCTTGGATACAGAACTTCACTGAAATTGGTCCAGTGTTTGGACCAGAGGTTTGGCGGGACCTGTGTGTAAAGTCCATGCTGCTCATCTATTTGCTTGCAGCAAGAACTCACTTTGGTTTAGAGCTGCACGTGCCGATGAAAATACTGTTAAAAAAAGAACCTGCTAATCCCTGTGGGTGGAGTGACCGTGTTTGCTTCCCTCTGTTAAGATGTTAACGGGCGTTCTCCAAAGGAGCAGAACCAGTAGAGAATACGTGCGTATACATATCTGTGTGCCTGTGTGTTCACGAGCATGCCACAGAGCACACAGGGGTCCTGATTTCCCCACGGTGTCAACTTTGTTCAGTCGTAGAGCAAGGTTAAAGCAGGTTTACATCTAAACTCAGTGACGTTTCACTACACATTTAATTTGGCTTCATACACAGCACACAAAGCAAAGCACATAAAAAATCATTAAAAAAAAACAAGATACAGCTAGGGATAAGCTAACAAACCAAATGCAAAGTCAGTCTGAGTGTGGAGTTGAGTTGAGGACTTCTTCCGGTCCAAGTCTATGCAGACTGCTTATTCGGTCCAAGTACTGGAGGAAATGTTCTGTCCGAGGAGTAGAGGGTCTCTTCTGTCCAGGCAGTGGGAGAATCTGTTCTGTCCAGGCGGTGGGGGATCTGTTCTGTCCAGAGATCACTTGGGCAGAGTATGCTGTGGCTGTTGCCTTTGATGTGGTCAGACATGAAAGGGTCGGCATCTGGGGATGCATTTCCCGGTCTTGGCCGTGGCGTCACTGCTTGACATGAGTGACTCTGTCATTCTGCACACGTCTAAAAGGAGACGGGTCGTCAGGAGTTTACTCACAGGATCATGGAGACTGAGAGACCCCGGAGGACCTGTGCAGTGCCATCGAGGGCAGGAGGGGACCGTGTCCCAACTCAGCAGGATCCCTTCTTCCTCCTCCTTCCTCCACCCTTCTGCTCTACTCCGGCCCGCCAGGACTTGAGTGACACCCACCCACACTTGGAGGGCTCAACCCACCAAACCAGGTGCTCCTCTCATCCAGACACTCCCAGAGTCATTTCAGTCCCGGCACCCCGGGACCCATTCAGGCGGACACATGAAATTACCCATGGCAGACGATTTCGGGGGAAAGGGCAGTATGCCCAAAACTGTAAGTTTGAAAGGCTAAGTAACACAGAAATCGTGAAACTCTGAGGAAACGGGAGCTGAAAAAACAGAGCATGATGACCAAAATGGTATTTTCTCATGGGTTTCAGTAAACTTGAAAGAAAATTTAGTGTAAGAAACTGCCTGCCTATTTCAATTGATTAGGTAAATGGTGTCCTTTATCTTAAGGAATGAGAAGTTATCAGCTAAAACCCCACACAGACGTTCACGTTCACCTGCATGCCGAGGTCAGCGGCAGGGCGCGGCAGGACCGGGCATCTTCAAGGTTAGGCCCCCGCGGCTGGTCGTCCACGTGGGCAGATTCTGAAGTCTGCGCTGCCACCAGGTGAGGTCGGTGGGCACCCGGGGGCTGACAGCCTCCTGCCTCCACCAGAGACCAGTCGACGCCCCAGAAAGGTGACTCAGGAAGAACGAGAAGGTGATTGGACCCTCTCTGCAGGCCTCGAAGGGTTGTGTGCGACCATCAGCCACTCTCGTCTGCACATCTTCCTGGCGGTTGCCTCCTTCGGTGTGAAGCCACGTGGGTGGAAATATGTGAGTCCCGGTTTAACTCTAAGAGCAATTACAGGGATGCCTGGCTGGCTGAGTCAGTTGGGCGTCCGACTCTTGGATTTCCACTCAGGCCGTGATCTCCCGGTCCGTGAGATCAACCCCCAGGTCAGGCTCTACGCTGACAGTGCAGAGCCCGCTTGGGATTATCTCTCTCCCTCTCTCTGCCCCTCCCTGGCTCACACGGTCTTCTCTCTCTCTCTCTCAAAAAAAACCAAAAAAACAAAAAAAGCTCTTTTTTAAAAAAGAGTAATTACCGACAGAAGTGATTGTGCGTCCTAAATGTCAGACGCCAGAGAAACCCCACCCGCCAGGCCTTGGCCTTAGTACCTCAGGAGCCCACCGCGCAGCACAACCAGAGGCCTGCAGATGCCTCTGCGTGGCCGCGAATAAATGTCTTCCTTGGATTTTTGCTTCTTAAGGATGGAAATCCCAGTGGGTGCAACCAGACCCCCATAGGGGGCGGCCGTGGCCAGACGTGCGGGGGGCTACCTGCTCCACAGCCTCCACTGCGTCGTACCGCACCTTTTCACTGGGCGCCCCCTCCCCCCCTTATAGTGAAATCCCCCCTCCCCTGGCGATACTGAAAGACGCCCCCCAACCCCCGCCGGTTATACTGAAAGACGCCCCCCCCCCCCCCCCCCCCCCGTTATTCTGAAATACATGGTGCTTCTCCAAGTCACCTGCAGGGGGCAGTCCGCGCCCTCTGTCAAAGACCGAAGACCCCCTCTGGCATGTGGGTTGTATTTGTACCTTCTGCTCTGATTCACATGACCGTGACATGCTTTCCCGGCTCCTGAGGAGAGGGGCAAGTCTGTCCCAACCATGTGCAGGCTAATCAGTGGCGCTCTGAAATAGCGCTCTTGTCAGCTATTTTTACTAAGCTGGACTTTATTTTGGTATGGAAAACAAATTATTTGACTGCTACGTTTATTCCTACGTTTTTTTTTTTAATTTACTGGGGTACTATGAAAACAAATTTGCTGCTCTAAGAACATTTTTGGTCAAAAAGTTTTTGAATGATAAAGGGATCTGGCCTCTATTATAAATAGACCAAGTATAAAAAATGTTCAGACTAAGAATATACTATTGTTGGTGGGAAATCACTTCTTTAAGTTCTTGGGGAGCACAAAATGGGCTTGGCTGAGAGTTCTAGTGTCGTAGACTCTGGGTCTGGGGTTCTCTCTCGTCCAGCAAGAGAGCGGATGCAGGATTAAAAACGCCAGAGAGGCTCGTGTCCGGGAGGAGACAAGAGCCCGTAGCACGGGTCCTTGCTCCATTTTTGTTAGGATCAGAGGCTTACAAGCGCGCTGGGCAGGCACAGAGACACAATGAAACTGTCAACATGAACTCACGGGTGTGAGGGTTAGGGGGTTTTGGAGATATGCGGTGTCAGGAGTTTGGGTCAACACAAAACAAGATTCTGGTGCTGGGTGGAAGGTTGGCCTAGGGGACGAGACAGAGCATGCTACCTCAGGGTCCACAAGGCACCTTTCTTTTGCTAATTAGCTCCCCTCCGGGCAACTTCACCCTGCAGCTGTCTATAGCCCTATTTACCTGTTTACCTCTTGTGGTCCTTCCTTCCGGTGAAGGCAGCTTTGTGCTATTGCCCTATACTTTTGTCCTACACTGGGAGCCTTTGCCCCATTTACCTAATCTTGTTTACCCGAACTTGGGTGTGTTAAGTTCGTTCTGTGGCTTTCTAATTCTTTATGCCTTGTGAACCCATCCGTGCAGGCTTGGGGAATTCCTAAGCTCATTCCCCACCTGCTAGGAGGTGCTTCTGGTGATTGTACTGTTTCCCATTCTGTTTTTTGTGGGACCCCAGGGCTCAGGAAGGCGGTCCTGGGATCCCAGAGCTGTGGAAGGATGGGGGCAGTGGTCCTAGGACCCCAAGGCTGTTGAGGGTTTGGGGTGGTCCCAGGACCCCAGGGTTCTGGTGGGGGGGATCTTAGGATTCCAGGGCTCTGGAGAGATGGTGAGGAGACAGGGGTCTCCTGGATCCACAAATCGTACCATGGCTGTGCAGGTGTTACCCTGGGAGGTCACTGACTCGCTTCCTCCTGCCCCTCAGCTGTCTCCCACATCACACGCCAGAGCAGTGGAGGGGTCACCGTAGGTGCCTCGGCCCACCTCCTGAGAATGTGGTGGGATGGGCTGAAGTACTTGCTGAGGGAAACATGGCCGGTCTCAGATCCACCTGCCTCCCTCAGTGCCACCAGCTAGCACCTACAAGGACTCTAGTTATTGGGACCCACTTACACTCACGGCTCCCAGAGGGCACATAATGCTACACCAGGGTGGACCAGAATCGCAGGGCGCAAGCTTTGTTTAGTACAGAAAGTCCCTCCTGGCCGTTACTTTCTGGGGCGGCTTTCAACACCCACATCATGGCATGTTTGTGTGTCTTTGAAAGGAGTTTCTGAGTTTTCTTCATAGAGTTCTTACATGTTCCTTGTCTGGTTTATTTCATGTATTTTTGCTCAGGAAGGTACGGGGGTGGGGGAGACGTGGCCCATTGCAAACTGGTTATTTTGGAATTGAGAAAACGCTTGTTTGTGCTGAATCCGTTCTGAAGGTTCCAGGGTGGAATTTCTTGGATGTCCACACAAATGATGCAGTCACACGCACGCATGCACACGCACACGCACACGCACACGCACACAAAGAGCCTGTTTCCAGCATTTAATTACTTACTTTGCTATTTTGTGGTTTGCTCTCCCTACTGGGACCTCTGGACAAGCATGCTGTGGTTTGAGACTTTGATGAGAATATTCTTTTTGTTTGTTTATTTTTGAGAGAGAATGAGAGAGAGAGAGAGAGCAGGGGAGGAGCAAAGAGAATCTGAAGCAGGGTCCTCACCACCAGCTTGGAGCCTGTTGCAGGGCTTGAACTCATGAACCCTGAAATCATGACTTTAGCCCAAATCAAGGGACACAGGCTTAACCAACTGAGCCACCCAGACACCCCATGGGGATATTCTTAATGTCTCCTTTTAAGCATAATGGTTGGGGGGTTTTGATAAATCCCTTGTACTAAGTCAAGGAATTGCCTTCTGTTACAGCTTACTAAGCATTTTAATCAGGAATATGTGTTAATTATTTTTTTTTAATTTTTTTTAACGTTTATTTATTTTTGAGACACAGAGAGACAGAGCATGAATGGGGGAGGGGCAGAGAGAGAGGGAGACACAGAATCGGAAACAGGCTCCAGGCTCTGAGCTGTCAGCACAGAGCCCGACGCGGGGCTCGAACTCACGGACCGCGAGATCATGACCTGAGCCAAAGTCGGACGCTTAACCGACCAAGCCACCGAGGCGCCCCTAATTATTTTTTTAAGTTTATTTATTTTTGAGAGAGAGACAGAGTGGAAGCGGGGGGAGGGGCAGAGAGGGAGACACAGAATCTGAAGCAGGCTCCAGGCTCTGAGCTGTCAGTACAGAGCCCGATGTGGGGCTCGAACTCAAAAACCGTCACCTGCGCCGAAGTCTGTCGCTCAGCCGACTGAGCCCTGCCCCAGGTGCCCTGCCCCTGTTGATTTTTAAACTGGAGCCTCGTTGGAGAGGCCTGAGGCCTGGGGTTTTGCCCTAGGGTCGTGTCTAGGGTTAGGGTTGGCTGTTGGACAGGGAGGTGGAGACAATGGTCTTGTACTTGTACCCCCTTGGAGCACCTCTTCTCAGCTCCCTCCTGACCTGAGCCTCTCCCTTGCTCAGAAACAGATTTGTTCATTTAGCAAACACGAGAGTTTTTGCTTTTTTTTTTTTTTTTTTTTTAATTTTTTTTTTCAACGTTTATTTATTTTTGGGACAGAGAGAGACAGAGCATGAACGGGGGAGGGTCAGAGAGAGAGGGAGACACAGAATCGGAAACAGGCTCCAGGCTCTGAGCTGTCAGCACAGAGCCCGACGCGGGGCTCGAACTCACGGACCGCGAGATCATGACCTGAGCCAAAGTCGGACGCTTAACCGACCAAGCCACCGAGGCGCCCCTAATTATTTTTTTAAGTTTATTTATTTTTGAGAGAGAGACAGAGTGGAAGCGGGGGGAGGGGCAGAGAGGGAGACACAGAATCTGAAGCAGGCTCCAGGCTCTGAGCTGTCAGCACAGAGCCCGACGCGGGGCTCGAACCCGCGAACCGTGAGATCGTGACCTGAGTTGAAGTCGGAGGCTTAACCGACTGAGCCACACAGGCGCCTCAGGAGTATGTGTTAATTATAAATGTTATTTTTCAGTTAAAAGTTTTAAATTAAAATTTTTGTTTCGTTTTTGAAGTTCAAACACCTGTAGACTCATTAACCATTACAGTCGGGACACAGAATGGCTCATCACCCCAAAAAACCCCTTCGTAGTGCCTCCCCTCTGTTGCTAACACCCTCCTCACCTAGAACACCTGGCAACCACTGACCTTCAGTATCACACTTGCCTTCTCAAGAACTCTGTCAGCACACGACCTCAGACCCCAAGCTGCTGCCTAGCTCAGTATTTCCCTTTTTCTACTATGTGGATATCACCCAAAGAAAAGCTTCTGTGTTTTCAGGTTTGTTTTTTTTTTTAATGTTTATTTATTTTGAGAGAGAGAGAGAGCACGAGCATGTGAGCAGGGGCGGGGCAGAGAGAGAGAGAGAGAGGGAGAGAGAATCCCAAGTAGGCTCCACACTGTCAGCACAGAACCTGATGTGGGGACTTGAACTCACAAACCGTGAGATCGTGACCTGAGCCGCAATCAAGAGTCAGACGCTTAACCGGCTGAGCCGCCCAGGCGTCCGTGTTTTCAGTTTTTTGATGACTGTGAAGAAAGCAGCTGTGAGCATTCATGTACAGGTGTGTATGTGGATGTGAGATTTTGGTTTCTCTAGAAGTAGAATTGCTGGGTCATATTCTGACTGTCCATTTAACTGTATGAGAAGCTGCCAGAATGCTCTCCAGAGTGGCTGCCCTGGTTCGTATTTCTAACAGCAAGGTCTGAGAGCCCCGGTGCTCCACACCCGTGAGTTGTCAGTGTCCTCCCTGATTTTAGCCGCTCACAGGCGTGCATAGGGTCTCAAGGGGGTTCGAGTCTGCCTTTCCCTGGTGGCTGCTGATGTCGAACGTCTCTTGTGCTCGTCTGCCGTTACAGCACTTTTGGTGCATCTTTCACCCCCTTGGAGGGTTTTTTTCTCATTGTGGAGTCTTGAGAGTTCTTTATATACTCGGGATTTAAGTCCTAAACTGGACTTGAGGTTTGCAAATACTGCTCTCAGTCTTTAGCTTGGGTTTTCATTCTCCTGACACTATCACTGGAAAAGCAAATGTTTTCAATTTTGATGAAGCCCAATTTACCAGTTTTTTCTTTTATGGATTATTTGCTGGATTATACTTTTGGTGTCGTGTCTAAAACTCTGCTAGATGCCAGGTCATGAATATATTTTTCTGCTTTCTTGCAAACATTTTATAGTTTTATGCCTATTTATATGTGATCCATCTCGAGTTGGTTGTAAGGTATAAGGTTTAGGTCAAGGTTCAATTTTTTGCATATGGACGACTAATTTTTCCATTACCGTTTGTTGAAGACTGTCCTTCCTCCACTGGGTGGCTTTTGCACTGCTGTCAAAGATCAATTGGCCGTATGTATTTGGGTCTGTTCCTGAACTCTGTTCTGGTCATTCACCTCTCTGTCTTGTCCCCTTGTCAAACCACACTGTCTTGATTGTTGTTGCTTCAGGGAAAGCATTAAAATCGGGTAGTGTGATTCATCCACCTTTGTTCTTCTTTGCAAAAATTTCTTAAGCTATCTTAGTTCCTTTGCCCTTTCATATAAATTTTAGGGTCATCTTATCTGTATCTACAAAAATATCCTGCTGTGATTTTGGAATGGTGTTAATTGTATGGATCATTTTGGGGGAGATTGATACACTATGTTGAGTCTTCCCATTCACGAGTATATTACATCTCTCTATTTATGTAGATCTTTTTAAATTTTTTATCAGCATGTTGTAGTTTTTAGCACGTGTATCCTATACACGTTTGGTTAGATTTATGCCTAAGTCTGTCAGTCCGCTTTTTTTAACTTTTTTTTTTACATTTATTCATTTTTGAGAGACAGAGTGATAGAGCAGAAGTGTGGGGGGCGGGGCAGGGCAGAGAGAGAGGGAGACACAGAATCCGAAGCAGGCTCCAGGCTCTGAGCTGTCAGCACAGAGCCCGACATGGGGCTTGAACCCAGAAACCATGAGATCATGACCTGAGCCAAAGTTGGACACTCAACCGACTGAGCCACCCAGGTGCCCCAGAACATACTTGTTTTGTAGCCCAGAATATTATCCATCTTGGCAAATGTTCTTCACATACACACTTGAAAATGTATATTTTGCTGGTATTGTGTAAAGTGTTCTACAAATGTCCATTAGGTCGAGTTGGCTGATGGTATCATTCAACTATATTCTTGGTGATTTTCTGGTACTTGTTCTATCATTTATTAAGATAAGGGTATTGAAATCGCCAGCTACAATCTACAACTTAAATTTACAGTTGGGTTTTGTTAAAAAAAAAATCTGGTTTTGCTTCAAGTAAAGTTTTATTATTAGATGCAGAACTGTTTAGGGTTATTATGTCTTTTTGATGAATGTACCAGTTCATCATTATGACACGATCCTCTTTTTTTAAAGAGGTTTTTTTTTCTTAATATTTATTTAGTCTGGGACAGCGCAAGCAGGGAAGGGGCAGAGAGAGGGGGACAGAGGATCCGAGGCGGGCTCTGTGCTGACAAGCTGACAGCAGCGAGCTTGAGGAGGGGCCCGAACTCACAAACCGTGAGATCGTGACCTGAGCTGAAGTCGGACGCTCAACCGACTGAGCCACCCAGGCGCCCCCCAGAAAGTTTTCTTGTGAATATTAGCAAATACATTCTGCGGTTATTTGGAAGAGGCAAAAGAGCTAGAACAGCCAATACAGTATTGAAGAAGAACAAAGATGGAGAACGTACACTACTCAACTTCAAGACTCACTATAAAGTTACAGTAATCACAGTGAGGTGTTGGTGAGAGAATAGACAAATGCATCAGTGGAGCAGGACAGCCAGCCCAGAACTAGACCCACACAAATACAGTCAACTGATCCTGACAAAGGAAAAAGGCAACACAACGGAGAAAAGACAGTCTGTAACAAATGGCGCCAGAACAGCTGTACGTCCACATGCAAAAAAACGCATCTAGACACAGACCTTACGCCCTTCACAGAAATTAACCTAAAATGGATCACAGGCATCAGTGTAAAAATGCAAACTATAAACTTCATAAAAGATAACATAGGAGACCTTGGGTTTGGCAGTGACCCCTTAGCTACAACACCAAAATCATGAAAGAAAAAGTTGGTAAGTTGGACTTCATTAAAATTTAAAACTTGTGCTCTGTGAAAAAAACTGTTAAGAGCGTTGAAAACAAGCCTCAAGCTGGGATAAAATATTTGCAAAATACACATCTGACAATTTTGTTATCCAAAATTTACATACACTTAAAAGTCAAAGATAAGACGGGCTCCTGGGGGCTCAGTCGGCTAAGCATCCAACTCTTGATTTCGGCTCAGGTCGCGATCTCAAGCCTAGTGTCAGGCTCTGCACTGGAGCAGGCGTGGAGCCTGCTTGGGATTCTCTCTCCCTCTCTCTTTCTCTCTGCCCCTCCCCCACTCGCACACACACTCTCTTGCTCGCTCTCTCAAGAGTCAACCATATGAAAACAAACAACTCAATGAAAACACAGGCAAAAGACCTGAACAGACGCCTCATCAAAGAAGATATGCAGATAACAAACAGCATATAAAAAGATGCTCGCAATCTGTGTAATTAGAGAATTGCAAATTAAAATAATAAGGAAACACCTATCAGAATGGCCAAAACCTGGAACGCTGACAACTTCAAGAGCTGGCATGGGTGTGGAGCCCAGAAACGCTCCCCACTGGTGTGGGAATGCAAACTGTTGCGGCCACTTTGGAAGACAGTTGGCTGTTGGTTTACAGAACCATAAACATACTCTTGCCGTATGAAGCAGCAGCCCCGGTCCTCGGTATTTACCCAAATGAGTTGAAAACTTACATCCAGGGGCACCTGGCTGGCTCATTTGGAGGAGCGTGTGACTGTGGATCTCGGGGTTGTGAGCTCAAACCCCACATGAGGTGTAGAGTTTACTTAAATAAATAGTATTCTAAAAAAAGAAAAAGAAGAAAACTTACATCCACACAAAGTTTTCACAAATGTTTATAACAGCTTTATTCATGATTACCAAAGCCTGAAAATAACCAAGATGTCCAATAAGCAAATGGGTAATAACCTGTGGTCCGTCCAGACAGTGGAATATTATTTAGCACTAAAATGAGCTACAGGCACCTGGTGATTCAGTCAGTTAAGCATCTGACTCTTGATTTGGGCTCAGGGCATCATCTCACAGCTCATGAACTGGAGCCCCGTGTTGGGCTCTGAGCTGAAAGTGCAGAGCCTGCTTGGGATTCTCTCTGTCTCCGTCTCTGTCTCTCTCTCAAAATAAATAAACTAAAAAAATAAAAATAAAAAAGACAACTTTTTAAATGGACGTCTCCAAGGAAGCTATACAATGGCCAACAAGCTCATGAAAAGGTGCTCACCACTAGTCATCAGGGAAACGTAAATCAGAGCCAAGATGAGACACCACTAAAAACCCCTGAGAGTGATTGGAACTTCAGTGACCGTTTCAGACTAAATGTTTGTCTCCCCCAAAGTTCCCACATGGAGATCCTAACCCCCAAAGGTGATAACATTAGGAGGTGGGGCTTGGGGTGATCGGGTCATGACTGAGATTATAAAAGAGACCCCAGAGACCTCCCCTACCTCTTCCGCCACGGAGGACATAGTGAGAAGATGCCCCCTGTGAACCAGGAAGAGGCTCCCACCAGACCCTAAATCTGCCGGCCCCCTGATCTCAGACTTGCAGCCTCCAGCACTGGGAGAAAGAAACGTTTGTTGTTTAAGCCCCAGGCCGTGGGATTTTGATTCAAGCAGGCTGAATGGAGACCGAGATTAGCGGCCCGCCCTGACGGACAATACGTTGCTTCTTCTCCAAATATTACTGGCACGACCACTTCGGAAAACCGTTTCACAATTTCTTCCGGTTAAGAATACAGCTACTCGTGACCCAGCAGTGCCACCCATAGGTCGTTACCTAAGAGAAATGTTCATAGAAAGACCGCGTAGTGGCTTATTTTCATGACTGAACCGGATAACGACTCAAGGTCATCAATAAGGGGACAATTAATGGTGGCGGACCGGCGCCATGCGTCACTGTGTAGCCGCACAAGGGCACACACACCACCTGGCTGTTGTGGCCTTGGAGCCCGGTGCGTTGCCAGTGACGGCTGTGGCAACTGGGTGCTACAGCGTGCCAGGGAGTGATGTCCCCTCTCACCAGGGGCAGCAAATAATCATTTCCAACCCCATCCAGGGGACCCGCTTCCTTGATCCACTCTTGGTGTGGACTGTCTTCGTTTGTATTCCCCCTAGGAGCCACCCCAAAGACAAGTGTCTCAGTCCTTCACCTAGAGGGACAGGGACCAGCAGGTGGGAAGCGAGGACACGGGTCAGGGAGGGAAGGCAGAGAGTGAGAAAGAGAAGTGCAGCTGCGACTTCCAGGGGCTGGCCCACCACCCCCGGGAAGGCCCTGGGGTCCCCACTGAACAGACACAATTTCACAGGACCGTAGAGCCAGGCAAGGCCACACCGGTGGACAAAGACAGGAACAGGAGCACTTTGTAATCACGCTGAACACAGACAACATACAAACGTCGTCTGAGCCACAGAAACGACCCAGCACCCCTGTCCTGGCCAGCGGGAGTGACACCTGTTCTTCACCGATCACAGAACTCGCCTGGCTCCAGGCCTCTCCCTCCCAGATCCCTGGCGCATCTTCCCCGAGCCCTCCCCGCACACCAGCCAGCGCCACATCCCGGAAGTCCTTTCTCACCGAGACGTCCCCATCGTGTGTGACGAGTGACCAGCCAACCTGTTCCGCTACAGGGTGTTTCCAGTGGGTTTGGGCGAGAAGGTAACAGACACAAAAGACCTGGTCTCTTGAGCTTCATGACGTTCATTCCCGTGGGGGAGCTCGGGGTGCGTGACGGTGCCCATCTTGCAATCGTTCCCCTTCTTTGTTCCAGGGGGGAAGGAGCCGGGGTGGCTCACCCCTCTCGCCAGACCCGGGGTGCCTGCTCCCTGGGGCCTCTGGCTGCGTCACGAGGGGAGCCGCCTTGTGGGAAAGAGCAGCAGACACCGGCAGCCAACAATCCGGGTCCCGGGACGCAGACGGCCATCCTGGCATCTCAGATAAGGGGACTTATGGGCACTTGGTGCTCCACTGCCCTGGTCCGTCTCTTCGCTTCCTTTCCCCCCTCCGTTCCTGTCCCCTATTAGATTAACCAATTTCTCCACTCCTTTGTTCCTCTACTAGGTTGTGAGCTCCGCATGCGTGTTCTCTCAGTGGTCACTAATGACAAACTAAACACACAACAGTCCATTTCAGTGTCTTCTCTGGCCTAAAATAATTTACAAGTTTAATTTCCAAGCCTATGGGTGTTTCTAATTATCTTTGTTGTTGATCTTCGGATTAGTTGCCCTGAGGCTAGACCACATGTTCTGTCTTGTGACAACCCCATGAATTGTGTTGGGACAAGCTTATGGCCTAATCAGCAGTAATTTTTGTAAATATTCATGTGAACTTTAAAAGAATATACACGGGTGCCTGGGGGGCTCAGTTGGTTAAGCATCCGACTTTGGCTCAGATCATGATCTCACAGTTCATGAGTTCGAGCCCTGCATTGGGCTCTACGCTGTCAATGCAGAGCCCGCCTCGGATCCCCTGCCCCCCCCCCCAAATAAACGTTTTTTTAAAAACAGAATATGCATTTTTCAGTTGAGTACAGATTTAGCTAATTGCATGAAATCCTCTGTATCTTTTTCTGATTTTCAGCCGCTTCTTTACTGAAGAGATGTGTTAAGTGCTTTATTCTCAAATCAGATCTCGAGCCACAGGTTCTTTCCCTCAGAACTTTGAATTGTATTGAGTTCATGTTCTCGCTATGTTCTTTCTTGAGGTTTCTCCTGCTAGGTTAGGGTCTTGGTCCATGTTTGCAGTCAGTATTCGCTTGTTTGCTTGTTTCTCTGTGATGTGCCTGATTGCCTTGCTGGTTCTTTCCACTTTCTTCTGCTTGTACAGTCCTACCCAGAATCGATTTTCAGCTTAGATACAGCATGCTGAGGTTTTACACTCTCCCCACCATTTCTGAGAATGACTTGCTTTTTCTTCTGCGTTGGAGCACCATGGGGCTTTTGATGACCCTGCAGGCCTCTTGGCCCGAGACTTTGGCAGGGGCTGGGCAGCTCAGCTGAGGTGGTGTCAGGCAGCCTGGCCACGTTTACCCCAACCAAGCAGGACTGGGGCAGCAAGGCAGGCACTGGGCGACATCCCCAGGAGGAAACCGTTTCGGACCTCTCCTTCCCGTTAGGAACCTGCCCGCTCTTCTCTCTTTTCACGTAACCTGCCTCCATGCAGCGGCTCCCACCTTGCCTGTGAGGAGGCAGGGAGAACATTCAGGAAGCCCAGGACTGTCCATTCCCCATGTGGCTTTGCCGCTCTGCAACGAAGCGGCCGAGGTTAGGGGGTGAGCCTGTGCTTCCTTCTAGGTCTTTCATCAGCTGCTGGTTTTAATGGTGTTTGAATTGAATTCTGCCTTTTCCAGATGAATTTTTTAAGTAAACTTTTTGGAACAGTTTTAGATTTTAAAAAAATGCTGTGCATGGGGTGCCTGGGTGGCTCAGTCAGTTAAGCGTCTGACTTCAGCTCAGGTCATGATCTCACAGTCCATGATTTTGAGCCCCACACCAGGCTCTGTGCTGACAGCTCAGAGCCTGGAGCCTGCTTCGGATTCTGTGTCTCCCTCTCTCTCTGCCCCTCCCCTGCTCATGCTCTGTCTCTCTCTGTCTCAAAAATAAAAATTAAAAAAAAAACATTTAAAAAATGCTGTGAAGATAATGCAGAGTGTTCCCATATCCCCGCACCTCATTTTCCCTCCTATTAACATCCTCCATAAGTACGGTACATTTGCCACAGAGAATGAACCAACTTTGACACATTGTTATTAAGTAAAGCCCATTCTTTATTCAGATGTCCTTAGGTTTTACTTGGTGTCCTTTTTCGGTTCTGAGACCTCATTGAGGATATTGCATTTTTTAGGTGTCTTGTCTCCATGGGCTCCTCTTGGCTGTGGTATTTTCGCCCACATTCCTTGTGTTACCTGGCCTTGACACTTTTAAGGAGTACTGGTGGTCAGTTATTTTGTAGAACATCCCTCAACTGGGGTTAGTCTGAGGTTTTTCTCACGGTTCGATTAGGCTAACAGGTTTGGGAGAGGAAGACCACAGAGCTGAAGTGCCCTTCTCGTCCCATCCTATCAAGGGCACACACTATCAACAGGACCTATCACTGTGATGTTGACCTTGACCTCCTGGAGGTGGTGGCTTTATCAGGTTTCTCCCTATAAGCTAGTCTTTTCACCCCTTTTCCACACTGTGTTCTTTGGAAGGAAGTCACTGTGCAGGACTTACAGTGAGGGGGTTACTCCATCTCCTTGAAGGCCGTGTCTACGTAAACTATTTAGAATCCCGCATGGCGGATTTCTCTCTTCTCCCCACTTTGTTTATTCATTCATTCGTATCAGTGTGGACTAATGGGTATTTATTCCATACTTGAGTTGTAACCCAACACTGCCTGTGTTGTTCAGTGTCGCACCTTTGGTCACCAAGAGCTCGGCCAGTTGGTGCTGTGTCTGTGCCTTTGACATGCCCCACCCTTGTGTTTATTTAGCATTTCCTGCCTCCAGGCCCATCGTGTATATTTATCGCCCCAGTCATAGGTGAATGTCTCCTGGTGGGTGAATTTTGATTGTCTATTTATTTCTGCTCTGGGTAGGAAGAATTAACAGGAGAGAGAACCCGTGCCCAGTGTCAATCATCCGTCTTAGCCGGGAAGTTCCAGCCAGGCCCATTCCTGGGTAGGTGAGAGAGGGGGCTAGGTGTGATGGGGTGTCCCCCTCTGCTTGAGCCCCAAGGTCAGGGCCTAGTGGAAACGTGTGACCAGAGGCTGAGTTCTGACTGATGGACCCTGGAGTCTAAGCCTCCTTGGAGAGAATTAAGATTTTTGGCCAAATGGACACAGAGCACAAGGCCCTCCTCTCTTTGCCACTGCACCAAAGGTTTCTTTTCTTTTTTTTTTTTTTTTTTTTTACTTTTTAAAATGCGTATTTATTTTTGAAGGAGAGAGAGACAGAGCATGAACAGGGGAGGAGCAGACAGAGAGGGAGACACCCACCGTCCAGGCCTTTCCCTAGCCAGGCCACACCACTCACCTCCCTCCCCACAAAGTCCTTTTCTGTCCCTATGCAGGATAAATCCCATGGACTCACTCAAGGGTGCAAGAAATAAGGGTTTTGTTTTGCAAAAATCAACTAACCCTCAACTCGCACGCCCGGTCCTCGGGCTGAGAGAAATCACCTTGGGCACCACTGGCACCTGGGGGCTGGGGCTCAGCCCTGGGCAGGGCCCCGAAGCGGGGACGCGGGACCAGCAGCAGGAGGACGCTACCTGCCTCACCTTCCAGTGTGAACCGCGCAGGACCCTGTGTGCCCGCTAACGACCTGCTGCGCCTCGGGCTGCAGCGTGGACCCGGCGGCCAGCCTCGGTCACTGCCACCTGCACCCCTTGCCCCAGGCCCTGCCCTCAGACCCGCACGGACCTCTGCTTGGCCAGCTAGGGCCTCCCGGGCCTCCGCGCCCCCCAACAGGCGGCGGCCTTGGCCACTGGTCTGGGGGCAGCAGGAAGGACGACCCCACCCGGGCTGGCTTCGGCCCCTGGGCGAAGGGCAGAGACTGTGCTGTCGCGTCCGAGGATGAGCCACACGTGGCAGCCCGGACGTGTCCCCTCTCCGGTGCCGGCCTCCCGGCGGCTGCTCCCGCCCAGGATCCGCGGCCGCCTCCCAGCCGTGCGCCCCTTGCGGCCTGCGGAGGACTCGGGGAACACTGGGGGAAGGGTCGCACGGGCCTCGGGAGAACAGTGGGGGGAGCCGGCGCCGGGCCGTCCCCCGATCGCCGGGAGCCGCACACTGGCGCCTCCCCGGCTCTGATTGGCCAGTCTCCAGCCACGTGACACTCTAGGAGCCAATAGTGGCGGACTACCTAGCACACGTTTATTGGCTCAAGCCGGTCAGGTGGGCGGGAACAGAGACCGGAGGGGACTGCGGGCGGCGGAGGCTACGCTGCACCGGCCGGGCTGTGGCTCCCAGATGCGTCGTCTTGGCGCGGCCTCGAGTGGCCCTCGGCCGGGGTCCTGGGCGGCGCCAGCTCGGCCCCCAGCCCCCAGTGCAATCCCGCCCCTAGCCCAGCGCCGATCCCCCAGCCGCCCCTGGAACCCCCGCTCCACCGCGACAGGACCCCGCCCTTCAGGCCTGAGGGAACCTGCTGAGACAGGTGGAGACGGTTCCACATTGCGTGGACAGGTGGCCGGGACCGGGCTCCCTGAGCCGCGCTGGCTGTGACTGGACAGCAGGGCTGTCTAGCTGCGGATTAGCGCGGCTGGACCAAAGCGTCCTTACTGCCAGACCTCTACACTTTTGTCCTGACCGCCGTGTACTTAAGTGGGTGTCAATAGCTCCTATAGTGCAGGACTCGGGAGGACAGGAGACAGGAAACCCAACCCGCCTGGGGCTGGCTGCCGGTAGGGACCGGGGGCAGGAGGTCACCAGGCCAGGACCTGGCAGGAGCTGCCTGCCTGCAGAGTGGGAGGGCGGCTCTGGAGGGCGCCAGGTATCACCGTGTGCTCTGCTTCGTCTAAAGACAACATGCAGAAAGGGGAGACTCTGCTGAAGTCAGTGTGGACCTAAAACAAGCATCCTGAGCAAGGCCATGGTCAGCCGAGTCACAGTCCCGGCTGGAAGGGCCCGGGGCAGCTCCTGCCTCAGGGTCCTGGATATGGCTGTTCCTCTGGAGTGCTCTCCCATGGAAGTCCCCCAGGGCTCCCTCTTCCTCTCCTTGGGGTCTCTCTGCACCTCCTCAGAGGAGAAATATTGATCCTCACCATCCTGTCTGCCCCCTTATCCCACTCAGTTTCCTCCGCAGAAGAAATCACTTGATTTACTTTTTTATCATCTCTCTCCTGCCACTGGAAAAATGAGTTCCAGGAGGAGGGACCTCAGTTATCCCTGGTGCGTAACACCCCGCTCGGCACATCGCAGGACTCAGTAAAAATCAAGCGGACAAATACCTTTACCTGGAGTCTCAGAGACTCTCACCTGAGGGGTCTGACCCACCAGTCACTGCGGAAGGGCTGGCCAGCGTTCAGAGGGAAGGCGTGCCGGGTCACCTGGCAAATCCACGTTGCTGCTCAGGACTGAACCTAGCCCATGCCAGGCTGGAGAGGTGGGGAGGGGAGTGGAGGCTGAATGGTTGATGCCGTTTCCGGTGACCCTCCTTTTTTTTTTTTTTTAAATGTCTATTTATGTATTGAGAAAGAGAGAGAGAGAATCCCAAGCAGGCTCCGCACTGTCAGCACAGAGCCCGACCCCGGGTTCAAACTCCTGAACCTCGAGATTGAACCTGAGCCGAAATCAAGAGTTGGACACCTAACCGACTGAGCCCCCCAGGTGCCCCTGGGTACCCTTCTAAGACTGGCCACGCGGGGGATGGCATGCAGAGCCCAAAGACACAGTGGGCTGCAAAACCTGTCAGTGTTTTGGGTCCAAGGAGGGAGGGTGGACAGTGGCTCCCTCAGGAGCCTCAGGAGGCACAAGGCACCCTGGGTGGTACTTGGGGCTGAAGGCCAGCCTTTCCCCAGAGGCAGGTCCTCCCAGACCCCCCCCCACCCCCCACCCCCCCAGCCTCTGAAGCCGAGGCAGAGGAGCGGTGGCTCTAGAGCGAGCAGCCTTGGGGGCACAGCCCAGTGGGGAGGGTGCAGGGGGCAAGAGTGGGGGAGGAGCTAAGGCTGGGCCAAAAGCACTCCTGGCCAGCAGTATAAGGAAAATCACGAGGCCCTCAGAGTGGAGGTCAAACAGTCCTCTCTGAGGATACAAGTAATCATGGCACCTTGGGTGGGCTTTGGGTGTAGGAAGGACGTGGAGGGGGCCCACGACCAGGCCAGAGAGCTGGCAGTTCCACAAGCACCAGCCCAGATGGGCAGGCTCCCCTAGGGGGTGAGGGTGGGACCCAGAGCTCCAGCAGGGCACAGAGGCCTCCCTGAGGACACGGGGAGGAGAGATGGTCACCAAAGGACAGACGAGAGGCAGGACCCGCAGGGCTGTGCAGGAGTTTAAAGTGGGGGGGGGGGGGGGTTGCCTAAAGTATGGCTGGCACAGTGGGGACCTGAGCCCCCAACGGCCTGGCATAGCTGTGGGGAAGACAAGGCCCGTCAAGGGGTCTGGGCAAGCGGGAGGCTCATGGAAGGAGGGGGGAGGGAGAGGGAGGCAGGGAGCCCTAGAGGGGAGGGGGCAGGGAGCCCCAGAGGCGCTGGTCTGCCTTTTAGGTGATTACTCTGGGGCTGCCTTAGGGGCAACGGGTGAATCTGGGTCAGGGCGGTGGGGAGACCCTGCAGACGTCCCAGCAAGAGGGGAAGGGACTTCCTATGTGGCAGCACGCCGGACCAAGCGAGGCTCATCCGACAGGGTCCGGGCCCTCCTCCCAGTCTGCCCAGGTCGGCCGCCCGCGAGGGCCTCAGGACTCCGGAGAGAAGGGCCACGCGGTGTGAACTCACTATGGTGTTTATTGGCTGTGATTCCATCCAGAGAGAACACACGCGGCGGCCCCCCACATGCAGGAGGAGGCAGGCGCAAGGACAGAAGGACGGACGACATCCACGGTCTACGCTAAGCTTGGCGGCTCCGGGCGCCCCATGCGCTGGGAACGGGATGCGGGGTTTCTACGAGACGAGGCCCTGTGTGCTCGGAGCGGGCTTGTTGACGTGTGAAAACAGGCATTTAAAAAAGACACGGGACCGGGAGGAGTCAGAGGGCGCAGGGCGTCCGAAGGTAGTATTGCAGTCTATTGTTATGGCTTCTCTAAAGAGCTACGTGGGGCCGCGCCCCTGGCCCACAACACGTGGACGCGATGAATGTGTGACACGGACAGAAAGGGGCCCCCGGACACCGAGGCGACGGGCCTTCTGTCCCGATAGAACTCCCCAAACACGTAAGACCTCATTTACCTGAGATTCAACATATCGTGATGCAAAGGAAAACAAGGATGAAGAGACAGAGGGTCAGGGAGGCCCGCGGAGGCTCCCCACAGACTCCACCTGCGCCCAGGTGGGGCCACCTGGCAGGTCCCCACCTCGAGGGGCCCGCACCTGGCTGGCGGAGGAGGGCCTCAGGGACCGTCTCCAGGTGCCGCGCTCATCCGAGGGCCTGAGCCTCCTCCCCGCTCTTGCGGAAGGTGCAGGCGCACAGGGGGTGAGGGCAGGGGAGCCCGCGACCCCAGAGTGGCCTCCGCTAAGAAGATAGGAGGTGCCAACCAGGGAGGGGAGAGGGCTGGGCCGACGGACGCAGAGGGGCGGGGAGTCGCAGGGCGCGGGAGGGGCTGCACTGTTCCACGCTGCGCCGGGCGGCGGGGGGGGGGGGGGCCGTGTCGGAGCTCCCCCAGGCCTATTGCTTGGTTTCCCTTAGTTTGGAAGAGAACCGGGTCCTGGTATTTGTCCGAAGCAAAGCCTTCCAGAGGAGTGGGCCGAGAAGGGGGGGTGGAGGACAGGTTGAGACAGATGGACAATGTGAGGGGTGCAGGTGGAGGTGGGCAACCTGCAGACGGCAGGGTTCAGACCCTGCAGCCCGGGTGTCGCTGCGGGGGTGGGGGAGGCTCCCCACCCCTGCCGCAGCTCCCCTCCCAGCCCGCACGCCCGCCTTCCCCCCACTATGGCTGTGCTCCTGAGTTTGGGACGGGACAAGCGCCCAACAACGCAGGGACGGCGCACCGACGGCTGGTCGGGATGCTGGCCCTTCGGTGGCCCTGGCCTCGGGCACTGCTGGGAGGGTGTGAAGGGCGGGAGCAGTAAGGGACGTCCCAGGCTCTGGGGGAGGAGGGTCCAACCCAGAGGAGCACGTGGGCCGGTCCACGGGGGGCCCTGGGGAGGGGCGGGCACCCCTCCCCCCCAGGCGGTGGCAATGGCAGTGAGGGGAGTGGGCTGGTGGCGAGAGAGGCGCGAGGGGGCATGGGGCGGGTAGGTCTAGGACTATGGCTTATATCGGCATTGGGGGACTGCACTCTGCTCCCGACGTCCCTTCAGGGGCCTCCGAGGAGGGCATGTACAGGGGGTAGGTAGGCAAGGGGGGCGGCGGGGGTGGGGGTCCGGGCTCAGGCGGGCTGTGTCCGGCGCGGGGCGTTACTTCTTGAACATGTCCTGCAGCGGCCCGGGCAGGTACTTGATGACGGTGTCCAGGATGCTCTCGTCCTCCTCCTCCGGCTCGTCCCCACAGCCGGGCGGGATGGCTTTCTTCGGCCGCGTCAGGCTGCCCTCCGAATTGGCCTCCATGGCGGCCTGGGCCTCAGCCTCACGCTCTTCCTTCTTCTTGATGCCGTACTGCGGGGGAGGGGCGGGGGTCAGACGGGCAAGCGGTCTCCAGGCCCCGGGCTGGAGCCCGGGCCACACAGTACTGGGAGGGCTGGACCCCTCCCGCAACCGCGGGATTGGCGGAGAGAACATTGCCTGCGGCTGAGAAAGGCTGTCGGGAGCCCCTGGCCCCACAGACCACCACCAAGACCCCTGATGGCAAAATCCCACCCAGGAGGGTGCCTGGTGCCGGGGGGCGGTGGGGGGGGTGGGGAACCCTCACGGAGAATGCCGGAGCGACAGCAGAAGCCAGGGCTCAGGGCTTGGGGGGCCGCATTGAGGGGGGAAGCGGGGGGAGGGGAGGTCGGTCCCTATGGGGTGCCAGTGACCCCGCCCCACCCCTGGCCTCTCCACCCTACCCACCCACCTCGCCTTCCCAGGAGGCTGGCCTGGGCTGTGGTCTAGGAGCGGTGGGAGGGGCGGGCAGGACATGTGCACGCAGTGGCGGATCACCCATTGCTCTGGGGCTGGCCGGCCCACACAGCCCCAGATCCCTGGTCGGGTGACGTGAGGTCAGACCGTCATGCCTGGCCAAGTCCGCCTAGATGTGGCTACAACGCCCGCCCCTCGTGGACAGCCAGCGGAGGCGAGTGCCCAACGGCAGCCCTAAGTGGAGCCCCCCTAGGCGTGCCCTCAGCCCATACTCCTGGCCACCCCTGAGCCCTCCATTTCCGGTCTCCTGTGTGTGTCTCTGCCCTCAGCTCTTACCCAGGTCTCCCGTCTCTAGTGGGTTGAATGGTGCCCCCCAAAAAACTCTTGTCACCTGGAACCTCAAAATGTGACCTTATTTGGAAATAGGGTCTCTGCAGATGTAACTAAGATAAGGAGACGAGATCGCCCTGGGCCCTAAATCCAGTAAGAGTTTCCTTGCAAGAGAAAAGAAAAGGACAGAGAGAGGCATATGAAAACGGAGAAGGCGGAGTGGACACCGCCACAGGCCAAGGACGCCAAGGACTGCCAGAGCCACCGCAAGAGAACTGTAAGAGGCAAGGAAGGGTTCTCTCCTGCAGGTTCCAGAGGGAGGGCAGTCCTGCCCACACGCTGATTCGGGACTTCTGGGCTCCGGAACTGCAAGAATTCGTTTCCAAGGGACTGAGGTGTGCCCCTGACCCCCAGGCCATCACCAGCTCCTCAGGAGCTTGTGCTCAGCGTGAGGCCTCCTGTCTCAGGGCTGGTGGGAAGCGGGTGGGGGCAAGCTGGACTCATGCTTTTGGGGGCTGGTGGTCTGTCTGACGGGCCGAGCGCAGGACCCACTCAGGCTGGAAAGAGGGGCGCCCGTTGGCCGGGTCTGAGCTTCCGGATCACACATGAGGGAATGCACAGGAGCAGAAGCATTAACAAGGATGAAGAGGGGAAACTGGGGCAGCGTGTGGGTGTCGGCGAGTAGCCACAAGCTCCGGATTCCTGCTGGGGGACACACAAGCACAGGATCACGGGCCCCGGGGAGGACACGCTTCCGCCCAGGCGGAGGACTCACCCCACTGTACACTCCTCTGTCCTCGCCAGCCCCACCAGAAGTGGTGGGTTCTGCTTCTGGTGCTTGGGCGGAGGGGGGAACGCCCTCGCTCTCCAGGAAGGGCCTTCCTTCTGCTTCCAGATGCCGGGGGGGCTGCTATGTCCCCCCCCCCCCCCCCGCAGCTCGCTAAAGGTACTGAAGGAAACCTCTGCACCTTCTCCTCTCTGAGGCTGCAGATGGCTTCAGGCACGGGGGAGGCAAGGGCCACCTTCAGCAGCGATCAGAGAGGCGGGGAGCCTTGCTCTCTGCCCAGCTGTGACCAGAGCTGGGGCCCCCTTGGGCAACTGCCAGACATCGAGGAAAGAGGAATGAAGGGTTTATCTAGGTTTCTTCAGCAGGAGCCCTGAGCAGCCCACATGCCCCTATGTACCCTGAACAACTGCCAGGAGTGCTACGAGGGTCTCGATGAGGACCTGACGAGGGCACCCCGAGAACTCTTTGGCAGCGGGCACACTGACCAGAGGGCCCTCCCTACTGAGCACTGGTATCAGGTCAGCCAAAGGCACGGCGTGTCACAAGCTGCCCGGACACCAGGCACTCCCTCGCCCAAGAAGCACAGGCCCTCTTCCCGGGTCACCATTCTGGGACAACCTTACGGTGGACGGCAGTGGCCCTTGGGCTTGGAAGGGAAAGGAGGGACATGTGGCTTGGAGCCCTGTGGGGTGGAGCGTGGGCAGGGGAGAGAAACACTTCCAGAAACTAGGTCAGACCAAAGAGAGCTTCCCTCCAGCCAAGGGCACAGAGTCCAACAGACTCCTAAAGCCACAGGGTGTCCACGCACAAGGCGGGCACATTTGTGTGCCGGGGTGAAGGTCTGTGGGCGGGACCCGGCGAGAATAACCTGGGGGAGCCCCATCTGAAGGGCAGGCGCAGGGGGGAAGTGGGGAGGGTTACCTGGACAGGTGGAAGAGGGCTCAGCGGACACGAGAGTCAGGCAGATTCTCTTAGGGGCAGGACCCGGGGGCTGGGTCACTCAATGGTGCTGGGTGCAGGGGGGACCAGGTGCTCCCCACGCCCAAGCGGGCACGCTGCCCTCACCACTCAGTACAGCTGCTGGCAAGGGGGCCAGATCTCCCCCAGCCACAGCCACCCCCACCCCCCATTCTTCCATTTCTGGGGGACCCTGGGGCAGGTGGGTATTTTTCCCGAGCTGAAGGCTCATAGGAGGGAGGGGGCCAAATTCCGGAGGTTAGAGCGGTGCGGCCGGAAGGCCTGGGGCTCCAGCGACATAACGCGTCGGAACCCCTCCGGAGCTGCCTCTGACCCGTGGGTGGAGGGGCTCACCATCGTCCCCATCTGCCCAGCACCGCTCCCCCACCGATGCCTGGCCGGGCGACCACTGTCTCATTTAGCTCTGCAGCCACAGAGGCAAGGCCCCCACCTGGCACACTCAGCTTGGGGTGATCAGGCAGACCCCAGCAGGTGTCTGCTCCCCAACACACCCCTATCTTCGCTGCTGGTGGGTCCTCTGGAGGCAGGTCCTGACTCACTGCTCCTACCTAATCCCGCAATAGCTGGAAAAGCGATCAGGCCGGGCAGGTGAAACCATGGCCAGCCCCACTGGTAAGAGCAGCAAAGACGCGGGCCCACAGGTGAACCCTCATCCTGGCGAGCCTGGGTAGCTGATGTGGGCTCCAGCGTGTGCAATCCAGAGATGTGCTCCATGGAGCCAGGCGAAGGGGAGGGTGCGGGGCAGCCCCCCAGGCCCCGCGCCCACCTTGTCTCGGATGCCCTGCCGCATGGCCTCGCGTTCCGCCTCCATCTTGGCGTACTTGGCTTTGCGCTCCTCCTCCTCCTGCCGCAGGGCTTCCTGGCGCTCCTCCTCCTTCTTGGCCGCATCGGGGTCCTTCTCCTCGTCACCCCCGAGCATCTTCCCCATGTCCTTTGTGGCCCCTGGGGACAGAAAGCCGGTGAGTCCGGCCAGCGAGGGTCCAGGCCCGCCCCACCCCCCTCCGCTGGTTCCGGAGCGCTCCCCGCCGTCAGGGGCAGCCTGGCCTGCGTGAGTGTCGGGCGGAGGTCAGCGCTGGCAGGAAGTGTGGACGTGCGCCCGCGGTGCTGGCGTGTGTGTGCGCGTGCGCTTGCAGCCGCGGATGCGTGTGTGTGTGCGCGTGTGCGCGCGCGTGCGGGTGTGTGCGTGTACACACGTGTGCTTGCAGCTGAGGATGTGTGCGCGTGTGTGGTTGAGGCTGCGGATGTGTGTGTGCTTGTGTGTGTGCACGCGCGGGTGTGTGTGTGCTTGCAGCTGTGGATGTGTGTGTGTACTTTGTGTGTGTGTGTGTGCACGCGTGGGTGTGTGCGTGTACACACGTGCGCTTGCAGCCGCGGATGCGTGTGTGTGCGCGCGCGGGTGTGTGCGTGTACACACGTGTGCTTGCAGCTGAGAATGTGTGTGTATGGCGTGTGCGCGTGCCCGCGTGGGCCCGGGAGCCCCTGGCGTGTATCTCCTCTGGCTCTCGTGTCCAACAAGCTCAGCCTTCCGAAGGTGCTGGAAGGAGTGGCTGAATGCAGGAGCACGGGGGCTCAGGGGTTCGGTGTCTGCAGAGGCTCCCAGCAGGGGCTGAGGGCGGCGGGCAGAGCGGCTGGGGGCCGTGTGCCGTAGCACCAAGGCCCTAATTTCTCCGCTGCACCAGCCACCACTTTTCTCATGAGCTCCTGATTCACAGGCGACAACAAAACACCTTCCGGGACGCCCTCCGTGACTCGGCCCATAGGACAGAGACGCGTAATTACAGCCTCAGAGCTCGGCTGGCACCGCAGTGGGCCCTGGCCCCCGGTGGCTGCTGGGAGCGGAGCGGCCCCCCTCACAGGCACCGTCGGCGGCGGGTCTGGTGGGCGCCGATCTCAGCCCGGGGCGGTCAGCCCGCGGGGGCGCCCCCGCATGGCCAGTGGGAGCGAGGCAGCCGTTCCCGTCACCCCTGCAGGCTTCCTGGGAACTGGCCGCATCCGTAACAGGTCCACCTACCCCAGGGCTCCCCTGTGCCTGCCATCCACCTCCTGTGACCCTGAGCGAGGGCCAGTGACTGCCCAGCCCCACTCCCACCCTTCCGTCGGCCTCGCCGGCACCGGCCCCTGAGGGTCTTGCCTCTGTCCTCTGGTCCCGTGATGAGCCCTCACAAGCACGGCCCAGGGCTAGCCGAGTCCACGCCTTGGGCACGAACAGTGAGGTGGACAGCGAGGTGGAGACACACAAGAACTCCTCAGGTAAGTTTGTGAAGGTGGGCGCTGACACGACTGCCCCTCTCCAGAAGGGCCCCATCCCCACACTGGCATTGAGGCCCAGCTCCGTACTGCCCCCTTCTCTCCACATGCAGCGACTCCATGTTCTGATCCTCTCTTTCCATGTCCTTGTACTACCGCACTCAGGTGATACTGCACAGGTCCGTGTAGTGCTGAACCTGGAGAGAGTCCCCTCCCTGCAGATATCTGTGCCATATGCTGCTTTTGCCTGTTACTCGGGAGTGATACCCCCCCCCCCGCCCCCGCCCCACCCGGTGAGCAGAGGAAGAAGTTTGGAAGGCCACCAGCTGTTGGTAGCAATAGGACAACTCTTTGATTGAGTGTTCTGGGCCGAAAACTAGATGTTTGTCAGGCTGGGCCACACCTACACCGTGGGCCTTCTTAGTTGCTGGAAACTATCACAGGGTCTCGGGGGATGGGGAGGCTAAGGGCAACTTGCCACCATGTCACTGTGGGGACAGGGAGTCCTCCTGTACCAGGCATTTTGACACGGATCCAGAAAACTAAAACCTCAGGGTCAGTTTTCAGGCACATCTGCAGAATTCTGTAAAGCATATTTGAAGCCAGTGTTTCAAGGGAAAGCAGGTCATAGAGTCTAGTCACTGACTCTTCCAATAGTTGCCCAGATGACGAAGCAGATTCTCTGTGCCTCCTGGCGCTGCTGCTACCTCTGGCGGGGGCGGGGGGGGGGGGGGTGGGGGCAGGAACAAACTCCCACAATCCAGGGAGCAGCTGCAATTTCCCCCACCTCTTTGGCCTGTTGGCCAACCAGAGCATCAATGTACATCTCCCCCCTTGAACAAGCTAATTCACACTAAAGTGAGAGTGACCAGCTGCTTTTCCTCCCTCCTAGGAAGGACTGATGTCTTAAAGCAGAACTGGTAAACCTCTCCTGGGAGGGGTGAGGGCTGCGGGGGCGCCCTTACTTGGCGGCCTCTAAACCCGCTTCTCCAACGCATCACATGGGCTATAGGCCTAGTGATCAAATATGCATTTATTGGGCAGCAGCTGTGTGCTGAGCTCTGCTACACCAGGTGTGGGCCTGGGAGGGGAGGCTTGCCTAGGACCCTTCTGGCTCTGAGTTTCATGGGCTCCCCAGGGTCCCTGGTGTTCTTGTCTTGCCTCTAGTTGAGCTCTGGGTGGGTCCATTTGGCCAGAGACTTAGGGAAAGCCAAAGGAGGAGCTAGTCCCTCAGTCGGAAGGGTGGCCCTGGGAGGCTGGATGGCCTCTCCTAGACCAGGGTAAGGGGACCAGAGGTCACTGCAGCGGTGTGGATTCGTGCCACACCGGCTGGCTGCGAAGCCACTCACTGTCTGAATGGGACCACCCTTTGGGGCATCCACGGCGCCCCCCCACCCTCCCCTGCATGGCCTCCACTGCTGCGCAAACACACTTCCGGAAGCCCCACCTGGCTGGGAATTCGAAGGGCAGCCGGCGCCACGGCAGAAACCGTGGGAAGCTTGTTCCTGGCACCGAGACCCAACATGCCATTTGCTGTCCTGGCGCAGAAGCCGGGGTGGCCAGGCTAGCTCGGCCAGGGCGGGGCTGCCGGCGGTGACGCCTAGGGGGTCCCTGCTCCAGAGCCACCAGCCACATTTACAGATGAGGAGACCGGCACGGGGCACTTCCACCCCACGCTCAGGGTCCAAAGTCTCTGACTGAGGAAGGTGGGTGGTATCTGAGGCTGGGGGGTCCCGCAGCCAGGGTCCCACGCTGGCCCCCAGGGGCATCAGCATGGGAGAGGGGGTGGAGTCTACCCCATCTTTTCCGTCACTCTTCTCTGAGCCTGAGTTTCCCAGGTGAGAAATGAGAAACCAGTGCCTGGGGTTGGGGGACGCAGACCCAGCTCAGGACGAGGTGGGGGCATCTTTCCACTCAGGAGTGGGTCCTGTACTTGGCGGGGGGGGGGTGGCGGTGGCATGCAGAAATCCAACAACAGCCAGAGAGGGCCACTCGCTGAGGTTCACAGAACGCCCGTGATGAGAAAGCATGAGCAGGGGGTCTGCATGCCCACCCAGCCGATGGGAGCTCCCAGGCCCTGCCCGGGCCCCTACCTGCCCCAGTTCTACCCACTCCCTCTGCCCACAGCCCCACCCGCCAGATCCTCCTCCCTCGATGCCCCTGCCAACATAATAGCACTCCCCTCAGCTCTCAGAAGTTTTCTCTGCAGGCCTGGGGAGGCAGGGGCGGAGTTACAGGCTCTGACGTTCCTACCTCAGGGCCTTTGCACTTGCTGCCCTTCCTTGAGCTCGTTTTCCAGAACTTTGTCCACTACTCCTGGCCCAGTATCTTCCCAGACAGCCTTTCCCGGGGCTCCTCACATACACTAGTCACCCCTGTAGTCAGAACCCTGCTCAGTGTTCACTACCATGGGGGGTTCATTTATGGTACCTTATACGTAATTGAAAGTATGCATATTTAGATAATACATAAGCCAATCAACATGTTGGTTTTTGAAACTTCATTTTGAAATAGTTTCCGATTTACAGAGGTCATGCAGGTGCTGCAAAGGGTTCCTGCACACGCCTGACCAGATCCTCCTAATGCCAACCATAACACCTTCATCAAAACCATTACAACGACACAGGTATGACACTGTGAAGTGGACCACAGACTTTGTTTGAATGTCACCACTTTTTCCACTACTGTTCCTTTCCGGTTCCAGGATCCAATCCAGGATTCCGTGTTATATTTGGATGGAGGTCAGGTTTTAAAGTTTTTTTTTTTTTCAACGTTTTTTATTTATTTTTGGGACAGAGAGAGACAGAGCATGAACGGGGGAGGGGCAGAGAGAGAGGGAGACTCAGAATCGGAAACAGGCTCCGGGCTCCGGGCCATCAGCCCAGAGCCTGACGCGGGGCTCGAACTCACGGACCGCGAGATCGTGACCTGAGCTGAAGTCGGACGCTCAACCAACTGCGCCACCCAGGCGCCCCTGGAAGTCAGTTTTTAAAAAGAGAAAAGTGTTTTTTAACTTGAAGTAACTCTATAGGAAAAATTACAAAATTTAATGAAAAACTAAAAAATATCTAAACAAATAAAGGCACTTGTCACATCCATGGCTGGGGAGACTCCGTGACTCAGCACTCAGTTCTCCCCAGAGTGAGTTACGGATGGGTGCGATCTCCATCACACCCCCAAGAGTTAGACAGGAAATTCTGTGAAGTTTGACAAGCTAAGAGTTTTGCATACAAAGAGCTAAAAGTCCCCTAATGGTCAGGACAGAAAGCTGAGGGAAGAGCCAGGAAGAAGACAGGACCCAGCAGACAGCAGCCTGGCTGTGGTGCAGGGGAGGAACACAGAAAAAAAGGGATCGGAGGGGAGAGCCCATCCGCAGACCCACAAACACACAGACACGGGACCGGGACAGCGGTGACAGAGGAAGGGCCTCAGAACCCTGGAGAAAGAACCAGATTTCCCTAAATGGGGCTGGGATAACTGAGATTTTGGTGGGGAAGCAGGACACCGGACTCCTGTGTGGCAGCACAGATTCTTGTCGATTATAGATCTGAACGTGAACCCAAAATGAAAACGGGAAAGAGAAGACACCCTCCTCAGCCAGGTACCACTATCTGAAATGATAGTTTACTTGCTTTTCTCTTGTCGGTCTCGGCCGATAGAAAGTGAGCTCTATGATTGACCACTCGCGGCTGTGCCCCCACCACCTAGAACGGCATCTGGCACGTAGTAGGTGGTCGACAAATACCTGGCAGATAAAGAACTTAAAAAAATTGTTTAAATATGTATCGTGCACTCAGCCACAAATAAAGTCTTAACAAACCCTTCGGCTAATGTCATAGTCCGTGATGAAATACTGCTCCATAACAAAGCTGCCAGGACAACTCAAGAGGGAAGGACAGCCCTCTGCCAAGCGGCGCTGAAACCATCAGGATCCCCAGGCCAACAAATGCGCCAGTCTCTTCCCTCGCCTCACTCCTTACACGAAGCTCAATCACAGACCCAACTGTACAAGCTAAAATTCTAGAACTACCGGAAGTAAACATAAGAGAACGACCTCTGTGAGCCTGACTTCCACGAAGATCTCACATAAGTGAGACTTGAACCTTGGAAGAGTAACCGGGCTTCATCGGCATCCAAGACGGAGCTGCCCCAGGTCCCGCTGCGCCCCGCCCTGCAGGCCGCAGTGACAGGTGGGGCAGGGGGCTCCCTGCAAGGAGTTCTGCGGAATCTCCTAAGAAAATACACACACCAAGTTCTGCTGGTGACGTGGCCACACACCTGAAGGACTCGTGACATCCAGGGAAAATGTGGTCGAACGGCTCCATGAGATACTTACAGATACGCATCAATCGCCGATACGTAACTGTGCGTGATGCGCGATGCGGGTCGTCCGTCCTTCCGGCGGGAACTGCAACAGTTCCTTCTTCTTTCTTTCGTTGGGGTCCGGACCAATCAGGATTCGCACGGCTGTAGTACAACCGTCAGGGAAGAGCTGCCCCACGGGCCAGAGGGAAAAACGCACCCTCACCGTGAGTCCCAGAAACGCCTGGGGAGCTTCAGACAGTGCAAAGGTCATCAGGTCGGAGCGGTCTTACACGTGACAGTGGCCACTGCGGGGGCGGGGGGAGGGGGGGGAATGCCGGGCTGTGCCCTGTCTCAGCCTCCGGGCGGGGGGGGGGGGGGGGGGGTGGGGGGTGGTCACAGCAGTGTGGGCGACCTGACACTCTCCAGCACGTTCCGTCTCGAGTCCCCCCGACTTTCAACCCCGCAGCCTGTCCCTCCACAACAGTCCCATTAAAACAAACGCTCAGCCAGGCGCAGACAAAAGAGTATCACAGACGCCTTGTTTGGAAAGCCAGCAGACAAAAGCCCTCTGTAGGAACATACCCATGTTTTCCGATTATCGACAGACAGAAGAAAGGATCAGCAGGTTACAAACCAGGTTCACACCAACCTAAACCCTGAACAAAATAGCATGAGTCCTTTTCAAACTCATGGAATGTTGGCAAAATGTATCAAATGTTGCTCTACATCACGATGAGACCCCACTTGACAGCCATGACTATTACAAAATAATAATAGTTTAAAAAGAGGAAAAACAGAAAGCAAGCCTTGGCCAGGGTGTGGGGAAACCGGGAGCCTGCGTGCTGTCCGTGGGAACGTAAAACAGTACAGCCACTGCGTGAGAAAATCAGAGCGTCCCCCTGTGACCCAGGAAGGGTTCCCCTAGGTAAATGCCCCAAAGGACTGGAGACAGCAGTATTCACAATAACCGACAGGTGGAAACAGCCCAAATGTCCCCCAGCAGATGGCTGGACAAACACTGCGGTCCATCCACACAATGGAATATTACTCAGTCTGAAACAAGAATGAAATTCTGACACCTGCCACCACACAGATGACCCCTCAAAATGTCACACTGGGTGAAATACCCCAAAGAAGAACCAATACAGCAGGGTTCCACTTATATGAGATCCTCCAAATGGCAAAGTCATAGAGACAGAAGGTGGATGGTGAGGGCCAGAGCCGGGGGAGGGGGGGGAGTCACTGAGCAATGACGACAGAGTGTCAGTTTGGGACGACGAGATGGAAGGGGCAGTGGTGCCGCGACACTGTGACTGTCCTCAACGCCACTGAGCCCCCAGCAAAACATGGGCAAAATGGCACACGTTACACTATTGATATTCATCACAAAAAAAGAGAAGCATACAATTGAAGTTTAGTTATTTATTTATTCTGAGAGAGAGAGAGAGAGTGCAAAGGGGTGGGGCAGAGACAGAGAGAGAGAGCAGGGGAGGGCAGAGAGAGAAAAAGAGCAGGGGAGGGGCAGAGAGAGAGCAGGGAGGGGCAGAGAGAGAGCAGGGGAGGGCAGAGAGAGAGAGAGCAAGGGAGGGCAGAGAGAGAGCAGGGGAGGGGCAGAGAGAGAGCAGGGGAGGGGCAGAGAGAGAGCAGGGGAGGGGCAGAGAGCAGGGGAAGGGCAGAGAGAGAGCAGGGGAGGGGCAGAGAGAGAGCAGGGGAGGGGCAGAGAGAGAGCAGGGAGGGGCAGAGAGAGAGCAGGGGAGGGGCAGAGAGAGAGCAGGGGAGGGGCAGAGAAAGAGAGAGAGCAGAAGAGGGGCAGAGAGAGAGCAGGGGAGGGGCAGAGAGAGCAGGGAAGGGGAGAGAGAGAGAGGAGAGACAAAGAGAATCCCAAGCAGACTCCATGCTGCCAGCACAGAGCCCGACGTGGGGCTCGGTCCCGTGACCCTGGGATCGTGACCTGAACCGAAACCAAGAGTCAGATGCTCAACTGACGGAGCCACCCAGGAGCCCGAGAAGTACAAATTTAAAACAACTGTAATCTTCCGTCTGAGAAAACAGCCGTCAAGCTGCAGAGACAAGCTCATTGCAACAGCAAAGCAGGAGTAAGGCCACGTCTCTGACAGCCTCCTGGAAGCGGACAGCCCGATAAACAGTGGCACCGGGAACACGCGCCCCACCCCCCGGCCGCTGTGCACGCGAAACCTAGTGACAAATGCGCTAGAAGCTCTGGGTAAAACCACGACTGTGCGTGTCTGGGACCCGGAGCTAGGAGGCCCGAGCACACCCAACCCCAGGGGCAGCCGGTGCTGCAGACCCCGGACCGCGCCTGCATCGGCCGGAACACACACGGAGAATCGCACGGCCGGCCGCTTCGCGTCTCCGGAGGAGGAACCAGGGAAAGCAGAAGGCCGGGGTGGGCGCAGCCAGCAGCAAAGAGAGTGCGCGAGGAAGACGACACGGGTGAGGCTGGCGGCTCAGGGGCCGACCTTGACATACGGTAGGTAGGGCCGCTCGGGGCGCGAAGATAGAAAGAAAGCACAAAGATGACAAAATGAGGGAAAACGAGGGAGAAATGGCGCCGCAGATCGCAAGGACACGAAAACGATCAAATAATATTTCGCGCACCGTAGTCCGATACGTCTGTAAACGTGAATGAGGCAGATTTTCTGAAGAATGTTGTCAAAAACTGAGAACTATGTCTAAGAATTCACAGATGGAGTCTTTCAAACATTCAAGAAACAGATAATCCCAATGATATTTAAAACGTTCTTGGAAAGGAGAAAAAAGAAGGAAATTCCCCAGGGTATTTTTGTGAAATCTGCATAGGAACGATGCCAAAATCTGGCACAGAGAGCGAGCGGTGGGCCCGCTCCTACGTGACAGTGTGACACGCTAAACCAGAGACAGGAAGGGAAGCTGGCGTTTCTTACGGCATTTGTTCGCAGGGGGGCCATCTTGGGGAAGCGAAGACGGTTCCACGTTGCGAGAACACCCTGCTGCCACCGAGCACAGGCCGTAGCGAGCAGGGCTCCGAGGCTCCGGCAGTGGCCTGCCTCCTCTCCTACAGGAGGCCCGGAGCCGCCGTGCCCCTCCTCCCCCGCAGCCAGGGGCGGCGGGCGCTGCCCCTCTCGCTCTCCTCCAGCCGGAGGTCCCCGCGGCTGCTGAGACGCCTGCCCCGCCTGTCCGCTGCCACCTGCCCCCCCCCCCCCCCCCCCCCCCGCCGCCACCGTCCCGGTTCCAACCGAGACCCGGGTTCTGGTCCGCGCGCACGACCGCTGCAGACAGGCGTCCTCGTATCACAACCTGTTTTTAAAACAGTCGTGGAGCCAGTCGGCATCGCAGAAGTCATGCAGTTTGACAGCGGTGCGCGTCCCCGGAACCATCACCATGACCGAGGTGACGGACACGTCGGTTCCCCCAAGGTTTCCAGGCGGCCCTGTGCAACTCCTCCCACGAAACCGGCCCAGACGACCGCTGACCTCCTCTCCGTCCTCAGAGACTAGGGCGTGTTCCCCAGAACTCCGGATAAGTGCAATCATACCACAGGCCGGAACCGGGGAGGCGGGTCCGTTTCCATCCACTGCGCCTAACACTTTCACGCCACCGTGCGTATCAACAGCTCCTCGAATTGGCCCGTGACACAGATGCACGGGATCAGTCTCTGCGCTCGCCTGCCCGTGCCCCGTGCACATCCGGGGTGTTTCCGGTTTGGGTCTTTGGTGAATAAGTTGCTCTGAATGGGCGTGGACGTGGGCCTTCAGCTCTCTCGGGCAGATCCTAGCAGGGATTGCCGATTGTACGGTACATTCAGGGTTCATTTGTGAAGAAACGCCAAACTCTTTTCCAAAGTGCTTGCACCACAGTAAAGTCCAGCAGCGCTGAGCAAGGGCCTGCGTTTCTCTGTGCCCTTGTCCGCATCTGCTGTTGTCCGTTGAGATTCCAGCCGTCCAGGTGGCCGTCGAGGGCTATCAGCTCATGGCTAACGGTGTTCAGCAGATTTTTATGTGCCTAATAGCTATTTTTATATCTTCTTTGGTGGAATACCTATTCAGATTCTTTGCACACTTACAAAAACAAACTTTTTATGTTAGATTTACAGAAAAACGCTGGAGGAAGACAGCACAGAGAGTTCTCACATACCCGCACCCAGTGTCCCCTGTTAACACGTTACGTTAATGTGATACATTTATCACAATTAACAAGCCACGCTGGTGATGATACTATTAACTGAGGTCCATGCTGTGTTCAGACGTCCTCAGTTTTCGCCTGATGTCCCTTCTGTCCCAGCACCGCATCCAGGGTGTCCGGGACACCATGTGACATTCAGCTGTCGCGTCTCCTTTGGCTTCTCTTGGCTGACGGTTTCCCCGGCTTGCTTTGCTTTTGATGACCTTGACAGCTTTGAGGACTTTTCAGGAATTTTCTGTCTCACAATTAGGGTTTGTCTGCTGTTCGTTCTCATGGCCGGACTGAGGTTATGGGTTTGGGAAGGAAGACCCCGGAGGGGGAGTGTCCTCAGCACATCACCTGCAGGGCACCTGCTACCAACATGAGCCATCACGGTGATGTGACCTCGACAGTGCGGCCCAGCCCGCTTACGAAGTGAGCATTAGGGTCCCCGGTCTTGCTTCTGCTGGTGTTACCGAATGGCGAGAGTTCTTTAAGGATTTTGGATACAAGTCCAATTTTCTCGATCTTAAAGAGCTAGCTTTGGTTTTCTTTTTCCCTTTTTCATTCATTTCTGCTCTGAACTTCATTGCTTCCTTTCTTCTGCTTACTCTGGGTTTCATTTGCTGTTCTTTTCCTGGTTTCTGATGTTAGAAGCTGAGGCTAACATGTGAGACATTTCTTCTTTTTGAATAGGGGTGTTTAGGGACATGTTTCCCTCTAAACACCACGTTAGTGAATCCCACAAATTTTGATGGATTTTTTTTTTTTTCATTTCCATTCTGTTCACAACACCTTCTAGATTCTCTTTAGACCCACGGGCTACTTCAGAGTGTGTTGTTTAGTTTCCAAATACTTGGGGGGATTTTCCAGATGTCCTTTACTTCTCGTCCCACGCCACCGTGGCCACCGTGGTCAGAGAGCGGGATCTTTCACATTCATCAAGACTTGGTTTATGGCCCAGAATACGTTCTATCTTTGTGTGTGTCCCGTGTGTGTTTGGGAAGACCGTGTCCTGTATCGTCGGGAGTGCTCTCCAGATGTGAAGGCTCAGGTTCGCTGACGACGTGGGGAGTCTCGTGGACCCCACTGCTCTTCTGCCTGTCCCATCAGCTGCTGGGCGTCTCCACTCCGACTCGTGGGTCTGTTCGTCCTTTTCGCCATCTATCCGCCCGTTTTCACGTATGTGTTTCGGAGCCCGTACGAGCTGTGGGAGCAGGTGAGACAATCACCTCCTTTTAACCTGTCAGCATCTTTGTCACCAAGAGAGGGTTTCCATCATCCCTGGTAACGTCCTCTGCTCTGCCGTCTACGTTGTGGCCAGTCCAGCTTTCTTTTGATCAGTATTAGCACGCTTTACCTTTTCCATCTTTTTACTTTTACCATGTTTATGTTTTTATATTTAGAGTGAGTTTTTCTTCTAGGGGCGCCTGGGTAGCTCGTTTGGTTGAGCGTCCGACTTCGGCTCATGTCACCATCTCGAAGTCTGTGAGTTCGAGCCCCGCGTTGGGCTCTGGGCTGACGGCTCAGAGCCTGGAGCCTACTTCTGACTCTGTGTCTCCCTCTCTCGCTGCCCCTGCCCCACTCATGCTCTCTCTCTCTGTCAAAAATAAATAAACATTTTTTAAAAATCTTAAATGAGTTTCTTCTAGGTAGCATAAGTTGGGTCTTGATTTTCTTTTTTTTTTTTAAGTTTATTTATTTATTTTGAGAAACAGAGGGAGAGAGAGAATCCCAGGCAGACTCCGCATTGTCAGCACAGAGCCCGACATGGGGCTCGAACCCACAAACTGTGAGATCATGACCTGAACCAAAATCAAGAGTTGGACGTTCAACCAACTGAACCATCCAGGTGCCCCAAAAGTTTATTTTTTTTTTGAGAGACAGAGAAAATCAGAGTGCAAGCAGGGGAGGGGCAGAGAGAAGGAGACACAGAATCTGAAGCAGGCTCCGGGCTCTGAGCCGTCAGCACAGAGCCCGACACGGGGCTCGAACCCACAGACCGTGAGATCGTGACCTGAGCCGGAGTCAGACGCTCAACCCACTGAGCCACCTAGGCGCCCTGACAACCTCTGCCTTTTAATGAGAGTGCTCCAATAGCCACAGCAGAAAAGGCCATGAACCCCACCGCATCTGTCAGAGTGGGGAGAAGGGACGGCCTTGGTTGTGGGCAAAATTACCCGCCGACTTACGTGTTCCTCTGGTCCTGCCCAACGAAGCCCCGGAATAAGACAAGAGAGAATCAAAGTGTCTCCACGACTTGAGCACGTCTGGAGCAAAGCTCGTGAACACATTTAGGAAAACAAAAACATCTAGCATGTAACAGGGTGAAACTCAGAAGGTCTGGCACCCAGAGAACAATCAGCAGACACGCCAGCAAGTGGGGCAGGACAGCTCGTGACAGACACACCACCCCAAACCCCAACGTGCCAACCACGTAAACGCATATGATGAGACATCCCGAGCAGCACAGAGTTAAGTGGCACGTAACAAGCATAGAAAAGCATCAGTGAGTGAGAGAAAATTACCTAAAGCGTGTGATTCGTGAACACGGCAACTACAAGTCACGTGTTGAACGCTGTGTTCAGTAAGTGAAAGACGTTGAACGAAGACCAATTGGAAGCGAGAGCGTTCTATCCACTCAAGCAGCTTCACAGAATCCCGTGTGGGGAGCGCGTGTGTGACGTCCGTCACGGAGCGCTGTCGGGGACGAGGGTTTGTGTGATCTTTCGGGGGGGGGGGGGGGACGCGTGTCAGAACAGGTGCGGCCGTGCACCTGCTCCTCCCACCTCGTGCTGGTGCCGGCAGGGACGAGCGGCTCCCCCAGAGACCCCTCCTCCCGCAGCCGTGGCGCCAGCGCCTCCGATGACACACGAGTCGCCTCTCGCGTGGCGCCTACCACTGCCGGGCGCGGTGTTTCTCCCACTTTGTGCTCCTCCGTTTCCCACACCGAACGGATGTTTCATCAACACAGACACCGTCTCCGCGTCTGGCTCACGGCAAGAACACGGTAAATAGCGACGACACGACGGGGTGAAAGCGCGGGGACGTCCACGCATCGCGTTCACGAGAGCAAAGCCCCGGGCCCGTGACGCACAACACTTGTGTCGGGTGGGTCGACGGCGGTGAACCCGTGCAAGCTCACACCGGGCGTCCGGACGCTGGGCAGGAGAACTCTGACCGTCCGTAAGCCACGGGCCCTCGCGCTGATGGGTCGAACGCACGTGCCTGTCGACGGCCTTTCCAGACGGAAAGGAAAGAAATGTGAGAGGATCACCACACGAGGCCGCGCAGAACAGGCGAGGAGAGAACAGGTAGTGGAGACGTCAGGTCTGGGGAAGACGGAAGGCAGTCGCGGGGCGGAACTGAGGGGAGGAGGCCCCGCCGGGACACGGATTCGGCAGCAGGAGCGGAGGGGCCGGCCTCGGGGACGTGGGGGCGCGGGCTGGGCGGGCTG
The DNA here is from genome assembly GCF_022837055.1 of Prionailurus viverrinus. Classification (NCBI taxonomy): domain Eukaryota; kingdom Metazoa; phylum Chordata; class Mammalia; order Carnivora; family Felidae; genus Prionailurus; species Prionailurus viverrinus. The sequence goes on along the minus strand of NW_025927610.1, from coordinate 3,639,034 downwards.
AGGGCCGCACGAGGGGCACCGTGTCCCTTGCACAGGTTCTGCCCCACCCGGTCATCTCCCTGGGGAAATCGAACCAGAGCCCCGCAGACTCGGGCGCTGGGGGCACAGGCGACAGTCCAGCTGCAGACGGGGGTTCGGTGGGCACGGAAGACCCCTCCCCAAGCCCCCGCCCCCTCCCCTGTTTGCAGACCCTGCCACCCAGCCACGCAGGGTCCGTTTTCGGAGAAGTGGGACCACAGCCCCAAACAAGACCTAAAGATAGTTCACCGCATGTTGATTCCACAGGCAAGCCCAAAGTCCCACCCAGCAAAGTTGCCCATCAGGCTCTCTTACCTCACTCTGAATGCGCAGCCAGGAATGCCTCCGCCGTGAAGACGGCTCCCGAATCACAGGCAAGAGGGGCCCAGAGAACACGGACGGTACAGAGGGCGGGGAGACTCTCATTTTTATTTGTATTATATATATTGTTTGTTTGTTTGTTCGTTTAAGTCTATTTATTTACCTTGAGAGAGAGAGAGAGGGAGAAGAGTAGGGGCAGGGAGAGGGAGAGACAGAAAATCCCGAGCAGGCTCTGTACTGTCAGCGCAGAACCCAATACGGGCCTCAAACCCACGGACTGTGAGACCAAGTGTCGAATGCTCAACCGACGGAGCCCCCCAGGCGCCCCAGTAGGGAAACTCTTTAAAAAGGGGGGAGGTAGTTTAGAACACACAAAAGAGCTCTTGGAAGCTAAATATAAATTAGATAGATTTATATTTATTTTTATATTTATATATTTGTATATAAATATATATTTATATATTATTATATTTAATAATAAATGTATTATTATATTTATATTTATAAATAATTTAATAAATTATTATAGAATAAATATAAATTAAATCGATTTATAGAAATTTATAGATTAAATAGAAATTAAAAATGCAGTTCAAGGGCATCTGGGGGGCGCTCCGTCGGGTGAGCCTCTGACTCTCGGTTTTGGCTCAGGTCCTGATCTCACAGTGTGTGAGGCCGTGAATCAGGCTCTGTGCCGACAGCTCGGAGCCTGCTTGGGATCCTGTCTCCCTCTCCCCTCCCGAGCTCTCTCTTTCTCTCTCTCAAAAGGAATAAATAAATAATCAACAAAATCCTGAAACTTCAGAATGCTAGTAAAACCTCTAGAGAGAGAGGAGATAAAAAGCAGGTCATGTAAAGAGCCCTGGAAATAAGAATAGCATCTGATGATTCAACAGCAACTTTAGAATCTGGAAGACAACAAAAAAATAACCTCACAATTTTTTTAAACTTTATTATTTTTTGAGAGAGAAAGAGAGCAAGCAGGGGAGGGGCAGAGAGAGAGAGGGAGACGGGACCTGAAGCAGGCTCTGCACTGACCGCAGTGAGCCCGACCCGGGGCTCGAACCCACGAACCGCGTCTGACTCTTGATTTCGGCCATGATCCCAGGGTCACGGGGTCGAGCCCCGAGTTGGACTCCGCACGGGGCATGGAGCCTGCCCACGATTCGCTCTCTCCCTCTCTCTCGCTGCCCCTCCCCTGCTCATGCGTGCACACATACGTGCACTCTCTCAAGAAACTAAAGAGACAATTTAAAAACCAACTGCCAGTCACGTGTGAAGGCGCAACACAGAGACTTCCTCCCTACGCACCCTGCCACAGAACGTTCCCGAGGACCCAGCCGTAAGAGAAGACAGGGGAATCCAGCCCATGCTGAGTGACAGCCTGGGCAAGAACCAGTGCTGACAGGAGCGGGACGTACCAGAGTCCTGGGGCAGCTGCACCAGAGGAGAGGAACAGCCAACCCTCCATCTGGAACCTTTGACCGCACGGAAGGGTCGCGGTAAAGGGCTGCTGGCCGACGTGGGAAGCGTGAGAGACAGTCCGCAGAAACTTGGGCAAATGGAAACCGAGACACATGTTGGCTGCAGGGCAAGCCAAGGGCTTTATCACAAGAAAGAAGTGTTTGTACTGCCCTGCTTGGCTCGTCGGGGGGCACTACTTACAGCGTCATCGTGACACCAGCCCCAGTGGCTGATACCGCCACGCAAGGAGCGTGGGGCAGGGGGTCTGGCAAGAGCTCAGTGCCCCCCATCCCGGAACGTCTGAGCTGGTCAGAATGAGCACAGGGCCGAGAAACACACAAGGAACCCCGTGGGCGGTGGGGGCGGGGGACTCAAGGAAAAACTCTTATTCAGTGTGGATCAGAATCACATCTTCCCCCACACCCCTGCCAGGATGGTGGGGGGAAGTCTGGCAAATGTTGACAAACAGCTCCTTGAACTTGGAGGGAAGTCTGTTCTGATTCTGAGCCCGTCACGCCAAGGGCGGGTTTCTGTCTAAATCCGTCTGCGAATGAACCAGACTTCCCTGAAACGTCCAGCTTCGAAGCCTGCTGTAAGGAAACGACAGTTACAGTGTTTCCTGCTGAAGCCTATTTTAAACCACAGTCGCCCTGAGAGGCTCTCTCCTCTCAGCCTTTGGTGCTAACCCGCCGACCCTCGCGGACTCGTTCCAAGAAACCCACCGCGTAGAGCACTTTGCGGAGTCTTTTAAAATCAGAAATAGAACTGAAGGCATCCCTCCTTGAAAAAATATTTTTAAATTAAGTAATGAGACATTCTAACAGAATTTTAAAGTAACATCGTATCTCGATTTTCCGTATCACTTCTTTATATTTTTCTGTATTATTTCAATTCCCTACCATAAGCATCCAGTTTCCTGTTAGAGAAATACGTACACATATCTTTTATAAAGTTGAACGTGGGGCGCCTGGGTGGCTCAGGTCATGATCTCACGGTTTGTGAGTCCGAGCCCCGCGTCGGGCTCTGTGCTGACAGCCCGACGGGGCTCGGAGCCTGGAGCCTGCTTCGGATTCTGTGTCTCCCTCTCTGCCCCTCCCCTGCTTGCTCTCTCTCTCTCTCTCTCTCTCAAAAATAAATAAACATTGGGGCGCCTGGGTGGCTCAGTCGGTTAAGCGTCCGACTTCAGCTCAGGTCATGATCTCACAGTTCATGAGCTTGAGCCCTCAGTTGGGCTCAGTGCTGACAGCTCAGAGCCTGGAGCCTGCTTGGGATTCTGTGACTCCCTTCTCTCTCTGCCCCTCCCCCCCCCCCCCCCCCCGCCTCAAAAATGAAAACAATGAAAAGAATTTGAAGTTGAACGCAAAGATCAAAATATTTCTTATATGTTAAGAGGACATTCGGCAATACCAACTGCCCAGGTCCAAATCGGACGGGAGGTGGGTGTGGACGGAGGCTGGGCCACAGGACTCCCGGACAGCACTGGCAAGGGCTCAGAATGCACAGTGTGGTTCCTGACGGTGACAATTAGAGCTGCAATAATGTTCTAAAAGGGCATGTAGGTTCCAAAACCCGCAGAAGGTTTTTAAAAAGAAACGTAAGTCCGTATATTAAAATAAGTAAAACAGCAGGAAGCCCTTTAAAAAGGAGAAAGTGAAGATGAGAGGCCACATCAGTCACGTCAACTGTAACAAGGCACACGAAACGAGGGACGTTCCTGCCACAGCCGAGTCCTGGTCATGGGCTGCCTGCCCCCACTGCCCCGCCCCGTGGGGCACGAAGCCCTGCAGAGCCCCCTGAGGGGAGGGGCCGTCCCGGTGAAGGAACAAAGGAGAACTAAAGCCAGCTCCCACCTCAGCCCCTGGTCAAGGTCAGAATAACAAGCAAGGATGAACTGGGTGAAAGAAAGTTGGCTTCTGCACTGTCCTTGCTGGCACGGGGTCCCCACCCCTCCAAGCCCTTGGTGGGAGGCCGGGCACAAGGCCCGGGGGGCGGGGGGGGGGGGGGGAAGCCCTGTCTCACCCGGCCGCCCTGGGCTGGGTGGCCTTGCCTCAGGCACTGTGAGGTGCTGGGTGGAGGGTGACCTAGAGACCCCCAAGCAGGCCGGAGCCCTGCCCCAGCCAAGTCACCGGTGCTGCTGTACAGAACGCACTTCCCTGATTTTCTGAGACGCCCCTCTTCTTGTGCCCCAAACACCTCTCCTCTGCCTGTCAACTCCTTTCGTCAAAGGCTTTGCAAACCTTTATTAGTGGTCTGAGGATTTTCCTCCTGCTGTTTGCAAAGTCCCCCTCCCCTCCCCTCAGGGACCATCAGATGCTCCCGCCCCCTGGGGAGGGGCCCCGGGGCCTGTGGAGCGAGGCGCCAGGCCGGCCTTGGCTTTCTGGAGAGGACAAACAGAGACAGAAGCGAGATGAAAACGCCAATTAGTGAGCCCAAACAGAGCCAAGCGCCGGGACAGATGGCACGGCCGCGGCTCGAGGCTGGTTGTAATCTCCACGTATCTGCCCCTCCATTCAGCCACTCTGCCACTCACATGGCTGCCCCTTCACCAGTGCTGACAAGGAGGCAGGACGCTGTGGCCATGGCCTTGGGGTCGCCGCCCTTGGCCCCTCGTCTGCTGAAGGGGACGAGGACCAGGGATGGGAGGCCTCCCAGGCCCCCTCTCCTCCTGGCCTTGAGTCTCAGGGACCTCCCACGATGCTCCCAGCCTGGGAAGGGCGGGTCCCGCTGGGGGAGGCTGACTCCAGCCTGGGTCTGGGCAACTTGTTCTCTCCCACGGCCATGGACCAGGTACAAAGCCTGGAGTGGTAGTCCACGTTTCTGGAACCTTCCTTCTGAAGGGAAGCTAAGCACAGGATGGTCCCGTGGCCCTGAGACCAGCAGCTCTGCTAAGGCTTCCCCAGGCCCACCCCTCCTCCTATACTCACCCCTGCACCTCCCTCCCCCCACCCCTACCCCCTACCCCCACCTCTCCTGGGGTTTCCCTGGGTCTGTGGTCCTTGCTTTTAAACCACTGGGGGCCAAACCGTGGAGGCAGAGGCCTGGGGCCAGCACGGCTTGGGGTGCATGTGGTGGGCAGCACCCTGCCCTCGAGAAGCCCACCACCCAGCCCAGGGAACAAGGCTCAGCACAGGGTCCGTCATTTCTGCCTGGAGGAGGCCGCCGTGTCCTGAGGAAATCTTAGGAACCGCCAGCGGGGCCAGAAGGCACAGGTGTGAGCACTGCCCTGCCTGCAGGCTCTGTCAGAGCCCCTCCCGTGGCTGCCGGACCGAGTCTCAACCCCCTGAGTCCCAGTCTGCAAGGAACTCGGCGCTGAGCATCCAGCACCCACCATGCAGCACCCTCTGCACCCAGATCCAGCACTCGGCACCGAGCACCCAGCACCCACCATACGGCACCCTCTGCGCCCAGACCCAGCACTCAGTACTCTCAGCACCGAGCACACAACACCTAGCACCCTAGCACTTAGCGCCTGACACAGTACACGGCACCCAGCACTAAGAACCCGGCACCCCAAGCCCTCTGCTGGGCCCCAAGTGGCCGCCTGGCCTCAGCCCACCTCCTCAGTCTGGAGGTCACAGTTCACAGTCAGGCCCATGGGACCAAAGCGGACCTAAGGAGTGGAACGGGAACTCTCCCTCGACCCTGTCAGGCTGTCCCTAAGAAAAGGAAGCCAGAGGTCCTGACTGATTTCTGCAAGGTGGGAAGAACCATGTCCCCCCCACCGCCCCGTCCAGGGGGTGAGAAAAGTGTGAGCAACCCCAGAAAAGAGAGCTGTGTGCGACGCCTAAGCACACACAGGCCAGGAGGAAGGAATGTGCGTGCGGACCCCAGCCAGTGGCCCCACCACCCCCTAGATGGGGCAGGGGTGCTCTGGGCGGCCGCTAGCCGAGAGCAGGAGTGTCAGGATGGCCCCGCCCCGCCTGATCCATTACGACCCGGGCTTCGGTCTACCACGCCAGAGTCTCTGAAATCGGGTGGCCTTAGGGTCTGCCTGGCCTTGATGCTCCTTCTGCTGGGCTGACGCCCCAGCGTGACATGTGCAGTGTTCCGGAGCCAGCCGAGCAGTCCCTGCTGTCAGTGCAAGATCACCGTGAGCCCTGTCACACGGGAGCTATTAAAACAAATGCTTTAATCCCAACCAGAATTTCTCGCCAACCAACAGGCAAAAAATAAATGGCTTTACCAGCTGAAGTGCATTTATATCCATTTTATTCCCACACCGGGGCAAAAGCTTTATAACTGAGCTGTAGCTCAATCAACCAGGACCATATTCTCCTGAGGGAAAGACTGTCCTTCATTGTTTTAGGGAGAAAAGGCCGTTTCTCTGATGTGCCTTCCAGCCTCTGACACATGTGGGGTAAGTGGTGTCTCTCCCGAGTGCAGGGAGGTAAGCTGGCGCTTTTCAACAGGGCAGCTGGGAGGCCCGTTATGAATGATGCTGGCGTTTTATCTTTGAGCCCTTGCTGGCTGCTTGCGGAGACCCCGGCTCTCAGGCCTGGAGGAGGCGCCCCCGCCCTCGGAGGGCCGATGCTCTGGGGGCCTTACATCTGAAAATCAAGACTTCCCAAGGGGATGTGAGCCAGGTACGGTGAGCCGCCTGCCCAGCGCCGTCCGCCTTGTTCGGAGGGGATGCGCCCGGCTCGGCCTCACCTTCGCAGACCCTTCTTGCCCGTGCCGCACAAATGGAAACCCTCTGCCAGATCCCATAAACACACCTGCCAAGCAGAACCCGGGCTTGCTCCCTGGGCCCCCCGCTGCTTCCTGCCCTGTCCCGTCGCTGTGACCGGGAGCACCGGCAGCCACTTGGCGCCCTGAGAAGCAGGCTAAGCACGAAAGCCCAGGGCAGCTCACCGCTGACAGCGGCACAGGGGGAGCCGAAGCCGGGCCCAGATGGCGCCACGGAGCAGCTGAGCCACCGCCTGACACCTCTCTGTGTGAGGGAAACAAACGTCGTCGCCAGCCCCTCTCTGCTTCTCTACTGTGAGTCAAAAGCGTCTTCCCCAGCGAGGTAGCACTTCCCTCCCAGCCTGCTCCTCCTCTGCAGCCCCGCTTGGCCTGTGGCTCCGCCAGCCTCCCGGAGGCCCTGGCCGCCCCCGGTAGCCTTCCAGCAGCGCAGTCCCAGGCCCGGGAGAGGCCCCCGATAGACAGGGTTAACTCCAAACCAGACAGACCGGTGGGCGAGCCGATGGGACCAGCCCTACCCTCAGGACCCGGGTTTGGAACAGGATGGGGATGCCTGGCCTCTCCCTCAGTGTAGGGCCCCGTGGGGGTGCTGGGGGTCCGGACAGGACCACCTGGGATCTCAGGGCTGTCTCTGCGGCTCTGACCCGAGGTCCTAGGAGGCAAGGTGAAGGAGAGTCTGGGAAAGAGCTATTTCTGAGCTGCAAAGACCTCAGGCCCCCTGACACCGTGTCCCCGAAGCAGCTGCAGGCACACACAGGCCTCAGCTGGGAGTCACGGAGCTAGCAGCGGAAGATGGGAGCTCGGGCCGGTTGACAGAAGCAGGAGCCAAACAAGGGAGGAGACCCCCCAAAGCGCCCCTGGAGGCGGGGGAAGGCACCAGCACTGAGGGAGGGGCTCCCAGCTCCCAGAGGGAGACTCACCCCACCGCAGCCCCCCCCCCCCCCCCCCCCCCCCGTCTTGTGCCATCGATGAGGCAGGTGGGCGCTGCCCTGTTTTCTCTAGCGTCTGACCCTGGCAGGCTCGACAGATCCGGGGACTGATCCCCACGAGACCCCCAAGAGGGCGCCCCAACAGGGAGCAAAGAGCCCACCACCCACAGGGTGTGGAGGCCCTCGAGGTTCTCCCTGGGGTATGTGTCTGTGAGAGGCTGTTCTGTCCACGGAGGGCTGGGTGACCGAGGTTCATCCTCCTCCCATACGCCCGCAGTCTTGCCCGACGGAGAGACATGCGCTCGGACATGTGTTCATTCCCTCGCCCTCACCCTCCTCAATACACCAGACCACAGGCCCTCCGCCCTCCTACTCACCAAGACTGGACAGCCTCTCAGCCAAGCCCAGGCCGGGCTCTCCCCCCACAGGATGGCCCCAGGCCCCAGGCCCCAGGCCCCTGCAGCCGTGGGCCACTGGAGAGCTCAGGGCAGAGCTGTGCTTGGTGAGAAGACCCCGCCCCTTGGGGCTTGGTCGCTCTTGTCCTGTAACATTCTCCTTCCAATCTCCTGCTGTCTTCCACACCTGTTCTAACCCCTACAGCCCCTGGGCCTTTGCACGTGCTGTGTCCCCATCTCACCTGCACATCCTTAAATCCCACCTCAGATGTCCTCTCCTCCGTGAAGCCCTCCCCTGTCCCCGCACCATCCCCAAGGACCTGAGCACGCTCTGGACACAAAATATGCCACACTAAGGCAGATCAACAGGATAGCCAGCGTTGAAAACCAGTTGTCAGGGCCAAAATAGTCATGCTGTACCTGATTTAGCCTGATGAGGGTCTACAACCAACCACACCACACTGACAGCCGCCCACGCTCTCAGCCACCATGTAAATGTAGCTGCGGGGCCATTTGCCACTTCCTGGCCTTGGGAGAAAACCGTTTTTGCAAACGACGCCCTTGAGGGTCCTGAGCCCCAGGTCCGAGGACGTGTGGCCCAAGCACCTGGCCCCGGTTCCAGGCCACTTTGCCACCATCTCCAGTCCACCACTTGAGATGCTGCCCCAGACTTTGCATTAAATCCGGGGGGTGTCTTGATGGATCTTGGGGCAGCCCAAGAACATAAAAGGCTCCAGGATATTTTCTTAGTGAGAACAAATTTGCCAACAGCTGGACACTTTCTTCACCAATTTGGCCCCAAGGGACTTCTCCTCAGCCAGCCCTGCCTGCCCATGGCGCCTACAGCCCTCTGCCTCAGCGTGGACCCCAGCAGAACAGTGTCCAGGGGGACCACGTCTGAGTTTGAAGTAACCTAGAGCCCCGGGAGCCACTGTCCCCTCCTCCGTGGTCCACACCTGTCTACCTGCCCGCAGAGAAGGAGCTGGGCACCGGGCGTCTGTGAGGTCATTGGTCAGTGCTGATGGCTTTGCTGGGACGCGACAGGACAGGACACTTGCGCTCACCCACGGTGGTTCTAAGGACAGCCCCACTCCCACCCGCCGGGCCCCTCCCCCTCACTGCCCAGGGCAGCCCCTAGCAACTCCTAGCCGCCTTCCTCCCCCTTCTCGTCCTTCCTGTGGCAGGTGCTCTGTGCCCAGGGGTCTGTGCCCTGCTCCCAGGTGGCCCCGTGGGCCCCAGGCAGTCAGTGGAGGAGAACGCCCCCGGCAAGGGTCACAGAGCAACTGTAGTAGCAGAACCGGAAGCCCACTGGCTGGGCTCGGCGTCAACAGGGGCTGGGCCGCAGGGACCGGGCAGCGTCAGACGTCAACAGGGGCCCACAGGAAAGGCCGGGGTCGCCTGGGCTTTCGCCACCGTCCAAACGGCATCCGAGGTCCTTTGGGACCGGCAGCCCCTGAACTCTGGACTGTCACTCAGTTCATCGGACCCTGAGCCCCAGCGTGGACAAGGCCCTGCAGAAACAGCCGTGCACTTGCTGTCAACTCCCTGCTGCTCTGTCTGTCTGACACCAGATTCCGGAGTCCTGTGGTTGCCATTCCTCCCAGGCAGTCACCTCGAAGCCTCTGTCCCCGGCAAAGACTCCAAGAGATGCCTGGTCAGGAAGACGCAGCAGCCCGGGGAGCTGCAGACAGCCTCAGGTGACCACAACTTAACTGGGCTTCGTGCAGTCCTCCAGCCAGTGCGGCCGAGTGTGGCCTGCCACCACAGGGCTCCCTCCAGACCCTCATCTCCTTCCTCCCTCCTGCTAGGGCTCTCTCTGCACGTGCAGGTGATGTGGCCTCTGCGCTTCTAGCCCTGACTCGATTCCTTAGTTGGCTTCTGACACGTCTCTGTCCCTGTGTCTCTCTCCACCACGCACCCCGCACTCCCGTCTCTCGTCCCGGTTCCCTGGGCTCCTCAGTGTTCATCTCAGTGTGCCCTGTCTTTTCCCCTTGGCTGTTCTGTTCCAATTCTCCATCCCCCAAGAGGCTGCTGTGCCTGAACTCCAGCCTGTGCCCCTCTGTCTCTCTCTTGCCTTCATCTCCCTCCAGCCTGTTCCATTTCTGGGGTCTGCCTCTTTCTGAATGGTTTCCTGGGTGTATCCCACTGGGTCTGTCTCTCTTGGAACACTTCTGGCGTCTGTCTCTGTCCCTCGGTCTGAATGTGCTCGTCCCGAGAGACCAAAATGATGCCTGCCGGGGGGAGAGAAAGCGCAGAAACAGAACACAAGGTCTCGCCCTGGACATCAGGCGGCGCTCAACCTCAGTGCCGCAGGGAAGGTGAACACCGAGCCAGCACTGGGCTGGGACACCCTGTCCGTGGCCACCAAGAGGGTGCCCCGAGGCACCTCCGCTGCCTGCCCCCCCGCCCCCCGCTGCCAAGCACCCGCTTGGCCCTGAGAAGCCTGCCCCGTCGCCGCTGCAGGAAAAACTCTGGGCTGACATGGAACAAAGGGAATCCAGGCTGGCAATTACACAGCTAATTTCAGCCATGTAGACAGCCAGATCAGATATTCCAGTGTTCTTACAAACCCACCTCAGGGCCTGAATTAGCCACCTAATTAATTATCTGTAGCAGTCTGGGACTGGCTGGGTGGAACATGGATTGCTCCTGGTGCCAGGGTGCTGGCTTGTCCCTGAATCATGTCCCGGTGACGTAATCATTATAATTAGACTCAACCTGCAGCCTCTCCTTGACCACAAAATCCTAAAAAATGTGGCCCCGGGCCAGGCCCGAATGTCTATTTACTTAACTTGTGGTGAGCAGAAAGGCAGCCCACCCATGGGCCCCTGCCCTGGGCTTCACGGCACCGTGCCGTCCTGCCCCTCAGTGCTGCCACAATAGCCCCACTGGCTCCCCTCCTCCAAAAACACGGTCCTGATTCCTCCCACCACTGCAGATGCGTCACCTGACTCAACGCCAGGCTGTGAATGGCACCGGGTCAGGGTGTGGCCCACTGAGGCCACCAAAGGAAGACATCCGGAAATGGCACAGGCAGGTGCTGGGCACAGGCTCCCATCCCAGAGAGCTCTGGGGAGCTGGTGCTGCACCAGGACAGCTGGGCCCCTCAGGCCCCGCTGAACCAGACTGCTCTACCAGGAAGCACCTGTGCCAGTGTGGACTTCACTGCCCTGCCCACCTCCTAGGCCAGGGTGTCTGGCCACAAAGATGGTCTTTGGAACGCGGTGGGCACAGGATTCCCTTCGGATAAGAGTCAGCAGTGGTAGGAGGGCAGTCCCCTCCCCCAACACACACACACACACACACACACACACACACACACACACAGCTGCACTGCCTCCGGGGGGAACGGGGCCAGGGCCCTACCAGCGATCCTGGCCTCTTCTCTTGTCCCTGAGCTCAGCAGCCCAGGCTCCCTGCACATGCTGCCGCCCCCACCCTGGGTGAGACCCACAGGGTGCACATCCAGCTCGGGATCCCCCCCACCTGCTGCAGTCACCCTGCAGCGTCCCATGGCTTTGCCCACCAAGAACAAAGGGCCTGTGGGGGCCACCAGACCCTGACAGTCAGGACTGGCTGTTGGTGCCCGTGAAATCCACACTGGGCCGGGCCTTCCCCCCAAGGCCCAGGGAGGGTGCTGCTGTTTAACCCTTGACCCCATTCTCAGCACTGTCTGGTGGGCTCTGCCCTGACCACAGCACGCCAGCGTATTTCCTCCCCCCGCCTTGGTCCCTGGCTCTTTCCCAAGGGAGGGAGTGGGCAGGTGTGTTTTGGGGGATGTGCAGTGAAGGAATGTGTGAAGTCTGAGGGTGACCATATGCCCCCGCGTGTCTGCATGCCACAGCGGCTTCCAGCCGGCCACCAGCTGGGCGGATCCTGCCCCCACTCCCCTACTTCCTACCTCCCAGGGCTTGTTTCATCACGAACTCCATGACGATGGCTTTGATTCCTCAGCGGCTCCTCCCGAGGACTGGAACTCACATGCAAGTGTGGCCAGGAGTTCTCTGCCTGCGGGAGAGGAAGTGGTCACAGGTCACCCTGATCAGGCCTGGGGAAGAGCTTTTTCCTCATCCCCACCTGACGTCGTGTGAGCGTGGGTCTGGGGTCTGACAGAGCATCATTTGACAATCCCCCCACACCTTATGGCGGGACCCCAACACTGACAGGGACACCTGGGGGGGGGGGGCGTCTCTGGGGAGGAGGGTTCCTACCACATGCCCTGACCAAGGCGGGTAGATCCCAGGACCCCAGCGGGACCTGCAAAGTGGTCTCACCTGGCCCCTAGGTTTCTGAAATTAGTTTTTGGTGGCCATTGCAGGGATGGAGGAGGGCGCTCACGACTTGGGGGAGCACAGCCCAGAGGAGCCAGGCCCGGTGGGGGCAGGGCCCAAGGGGTGTTTGAAGGTGACTGGCTCTTCTGCCTCCTTTCTGGGCCCTGGGTCACACGGGGGTTGGGGTCTGTGGAAGGAACAGGCACCCCAGTGGTTAGGGTGGGGTGGGGCCTGAGTGGATGCCCCTTGTGAGAGACCCCCTTGGCTTCTGACAGAGGAGTCTCAGGAGACCAGGCTCCATCCAGGCGACACTCCAGTGCCCACCACTACAGTGAGGGAGGGAGTGGAAGGGAGAAACTGCAGGGAATCCAACCTTCAGGGAACAAATGCAAATGGGGGATGGGGTGGGGAGCGCAGACCACCCCTCCACCTGCATTAGCGTGGGGGGGGGGGGGGGCGCTCCAGGGTCCAGCTCAGCTGAACTCCGGTGGGGAGATGCCCCCTGTAAAATCCGCGGCTGCGATCCCCCTCCCTCCCCACCTGCGGGGTCTCTTCCTGGCGGGGAAGCCCAGGCCTCTGGAGACCCAGTGTTTTGCGGTGTTTTCCTCTGCAGACGGAGACCCGCGTTTGTGCGGCCTGGGGAGGGCTGGCTGGGTGGGAGTGCCCCCGCCTCCCCGCAGAGCGCTGGCGCGCAGGGGCGCCCTTGCCGCAAAGCAGATTCTCTTCCAAACTTCTCCCCTGGTTCCTGAGGGGGATGGGGAGCTCAGGGTCCAGCCACAGGGACACTCGGGATGCTGCTGGAGCCTCTCCCAGGGCTCCCAGTGCCGCCCCGCGCGGGCCGGGGCTCCCGCTGCCGCCGCACCCCTTGGCTTTGCGGGCGGGCGAGTTGCCCGGCTCCGCTGAGCGGCCCTCAGGCGGGAGCGCGCCGGGAAAGAAAGAGCCTGGGCACCAGGGAGGGGAAGGGGCGACTCGGGAGGCCGGGGACTCGGAGAAGGAGCCAGAAAGGGAGGGCGCGCGGCGGGACGGCGGGGCCCGCTTCAGCACCGCGCCGGCGGACAGCGCCCGCCCGGGGCCGGGAGCAGCGGGCGGGGAGCGGGCGGCCTGGGGCGGGCTGCGCGCGGGCGCGTCGGTTACCTTCCCGGGGCCGGGCTGCGGGCGAGCGGGCGGGCGGGCGGTCAGCGGCGGGCCGGCTCCATGTGGCGCCCCGGGAACTGCGGCGGCGGCTGAAGGGCACGGCGAGGAGGGCGCGTCACATGGAGGCGCTCCCCGCCCCCCGCCCGCGTCCGAGCGTGACGACGAGGGCGGGGCCGCAGCGGCTGGGCGGGCGCCCGCGGGGGGCGGGGGCGGGGGCGGGGAGACGCGCCCCCCTCTCCCCTCGCAAGCCCTGCCCTCGCGCCGCTTTCGGGGGGGTGCATCTCCAAGCCACCGCCTGCGACCCCGGCCCGCACGGCGGCTTAGAGTCCCAGACACTGCCCCCCACCCCCGACCACCATCCGACCTCCTCGGTGTGGACCCGGGCGGGGGTCGCCCTCTTCACAGACAGGGTCGCGCATCCCCACGCCCCCGCCCGTGCGGGGTACCTCGTGAGCGCCTGCGGAACCCCCAGTGGCAAAAGCTTTCTTTTCAGGCGGGGGTGGAGAGGCCTTGGGGGTTGGGGTCGCGCGGCTCCCCTCCCCATTCCACGCCGCCGGGGCGCGCAGGGGCAGGGGTTCCGTCGCGGGCAGCAACAGCGATCCCGCCCCGGACGAGTGATCCTGAGTGCTGCCCGTGACCCCGACTCCGCCGGTCTTGGGCCCCCTCGCAGCCCCGGGCAGGAAAGGGAGACCCCAGACTCTGGACACCCACCCTGGCGGAGACAGAATCGCAGAGCGGCCGGGCCCTGTTTTTCAGGGTAACCGCGTCTCCGAGTTTCAATCTAGGGGGACAGAGGCGAGAGACCCCCGCCCCTCGTACGGCCGGCGCGGCGGCGGGGGAGGGGAGGGCGAGGGAGGGAGGGAGGACACGCGGAAAGAGCGCGGCTGGCGCCGGTGGCGCAGGGCGGGCGGCCCCTTGCGGGGCGCGGACGCGTGAAGGTCACTGCAGACGACGGCCGCTCCGCCCCGACTGCCCTCGCGGCCCCGCCCCCACCGGCCGCCCCCTCCCCGGGCCTCCGGGACTGCCCCCGCGGCAGAAGCCGCACTGCGGGGAGAGCGGGGTCGCGGCAAGGTCGGAGGCTGGGCCTCCAGTCCTGCCGCCCCTCCCGGGGGTCGGGAGACCCCGCCCCGCCGGCCGACCTTGTGGGCGGTGCTGCGGGGAGCGACTGCGGCTCAGCCCCGGCCAGGGTCCCGAAGAGCGTCCGGGCTGAAAATGTTTCTCGGGCCACCGGCGCAGGGCTGACCTCCTGCTTGGTGGGCGGACAACCCTGGTGGCCACTGCATTAACTTGTCGGTGTCCCTTCCCGACAGAGTCATCGGGACGTGCGGGGCCTGGGGTGGAAGGGACGGATCTTGGAGCTGTCTCTGCCCCCACCCCCACTCCGGGGAGACCTGCCCCTCTCTGCTCCTCCGCCCCATCCCCACCCCCACCCGCAGCCGTGAGGCTGAGATGAACTCGGGAAGATGTGCAGACCCACAAAGCTTATATCCTCCCGATCTGTTTGCCGCCTCCGCTCCCAGCTTCCGCGCCTCTCTGACCGTCTCCAGCCCATACTGTGCAGGGCAGTGGCCGGGTAGGGCCCCAAGGGGAGGCTATGGAGAAATCCAGCCCTACCCCCTGGGAGCTGGGGTCACTGTCTACTCAGTGGCCAGTGACCCCGGAGGAGGCACAGGTCCCAAAACATACTTCTCAGGAAACACCCGGCTGCAGCCTCTCTGGATGCCAGGGCCCTGGGAAGCTGGCCTCAACATTCTCACTTTCTCCTGCTAACAGGTCCTGTCAGCTGGGTTTGGGCCAGGAGGTGAAGGGGGGGGGGGGTGTGCTGCCCAAAGGGTGAGCCTGGGGGCAGGACATGGGACTCAAGCCCAGGCTGCAAGGAGCCCCTTGAGCTAGTGTGCCCTGGCTGACCCCCAGGAATGGATTCTAGACCCAGGCCTTCAGCGGCTCTAGGGATGTGTACTCTGTGGTCACCTGTAGCCCAGTACGTGAAGGTCTTGAGGGTCTGACTTGAGCCCCAGCTCAGGTCCTGCTCAGCCTGGCCCTTCCAGTGTCCTCAGTACCCGGGTGTAGATGCTGGAGGCAGAGGTCTGGTCCAGGAAAGAGAGGCTCTTCCCTCCACCTCTGCTGCCACCAGATGGGCCTGAAGGCTGAATCACAGCCGATCTGTGTCAACCCCATGCAGGATCCCATAGGTGACCTCAGCCAAGTCCAGAGCAGGCCCCACAACCAATGACCCTGGGTAACCTCAAGAGCCCCCTACAGGAAGACACTGCATTGACTCAGGGCAGCCAGGTTGGGCAGAGTGCTGCCTTTGTGGCACCAGAGCCTTGCAAGCTCATCAGGACGGTGGTGGAGGGTCTTCGACTGGATGGGGACTCCACGGCCCCACCGACTCCATGATCTGGGCCTGGCTGAGCTCCACACACCGCCCTGAGCCAGGGGTCCAAGGGTGCTGCCTGACCCTCCAAGCCTCTCTCCGACTTTCTCTTGCCCTCCCTGTCCCTCTCTGTGGGTCTCCATCTGTCTCTCTGCTTGTTACCCTCCTACACTCACCACCATGCTGTGACGCCCTCAGTCCTGACAGTGGCCCAGGCCCTGAGCTGGGGATCGGTGGCCCGGCCAGGACTCAGACTCTCCCAGGGGAAACAGGCAAGGTTGGTGACAGTTCCGGATCAGAGTGACTGGTGTCCCATCCTGGCAGGGGGAGGCTGGCCCACTCTGCAGCCTGAGAAGGACGGCAGGGTGAGCAGTGCTCTGGGCAGGTAGTGAGGCCATGAGGTGAACCAGCTGGAAACCGCCCACCTGCCAGTTCTGCTCCCGTGGTGAGGGGGCAATGCTGCCCTTGGTGGGATGTGTGGCCCTGTGAGTGCCCAGAAGAGGACCTGGGTACCGGTGAATAGCTCCCAGTTCCCAGAACTGCAGCCGGCCACAGAGAGGCAAGAGCTTGGCAGGAAACTTCCGCACAGCTGAGAAAGATCCAGGAGGGAGTTCAGAAGGCACCTGGATGTGGCCGCTGTCCAGGATGGGGCCAGGGCACAGAGGAGGTGAATGAATGGCGGTGGTACTGGTGGTGGGGGTGCATTCCAGGGAGTCAGAATGAGGGGAGAGGCGTCTCAGCGAGAGGTTGGCATTCGGGACATGTGTGTTTGGCTGTGGCATCCTGGGCAGCTGGCAGAACAGGTGTATGGCCCCTAGCTCAGCTCTCTGCGTGCCCTCCAGAAACTGGCCCCTTGAGGCCAGGAAGCCCTGATCCAAAGCAGGGTTGTGCCAAAGACCGCATGATGCTGGGTTTGAGGCTCCCTGCCATGCAGAGTCCCCTTTGTGGCCCCACAGAGTCGCTCCAGATGGCAGACCGAGGAGACAGCCACCCTGCTCTGGCCCTCCCAGGAAACCCCTACTGGGTGCCCCTTCGCTCCCTCCAGGGAGGCCTGGCACCTGCCGATCCCGTCTGTCCCCCGGAGGGCCTGTGGCACCCCAGGGCAGCGCCCTGCTCCAGCCCCGACAGCATGGGAGAGCAGAAACAAAGTGAGAAGGAAACTGTCGGCTGTCTTCCATCAGAGCTGGGGCAGGACCGTGGCTGTGAGCGCAGGGGACCCTCACGTGCCTCCCCGACGCCACGACCCCTTCCCTCGTGACCGTGGGCAAGAAGAGTCCAGCCCCCAGGGCCCAGCCTGCTGCGGGCTCACCTGTGGAGGCTCCAGGGAGTGAACCTGAGGTACGGCCCAGCCTGGGGTGCCCGCTTCTTCCTCAGACCAGCGTTCCGTCCTGCGTGCTGGTCACTCTTGCCTGGTCAGGGTCGTGTGATGAAATGCATTTTCTTCCCGACCATCTGTCTCCACAGAGGCCCTGCCCCCACCCCCACCCCCACAGAGGCTGCTCCTCAAGTTCCAGAGACAAGAGGGACCCCTGCCAGGAACACCGGGGACCCACTTTCCTGAGGAGTTGGCCCAGGGTCTGGGCTCGGAGCACCGTGATGGCTCCTGCCCCATCTGCCTACACTCTGCTCCGCTTCACACCCCAGCCCCCTGATGCTGTCCGCCTTCCCCGACAGGGCCCCAACCCCCGCCCGGGTTGCCTCCCTCCCCAGCTCCGTGCCCATGTGGCCTTGACCAGCACCTTCCCTTCCAGGCTCCTGTCATTACTCCAACAGCCCCGGCACAGGGGTCCGGCAGATTGGGGGGGGGGGGCTTTGAGTCACCTGCAGGGTATCGTGTCAGAGAGGGGAAGGCATGCCTTTCAGAGATGCTCAGAGAAGTGGGCAGTGCAGGGGCGGAGGGAAAGCAAGGAGGGGTCAGCAGCGGCTGTGAGGCACCCCCCACCCCGCTCCTCGCCTTGAGCAGCCCCTCTGTGCTCCAGTGTAAAAATACATGGGCTTGGAGATGGGGTTTCAGCCTCTCACTGGCTGCTGTGGCGCAGCGGCTGCACGGAGGTGCTGGGACAGCCCCGAGGGGGTGTAGGCAGGCGTGAGGGACGGGAGGCATGGGGGAAGATGAGGCAGGGGTGAGTTTGCTCTCAGGGAGGCTGTGCTTCAGAAGCACAGCCTCCCTGAGAGCTCTGTCCTCTGGACACCCAGGCCTCCAGCAGGGCCCCTGTGGGCTGGGCCCAGGCACTCTCGGGTGGCCCTGGTTTAAGCTTGTCTGTGCCTGTCACACCGGGGTCTCTTCCACAGTCATGAGCAAGATGGACCCTGAAACAAAAGGAATGTCCAGGCTGGGTGAATGCCCTGGGGCATCTCTATGTCTTGGGGGACATCTGGCCACATCCACTGCAGTGTAGTGTAACATCCACACGAGTGCCCACCCGGCGCTCGGAGCCCGACTTTCTCTCTGATGCATGGTCACTCCCCAGAACCTGTCATGTGACCCTGAGCTGCAGACCAGACATCCTTGCTCTGGGAATGTCCCCACCCCCACCCCCACCCCCCCCCGCCCCACCAGCCAGGTGCTCCTGCCCACCCCCTCCCCACCTCAGTCACTCTGTTCCACCCCAGTGGCCTCCTCCACCTTCCAAGAAGCCACTGCACTTGCCTTGGGGACCAAGCTCACTGGGTCCCCCCTTTTTTTAATAGTTATTTTTGACAGAGAGAGTTAGGGAGGAGCAGAGAGAGAGGGAAAGAGAGAATCCCAAGCAGACTCCATGCTGTCAGTGCAGAGCCGGACTGTGTCACGAATTGTGACATCATGACCTGAGCCGAAGTCAAGAGTTGGGTACTTAGCTGACTGAGCCACCGAGGCGCCCCCCCCCGCCCAGCGGGTCCCTTTAACAGAACCTTCTGCCGCACTGCATTCCCAGCCCTGCCCTGAGGCCAGATTGAGCACCTGGACACAGGACGCCAGGCTGTGCAGGCACAGGAGTGAGCCACAAAGCGGGGGTGCTGAGAGGGCCCGGGGGTGTTCCCAGGGCCCCCTGGAGTCTTGGTGGGGCAGCTGGAGAGGCCTGGATTCCTTCAGACAGTGACCCTGATCCAGCCAGGACTCAGTCAGCCAACAACATTGCTGACCCTTGGAGGAGGGCTTCAGGGTGGAGATTCAGGTGCCAGAGGGAAGCTCTGTGTCACTGGCGGGGCTGCCCAGGGACTGAGGGACCCAGATGCTGTGGTCACCACCCAGGAGTGGGTCCCCCTCTTCCCAGGAACACCCACAGTAAGGTGAGGCCTGTGTGGGTACCGCTGGGATGCTTCGTGCCGAGGACACACTTACTGGCTCACTTGGGGAGAGGTACAGGTCTTATCTGGATCCTCCTTGCCTCCTGGGCCTTGACCTTCTGGCTGTGCTTTGGTCCAGGAGGTGGGAAGGTCAGGTGGCTAATTCAGTCCCGGCAGGGCCCCTGTGGGCCCCGCTCTAGGGTGTGGCCCAAGGCCCTTGGGGGTGGGGTGCAGGGGCAGCTCCTTCTTAGCCAGGGTTGGAGGCCTGCCCCAGGGCACCCAGAGGTCTCTGCAGCCAGGCCTGTGCACAGCGAGTGCACCCCACTGAAGACGGGGGTTCGGCATTCCGTAACTTCACGTCGGCGGCTGGCAACCAGCCTGAGTTGGGAGCACATCCACCACAGCGAGCGCCAAAACCAGGCTTTCTTTCCTTTGTTGTTTTTCTCCCCTGTCAGCTCACCGCTGCTTCCAAGGGCTCCCGCTTGGGCTGGGAGTGAACACAGAGGCTCTTGCAGAGGACAGCCTGGGTCATATCCACGGCCTGCAGGAACCTTGGACCCGCCAGCGAGGGGATGAGGACGAGGACCGCCCCTCGACGGCAGAGGCCAAGCCATCCTCTGCCCCTCCGTCCGGCCACGGGACCAGCCCCAGGCAGGCCAGCCCTGCCTGCGCACCCACGCGCTAGCTGAAGTTGTTTCCGGCCTCGGTTCTGGGCGTCACGACAGGTGCTGAGAGGAAGGACGCAAGGCTGCGTGCTCACCCAGCTTCTGCTCCAGGAGGGAGCCGATGCCCAGGAGACAGCAGATGGCAGCAAGTGCTGTGCGGAGACCAGCACACAGACAAGTGACAGAGACCCAAGGGTTTCGTTAGCGGATGTCTAAGCCAGGCCTCCGGGGGTATGTGGGCTTCGGGCTGAATTGGCCCCGTGTCATCCTGACGAGTGCTGGGAAAGCTGGGTGGGGGGCTGCATCCCCAGCAGAATGGAAATACTCCCGAGTCCAGCGTGGGGGAGGGCCGGGCGCACCAGCGCACCTGTCGGGGCAGCATGACGCACACAGTGGCCACGTTACTAGTGGGTGAGTGTGGGGCGGGCCCGTGTGCTGAGGTCAGGAGATTCGGGGAGGACTCAGGCTGGGGGCCTGTAGGAGCCTCACCTGGGGGAGGCTATGACCTGGTGGGGAGCCAGAGTTTGGACAGGGTGGGGCACACTGGGCAGCTAAGGGGCCGCTGGACGAGAGTCCTGTTTATGGGGGCCACCTGCCCCGGCCCCAGGCCCTGACCTACGCTCGCGTCTGCTGGCCACTTGGGGTTGGGGCAGGGCCTGTGTAGGCTCATCTTCCTGGATGGTAGGAGGAGTAGATGGTTCCAGATCCTCAGCCAGGCCCAGGGCGGTGGTTCTGAGCCCCCCCCCCCCCCCCCCCCCGGCCACTGCCAGCAGCAGGGACGGCACCAAGGTTTCCAGGCCATCCCATCACCTAAGGCAAGGCACTGTCCACCTGGCAAGGACCAGGTGCCACCTGGACCAGGGCAGACCCCTTGGTTGGCTCTTCCACGGGGTCCCAGTGGATACAGCCCCGCCCTCCCCCATGTGGCCTGCCCGCTGGTCTGGGAAGGCACCAGCCCCTGGGCGGCTGAGGGTGATGGGTTACTTGATTCAGGTTCCTCTCTGGAGGCGGAGCCTGCTCCCCTTGGTTCAGGACGCCTTCAGATTTTACTGCCATTTTCTTTCCTGCATACAATGCTGCAATTATGATGTGATTTCTGGAACTGCTTCCCTCCCCAGGTCTGAAATCAGGGCTTTGCCAGTCTCCTCCTCCTTCTGGAGAGGGGTGTCCGGGTCCCTAGGTCTCCCGCCTACGCGCAGACCTAAGCGTGCACGATCCTGACCTGCCCAGGGCCCGTCTGCTTAGAAGCCCTAGGTTTAGGGCCAGGGCTGTGAGGTTGTGTGTGGGGGTCTCCCTCTCTGGGCCACACCACGCTCACCTGGAGCACAGGGAGGGAGTCACAGCTTCCAGATGCTCACCGGGCACCTGATGGGTGGTACGGGGACGCGAGGACGTGTGCTTGTGCGCCCGGCCCTCCCCCACGCTGGACTCGGGAGTATTTCCATTCTGCTGGGGATGCAGCCCCCCACCCAGCACCTGTCAGGATGACACGGGATCAATTCAGCCCGAAGCCCACATACCCCCTGAGGTCTGGCTTAGACATCTGCTAACGAAACCCTTGGGTCTCTGTCGGCCGGAGCAGGTCAAACAGTGGACATGACCGTGTCCCCAAACAGCTCCTTCCTCGTGTCTTTGCCCCCATCTCCCTTCTCCCCACCCTGGCAGACCCTAGGCCTTCTCCCGCTGCTGGGAAGGGGTGAGCAGTGCCCAAGAGGCACGTGTGATCTGCCTGCTCGCACAGAGAGGCCTGGCCAGCGCTGGCCAGGAGGCAGGTGTGGGTGGGGACGTGTGTGGCCTCACCTTGCTGCCAGTGTTGATGAGCTTGTTGTGGAAGGGGCTAACCCCCACCCCATCTCCTTGGGGCGGCCAGGTGCCTGCTGGCTTGGGGACTGTCAGTTGGGAGTCTGCTCTTCAGAGAACAGCCGATGGAGACTTCACACAGACATCCGTTTGGATTTCTGGCCTGAGACCAGAGTGGCCAAATGTGTGAGCGGTGGCAGGGGCCGCTGGGCTGCACCTGGCTCAGCCTCCAGCCGGTGACAACCTCGTACAGCAGAGCCACTGCCCTTCAGGACAGGCATCTACTTTGCACTGACTGTCGGCCCCTGGCCGGCGCTGGCCCCGAAGCCCCTGCAGGGGAGCCCGGAGTGGAGGTGTGTGGCTCACACGGGGTGTGGTGGGCAGGGAGCCCGTAGTGCAGTTGGGGCAGGGGACTGAATGGAGGGCCAGACTCTGACGCTGATCTCTGCCCTTGTGGGCAGCTGATGGGCAGCCATCCACTTGGCCCCCTGCCCTGACCCTGTGCCCTCGACACCCTAGAGGACCCTTGTCAGCCCTCACCGATTCCCCAGGGCAGGCGGCACAGGGGCCGTGGCTGGACCAGTGTCCACTAGGGTCAGCCCCACCTGGACATGGGTGTGGACGCTGTGCCCTGGCTATGGGCCAGGCAGAACCAGGGCTGATGGTGCAGCTCAGGGCTGGGGGACAACAAAGCCAAGGGACCCTGCTTGTGGAGCCTGGGAAGCAGACAGAGGCCCCAGGGAGGCAGCCCAGCTGAAGCCGAAGGTGTGGACGGGTCAACCCAGAGGGAAAGAGGCCAAGAGAGGCTGGTGGGGCCGTCAGAAGTGCTGTGCTGGCCATGGCTGGACACCCCCTCCCCACCAGCCTGGGGCCCAGGACAGCTTGCCCAGAGCTGGGTGGCAGGGTGGGGGGGGGGGGAAGGGGGGGCTTCTGAAGAAAGTCCTTGGGACCATGGCAGCAGGGGCAGTCCCTCTGTTTCCGAGGCTGGTGTCTGGGCCAAGCCTGAGCAGGAGGAGGGTCTGCGTGTGGACCAGCTCTCTGCTCCGATGGTGCCTCCGAAGGTCTGCATGTGTGAAGGGCGCAGCAGAGCCTGGGGACTCAGCACCAGAGCCCTCCTGCCGTCCAAGGAGCAGTGGCACCAAATGCTCTGAGCGCGCCCTCAGGAGCCCCAATCCCCAAGGAAAGGCCTCTGTCCCGCTCTCATGTGGGTGCCCAGCAGAACGTGTTGGGTGGGCGGATGGCACGTGAACGCATGTGTGAGCCCACCTGCACCCTGGCAAGGAGCCCGTGTTCAAACCAACAGGGTACACGGGCCACAGAGAGGCTGGCGACTCCTCGGGGGGTGACTCCAGGGGGCCCAGAACCCTGCTCCCAGGGACATATCCAAAGACTGAAAAACGTGTCCAAACGTGAACGTGTGCCCACATCCGGGGCAACAGCATCACAACAGCCACAGAGCCAAGCAGCCCGACTCCCCTTGATGATGAATAAAGGTGTTTGTCCAAACAACGGTATCATCAGCCCTAAAAAGGAGCCAAGTCCTGGTACTCCTACAACGTGGATCAGCCTGACGTCCTCCTGACCAGAAGACACCTTCTCCTGCACTGAGGGGTGGTGCTGTGCACCCCTGCCCTGGGGGTCACCGGTGAGCTCGGTCCGGACAACTGGACCTGGTTCCTCCTGGAGAGAGTCCAGTCTGTCCACCTCCAAGACCACGTCCGACCTGGAGAAACCCGTGTTGCACCCTGACTCGCGCAATAAACAAAGGAGTTACTTGTGAGAGCTGAGAAGCCCCGATGCGCCAACTACAAGCTGTCAGAGGCTCTCAGCGTTTCCGCACAGCTGGGTCGAGCTGGGCTGTGGCCACACCTCAGGCCACCTCCTGGGGCCCCCATGCCACCTGACCCAGCCACGCTGAGAAAGGCCTCCCACCGCTTGGGGGGTCGGGGAGTCTTCCTCCCCAAGGGGCCCTATCCAGCAGGGGTGGACAGGGCGGGTGCCAGGCAGCAGGATGGGATCCTGTCCAGGCCTTACTCACCACCCAGGAGATGCTCCTGGCCTGAGTGCGTGGGCCACAGAGCTTGGCTGGACACCACGTGGTAACAGAGCCAACACCAGACACGCGTGTACAAGAGTCCTTGTGTGTACACGTCTTTGCTCTGCCCTCCTGGTGGCCAAGGTACTCCCCTTCCAGCCTGCCTGCCCCGGAAGCTGCCTTGTGCAGGGAAGACAACTTGACCACTGGTCACAGCTTAGCCAGCCACGGTCACCAAGACCAGCAGCACGGTCTGGGCAGTTCCTGGGGTTAGGGGGCTGCAGAGCAACCCTGCTGGGGTCCAAGCTGGCAGTAGTGACAGGACGGAAGGGGTTCTCAAGCCCACGGTCCTGGGTGGGGGTGCATCCACAGACCCAGGGACACAGGCCCGAGGCTCCGAAGGTCACCCTGTGGGCTGCAGGGACAGGGTGGCATCTCAGAAGGTCTTTGAGGGAGACCCTAGAATGAGTGGACTTGGCCTCGTGGCAGCCGGGCCAGGAAGGTGAGGCTGAGCCTTGGGGATCCACAGCAAAGCAGGGACCCCTTGTCACTCGAGGGCCCTATAAGCCCCGTGGGATCTACCCTACGACCCCCACAAGGCTTGAACTGGGCCTTTGTTTCAGGGGCCCCAGGCAGAGAGGCCAGGGCAGGTGGGAAAGCTGGAGGCGGCACGCGGCTGAGCTAGACGCCCCCCTCGTTAAAGCCCCCAACTCGGCCACACAGCGGTGGGCTCTCAGTAAGTATTCGCTGAACAAATGAGTATTTATTTCTCACAAATAGGCATTTGCCAGGAATCAGGCTGGGCAGGATTTAAGGCTGCTGGGAGCCAAGAACATAGGCCACGCTGCCAGAGGGTGTGCCCAGCCTTGGAAAGGGCCCCGTGGCCACCTGTACTGCTGGGAACCGCAGAGACACCAACCGCAAAAAAGATACAGCAGGTGCTGGCAGGAACAAGGACGTGTCACTAGGCACAGAAATGAAATTACTTTCTCAAGACGCTGCACCTGCCACACTGGCCAGGACCCCAGAGACAGGCAATGCCTGGTGTCAGGGAGCAGGCAGGGAGGGGCGAGGCGGCTGGGGCCGGCGTGGGGATGTACTGTGTGGGTCACGTACCCAGCAGTCATGTCCCTCCATGACCCCTGAGGACGCTGGTCACTGAGGCCATCATAGGCATGCTGGGTGTGGAGGCGTCCTCTGTAGACCCTGGAGAGTGCGATGGGGTCCTGGGTTTGCAGATGGGGGCAGCCTGGGAACCCTGTGGCAGCGGCCAGAGTGGCTCCCCCGCCCCGCCCCTGGGGCCCACAGAGGTCTGGCTCCCGACTATACTCATCACTGCGGCCCCACAGTCAGCGGACACTCCAGGTCACTGGAGCAGGCCCCACACTGGGCCCACGGCCTGTAGGGTCAGAGCTTTGTGGCCAGGCCACGTGGGAACCTCTGGAATGTCACCCCAAGACAGTAATTAGGGCCGGTGCCAAAGGCAGAGGGGGCGTCAGCCCGGAGGCCGGGGGGGTGGGGGATGGGGGCTCTGGATCCAAAGCAACTCTGATGTGAAATCTCTAAAGCTATTTAGGGAGCTCGTTATTTAAGGGAGTCGGAGGCTGAAAATAGCAGCAAACGCATAACAACGGCGGACCCCTTATTCTCCAAACACCGGGACGCTGTCTGCACAGGCCTGCAGCAGTCAATCAGCGCTGAGGGCTCCATGCTCCGTGGCAGACGGTCACCTCCACAGACGGACGGCGGCCGAGCCCGGGGGTCAGAGGGCAGGGCGGGTCACAGCTCCTGGTGAGGTCCTGCTGGCTGCAGGGTCGAAGGCCAGAGCCTCCCCCCCTGCACCCTCAGAGCCCGGCCCTCCCAGCCCCCTGGGCCCCACGCTCCGCCCACGCCCACAGGGGCTCCCAGCCGCAGTGACAACAGTGGTGGCCAGTTTAGGACAACATGGTCACGGGCAGTCGAAGGTGGGCTCTGAGCTTCAGGGCAGAGCGTCCAACTATCTGAGGACATTGGGGCTGGGCTCCCAGCAGCCCCAACGCGGCCCCTCCAGTGGTGTTTACAGGCTCACACGGAGGCCTCTGTGACCAGGAAGCCAAGTCCACACCAACTCGCACGTCCCATCCAAGAGACGGGTGTGGGACAGGGGCTGCCCCCTCTCCGGTCCACACCCCTCCCATGACAGGTCCTGCAACGGTCCTCAATTCTACCCAGCATCACACTGGACTCCGGAACTCACGTCAGGTAAAGAAGGGGGTGCACACAAACCCTGAGGCCTGCGGTGCTGACCTGGATGGAGGGGCGCCGCGGCAGGAGCAGGATGACCCCGGGAGCCTGGAAAGTCTCTTCTGACCAAAGCTTCATGCTGATGTGCGCCACCCCCTAAGACCGCACGCCACGGCGACCCGGCCTGTGCGGTCGTGGCAGCCACGTCTCTGCCACGTGACACTGGGCACCTGGCTCTTCTCCAACAAGCTTTTCGTGAAAAGAGAGCGATGGTTCTCAATTCCCTACGCGACGGCATCCGAAGGCCCCATGCCCGTCCCACTGCGAGAAGGGAGCCAGCAGGACACGGCGGATGGGGGTGGGGTCACACGCCAGGGCTGACGCATCCGCACCACGGCCTTCTGCCTTGGCCCCGTGCCGTGCCCAGGGCAAGGCCCACCGGGCGGGGTTCCCGCACTCCATCTCTGGGGTCAGAGCTGAGACCGACCAGAGGCGGCACAGCTGCAGAGGGGTCACGAGGCGTCAAGACAAGCGTCATCAGAAAATAGTTTAATTATGTACAAGCGGCTGCCGGGCTGGTCACGCACAGGAGGAGTCAGCGTCCACGAGTGGGATTCGGGGCGGGCCAGCTGAGCAGCACGCTCTCGAGGCAACGGCCGCTGGACAAAATGAAACAAATCACAAACCGTGACAACCGCTGGGGGAATGTCATCAACACGTTTCCTTCGGGACCAGAAAACGAAAAGGAGACTCGGAGGCTCTGGAATGCTTTCTCTCCTCGTGCCGCGGAGTGGGGAGCAGCGTCTGCTACGCACCCTCCGGGGGTGGTGCCCACAACGGTGCGGGTGCGGGTGCGGCCACGTGAGCCCACGCCACGACGGCCACAGACAGGCCCCTCCAGGTGGAGCCCAGCAGTTTCTGGCTCCACGAGCCACACGCGGAGCCTCAACCGCCGTGGGCTTAGAAGAGGGGCCGGGAGCCCTGGCTCTCGAACTCGGCCCAAGCGTCACTCAGCTCCATGAAGATCATCCTGGCGAGCTGCTCGTATGGCTGGCCTGCGGCCTGAGGGACCGGACCAGGGGGTGAGGGGGCCTTGAACCTGCTCCCAGCCACCCCCCCACCGCCGACCTGCTCACGTGCCCCCCGCCCGGCGCTCACCTTGTCCGGGTGGACCGCCAGCACAGCACGGCGGTACTGTTTTTTCACCTGCCCGGGGGTCACCAGGTCGGCCATGCCCACAGGGGTCCAGCGGCTCTCCCCGTCCCACAGCACGGTGTGGAGGGTGGACAGCAGTGCACGGATGTTCCTCTCCTTGCCCTCCGTCCACTCCAGGAGCTGCGGGGCGGGACGCTCAGGTGCTGCCGAGCACAGGTCAGGGCCTCTGCCCTCTCTGCCCGCCAAGCCACTGGCCATCATCCCCGGGGCTCCATGCACGGTCCACCGCATGGGGCAAGGCTCTACCGTGAGTTGTTAGGACCAGACGCTGACCCAATGCCCCAGGACGATCAACAGTACTCCAGGGGCCTGACTACACATCACACAGAGACCAGGGGCCTGGCTGTCAGCGGGACATTCAGAGACACCCTCCCACCATGGCCCTGCCTGCCCCAGGATCCCAGTGTCCAATGAGGACAAGAGGCCTGGCTCCTGGGCGGGGGGGGGGGGGGGGGGGGTTTCAGATGACCCCCAAGGCCACATCAGCCCTGGGGGGGGGCTTTCAGAGCTGCCCGGTGAACTGTCCTGTACAGAGAACACGCCCTGACCTGCCCCCCCCACCCCCCGCCCCGTCCCCTCAGCAGCGCTGCATCTCACAGCCAGCCATGCCCGGCAGATGGCCCTTGTCACCCCAGGTGCCCTGAGCGGCTCTCCCCTGGGCCAGGCTTGGCGCTGGGCCGGCTCACTGGCCTGATGGCACCGGGGACGGGTCCCACTGGTCAGGTCTCCAGAGGGGTGAGGCACAAAATCATCACCCCAAAACGCTTCTGGCACGTCAATCAGGCCGAAACAGCAGCTGCCAGCTCTGCGAGCACCTTGGACCAAAGACCTTTTGCGTCCGAGAGGCTCAGGGTGAAGGCCAATCACGTCCGCAGCCCTGGGGTGCCCAGGCCGCCCTCACCTTCAGCTTGAGTGGGTCTGCGTCTCTGGCCTGCTCCTGCCTCCGCATCTCTGCCATGGTCCTGGGTCCCTTCCTGTCAGACTTGGAGGAGAACCCCTGATCGGACAGCAGGTCCTCAAAGTCGCTCTCGGACACTCTTGGCTTCTGACCTAGGGGAGAACAGAGGCTTGGCAGACGGATGCAGCGCCGCGGGCCCTGGCCGTGCGTGCACACCGGGGGAGACCCTCCGTGGAGGGCGCGGTGCTGCCCCCACACTTCGGGAGAAGCGCAGCGAAGACGGTTCTGTCCCTCAGGAACGGGCCCCACATACAGAGCCCGCAGCCTGCACCACCATTTCTGGCTCAACGACCCTGAGGGCTCCAAGGACAGCCACCTCCGTCACCTCCTGGAGTCAACGTGGATGTGCCGTCTCCACGACAGACATGGCAGCCAGGCCCAGGCTAGAAGGCTCCCGGACAGCGTGGGCCTGGCCGCTGCGTCCTGGCCCTGTGACCATGGCCTCCCCGAAGGCTGCCTGGCCCATGCCGGCCCGGGAACGAGAGGAACACACCGTGGACACGGTCCCCCCACAGCAGCCGCCCCCCCACGCCCCCCTCCCCCGAACACTCTTTCCCGGGACGAGCTGTTAGTTGGAGAAAACAAAGCAGATTTTGCTGTAACTACTTCCCAGCAAACCAGGCAAAGCCTCACATGGGAGGGGGAGCGCAAACTCACCGAAGCTAGGGGTGCGGAAACCCCTCTCCTCTCGGCCGCCGATCACACTTAGGTTGGCGGTGTAGTTAGGCCTTGGCTGTGCACAGGCTTTGGGGGGTGGCTTGGCCTGCGGGGGCCATGGGGCGCTCTGGGCCGGGGGCCGACTGGTCTGCTGCCAGGAGCTGCCGCCTGAGGGAGGGGGGGCGGTTTTAGGGCCGAAACCTCCAGGAGCAAATCCAGCAGGCGAGCCTGGGGAGACAGTTCACAGTGGGCGAGTGTCAGACGCGACAGCTGCTCAGTCCCCGAAGTTCCCAGCACTCAAGCCTGCACACATGCTGGAAACGGACACTCAGCTCAGAGGCCAGGACGGGGCAGCCGTCAAGGTGGCCCCCGCAGCTGGACGGTCCCCAAGGGCTAGGGGACAGTGGGGACAAGTGCTGCTTCTTTAACTTTTGACTTGGAACCAGGTGGAACCAGACTGCCGGGAGGCCGCACGACGGGCTCCAGGGCCCCCAGGCCCGGCTCACGCAACGCGGGCTGTGCCAGACCAGCCACCCAGCACCTGCCAGCTGGAGGGCACACTGGCGTGTGCGCGTGGTTAGCACGTGCACGCATCAGGACGCTCCTCTGCTCTCCATCTCCGGGACTGTCAGTTCAAGAATGTTCTAGAAATGGAATCAGAGAGCAGGTGAGCTCTGCAGTTGGTGCCCTGTGCTCAGGACCTGTTCCTGCTCATCGCTGAGGAGCGTCCCATAGTAGTGATACCCGGCGGGAGGTCTGTTCGATCACTGGCCCTTGGGAGGGCCTCACGGCTGGCTCTGGTTTTTGGCAGTTCCGAACGAGGCTGCTTCGAACCCTGTGCACAAAATCCTGTCCTTTCTCTGGGATGAATGGCGGCCACACATCTACTTTCTTGAGAAACCGACGGACTCTTTTCTGGAGCGGCCGTGTTGTTTCACGTTCCCACCAGCCACACGGGTGAGACTGTTCCCCCCGATCCCCATCAGCGCCTCGTGCTGCTAGTGATTTCACCGTGGCCACGTGCTCGGGGCACCCCCGCAGCCTTCCAGTGGCTACCGCGTCACGACCCACCCATTTTTCTAAGTGGGTTTTTGTTTTCACCGTTCTCGTGTACCCTCGCTGTGAGTTCTAGGTCAGACACACGGCCCAAGAATGCTCCTCCTACGTCTGCAGTTCATCTTTCTTTCAGCAAAGAAGACTTCGTTCTGATGAAGTCCAAGGTTATTTTCTTTTTTTTTTAATTTTTTTTTTTTTTTCAAGCGTTTATTTTTGGGACAGAGAGAGACAGAGCATGAACGGGGGAGGGGCAGAGAGAGAGGGAGACACAGAATCGGAAACAGGCTCCAGGCT
This sequence comes from Prionailurus viverrinus, assembly GCF_022837055.1. Classification (NCBI taxonomy): domain Eukaryota; kingdom Metazoa; phylum Chordata; class Mammalia; order Carnivora; family Felidae; genus Prionailurus; species Prionailurus viverrinus. The sequence goes on along the minus strand of NW_025927610.1, from coordinate 3,609,272 downwards.
CTGAGCCATCAGCCCAGAGCCTGACACGGGGCTCGAACTCCCGGACCGCGAGATCGTGACCTGGCTGAAGTCGGACGCTTAACCGACTGCGCCACCCAGGCGCCCCTCAAGGTTATTTTCTATGTCGCGGTTCATGGCCTAGGGGACAGGTAAACTGAGCCCTAGGCCCCAGAGATATTCCCCTACGTTTTCTCCTACGGGCTCTGTCATCTCTCACATTCACGCTTAAATCTATGACCGGCTCTGAGCCCCCTGGCACGGGGACGTGAGGTTTAGGGTGTGTTTCTGCCTGCGGAGGCCGCATCGCCCCAGCACCGTCTGCGGGTGGCCGGGCACCTCTGTCGAAAACCGGCTGGGCCCGCACGTGTGGGTCCACGTGTGGGTCCCGCTGCGTTCGGCTGACACCAGGCGGTGCCGACTTCAGCAGCTACAGACGAAGCCTGAAGCCGGGGGGAGGGACGCCTCCCACACCACCCTTCCATTACAGAAATACTCCCGTCACCCAGGGCCTCCGACTCTCCACACAAGTGTTACTACGAGCTCGCCCGTGGCTCCAGAAACCCTCACTGGGCTTCCTGGTAGGAAAGCTTGTGCTCAAGCCACAGGCCCGTGAGCGCTGTCTGCCCCTCCCCGTGCCCCCGCCAGCCCCGGAACACAAGCCCACGCCGTTTACCACCAATAGCCTCTCCTACACCGTTGACGGGGTCGAGGACGGCTCCTGCCTGGCCCGGGACAGGGTGGACTCTGTTAACTAGCCGTGGAATGGGGAACAGCCTCGCGTTCCTGGAACAAACCCTCCGTGGTTGTGGGGCACAGCTCGTTCTGAGCGACGACAAATTCTCTTTGCCTCAGCTGTGCTGCAGACGTCTGCATCTGCATTCATGAGGGACACTGGCCCCACGGGCGTCTTTTCTCGTACGGACCCTCGATTTGGGGGTCAGGGTAACACCGGCTCCCCAAGACCACCTGGAAGGCATCTGTCCTCTTCCCATTTCCTGGAAGACGCCATGTGGACCGGTTCGAATTCTTTAAGCATTTGGTAAAACACCCCTTGTGGGGTCCTGTCGACTCTGAACTCGTTCCCGTCACGGTCACGGGGCTGCCCCAGGGATGGACTCTGCGCCGGCTGGGTTCTGCTGGTGGCCGGCGCCCAGGAGTCCGGGTGTCCCTCGTCACCCTCCAGAGCCTCTAGGTCTGCAGGCACCACCCCCCCCCCCCCCCCCCCCGCCACCTCACTCCCGATGTCGTCCTTCCCAAGTGGTTTTAATAGAGCTTCGTCTTTTTGTCTATTTTACGGGTTTCTGACTTCTCTTCATCCTTTCAAAGAATGAGGTTTTGTTTCTGTTTCACAGATCCAGGCGCTTTTCCCATCTCCCTTCTTTTTGCTTGGGGTTTATCTTGCTGTCTTTTCAAACACCCGTGGGGCGGGTCACGACACGGCTCAGAGGGTCCCTGGTGCCCAGAGCCCACGTGCTGCCCTGTGCCCGCTCAGCCCCGCCAGGGCCGCGGCCCCTCGCTTCGGGATCCCACGCCGCTTCCTTCTGCCCCGCACGCTGCCCCATCTCCTAACGGCCCGTGTGTGCCCGGCGTGTAAGCGTCTGAAGACCGAACGCTCCCCTTGCTGTTGCCGGTTTCCGGTCCGTGTGGTCAGGGAACCACCACGGTCTTGGTGATGTCGCCCCTTCAAACGTGCCGAGCTTTGCTTACCAAGGCCCAGATGCGCCTGGGGAGAGTGTGTGCTCTGTGCTGTTGGAGCCAAGCACCGGGAGCGTCACGGGGCCCTCCCGGCCAGGGACGCCTCCAGCTGTGCTGACCTCACGTCCTGCGGCTCTGTCATTTGTCGAGAGGGATTTGATGGCTGCAACTAGAGTCTGACTTCGCCGGTTTCTCCTTTCCATCTGTCAGCTCTCCCCAGGACTCCCTGCTTCCTGAGCGTGTGTGACGAAGGATCTGGGGTCACAGTGCAGACCTGAACGCCAGCCTCCATCCCAAGAATGGGTCACTCGGGACCCAAGACCAAGAGGTCCTTCCCCCCAGCACCCCAACAGGACTTGGGGCCAACAGCCTGGCACCACACAGGAGGCTCCAGGCAGCCCACCCCTCGCGTGAGTGGCCTGGGACACAGGCCACACAGGGGGAGACGGCCAAGGGCAAACTCAAACTCCCAGGAATGCCCTCAGAGAGACAACGCAACCTGGAACACAGGAACGTACGAGAACAAAACTACTCAAAGAAGAAGAGCCACAGGGACCCAACAAGACAGACGCAGAATGAGCCCCAATATGGCAGAGACGTGGCCGGCGGGGTGGGGGGCGTCCAGTAGACCCAACGGGCGTCACAAGAAGGGAGCAAGGAAGTACAAGCGCGTCAGAGGCACAGCGGTTTGCCCGGCACCGAGGAACATCAGGCCCCAAACCACACCGATGCTGTGCCAGGCGCCATGCGGGCTGCAGGGAACACCCACTATGCTCCAGGAGGAGGACGGCACGGTCCTGAGGCCCCACTGCCAAGCAGACATTACCTCCAGTGCCAGCCAACCGGCAAGGGATAAGGACCGCTCACTCATGGTCCCAATGCCCCCACACATCTGGAGGAGCCAGAGGGACCCCGAGGACACGCGTCCCTGGGACAGATGCTGGGGGGGGGGGGGGGGGGGGGCGTCTTGTGCACACATCCACTGCTCCCAGCCAAGTCCCTGCTCCCTAGATGGCCCACGCGTGCCTGACACTTCTCGGCGTTAGCTTGGTTCACAAGCAGCTGCTACGAGGGCACGGCCAGGGACAGATGGCCTGCGCCCTCCTGGGAGAGGTGCTCCTCCAGCGCCCCAGCCCCCTCACACCCAATGGGGCGGGCACGTCACCTTGGAGGCCAGAACTGAGGTCACCGAGGTCTGCAAACGGGTCCAGGCTCTGAGACTTGGTCCAGCTGGCCGAGGGGCCGGGAGGGGCGGGCTGCCCTCCAGCAGAGAAGAAAGGACCTGGAGAAGGGCAGAGAGAGCATGAGAAGGTGCACCCACGGGGTGCTCCTGAGGCCACGCCCAGCCAGTGGCAGCACCCACGCCAGCTCAAGACAGCCCTGCGCGCAGCCACAGCTGCTCCTTAAGCAGCTAAGGAGATTCCTACCACTCTGACCCTGTAACCCCACTTCCCAGAACGCATGTGAAGTGTGACCGTGCTGGACGACAACCCTCACAACAGTCACAGCAGAAGATGTTCTACCTGAGACGCTGCGGTATCTGAAGCAGTTACCCCCATAAACCCCACAAGGGAATGTCACACGGTCATTACGAATGACGGCTGTTCGTATACAAAGAGTTCGTACAAATTAAAAAAAAAAAAAAACCACAACTAAAAACATGCAAAATAACAGTCGATTTCCTTCAAAATGAAAAAATGCAAATTAAGAGAACTATGTATCAAATTAGCAACCCTGGTGAGAACCTCAGGCTTGGGACTGCTCCCAGGTGAACAGATGGCCCCCGAAAGGGGACACGGGGCACAGGCTCTCGACAGCAACTCGCTACTGGAACGTTCCCAACAAGACAGGATCCCAGACATACAAAAAGAAAGATGCACAGAAAGGGTGGGGCACCGCCCCTGCGCTGGCCACGCGCCTTCAGGAGGCAAAGGAGCCACGCAGACAGGACGCCACCAGGAAGCGCTACAGGGACTCCTCGCAGCACGAGCCGTGAGCAGGCAGAGCCTCCCGCAAGCCCACCCCCCCGCCCCAGCCCACAGGCGTGGGGGAGCGGGGTCCCAGTCCCATCCCGTACCAGACACAGAGATACCAGAGCCTGGCGGGAGCCCGCCTGAGAACTGGTCTCCACAGGGCTGGGCTCGTACCTTCACTAGCAGGAGCGGGGGCCGGAGCCTCGGCCCAGGCCTCCCACCCTCCCAGCAGATCCGGGTGGCTGGCCGAGGTGGTCATCTTGCTGGGCTCTGCTGGTATATCCCCTGGAAAGATAGCAACGCTGTCTGGGGCGCCCCCTGGTCGGGGCAGGCAGTCACAAGCCCCCTCTCTGGGAGGCTGGGAGGGCACCCTCTGTCCCCCCTCACGTGTGAGCAGCAGGCTGGGAACAGAGCAGCCCCCGAGGCACTCCTGGCCGACCCCCAGGGTCCCCGGGGAGCTGCACTGGGCTCGGTCCACACCGACCGGCTTCTTGCTTCTCCGGAGTCTCGAGGACACATCATGTGGTCACTGAACTTGCCAACTGGACAACGGGGTCAGCAGCTCACAGAGCAACGACAGTAGGTCTTCAAAGGCCTCCCCACCCTGTGGCCACGTGTCCTCCCAGATGTGTGCTGATGCCCCCAGAATATGCCTTCACCAGTCCCCTGAGGCCCTGCCCCGTGCACGGGCTGGACACCCGCAGGCTGTCACCTTTCCAGGGGAGAGGGGAGCTGTGGCAACTCAGGGACCACAGCAAGGGACGTCGCTGCCCACCCTCCAGGCCTCGACCTTGGCACTTACCCAGGTGCAGGAAGTCGGTGTTGCAGGCTGGGGGCGGGGCGCTGTGGGTGGAGGGGAAAGAGGTGGAAGCAGCAGGAGGTTCTGGATTAAGAAATTCGCCAAAGAGGTCAGGCTTGGAGCAGGGCTGGGTGTCTGGACCAGATGGCAGGAGGAGAGGATCAAATGGGTCGGCTGCAGAAGGACACCCAAAAAGCAGGTGGAGGTGAGGCTGTGCGTGAGTGCCTTTGGCCCAAAACATCAGGCACGAGGCTAAGTCCCAGCCAGCGCAATGGCCCCTCAGACCCAGGCTGAGGCCACAGCATCCTCTGTAAGAAGGCACCGAACAGCCTGATGCCCTCGCCTTAGACTTTTCGTGGAGAGGCAGCCCGTGGGGGAAGGGCTGGCAGTTCCTGGGATGGACAGGAGTGTCGGGGGCGCCTCGGGAATCTGACCCTCAGAGCAGCCGCCTCGGGGCATCGTGCCCTGGGCTGCCCTGCCCACCCCCCAACCCCCAAGTGGGTGGCCGAAGGGCAGGGCACTGAGCTCCTCCCAGGTAATTTTGATGGCGAGGCCAGACAACTAAAGCCTTAGTATCCTCTACTCCCCACGGGACGGATCCACGTACCGGCCACGGCCGGCCCTTCTCGGGGTGGGCTCTGTGCACTCAGGGGCGGAGCCGGGCTTGTGAAGAGCAGGGGGGCATCGCCGCCCAGCAGGTCGCCCGGGGGGACTTCCGGGGCAGTGTCAGGCGCCCCCAGAAGGCGGCTGAGCAGGTCGGCGTTACTGGGGACCGCCCCGCAGGCCTGCACTGGGGGTGCCGGCCCCGTCCCAGAGTGCAGCCCCAGGAGGTCGACGCTGTCCTCCTGCGACGCAGGCTCGCGTGGCGTGGCCGGTGTGGCCGTGTCAAAAATCGACTCTTGCTCTTGCGCCCTCCCCGCTGGGCCCGGTGTGTCCTCCTCAGCTGCGTCCCTGCTCTCGGCTGACAGCGTGGCCACCTCCTCGTCGGACAGCTCACTCCCGCCCGCATCCGCGGCCGGGGCTGGCACACTCTCCTTGGCGACATTGCTTTCTGGGCCCGTCTCTGTGTCTTTCTCCTCTGAAAAGAAAACCACAGGCTGCCGTGGCCGGAAGGCAGGGCACACGTGACGGCAGGGTGAGGCCACGTCAGAAGCCCAGGAGCGGGGCGGGGGCCGGGGGGGGGGGGGGGGGTGTCCTGGAAATAGCCGCGTGCACCCTGCCAGATGCCTCTGGGTGCCCCGCACCCACCGTGCCAGTCCAGCGTGTGGAGGAAGTGGCTGGTGTCTGTGCCGCTGCTCTGTGGTGAATCGGACTCCGTGGGCTCGGCATCGGGAGACCCCGCCTCGGCGTCGTACTGAGCGGTGGAGCCGGGCTGCCTGGGGAGCTCTGGCTTCCCTGCCGGGGCGGAGGTGCGTCAGGAAGCCCGCCCACCGGGTCGGCCGCCCAATTCCAAACCCCTGGGAGCCCTGCACCGACGAACCACGGAGGGCCCGGTCGGCTCAGACGCGCACACCACACGTGCAGACACCCCCGCCTCTCAGGGACACAGCTGTCCTCGTCAGGAGGACGGAAAGCACGCGGCACGAGGACCGAAGACCACCGTGCCGGAGTCAGCAGCCGAGACCACGGGCCCGGCCGCTGGAGGACCGCCTGTACCCGTACGGCCCGTGGGTGCTGAGCACAGCCTGGACTTTTTCCAGGTACATTTAAAACGATGCACGTCCAGAAAACTAACCCTCCCTCCACGAGCAAGCGACTCAAACCTGCCCCTCCCAGCGGGGCCGTGATGACTCCTCGGGCAGGGCTGCCTAGGGCCCCGGGGGGGGGGGGGGGGGTCTGGGAGCAGCCGTGGCTGCGTGAGTCCCCCCATGTCGGACGTTCAGGCTGCCGTCGGGGAGGGTCTCAGGTGGGGGCTCTGGGCCTCCCTACGCCGTGCCCACAGCCTGACACGGGGATGGGGCAGGCCCGGCCCCTCAGGGTTTCTCGAGGCTGCAAGTGTCAAAACGGCATCACTGACCGTGTGTTTGGAAAACAAGGATCTCACCAAATTTAGACAGAATATCTTGCTGCTCCTCTCGGCTGGAAAACAGGATTTTGGGGTTTAGCCCCCTCATGCTGGTGCTCTCCCAGGGGGGGGCCTCCCGGTTGGGCCTGTCTCTGGGCTCCACCTCCACCTCCAGGTTCACTTGGAATAAATCCGGGTACTTCTCCTGAATGTCACACGCGTCCAGGTCATACCTGCAGTTGGAAGGCCAGATGCCAGTTTAAGAAGACCTTCATGGGTCAGTCGCTCCACATTCACCAGAAAGTGAGCACAGAAAGGCCCGTGTGCTCACCCCTCAGGTCCCGGGGTCCAGCTCGCGCACTACAGGGATCTTAAACGCGTGTTTCCGTAACACGAGGCCGTCCACCCTGGCAAAAGCCCCCACCAGTTAACAGGTGCCAGTAAACAAGCCCTCAGGAGTGCCTGCAGAGTGGGGAGGGTGGCAAGGGAAAGGCACACAGGGCTCACGGCCAGTGGGAGGGGTGCTCCCGTGGGGTCTGTGGCTGCCAGGTCGCTGAACTCCCGTGGGCTCTGTGTCTCCCTAGGGAACTCCGGCATCTCTCTCCGTATTCCAAGAGACTGTGACTGACCACATTTCCATAGACTGCGTGGGGAAGCCCTGGTCTCCAGCTGGGCAGCAGGCTCCCAGCTCCGTCTGACCTCACCGGGCACCCACGTGCACGGCCGACGGTCCAACTTTATCAAAACAACACAATGACAAACACCCCACGGAACACAGAAGAGGGCAGAGGTTCCCCCAGCGGCCCATGCTGTGGAGGGAGGGGCCCCGTGGTCCTCTGCGGCATCCGTGTGACACCTACGGCCCCAAACGAAACACAGCCACCGGGCAGAAGGACTGGGGACACGAGGGCAATGTGGTCGGTTTGGGTGCAAAACCCGTGGCAGACTTTAAGTCTTACTCCCATGGAATAAACTAAGTAAGCAGGTGGGACGCTGACCCTTCCCACCTTGGCGTGAGGGGAGGCAGCACAGCGGCGTGGCAGTGCTGGCGGGGACAGCCCTGCCCTGAAGACACCACTCCTCCTGCAGGAGCCACGTGGGCACAGGAGACTGGCCGCAGCACCCTCTGTCCACTCGTCCGCTTGTCCTGGCCTGGGCCCCCCACACGCACGCTTCCTTCCTCTGTAAGTCGGGCCACGACAAGGAGACGTGGGCCACCGTGCGGCCAGGCAGGACCAGCTAGTGTGGGGACCGCAGTGGTGAGCCCGAAGCAGTGAAGCCAGCAAGGACCAGGGGAGACCTAGACCCCCAGCCACAAGGAAGGGAGGAAGGAGCGAGGTGGGGGCCCCACAAAGAAGAACACGACTTCTGCAGGCTCAGCTCCTGGGGTAACAGGGCCTTGCAGGCAGCTCTGGGTGCCACACTGTGGCCACCCCATCTCCCCACCTCCCCACCCTGGCGGGCCCCCGGAGACGACCTCAGGGCCGGGGCCTGCCCTGCCCACACAGCAGGCCAGTGAGGGAACAATGAGGGTCTGTGAGCAGGGCCACGACCCCCAGGGGCCCTGCTCTTCAGGAGGCACAGGTCAGCCCCGGGGCCCGACGTGCTCGCTGACTCGTGTCCTGCCCCCTCAAGCACACTGGGGACCCTCCGTTAGTCACAGGGGCCTCCTCGAGGACAGACCCAGACCCAGTCAGGCGTTATCTGACAGTGGGTCCACTAACACCATTCCAAATTCTTTCCCCAAACGGTCCTGCTTCAGACAGCCTCTCTGCAAAATGAACGCTACCCACAGAAGACACACGCCTTCCTGCACCAACCGGACGACTTGAGAATTCTCTCCTTATTTATTTTTGGAAGCACGACACACACAGTGAGGCACAGATCTGAGTGCAGCTCAGTGAAGCTCTGTGCCCAAATACCAGGACTGTCCAGTCTCCAAGGAGGTCCCTACGCCTCTCCACCCTCAGAGGGAGCCACTCTCTGGTCCCCCGGCACCCAGAGCGGCACCCAGAGTGTCAGAGCCGACTCCTCCCCAGAGGCGGGGGGCAGGTCCTAGTACTCCCCTATTCGCTGGGTAGGAAACAGGCACAGGACATGGGCTGCGGCAGGCGGAGGTTTCCAGAGACCCCCTCCGCTCCCCTCACCCTGGAGTGGCACCTGTGTGTGCGTGTGGGCGTGCCTCCGTGCGAGACAAAGGGGAAAACACGAGCTGCAACCAAGATGCCCACCGTGCAGACCGTCCAACTGCCTGAACGCCCCTGCCCCCAATAGAAGCCCTGACGCCCGCTGCGCGCTGGGGGCAGGTCAGAGAGCACAACAAACTATGTAGAGCCCCGGATGAGGCAAGAGAATCATCCCCGACTGTACGTGCTTCTGTTCTCGTCTCTCACCCCAGACGACGACCTTCTCTCAACGCCCTCTGCCCTCCGTGCGGATCACAGCGTCAGGGACCCCACGTGTGGAAGAGCAACACACACCTGTTCACCTGGCTGTCCCACATCCGGTGCGCGAACGGCTGCGTTCTAACAGGAACTGCACCGGGCTAGTCCCCAGCCAGAGGCGCACAGCGGCAGTCACCGTGGCCCCCAAATGAGGGGCCACACACCGGACGCCGGGCCACGCTCAGAGTGGGGGCGAGACCCGAGGCTGGAGCTCAGTGCAGCGACCAGCCACGCACGAACCACGTCACTCTGCCCGTGTCCAGTGCGTGGAGTTCACTGCTGTGGGGCGCAAAGCGGGGCGGGGAGGCACCGTGCACGTGACTGTCCTGACCCCTCCCCACGTGAGACACCACATACTTTGCAAATTTCACGGTAGCTGCGTTCCGAGGCACAAACCCGGTGTGGAACTGGACCTGGAACATCTTCATGGACGCCACCTGCAGAGGGGACATAGGCAGGGGACCCTGAAGCTGGGAAGGGGACCCAGACAGGGGACCCTGGAGCTGGCTAGGGGACACCAGACCCTCAGGTTGCAGACGGACATTTCACAGTTCCTGGGCTCTGAGAATCCGGTGCACGCTTCCAGGTGCTGTGGCCACACGGACGGTGGGACAGCAGCCTCTCAAGTGGCTCCTCGGGTCTGTGACGGGGCAGCCCCAAAGCCGCAGCCCAGACTCCCCGCACAGACGGCGCCCCGCAATGGGGCACTCGGGGAACTCGGGTGTTCCGAGCTCACGGCCCCTCTGCCTCGTGCCCCACAGGCTGACGGCCCAGGGGGCCCGAGCCCCCGCGCACCTTGGCCTGAAGTCTTCCACCCAGCGTGGACCTCGCGTGGTAGATTACGATGAGCACGTCTCCCTGCACGGTTATGCCCAGGGGAATGACTGCCTTGCCATCCTCGATTTTAAAATCCCTGAAGAACAGGACGAGAAAAGGTTCACTTCCGCCAAAAAGACAGCTTGCCAGCCAAGAACAGCCAAGGGAGCGTGGGGCGCGAGCCCCGGGCTCTCCTAAAGCACCAACACTTCGAGCCACACCTTCTTCTGCTACTGGGCGCTTCTGGGAGGGGGCAGCGCCGAAACGGACTTCCGGGGAGCTGGCCCTCAGCGCGCTGGCCCGGACCCGCCCACCCCCGGCCGCCGCCCGCGCCGGCTCCCGGGGGTTCCCAGAGGAAGGAGGGGCCGGGAGAGCCCCGCGCTCACCGCATCTTGTCGTACTCCTGAGACGTGGTGGTGACTCGCTCGTCCCCCACATACACCTCGCAGAAGGGCCTACAGCCGTTTCTCTGCTTGCTGAACAGAGGCACGGGCGTCATGACCACGGCTTTCACCAGGATGGGCTTGCTGTGGGGCGTGATGGGTTCCTCGGCCACCATGTCACACACGTACTCGATGTACCTGCGGGGGCCGGAGGCACACCTCGTCCCACACGTGCTCGCCACACGTGCTGCACCCCCGGGGCTCTGGTCTGCTCGCCACACTTTTTTCCAACAGATACGAGTATTTAATGCTATGTTCGACTTTATCTCATAAATCTGATATATTTTCATTTGTTTTAAAATATTTTTAAACTCTCCCTGAGATTTTTTTTTGACTCACGGGTAATTTACCAGTGGGTTAATTTCAAAACATTTAGGGATTCTTCCAGTTTTCTTTGCTATCAATTTCTTTCTTTTTTCTTTTCTCGTTTTCTCTTTAAGATTTCTTTGATTTCTTACGGTAACGCCTAAACCCCCAACGGGGCTCAAACTCACGACCCCAAGCAAGAGTTGTGTGCTCACGACTGAGCCAGCCAAGTGCCCCCATCTGTTACCAATACCTAGCGTAATTCTATTATAAACACAGTTTGTGTGAGTTTGCCGCAGTTTAATGGCCAGAACATCTTTCCCACTGAATGGCCCATGACCACTCAAAAGACCTTGTCTTCTCCAGTTGCTGGGTAGAAGGTTCTCGAGAGATCATCCAGCTGGTTGCCGGCGACGTTCCGTTCCAAACCGACCATCCGTGTACTAGTTCCATCCGCTGCCGAGGTGGGAACGCCGATGCCACGGTGAACACCCATCTCCGTCAACGGGTTTTCGGCTCTGCAAGCTTGATTTCTGCTCTCGGGACACTCGCGCCTCCAACTCTCCCGGGTGGTTTTCTCGGCGCCCCCGAGGTGCACACACCAGGCGCGTGTCCCTGCCCTTGTGTGACCCCATCCCCTCGAGATGGGGAAGGAGTGGTGACTGGCTTCCCAGCAGAGGGAGAGAAGGGGAGGCCGCTTCTGAACGTGAGGCTCACACTGCATTGCGCTAGCATATCTGTGCAGGGGACTCGTCCCCATGCCACAGGAGACCCGGACGCCCACACCACATCTCCGTCCACACGAGTGAGTCCCGTCAACACCCTGAGCGAGCTTGGACATGGGCTGGAGGAGGAAGCAGCAGACGTTCTCTGCGAGGTTCGTGCCACAGCACAGCCTGGCCGCACCCCGACGGCAGACTTGGGAGGTGCAAGCCGGGCCGGGACCCCCTGACCTGCAGAGGCAGAGGGCGCGTGCGGACGGCTGAAGTCACCGGGCCGGTGGCGAGGAATCAGGCGGCAGCTGTACGGCCACCCTTCCCTGTCCTGACGGCAGAGGCGGGGCCCCCGCAGCCAGCGCATCGCTGGTCCCGCTTGTATCCGGTCAGACAGTCCCCGAGGCTGGCACACGCAGACCCTTCACGCTCGGCTCCTGCTGCGGCTGTGTTCCAGTCACCATCTTGCTGGCTGTTCTCTGTTCTTGACTTCTTCTTCGTTGGTCTTTTCTTGAGGCGAGTGAGCATTTTTTCTAATCCGTTTATTCCCTCTGCTGACCTGCTGACTCCAGTTTGTGAAACCGTCTGTCCCGGCTGCCCCGGGCGTCCGACGAGGACAGCAGCGTGGTCTGTGCCTTCTCCCTCTGGTGACCTCGAGACCTCGAGACCTCTGCGTGTGGTCTCCAGCGGACGGGGCGTGCTGAGCCTGAGTCGGCTTCCCGCCTGCCTGTTTTGCATCCTCTGACCTCTGGACGTTTGGCGACTCATTAATTCGGGGAACTTCTCGGCTACTGCTTCTGCACGTTGCCTTCCTGCTCTGCCTCCCGCAGCCACTCGACATGGCCTGGCAGGCCCGGCTGCTCAGCCCCTCATCCGTGGTCTGTCTTTGGGCTCTGGCCTCCGTGACGCCACCTGTCCTGCCTTCCAGAGGCCGAGGCTCCTCCCTCAGCTGCCAGGACGCAGCCTTCCTCAGGTCCAGAACTTGCGTTCGACTTCTTCTCACAGTTCCCATCTCTGAAGTGACCACGTACTCCTGTGTCTTACCCATCTCCTTCCTCGGTACTCTCAACACATTAAACACTTGCTTTAAATTCCCGTCAGATACTTTCGGGCCTTGTCCCGAAGCCACTCAGACTCCCGCCTGTCCCACAGGGGGACACCCTGTGTCCCTGTGGAAGCCAGCCAAGATTCAGGAGGGCACAGGCTCCCCCAGCTTGCGTGGCCTTGCCCACTTCTGCACAAGGGCCCTCAAGTCTCCCCACCTCTCAACACCCTCGGCTACGACCTGCCCGAGGGTGACACCTGTACGACACCCCCAAGGTGGGACACCGGTACCTTTTGTGAGATGGCCAGATGCCTGGCGGGCAGCGCTTCATGCTGAACATGTACACGGCGGCCTCTGCGGTGCTGAAGAGCCGGCAGAAGCACAGGAAGGAGCAGACGGCCACAGCAGAGGCAGCTCTCCCGTCCTAGGACAAGCGGCACAGGCCGGGCTCGTGCGGCCGCAGCTGCAGGAAGGCAGGCTCCCTAATCCCACACTTCCCCGCAGAACCACCACAGGGCCTCCCCCTGGCTGGGGACGTAGGAGGACACCCCTGCCGGGGCAAGAACTCAGAATCCAGAAAGATAGGGGCTCTTTAACAAGAAGCACATGATGGCCTGCCCCTCCATCTGGACACTGCTCACCACCGCGGTCCCCAAGCGGGCCTCACGCTCACCGCCACCCCTCTGTACTCGCTCTCTTCATCATGCCTCCTGGGAGGACCTTTATCAACACCAGAATCGCAGCACTAACCTCTGGGGCCCATTGTGGCAAGCATCCCGCTTTCTGTGACACCCAGAAACCTAACCCCCACTGTGCAGGTGGGAAACTGGAAATTACTGTCCTCAGCCACGGTAAGGAGGGGCAGAGACGGGGGTCCTATGAAGCAGAGTGGCCTCAGGGCACAGGGAGATGACAGAGTGACACACGGAGAGACCCCTCATGTTCTGTAAAGAAGGGTATGGGGACCACCTGTGTGGGCTCGCTGCCCATGCGCGACAGTCGGCCACCGCTCCCTCCAGGGTCTACCTTGAAATGACAGGGACCGTGCCAGGGCACCCGGGCCTGGGGTCACCGGCTGCAGACACCAGGACAGAACCCCCTCCTCACACGACCTGCCCCAAGTCCCAGTGCTAGCCCAGGACGTCCCAAACAGACCCTGGCTTTCAGGAAGCCAACAGGCACCTGACGTTTGGTAGCACACTCGACACTGGACAAGGAGGCTTCCCCCCGTGAGTGGTCACTGCAGGTGACCCACATCCTGCCAGGGCTGGGCCGTTACTGGTTAAGGCCTGTAATTGTGCAGCGGAAAACAGCGCCCTGCCTGGACCTCAGCTCAGCTCATCTTCACCGGCATTCAGGACACCCAGCCGCCCCACCGGCCCCCCCTGCTCGGCATTCTGGACTTCACTCCTGCTCTCTGTCCCCTCAACGGGTCATGAGCTTCCCCGAAGCAGGGATTACTCCCCCTGGTTTATGTTTTCTTCCCAGGTGCGCCCCCAACATCAAGGGCAGGGATGAGGCAGCCTCCCACTCACCACACAGTGCACAACACAGACGTTCTTGTGGTCCTGCCTGAGCCACGAGTGCATGTTCCTGCAAACGCTGTACAGGCTGCGAAGGTTCGGGGCCCGCCGGGCCGCCCAGCCACACTCGGAAACCTATGGGCAGAGGGCTCGGTTCGGCCTGGGTTCCCCGCACCAGTTGGGGGCACAAGCACAGGGAGCCCCACCACGGGTGCCCACTCTGGACAAACGCTGCCTCACGCACACCTCCCTCCCTCCCTTGCCCACGGACGTCTGCAGGCCTCCTGCCCCTGAGTTTTGTGCTCCAGAATATGTACCAAGCTTTGCAGACTTGGCAAAAAAGAACGGAGAACCTGTCCTTTCCCATGCTCGGGTCAGGAAGCCGCACCTGTGTCCCATGTGTGGCCTCACATGTGCCTCACTGGCAAGGAACAGTGAGGCATCGCTGATTTTTAGCCATCCTTAGGTGACCGTCACAGTTCACGTTCTGGAGTCTTCTGCGAGAATAGCCCTGCCCCCGCAGCCTACTGCACATGGGCCCCGAGTCACCGTACCCCAGCCCCCCAGCGCCAGGGACCTGGGCTCCGCTGGCTGCCACGGCTGCCGCTGGGGACTGTCAGAGGCCAGCCCGCTGCCACAGCTGGGTGTGAGGGCCGACAGTAAGAGAACCGCACGCAGTGAAGGCAAGCGCCCAGGCCACCCACCCGGTTATGAAACTTGGAGGGCCGATACGTCCTTGGGGAGAGGTTGTAGACCGCATAATGTCCTGGGTGCTTGGAGTCCAAAAACAACCGGACGTCTTCTATGTTGTTCTTGATAGCCGACTCCACACCTTCTGCTGGGAATGACATCACTGAAAGAGAGCAGCCCACGTCAGCCACAACGGGGCGGGACACGTGGCCTGTGTGTGGCAGCCTCACCGGCCAGTGGCAAGACAGCCGGCCACCCAGGCCCCTGCTCCTCACCCGCCGCCCCCCCCCCCCCCCCCCAGCTGCTGACTGAGGAGTACAGGGCGTGTCAAGAACGGAGGGAGCACAGACCCCCACCCCCTCCAATGCCTGCCATTTACAAGCAAGACCCTCTGGGATCTCCAGACAGTGCCTCTGGGACAGAAGTTCAGTCAGAGGGCCTGCCACAGAGCAGCGTCTCCAAGGGTCGAGATTTGGGTGTGGGTTTGGTCGGGAGACCCAAGTTTCAAATGTGCCTTGCATCATTCCCCTTATGACCTCAGAGTTCCAGGAAGTTCCAGACCAGGGGGAGAAACTGGGTCGACACTGGCACTGTCCACTGCAGGTGCCCCAGACCACATCCTGCACGTTCTGCCTGACACTGAAGCAAGGGATATGCTGGAGGCCAGCGTCCCACGAGTTGTCCTCAGGAGGGAATGAGAAGCACGTCCTATGGTCAACAGTGACAAACATACCAGCAATTCTGGATGTGATGTAAGATATGTCCAAGTCTCCCTTCGCGTAACTGGAATTAGAAAGAAGAGCGCTTGGTTAATCCCAGAAATTTCTACAGTTAAGTCACAAGAGCTTAAACTGGAGCAGGTCCTGGAGAGGCTGTGGGGGATCTCGCTGTCCAGGCCGCAGCGCACGGGAAACGTTGTGTGCGCATGGGTGCATGTATACGTGTGAGTGTGCTCCGGCCGTGTGCATGGAGCTGACGTCTAAGAGACGGAGAGGCAGAGACCCGGTAGAAACCTACTGCGCTTCTATTCTGAAGAGGCGTGACTGCAGAGGCTGGCTTTAAAAGGAGACAGTAACAAAAACGGAAGAGAGTTTTTTTGGCCCAGCACATCATGTCTGGCTCACGAGAAAAGTTACAAGGCCCACAGTTTCAAGAGACAGAGAAAACATCAGAACCAGACATGGCAGGGACACTGGAACTGTCAGACCAGGAACTTAACCAACTATGACTAATATGCTAAGGGCTCTAACTGATAAAGTAGACAGCACGTAAGAACAGAGATAAAAATTCTAAGAAAGAACCAAAAAGAAATGCCAGAGATACAAAACGCGGTGGCAGAAATAACACAGGCCTTTGATGGGCTGATTAGGCTGAACATGGCCGAGGAAAAAGTCTCTGAGCTAGAGGATCTATCAATAGAATCCTTAAAAAATGAAAAGCAAAGAGAATAAAGACTGAAAAAACCCAGAACAAAATCACCGGCAACGTGGAACCACAAAAGGTGTATCGTACATTTAACGGGAACACCAGAAGGAGAAAAGAGAGCAGGTACAGAAGAAAGGTCTGAAACACCAAGGACTGAGAATTTCCCTCAAATCATGTCAGACGCGAAACCACGATCCAGGAAGCTCAGAGAACACGAGGCAGGATAAATACCGAGTCGCCTACACTCAGGCATCTCATCTTCAAACTGCAGAAAACCAAAGGAAAAAAACGTGGAAAGGGGACAGAGGGATAAAACACCTTACCTGCACAGAAACAAAGACAGGAAGTACACCTGTCCGCTCTCCAGAAGCCACGTGAGCAAGGACACAGTGAAATATTTAGTATTGAGAGAAACACCCACCAGCCCAGAACTCCATCCCCTGGGAATCACCCTCCAGAGGTGACCCAAACACTGGGAGAAAATGCTGCCAGGAGACCTGCCTGGAAGGAAATGCTCTTCAGAGAGAAGGAGAATGATTCGGTCGGAAACGGGGTCTACACAAAAGAACTCCAAAGAAGCGACAGTGAAATGAACACTTTTATGTTTCTTGCTCTTGATGGAGTCAGGAGAAAACTCGCCACGGCAACGACACGCCCACCTGTGCACTTGCCGCATCGACGACTCGCATACTCGCGTGCGTTTGTGCGGGTAAAGCGAATGCTAGCACGAGCACAGCGATGGGGCGCAGTGCCATCGTGGGGTGACAGAGGGTTGGGGGGCTGGTGCGGGCTGCCTGTGTAGACGTGGGTCAGCTGTAAACATGTACTGCGAACTCCAGAGCAACTAGTAAAAAAGCTGTTACTTTTTTTAAAAATAGGGATAACCGATATGATAAGAAAGGAAAAAGGGACCCTATGAAATGCCCAGTTAAAGCCACAGAAGGCCGGGCAACGAGCAGGAAATGGAGCAGATGTGGTAGGCGCCCACCCAGGACACCAAGAATCCACGTGACTATCAGTCAGAAGACACAGACGGTCACAGTGGACCAGACAAGACTCCTGTACGTGATGCCTACAAAATAATAATGCAGCTGAGCATCTCCTAAGAGTTTATTCATGGTTTGGCCACTGCTAGTCGCCTCTGTGCTTTTTCTTTTTTTTTTGCCTACTAGTTTGCATAACTCACTGCACGTAATAGGTACCATTCTTTTGTCAGTTATGTGGTTTAAACGTATTTACTCCCAGTCACTGCCATAGCTTTTTGGAAATTTATTTTTTACTTTTTTTTTTTTAACGTTTAATTTTTGAGAGAGAGAAAGAGAGATAGAGCATGAACGGGGTGGGTCAGAGAAAGAGGGAGACACAGAATCTGAAACAGGCTCCAGGCTCCGAGCTGTCAGCACAGAGCCCGACGCGGGGCTCGAACCCACAAACCGCGAGATCGTGACCTGAGCCGAAGTCGGACGCTTAGCCGACTGAGCCACCCAGGCGCCCCTATTTTTACTTTTTACAAAAATGTTTATGTTTTGAGAAGGAGGGAGAGAGCACGTGCACGTGCAAGCAAGCGAGCAAGGGAAGGACAGAGGGAGGCAGACAGAGAATCCGAAGCAGGCGCTGTGCTCAGAGCCCAACGCGGGGCCCAATCCCACAAACCGTGATACGACCTGAGCTGAAATCAAGAGCCGGATATTTAACCGGATGACCCACCCAGGTGAAACTCTTTTTGGAAATTTAAAAGAAATGTGATTTTGAGGAACATTAGATTTTTATTTTAAGTTTATAATCATTCTTTCCACGGCTGCATATTATGCAATTTTTGTTAGAGTTAAGAAATCTACCTTACTCCACTGTTATAAAAACGCTCCCTCTATATTTTTATTTTCCCTAAAAAATTGCTATTGACAATTAGACCTTCTAATTAATCAGGATTAACGTATTTAGCTGTTACTGGATAAAGATCCAATTTTTTCATAGATACCTATGGTCTCAGCACCACTCGATAAGTATCCCGTGACTTTCTTCCAGACTTCTGGGTTTCATTAGTTTTACATGAGTCCCACATAGCTGGGTACTAGTTAGTGGTCTGCTCACTTCACCTACACCAGCACAGTACCCGTGTTTGAAGAAAAGTGACACAGAATGGGTTTGTCCCCTATTCTCATTAAAAAAAAAAAAATATTGCTGGCAATTCTGGGTAACTTACATACAAATTTTAAGATCAAAATCTGTAAAAACACCAGGATTTTTATTTATAGTGCAATGAATTTACAGACTGAGCGATACCATCTAAAAATTAGCTCTCCCGGAGCACGTGGGTGGCTCAGTTGAGTGTCCGACTTTGGCTCAGGTCATGATCTCACAGTTCATGGGTTCAAGCCCTGCATCAGTCTCTACGCTGACAGCTCAGAGCCTGCAGCCTACTTCGGATTCTGTATGTCCCTCTGTCTCTGCCCCTCTCCCCACTCGTGCCCTGTCTCTCAAAAATAAACATTAGAAAACATTAAAAAAAAAAAAAAAAACCTCTCTCAGGGGCGCCTGGGTGGCTCAGTCAGTTGAGCACCGATTTCTGATTTCGGCTCAGGTCATGATCTTGAGGTTCGTGGCACAGAGCCCTGCGTCGAGCTCTGTGCCAACAGTGCAGAGCCTGCTTGGGACTCTCTTCCTCCCTCTCTGTCCCTCCCCCACTCGTGCGTGTGCACTCTCTCCCTCAAAATAAACACTTAAAAACAGAACGTACAATACCAATAAAACAAAAACTTCAATCAGGCAGGTCACAGAAATAGAAACACGTGCGAGCAGACGTGCACATCCACGGGCCCACGGGCCACACACACTCTGGGACACAGAGCGGCCGTGGGCACACGCTTGCTGCGTGTGCTGGGTCTGCGTGCACAGGGAGGCCCTCCTCCAGGGAGAGGCCTCCCAGGACTCCGGGGCCCACGCACCCTATGAAAGGGCTCTGGCTGTACCAGAGAGGGGCTGGGCTGCTCAATGGCCCCGGAGAGTCAGTTAATGCCCGATGCCACCTGCACCAAGGCCTTACTTAACTGGGCCCTCCTGTGGCACGTGGAGCTGTGCGGTGGCCACAGACCCCACAGGGGACCCAAACGGAGAACTCTTGGTGGACACGGCTGGCGGGCCCGGTGAGGGACAGAGCATGGCCGCCGGGCCCTGGTGGTCACGCGCACAGACGTCACCGCTACTGGTCACATCTGAGGAAAGGGCCAGCACCAGCGTCTTCTGCCATTCCCCCGTCCGAGGCTCTGGCTCTCTGCGTGCTGGCTAGACAGATGGCCCGTCAGGGTCAGCCCCGGGTTTGTCTGCTTCACCGTAAGCTCCCGAGTCTGTCGGTATCCGAGGCGTCTGCAGCCCGGGCGGAAGACAGTTACGCAGGCCGAGCCGCTCACCCTGAGAGGCCTGCTTGCAAGTTGGTCCTCGGCTGCGGCTGCCGGTTCAGGAGGGTCCTCGCTGCTCCCAGACCTGGCAGGAGTGGCCCCTGTGCCCAGACTGCTTGCACCAAGACGTGCTTATGCTCACACCTGCTTTCCCTCTAGAGTCCGGAGGCTGGTGTGTGCTCAGCGGAGGGTGCCCGAGAGCAGCCGCAACCCACACCCTGGGTGACAACGCTTCTTCACCTGTGCTGCAGCGGCTCGGGCGGGGAATCAAGCACCTCCCACGTGACGCCACGGCCGAGGACTCGGGAAGCCCCTCCTGTTCCCTCACACTTCGTGCCGGGAGCCTTTTCCCAGCGCTGATCTGCTGACCCGCGTCCTATCTCTGAGGAAAATCCCAGCTGTGAGGACGACTCCGCGCCCAGTCTTGGGTGTCCTTCGGCAAACCTTCCACCCTGGGAATGGTCCCGGGACCCTGACACGTATCCTCTTTCTCTTGTTCTAGAAACCTTTGACCCCCAGGACACCGGGCGATACCCTGTTTCATCCTCGTCTGCGCTCCGATCTCACCATCGCGCCGGGATGACCCCGAGCAGCCTCCCAGACTTGTGCGCCCGCGCCCCGAGGCACATCCGCTAACATCCCCAGGCCGCCACCCCGAGGCACAGACCGCATTCTGCTCGTGCCGCCCGGCGGAGGTGTGCTGTTAGGGTTATTACTTTTCGTTAATATTCCACTTGAGGGTGGAAGAGAGCTGCACAAACCCAGAGTCAGTCGCAACAGCAGCTAAATCCGGAAGCGGACCACCACCACCTCTAGCCTGACACGCAACGGGGGCCCCTGGGGTGCAGCCGGTGGAGCGTGCGACTCTCGGTTTCAGCTCAAGTCGCGATCGCACGGTTCGTGAGTTCAAGCCCCATGTGGGCCGATAGCAGGGAGCCTGCCTGGGCTTCTCTCCCTCTCTGCCCCTCCCCTGCTCACACGCTTACTCTCAAAATTAAAAAACGTTAAAAGAGAAACACACACACAAGCAACGATTTTACGTTCCTTCGTTTCTCAAAGCTGCTTTCGAGAGCAGTGCACGAGTGCACGAGCACGTGGCACCAAGCCCTCCCCCCCTCCGGCCGCACTGCCTCCCAGCCCTGGCTTCTCGGGGCGCCGGCATCCCGGTCGCACGGCAGGCCACGGGCACCCAGCCCCCGCACCCACCCTGGAGAGGCTGGCAGCCGAGGCCTGTCTGCTCTCTCCCTGCACCTCGGCGGAGAGGCCGGGAAATGCCGGACCCGCCTCACGCCTGAGGCCCAGCAAGAAACAGGGCTTCCGCACAGCTGGTGCGCCTTTTCCAGAGAGACTCGAGTAGTTTCTCCCGCGTTCGGGAACCTCCCGCTCATCGTCGTCAGGGGCTATGGCTCCAGAGCCCTCCGGTCCCAGAAGCCAGCCCCAAGACCCCTGCAACGTCACCTGCCGGGATGAGACCTGCCGCCCGCCCTGCCGGTGCCGCGGCCGCACGACACGCAGAGGATGACGGCCCGCGAGGTGAGCCACGTGGAGGGGCCCACGACACGGCGGCACCGTGTGAGGTCGCCCCTCATTGGAGGCGCGAGCGGAGAAGCGCCGGCAGACGGCAGGCGAGCCTGCAGGCCACAGGCGGCCCCGCCTGTCCTGTCTGGGCCCCCCAACCAGAACGTGAGCCACAGCAGCCGGACGGCTCCCGACCCCAGGGACAGACCCGGAGAGCTCCTTCGACAAGGCGTGGCCTGGGACACTGATCCACAGCCAGTAGAAATCAAGTCTCTCGTCGTTACATAAAGTCACATCGGGGACTGCGTGCGCGCTGCTATGTAACACAGTGCTCACACATGCACCACTCACACAGGTGTGCGCGTGCTCACGTAACGTGTGTGCGACTTTACCTGTGTCGTCCGCGGCTGGTGTGCGCACGCACAAGAACAGGGAAAGCCGAGGAGCCTCCACGCAATCAGACACACGTGGTAACTACAGAGAACAAGGGTCCCGACCCCCCGCCTGAGAACCAGCTCCCACGGATCATCCCCTGAAACCATCGGCACAGAGAAGCAGAGCCTCACGTGGACGCTGACACCCCTCAGCTGGCCTGCGGGGGGCAGCGTGCCGGAGACCCGGGCCTGTGAGGCTCCCGGGGAGCTCCCTAGGCATAGTGGAGATGCCTCCGGAGGACCTGGCAAACGCAGGCCATGTGTGCTGGCCACGAGGGCCTCGGGCCGGTGTCCAGGATGAGAGGGTAGCCCCCAGTTGTGCACATGTGCGCTCCCCTCAACAACCTGCTCACAAAGCGACTTGATTTACCCACACGCTCAAACCCAAGCAGCCCGGGTGGGCCTGCGGTCGTGAGGTGTCCTGGGCCCCTCCACTGTCCCCCTGGCTCCACGCCACGGAGGAGAAACCACACAAATGCGAGGGGCACTGTCCCGGAGCAAGGGAGGCGCTGAGGCTGGCGGCTCAGGTTCTCCAGGGAAAAGACCTCCCGGGGGCGAGAGTGGCAGGGCCCCGTGGCTTCGGGCACTCCCATGTGCCCCTCCGCGGCAGGGGTGGGAACGGGTGGCCGAGGCACCCCCATCGGGCAGCGCCACCCCCCCTGCCTGGGCCCACGAGGCTGATGGCACAGCCGGTGCCGATGGCATCACACGCTCACCAGCAGCCTCAAGTGCAGGTCCTGCCAGGTTTGGAGGCGGGACAGAGCCCAAAGGTCGGGAAACCCCTACTACAAAGAGACCACGTGCTGTCACTGTCATCTAGACGCCGTGCCCACGTGCCCTCACTCACTTGGCAACGGACTGGATGACCTTGGAGGAGGTGTCCTTGATGTTTGTGAAGAGGCGCTCGGTGCCCCCCCGCAGGATATCCAGGAGCCCGCCATAGGGCTGGTCGTACTCGGCAAGCGCCAGGCCTGGAAGCAAAGACAAGTCGGCTCAAGTCACAGCACGGCCTGGGGCTGGAGGCGGGGCCGCGAGAGGCGTAGGTGGGAGCCAGCTCCTGGGGAGACGGGAGAACCAGAACGGGCAGGGAGCCCTGCTTCCTGTCAAGCCCGACCATCAGCGCACAGTATCCGGGCACAGGAACGAAACCAGCCAAATGCTGCCTGAGCCTGGGGGGGAGCCCCGCCCTGCCCGGCACCCACAAAGTGCCGAGCCAGCTGCTCTGTCCCCAGGGCAGGAGCTGGGCCCCGTGAAGAGGAGCTGGTCCCTCTGGGCACACGTGGCCCTCCATTCCCGTCTCGGTGATGTCCCACCAGACCATTCCCAGCATGCACTGGATGCCAGCTGGGACCCTCCGGTGCACTAACTCACGCTGAGGGGACCAGCGAAGGGGAGGCAGCCTGGTGGACACAGACACCACAGACGCTTAGGGGAGGAAAGGGTGGGGAAGGATGAGGGGGGAGAACACGGGGTGGGCCGGACAGGGGGGAGGCCCGGTCATCCCAAGCCAGGCCACAGGCCACATGGTAGACCTTGGGCATGCCTGGGGCACGATTCTATCTTTTGCAGGGACAGGGATGCTGGCATAGAGCCCAGGCTCCTGACCACAGCTCCAAACGGGGGGCACCTGCAGGACACGGCGGCCTGGATGAGAACAGGGTGGTAGCAAAAGAAGGCAGTCCCTGAAACCCCAGGGCCTCAACGGTGGGGTCATCAAAGGGGGCTCGGGGGGGAGACGCCGGTGCGAAGAGACGAGCACGATCTACGACTGCATCTGTGCCGCGGGGGCCTCTCCGGCAGCCTCTGTGCGTAAAGCAGCAGCACCAGCTGCCAGACGGCCGGCCCGCGGCTGGGACGAGGCTGGACGACATGGCCCACACGTGAGATGTTTCTGTTGGTTTGTCACTAGGCAGTAGCTGGCCCAGCCCTGGCGAGGCACCACCGCTCGTGTGGTGTGAGCACATGTGAGGCCGGGTCGTCCCTTGGGGCCTTGAGAACCCCCCCCCCCCCGCCCCCCCCCCCCCATGGCAGATGAGGCAGCCCCACACACGGGACACTCAGGGAGGCACCCGGGGCCCAATGTGCACGGATATGGAGCGCCCAGGGCACGGGCCCTGCTGGCTGGCGGGGACAGCTGAAGGACCCAGGACTCCACGCCCCGAAGAATGAGAGGTGGGGGATGAGCAGGGGGGCCCGTGGCAGAGAAGCACGTCCTGGCATGGCCTTCCAGAGCTTTCCAAGGCATGGCCACACAGAGCTCAGGCTGAGGGCTTCTGTGGGGACACAGTTATGCCACTGCTGGGTACCCAACCCATCCTGATACACACTGGCCGAGGGGAGTAGAGGTCGCTCACCACACGTGACCTGAGCTATAGAAGGCCGCCGGCCTCACCTCCACTGCTGCCAGAGCCGACCCTCCGCCACCCCCCATCTGAGTCCCCACTCGGAGCCCTCCAGCCCCCCAGATCCTACCATGGCCGCTCTATTCCCCACACCCTCCTTCTGACGTACTTGTCCTCCTGGCTACTCTCTGCCCTTCAAGGCACGCCCTCCTCTACACGCCAAGAAGTGACTTACAGAGCGGCTGTGGGCCTCCGAGGCGGAGTGAGCCACGCGGGTGGGTGGCAGTGCCCGTGTGGCCACCGCCAGTTGTCACTCCATGCTACAGAGGACCGGTACTGCCCTGATGGTGTCGGGAGAGGACAGCTGATGCTCACGCCTCTTCCCCTGTCCCCTGTGGTCCTGAGTGTGTCAGTTCCATTGAGTCCTGGCGGTTCCGGGGAATCTGAACCTGAGGGTGGTCCTGGGGGCCCTGAACACATAGCCTGTGTTTTGCTGTCAGGTGCGCTGCACACAGCGGGAGCATGGTAACCCCAGGGGCAAACGGGGGGCGGGGGGGGCACAAGGCAGGGGGCACTCACCTCCACTGTAGCCACCGCTGCTGGAGCCCCCGAGGTGGGGAGGCCCTCGAGACGGGACAGCATTCCCATAGCCCCCATTCTGCTCTAGGAGCTGCAATGATTCCAAATGCAAATAATCAATCTCCAGAGGCCGGGGCCAGGGTTCAGGTGGCTCCTCCCCAAACAGAAAACCTTCAGATGCTGGCACAAGGTGCCTGTGGGCCCCACGTACGCTGGCCACCCAGTTAACCTAGCTCTCTCTACCTGACTTACTAAAACATCCAAGAGAACTTCCCGGACTCTGAACAGCCCAGCTGAACCAAAAGGCAGACCACACTGACAAGTGACCTGCCCATGTGCTGTTCTGGAGCCGACGTGCTCGGGCACACACCTAACACAGAGGAGGCAGCCGTGAACCTGCCCAACTCTGCAAGTGCTCCCTGCACGCCCACCGCACGCCAAGGCTCCACGGCGACGCAGGGCAGACGGCAGACCCTCGGGGCTGAGGCATCTTGTGTGGGGAGGTGCACCCAGACTCAGTCGGCTCGCGCCCTCTGGCTGCCACAGGAGCGGGGCAGCGGGCTGTGCACAGTGAGGCTCTTTCGCGAGCTGAGCCCGAGGCCAGTGTGGGGCTGGAGCCTCGAAGAGATTCGTGCAGCCCGGAGGCAAGGCGCTCGGCGCAGGCCTCCTGCCCAGCTCCCTTGGGGCGGCCTCAGCCTTCCTCAGCCTTCCTCAGTCTCAGGGAAGATGCAGTTTCTGCCGGTTACTTGTTTTATAAGTCACTCGGTAGTGTGCTTTAGGGTTTTTGGTGAAGCTTTACAAAATACGACCATCGAGGTGGAGTTTTACCACGTTAAACTCAGGAAATGAGGTATACGTGCTATCGTTTCTACTGAACGTGACGACATCTCGTCTTTCTTAGTGACCTAGGAGGGAATCGGTATTAACATCCTACAAGTTCCTGAAAACAACACACGTGCCGCCAAGTGGTAGGCAACTACCACTGTTAGGCCACGTCTCCTCTTCGCAAATTCTCTATTTGCTTTATCAATTTCTGGAAGAAACAGAACATCCCCTACCGTGACCCGATGCCTCCCACGACTCCCTGTAAACTAACGAATGCTGCTCGGTATCTCAGACACTGTGTTGTTACAGGCAGGTGAATGATACCCGCTTTCCTTTTAAAGTTCCTTTTCACAGCATCCTATTAAACCACACAGCCGAACACTTCGCATGCCTCCACTCTTGGGTTTCAGACTCGATTCCTACTCCCCCTCTCGAGGGGCTCTGTCTGCTGCGTGCGGCCCTGTGTGGCGGGATGCCTTTCCGTGGGGAGGACGGCCTCGCTGCACACTCGGCCCCTACGTAAGAGATTTAAGGTTTGCACGCGTGGGGCACAGGTCTCAGAAGCACTAGCATCAGGACACGCGCAGCAGTGGACCCACCAGGAGCTGCGTCTGTCCACGGGGAGCTCCCCAGGGGTGCGCACGCAGGCAGGCCTGCCCACCAATCAGACACCTCCCCATGCCGCCCGGGGCCCCTGCTCGCCTTTGGGGACGAGCACGTTTTCTGCGGGGCTACGTGGGCACTCTGGGCCGACCTGCTTTAGCGCCAGACTGCTCCCAGGCTCTCTCTGGACCGAACCCACTGCCCCCCCCCCTCGCCCCCGACGTTCCGTGGCCTTCTCCCCCTCACCCCGCTGTGACCTTCCGTGGCCTCCTCCTCACCTGTGCTCCTCACCACCTCTCGCCCTGGCCCCTGGGATGCAGGGAACCAGCCCAGGAGGTTAAGCACTGAGCACCAGGGCCCCACGCCCGGTTTACTCCCCTGGCTCCTATGATCAGGTGGGACGTTTCCCCTGTCACCCCGGCCTGTGGAGGCTCCATGGCACTCGTGAGCCCCCTCGGGGAGCCGTGTCTCTTGCCCTAGAGCAGGTGCGGCCTCTCACGGAAACGTCCTGAAAACACCCGTCAAGGCCCCTACCTCAGTGATGGGCGACTTGGGGTTCACATTCCTGGCGGCTGCAATCTCCTGGAGCTGGTTGACCAGTTCTGTGATGGACAGCCGCTCCTCGGGGTTGACCTTGAGCGTAGCGCCTAGGGCAGAGGCAGCTGAGCTCAGGTCACGGTCTGGGGTCAGCAGTGCCCACCCTCCCCGAGATCACAGACCCGAGGCCCCTCATTCCACTTATGGCACTGATTTCGCTTACAAGCGAGAGAGGGAAACATGACGAGAGAGCCACAGCGAAAACGGCACAAAGTTACCAGAACCGGCCACTCAAAGCACCGAGAATTCACAAGGGGGCTGAGCGCTAAGAAAAGCCCTGAGCAGAGCGGCTGCCACACAGCCATGAGGGGCAGGGGACAGCCGGGGCCCTGGATGTGACACAGGTCCCCGCACGCGGGACTTACGGATGAGGTCATGGAACACAGAGTACTGGGTGTCATCAGGAGGGATTGAGAACTTCCCGTTGACTATTCTAAGCTTTGCTCCGTCTTCAAATGGGTGCTGCCTGAAGCACAGCAGGTACAAGATGCAGCCCAGGGCCTGCAGGGGACAGGGGGCGTGGTGGGGGTGGGGGCTAGGAGGGGGTGTGGGGGAGGGGGCTGAGAAGCTAGGGGAGTGGGTTGGAGGGAGGGGTTGAGAGGGTGGGGGAGGGGGCTGAGGGGGGAGGGGGCTGAGGAGGTGGGGGCTGAGAGGGTGGGGGAGGGGGCGGGGCCCATCCAGCCAAAGGTCAAGGAGCTGGAGCCACACCCTGGTCTGAGTTCCAGGCACACCCAGCCCACTCTCTGCCCTCATCAGGCACAAACTATGGAGATCAGAGGAAGAACAAACAACAACAATCTTATTTTCTCAGCAAGAGGTCCTTTCAAAGGGAAAAGTTCCCACATTCAGGCACTTGGGACCCAGCAGGGCAGCTCGCTCGAGAGACCACTAGGGCAGAAAGGCAGGGAGCAGGCCTGCGGGTCCTGGGGGTCTGCCGCTGCCTGCTAGCCCTGTGGCCTCCGATGCGGGCACACTCGTGGCCCAGACTGAGCAGGGCACTCGGGACCCAGGGGAGGCCACGCCCTCGGCACCCAACGTCAGTCCCCCCATCAACCGCCTGTGTGTGCGTACGAGTGTCCCCCAGCCGACCGTGCTGAGGAGTACCTACTGGGGTGGAAAGGAGATGCGCGGTGAGTTTGACACCACAGGCTGCCACCATCCCAAGAAAAGGCTCCAGCGTGCAAATCCTACCGATTCACACGTTTTAGACGGGGTGGAGCCCGTCACACCCACGGCGAGGTCAGCACTGGAGGCGGCCTGGGAGGTCTGGGGCTGTCCCTGCTCGGAGAGGCCAGGGAAGGGGCAGGGTGCCTCGGCACTGGCGAGCGCAGCCCCGGGCCGCTCAGAGCTGCGCTCCCCAAGTTCCACACCCTGATGCTGGATGAAGGGGTCAGCGGACCCCAGGAGGAGCGCTACACCAGGCAGGAATGGCCACAGGGTTTCAGAAAGGTGAAGGGAGCGGGGTCGCCTAGGCGTCGGGGCCCGGCCCTCACTCTGGCCATGGCCAGACCGGCAAAAAGACCCAAGGCTGGGACTGGTCAGGCCGCACGAAGCCCCGGCTTCTCTGAAGGGGCTCTGCGCAGGGGGAGCTCAGGCCCAGGCCTGCAGGCGGCAGACGGGTCCGGGCACAAGGTGCCACCCCGGGACTCTGCAGCACGTGGACACTCCACCCAACCTACGCTTGGTTCCGCTCCACTAAGGGCAATCACGGTGGTTCTTGTGACAAGAAAAGGAGAAGAAAAAGAAGGGTGGCCAGAGGGACGGGGAGCGGAGTGGGCAGGCCAGAACCCCCGCCCAGAGGCACGGCTGCCCGGGCACACAGCCGTGCCGCCTCACCCAAATGTCTTGCTTTTCGCCGATGGGGAAGTTCGAGTACAAGTCCACGATCTCTGGCGTCCTATACATGGGTGTGGTGTTCCTGGTGATCTGAAGGGCAGACACAGACGTCTCAAAGGAAAGGCCACTCGTGAGCACCACTCGTCGTCCTGCGTCGATGTGGTGCTACTTCCCCAAATACCCCGCAGGACGTCTGTGAACGACGCTCACTCACACCCCGTTGTGTCCCACACAGGCGGCAGGCTGTTCAACTCCCTCCTCACCCCCACTGCCGCCCGTCTCCCGAGCGCCTCTGGTGCTCCTGATGCAGCCACGCACGCCAAGCATTCACTGCGGGCACCCTAGCTCGTGTGGGTGTGAGGAGAAGCAGGTGTCACCCACAGGAAGTCTGTCCAGAGCCGTGAGCTGGGTCGCTCGTGTCTCTGAGAGGAAGTGCTATTCTGAAAGAAGCCTCCTGACGGGATCTTGTGGACAAAGAACCTTCTCCAACGGGAGAGAGAACTAAACCAAATTTAGCTGGTTGGTTCAGGTTTTCACACGCAAGATCCTGAGACCCACGTATACAGGGCAGGACACGGGACCGAGGACGGGCTGGCAGCACATCCCGGGGGGAGAGCCACAGCCCACGGCGTGCGTCGCCGCACACGGCACACATGAACACCAGCCACGGGGCTACAGATTCCGCTGCCACGACCTCAGCCGGACAAGGAAACACAAACACGTGGCAAGTGTGACGGGCTGTTCTCCACCTGAAGCTGTTACTCCACGGCAACCCTCTGAAGAGGCCACGGGAGGGGTGCAGGTGAGGCCCGGGGTCAGAGCGCGTAAATCCTCGGGCGGACGCACCCGGCATGCCGCGAGGGAGGTGAAGCTGGGGGCACCACGCAGCCCAGACGTGGGGCGACAGGGACACCCACGCGGGACAAGTCGCCAAGCCGCACACTTAGGGTTCTGCGCCGCGGTGCCCGTCCGGCAAGCTCCCGTGGAAAGCCCTATTCTACGCCGGATTTGTTCACAGACCGGCCGCTGCG
Organism: Prionailurus viverrinus; assembly: GCF_022837055.1. Lineage (NCBI taxonomy): Eukaryota > Metazoa > Chordata > Mammalia > Carnivora > Felidae > Prionailurus > Prionailurus viverrinus. The sequence continues at coordinate 3,580,235 of NW_025927610.1, read as the reverse complement.
ATCCAGGCTCACACCCTGAGGAGACACGAGAACCCACGTGCGGGCCGCTCGGCATGCTGCCGCCTGTAAGCGTGCAGACGACAGGACACCGGACACGGCCTGACCGTGAGTACGCGGCACTGGCCAAAGAGACCCAGGTGCAGAGGGACCCATGCTCCTGACCCAGCACAGCCCACAAAGCATGAAAAGCAAACAGAAGCCAGGAGAGCGTGTGCAGCGTGAGGGGCGGGGAGCTGGGAGACGCGCGTCCGCGGGCCTATCCCTTCAGAAGAGACACGGCACCGCTTGCAGCTCAATTCTCCCGGAAGCCAGCAACCGCTCAAAAAGTCAAGTCAAGTCATTAAAAAGTAAGATGCAATCAAACGAGTAACTAAACCCCTTGGAAGGAGAGAGCGCAGATGCGAGGACTCGTCTACACAGCATCTGGGAGCACGTGCCTGGTCTGGGCTGTAGATCGGGGGAGGGGGGACACCCGAGGGCCACAGATCCACCCTGACTTCCTTCTGGGACATTCACGCTCTCTGGTGACACCAGAACTCTCGGACGTGCGCTGGAGTGGAGCGCAGGTGCACGTGGTGACGCTACTGGGCCCCTCGCTGGGAGAGGGGGACACACAGATGCGGGGTGGGGGGGCAAGAAGCCCACCGGACACACCAGAGCGGAGGCACTGGCACAGACGCGCGACCTGCCACAGGACATGCGTGGAGGTGTGCCCACACAGGCACGCACGCCCCGAGTGGTCTCCGGTGCCTCCCCCTCCCCCCGACCCCGAGCCGGCGGCTCTCCTCCAAGGTGGGCACGCACACGGCAGGGTCGGCCGGGCAGGCACCTGCTCAGCCCAGAACGCCCTCCTGCCCCGGCAAGTGGGCAGGGCTCCCAAGGGATGGGAGCCCGACAAAGAACATAGGGTCAAGTGGGAAGCGAATCTGGGGCATTTGAGGACGCACCACGAACCCTGAAAAAGACGGCACCCGCAAGTTCTCATAAAGAATAATCACAGGAGGTGCGGGGGGGCTCCTGCCAGGGTAGTGGGGCACACATGCCACCAGGGCACACAGCAGAGGCGGGAGGACAGGACAGGAAGCCAGAGCAAGCAGCTCGCCCCCCCATGGCCCCGCCCGGGAGACGGAGGCAACCAAGCAACCATCACCCAAAAACAGGTGTGCGTGAGACACAGTGGGTGTTCGCACACCTCCAAGGACCCACTGAGACCAGTGATGGAGACAGGACTCAGAGCCCATGAGGCGGTTACAAAACCACCCACCACACGGGACCGAGGGGCCCCCTCCCACGCTGCTATGCTGTTCCGTTCTGCCAGCCAAGCAACTGAAGGAGAGCGTTAAACGTATTCTTTTTGCCGGGAATGACTTCCTTAGGAACGCTCTCACGCACAAGCAGGAATGTGCTGGGTTGGGGTGATCCGACGTGCGTCCGATTCAGTAATGGAGCACAGTCAGTTCTAGGAACAGCCAGCAAGTCAGGAGCACCTGTGCTTTGACCCATGACACCCGGCCCAGGGACGGACTCCGTCCAGACAAGAGGTGCCCCGCTGGCCCACATCCCGTCCCCGACTCCTTCATGGCAGGCTTCCTCAGTGTCCCCGGCAGAGCACGGATGCAGCACCTGCCCTCCCCCGTCATTCTGTGTGGCTTCCTGTCTCCTGTGTTTGGCTTGTGTGGTTTCTGTGAGCTGCTTATCTAAGTACGAGCCCCTAGGGGAACGGCTCGGGGTGTCCAGCGGAGGGCGCACCAAAGAGCGCCCCAGGCCCCTCCCCCAGGCTGCACAGTCACATGTGCACGGGCTCTGTCCTGCTCTGGGCTGCCTGCTACCCACACGTGCTCAGGACAAACCTACCAATCTCCTGTGGGGTCTCCTGTGGGACCCGTGAGGGAGAGTTTTCAGTGATTTTTGATTTTTTTTTTTTAATAACCACATTTGGGACGGTGAGAAAGTTCTGTGGATGGACAGTGGGGATGGCTGACCAATGACGAATGTAGTTAATGCCACTGGAACGTGCACTTAAAAATGGTTAAATTATGGGGCGCCTGGGTGGCGCAGTCGGTTGAGCGTCCGACTTCAGCCAGTTCACGATCTCGCGGTCCGTGAGTTCGAGCCCTGCGTCGGGCTCTGGGCTGATGGCTCAGAGCCTGGAGCCTGTTTCCGATTCTGTGTCTCCCTCTCTCTCTGCCCCTCCCCCGTTCATGCTCTGTCTCTCTCTGTCCCAAAAATAAATAAAAAACATTGAAAAAAAAAAATTAAAAAAAAAAAAATGGTTAAATTAAATAAGATGGTAAATTTTATGTTGCGTGTTTTTTATCACAATACAAAAAAAAACCGCAATTAACAAAGGCCGTAAGAAGGTCTGGGATGAAGTGAGGGACGGAGACATGAGTAAGCCTCAAATTCGGCGTCTCCCGGCCCACACACGAGCCCGGGAGGCGAACGCCGGGATGTGGGACGGGCAGGCCGCGCGGCCGCAGCCAGAGCATCGGCGACTGCGGAGACCCAGGCCGAGCAGACCACAAAGGGCACCACGTGCCACACGACTCACCTCTTCTTCCACCAGGGCCCGCCTCTGGGCGCTCCAGCTGTAGTCCGGGTAATGCGAGATGGTCGTAGCACTGCCAAAGTCACACAGCTTGATGGTCCCCTGGTTACTGAGCAACAAGTTCTCCACCTGCAGAATCCCAGAGGGCGGTCAGGGGCTCGGGTGCTGAGACCCAGGCCTGGGGGCGCCTTCCTCCCGCAAAGGGGAAGAAACAGTATTTTAACCTCTCTCTGATCGAAGTCAGCACGTGTACCTTTGAAAACGGGGAACTCAGAAAAATAAAGTCACGACCAACCATAAATCAAAGACAACTCTAATCGATCATGTAAGGTATACAAACACACAAAAAACCTTTATAAAAGTCAGTTAGGGGCGCCTGGGGGGGCTCAGTCGGCTGAGTGTGCAACTCTTCATCTTGGCTCAGGTCTTGATCTCACAGTTCATGGTATCGAGCCCCGACAAGTCAGGCGCTGTGCTGATGGCACGAGGCCTGCTTTGGATTCTCCCTCTCTCTCCCTCTCTCTCTCTCTCTCTCTCTCTCTGCCCCTCCTGGCTTGCACATGCATGCTCTCTCAAAATAAAGAAACTACAAAAAAAAAAAAAAAAAAAAGAGGTGCCTGGGTGGTTTAGTTGGTTAAGCATCTGACTTCGGCTCAGCATGATCTCTCACAGTCTGTGAGTTCGAGCCCCACATCAGCTCTCCGCTTGTCGGCACAGAGCCCACTTCAGATCCTCCGTCCCCTACCTCTCTGTGCCTCTCTGCCACTTGCACACATTCTCAAGAAAAAAATTTAAATAAATTTAAAAAGTAAGTCAGTTAATTGGGTGCCTGGGTGGCTCAGTCAGTTGAGCCTCCGACTTCAGCTCAGGTCATGATCTCGTGGTTCATGAGTTCAAGCCCTATGTCGGGCTCTGTGCTGACAGCTCAGAGCCTGGAGCCTGTTTCAGATTCTGTGTCTCCCTCTCTGTCTGCCCCTTCTGTTCATGCTGTTTCTCTCAAAAATAAACACTAAAAAACATTTTAAAGATAATAAATCAGTTAAAAAATGAAAAAACTTAACACACCACTTCAAAATTACCAAATACATCAAGAACCTAGGAAAAAATTGAACAAAAGACACACAAAACACTTCCTATTCAAAAAACTCTAATTTTAAAGATTTCTTTTCTTATTTTAGAGAGAGAACCTGTGTGTATACACGAGAGTGGCAGGGGAGGGGGCCGAGGGAGGGGAAGGGCGGGGAGAGAGAGAAGAATCTTAGCAGGCTCCAAGATCAGCCCACAGCCCAGCCCGGGGCTCGATCCCACAACCCTGGGATCACGACCTGGGCAGAAATCGAGAGTCAGACACTTGACTGACTGAGCCACCCAGACACCCCTGGAAAACTATAAAAATTGAGACAAACTCTTAAAATCCAAACAGACAAGGGATCAGACCACACTCCTGACACGAAAGGCACGGGTGTGCGCAGCCACTCTAGAGCAGGCTCCCCAGCCGTGGTCCAGCCCCGCCTACCTCGACACAGCCCGCAAACTAAGAAAGGCTCTTACATATTTAAACGGTTGGTGGAAGAATCGAAAAAGACTGACATCTCCTAACACGGGTCCAGAAGCAGCTTTAGGGGCGTGGCCGCGCCTGGCTGTCCGTAGGGCTGCCTGCGCTGTTCAGGAAGGTTGGTGTGCAAAGCTGAAATGTTTGAAGTCGGGCCTTTTATAGGAAGTCTGTCAACTCACGCTCTGGGGGTGAGGTGGGATGGGGGTGGGGAACAGTCAAGGCAACTCACCAAATTCCAGAAAGTTTTTTGGGAGGAACCTAATTCAAAAAGTCACGTGGAGACGCAAAGAGCCAAAAAGAGCCACATGATCCCTAAGAAGTCAGGCCTTACTGTTAAGCTCTGTTAAACAAGGCAAAGGAGCACAGGGTCCAGGACCAACCAACAGCCCCACAGGACACCCGGCGAGTGCCAGGCCCGTGGCAAGGCGGCGATGAGGGAACAGGACGGCCATCCAGGCAAGGTGTTGGGAGAGCCAGGGGGCCACCCACGATGCGCCGAGGAAGACCCGCCCCTACGGGCAAAGGTGGACGCCAGGTCCCCCGGACAGCAAGCCTGGCAAGACGCCTCGGCAAGACACGGAAGCTCCACTGAAACCAGAGCATCCCATCGGAGACGCTGTGCACAGGGTGATGGTGCGAGCCACAGCGTGACCAGCGCGGGCTCTGATGAGCCAAAGTGAAAGGGACCCTTCCACAGGCGCCCCCACGGAGAACGTCCAAAGTACAACACGCTTGAAAAGATGCTCAACTTTGTTAGCAGAAGGAAAATCCAACTAGGACCACTTAAGCCACATCCACATGACCTGGGTCACGTAGCAAAGTGCGGGCACAGGGGCCGCCATGCGCTGCTGGAGAGGACTTCCAACAGAGGTGCAAGCGTCCACGGGCCAAAGCACAGACAAGGGCATCGGGGTTCAGAACAGCTCAGGAAGCGGACATCAGCCAAGTGCACAAGCACGAGCACATGCGTCCCCACGTGAGACGGACGGACCTGCAAACCATAATGCGAGCGAACAGCCCGGCACCGGCTACACTCCACAGCCCGCAGGCTTGGAAGGAGCCATGCACAAGAAGGGCACGCGTCCCCATGGTCTCTGCCATCCCCCGTGTCCCGCCTGCCCCTCCGCAGGGCGCCACACGGTGAGGTCCACGCACCGGCCACAGGGACACCTGCAGGGGGTCCCAGCACTGGGCGAACAGAGGGCGCTGAGAAGACAAGGGACGTCCAACCCGGGTTAAGCTCACAAGCGCTGATCCTTTACTGATTCTACCCTTCTAGATATCCCTTCCCTTAAAACAACTACGGACACACAAGCACCCGCATTAACACACAAAGCATGGGTCTTGATGCCCCGAAACAATCCACCAGCCCCCAGTCAGCTGAGGAAGGCCCATGCAGACAGCAGGGAAGGGCCGGCTGGTGTGCAGGGCAGCCGCGGCCCAGGCCCCTCCAGACACACCCCTGCAGCCCTGTGAGCGGGGTCCAGGGCGGTGGCCCCCACCTCACAGACCTTCTGTAACGGGGGCGCACGTGCCGACCACTCGGGCTGAGGGACAAAAGGAAAAGGTCAGGCTCGCCCAAGGTCAAATCTAAACAGAGACATCATTGCACAGACAGGGCGCCAGGGCCTCCGTGGGCACACGGCCCTGAGGAGGAGAGGGCGCTGTCCCAGACCAGCCGGGTCGGAGGCACGCTTTCCTCATACCTGAAAGCTGGCCACAGACAAGAGAGAACGCTAAGGGACTGTAAGGTTCTCCGGCAAAAACAACCTGTGCCAGCAAATAGGACACAGCGGGGGCCACCGCTCCCCCAAGAAGCGGTCGGAGTCAGGGTGTGAGCTTCGTGGACGTCAGGCAAATCTCACAAAGTCTTGAGTTTCCCAAAGACACAACAGGGGAGATAGAAACTAGGCCATTAAGCAGGAGAAGGCATTCGCAGCACAGACAACATGAAAAAGGCCGCCGTAAGAACAGAGGGAGGAGCTCCTGCTAACCAACAACCTGATGGACAGAAAACAGGAAAAAAAGCAAAAAGCAAGTTAACTGAAGAATAAGGCACTGACTGCAAACACCGCAAAAACCGTCTATCTCACGAATCACCAGGAAAAGGGAGAATCGGGACCGCGGTGCCCCTCGTCCCCAGCAGGCGGGCGGCTGCGAGTACGGCAGCCCCACGGTGCCCGGCCAAGGTGCGTCCGCACTCCTCGTGGTCCCTCGGCGGCACTGGTTGCCGCGGGACAGCGAGCCCTGTGGTGTCACGCCTGGGGACGGATGACCACAGGGCGAGGGCACGGACGACCCCGAGGGGCGGCAGCCTCCTCCCGGCTCCTGGGGGCGGACGGAAGGGAGCCTCAGCCGAGAGCATCCCCGGGCCGGCCGAAGGGCCGGCAGGGGGCATGATGGCCAAGCAGGTGGCATGAAACCACAGGACCAGGCCGCAGGAGGCCACAAAGCCAAATGACACAGAGAGAGGGCTCGGCGCCGCTTCAGGGGAGAAACTTCCAGAAACCCAGTTTGGCGTTAAGAAGCTCCTCCTTCTCTGGAAAAGCCATCGCACACTTCACTGCTGGCAAGCTGGCCATCCTGACCGGGGGCAGCGGGGCAGGCCCGCGAGACGGACCGGAGGCGGTACCTTGAGGTCTCTGTGGATGATGGGCGGCTTTTGTCTGTGCATGTGCTGCACGGCTCTGCACGTCTGATAGAATATCTTCAGAACAGTATCGCACGAGAGCGGACCTCTAGATTCAATTTTCTTTAAAAATTCCACCAGCTGCCCTAAAAGAGAAAATTAAACTCACATCACCATGGAGCCAGAAACGCTACACCCACCCCGGGCGGCCCCCCGGAGCCCACCGTGGCACTCGCGGGCGAGCGTCCGCCGCTCGGGCCCGGACACCCGGGAAACCCCGCGGAGGGACGTGAGGTTCAGGGACCGCCACCGGGATGCAACGAACTTACAGAGCCTCCGTGGGAACACCGCCGGCCGCGGCCACGTGGAACAACGGCCAGCGGTGCGCGCGGTACAAGGCAGCCCCCAAATTCACCACGGACTGCGTACCCCGCGCAGCCGGGCGCCGAGCGGCAGCTACAAGAGGAACGGCCCCAAACGTGTACGCGGAGCTCTCTCAACCACATCTAGCGAAGCGGCCACCCCGCTTCCTCAGGCAACAGGTCACCTGTCTGTGAGCACCACGTCCCAGTAAACGCACAGACTGCGTGTGGACGGGGGGCGGGGGGGGGGGGGAGGAGAAGGAGGCCACAGGCAGGCACGAGGTACTGGGCCGCACCCCAGTCCCGGACAGAGCCCTCCCTGGGCCGTTCCTCCCCGTCTCTGTAGCCCAGACACCTGCAGTCCTTGGACCCGGCACAGTGAAGCCGGGAAACTCCGGTGCGGGGCCAGCCGGCTCCGTCGCACGCGGGGTGAGAGCTTTCTCCGTGAGCACAGGCCATCTCCTCCCCGTCCCGCACGGAGCACCCACGTTCATGCCTCTGGCGCCTGCCTCCACAAGCTGCCCACACACCACATGCCTCGTATCCTACCCCTCCAACCCCATTCCCACCTGTGGCCCCTTCCCTGGAGCCTCTTCCGGAAGCCCACCCTCTCCTGGGCCCTGCACTGCTCCCTCCCTGCTCCAGGCCCCAGGCTGTCTCTCAGCCTTGTAGCTCCTTCAGTCTGCCGGCACACTGTTGAAGCAGAAGCAAGGTGGTTACCACCCCTACAGGCCTTATCTCTTGTGACATCCCCACACAGACTCCCCTCCAGCCACATGCCTCCTTTCTGTCCTGCCCCAGGACCTTCGCACATGCTGCACCCTCAGCTGGGACGGTTTTCCCGTCTCACCTCCTTTAGCTCCCGGTCTGCGCCATCACACCCTTTCCCTGGCCTCTTTCCTCAGTTTCGCACGGGACTACCCAACCATCACTGAGGACTCTGGTTAGGGTCTATTTGCTTTATCTGCTTGAGTCACTGAACCCCCGTGCCTGCATACAGTAGTGCCAACAGACACGATTCTCAACATGAACTAGATTCTAACTGCTCTGAACAGGCACAGCGCCTGGGGAGAAGTGTGGACTTCGTACACTCCCAAGGGGTTTGGATTCTTTTCATAACTGCATCACCTTTGCAACTTTCAGAACAGGGAATCACGGCTCAGGACCCGCACGTTCTTGCCCACTGACCCATCTGCCGTGGAGCCTCCACTCTGGTGATCCAGCCACGATTCCCCACACACGTCTGACCCTGCCCCGCCGGGGCCACTTCTGCTGTGGCTCTGCAAGGATCTGCCCTCTTTCCAGACCTGCACACCAGCCCGCCTGGCCCTCACTCCACCAGACCACCCCAGCGTTCCCCTCTCCCCCTGCCACACCTGCCTCCCACCCGCACCCTCAGGAGGGATGGGGGTGCCCTCCCTGTGATGCAGACAGGGCAGGCAGGGCACGGGCCCCACGAGGCATCGCAGAGGGTCCAAAGCAAGGGTGACACGTTGACCACCAAGCCGCCTGGAGTTATGGGAATGAGCCAGCCTGTGGCGGTGGGGATGGGGGGGGGGGGGGGGAGGGTGTCACAACGTCAGTTCACAGTTCACTGGCCTCTGGGACCAGCAAGAATTTAAAGGAAACTTTTTAAAAGTAACAATCCCCAATGTGGCAGGACAGCTGGAGAGGACACAGTGGAGGACAAGCGTGGGGAGCGAGGACCAGCGATGGGTGGGGGCTCGGTGAGCACGCATCCAGGCCCTCCCTCAGTGGGGCTGGCACCCACACCCCTCCCTGAGATCCCCTCCGCCCTCCGCCCCACCCTGCAAGCACCCCCAGCCTCTCACACTGCTCCCAGGCTGGCGGCCCATGCAGCACCACACCGAGGGCTGCACTCTGTGGGTTTGCCCCATCTTGGAACCACGCTGCCACCACCAGGCCCCACACCTGCTGCCTCTCATGGGAGGGACACTGGCGCTGGTGAACCCACAGCCTTCTAACACCCAGAATGAAAGTGACCCAGAAGCACTGAGCGCCCTGAAGATGAACAGAGGACTCGGTAAGCGAACCAGACGTGCCAGCTGTGGAACGCAGGACGAGGCACGGCCAGCATCAGCAGCGGGGCCCCCGGGGCAGAGGGAAGCTGCGTGCAGCCTCACGCGTACTGACTGGGGGTTCCACGTGGCACCCCCTACTCCACAACCCCGACCACAGGATCGCTGAGCTCGCAGCAGCTCCGTGCACCAACATCTGTGGTCAAGAAACGGTATGTATCACAAAGGGGGTGCTGGTTGGGGACGTTGCGGGATGGACCCAGGAGGCCCAGCAGAGCCTTCAGGAGAGAACAAGTAGGTGTTTGGGCGCGAGAAGATGCCCAATGCAGGAAGCCGCAAACCGCCATTTTTAGGAAAACCTCACTCCCCTACGCTTGAACAGGGACGTCCTGCCCCCAGATGGTTCCTCACCCTGGCTCCTGGCCACTGCTGGCCGTGCACACCACGCTCAACGCCTCTGCCCTCACGCCAGCTACAGCACCCGCCTTCTCCTCTTGCATCTCCACTCCTCCCCGCGCCTATGCTCACAGCCCCCGCCGTTCCCTTCCGTGAGTGCTCCTCTCGGCGCTCCTCTTGTGGGCACGGCGCTCGGCTGGGCCGCTTGCTCCCCTTGGCCTGTGGCCACGGGGCTGAGGCCTCTTGTCTCCCAGCACGCACTAGCGGTGACTAACAGGCAAGCGCACCCTGCTTATGACAGCCGATGGCTCCCGCCTCTGGCTCGACAGTCCTGGCCAGGCGTCTGCACCCACCCGGCCCCACAAGTCCCGCCTCCACTCTTCTCGGACAACTTGTGCTGTCTGGCGTCGCACATCAAGACCGTGAGCTCCAGCGGGCAGGCACTCGCCGGGCTCACTGCCGCCTCACCCGCAGAGCAGACGCTCCACGAGGGCGTGAGTCCTGACCCTCCCCGGGGCAGAGAGACTGCGCCCTGCCTGGGGGATCAGGCACGCCCCTCGCCCGCGCTCCCTTGGCACCATCCGCACACACTCACACGGCCACTCTGCCCCTACAGCTCTCTGGAAGGAGCCTGGGTCCCTCCTACTCCTGTGACGGAACTCAGGAGTCTAAGAACACGGGGAGTGCTTGACCTAGCAGGTCACGTGCCCTCAAAGGCCACGGCCGCAACCCCACCCTGTCCGTTACACCTGACCGCTCAACCATGTGACAATACTGCGGTCCAGACTCCAAGGAAACGTTACCTTTGCAGAGCTCGGTGAGCAGCAGGAACTCGGCCTGCCCCGTGTCCGACTCCTCCTTCCCTATGGATGCTGCAGAACAAAACTGGACAATATTGGGGTGGCCAGAAAGTTTTTTCTGCAGGTGTCTTGTTAAAGGAGAATGCGTAAGTCTGCACGTTTAAAAACAAATATACATGTGACATTAAGACACTAAAGTCAAAGTGTGGAATGAAATTACCTTACAGTCCCAGCACATCGGAGCAGAAAGACGGAGGGCAGTGGGGGGGGGGGGGGGGGGGGGGGGAGGGGGGGTGGCGAGAAAGGCAGGCGGCAGGGAGGAGGGAACGGAGAGGGAAGGTGGGGGTGAAAACCGCCACCACGCTGGCCACACGCACCTGACCACGGGCCAGGCAGGACAGCAGACAGAGGGCACGTGCGGGTGCAGGAGGCCACGGGTGTGAATGAGCCCGCCAAACCTCTGCAAGGCGAGAGCCCGCAGGCTCACGGTACACAGAGCTTCGAGAGAGAAAAGAGAACACATTCTGACAGCAGAGGGCAAGAGCCCAGCTGAGGGAGAACATGTGCCAGAGCTGAGAGCCCGCAAGAGAAGCGCCACAGACCCACGAGCCGTGCACAGAAACCTGACAGCCTGACTGCCGGGGGGAGGGGGAGGGACAGAGGGGCTGCTGACCAGGAGGGACACGGAGGCCCACTAGAACCAGGCCCAGCAAGGGTCCTGGCAAGAGCCGGAGCAGCGGGGCATGCCACACTCACTAAGGGGAAGACGGAAGGGCGGAGAGCAGGAAACAAATCCCGCGTGAGCACGGAGACCTCCCGGGCCGCAAAGCCACTGAACCTCTGACTGTTACCCTGGGAGCGAAGGAGGAGGAAGGAAACCTCCTACCAATACTCTACAGGCAGGTCCAGTGAAGGCGGGAGGCCAATTTTAGCGTGTCCGAAAGAGCAAGAGAGCGGCCCGGCGGCGGCGGGCGGCCACAACTCGACGCAGGCCTCCCCGCGTGACCGCACGTGCTCTCGTCCCGGGAAAAGGATACCATGAAACAAACTTCCTGAATGATGGCTCTGTTCTTTTCCTCTTCGTTAGACAATAACCTCTGTATCGGGAAATAAACACAAAGATTAAGGAGCGTTTATCTTTCTATTCTACACCCAGGAGAATAAATGCAACGCATCTAAAAGCCTAACCTGCTTACCTGTATCTTAACATCTGGCCTGTGTAAAACTTTGACAGAAGGTTAAGACCCTTGAAAATGCTCTTTTATGACCCAAGGACACAAGAAAAATGAAAAATAGGAGGCTCTCTCCAAAGAGGCTACGGCAAAGTTAGAAAATCAAGGAAAATGGGAGAAGACGCCGGCAGAGAAGCGGGCCTCTGTTCCGAACCTCCAAAGTCAGGCAGCCCCTCAGCAGCAGCCCTGGCACCGGCACCTGCACGGCCCCAGGAGGCCCCTGCCCCCCCAGCTGTGGACACAGAGTTCACAGCAGTGACTTTCAACCCCCTGCTATCTGTGGAACCCTCCTTCTGGCAGTCGGCACCGAGGTCGCCCCTCGCCACGAAGTCGGAAGCCACAGCTTAAAGTGTTCTGCAGCTGCTGATGGCCTCACCCTCAGAGGGAAAAAAAAGGACAGACTATTTAAAAAAAAAAAAAAAAAAGCAAACTAAATACTAGGGATGAATCTCCGGAAACTTAGAGATCTACTTAAAATGGCCCAAACCCCACACAAATGCCGCCCTCGTTACCTTCAAGGCGTACTCTCTGCCACTTCCCAGGTCTTGAGCCTCATACACAAACGCAAACCCTCCTGAAAATTAGAAAGACGTACAGGTCAGTTCAGTGCTCTGACTTCCCTTGACATTAAGCTTCAAAAATACGTTCACTAAGTGAAATACAAACCGGGCTTGTGGCCAGCAATTTGCTGCAGAAACGACCCTCGTTTATATGACGCTGTCTTTTAAATATCCCGCTTCGGGGACAGGAAGGAAATCAACACAGGAACAGAGATCAGTGGGGGAAAGAATGGAGAAAATCAACAACACCAAAGCTTCTGAAAGCCCACATTCTCTGAAAACAAGAAAATGAAACTGATAAATTCTAGATAAACTGATCACCGAGAGAGTGAGAGCAAGAAAGGAAAAATTAACACAGGAGCAACTACCCCCAGAACAGAAGGCCAGCACTGCCTTAATGCCCCAAAACGACTTTAAAGCACATCCGATATCACATGAACACAAAAAGTCCTTTTTTAAAATGTTTATTTATTTGGGGGGTGGGGGGTAAACGAGCAGGAAGGGGCAGAGAAGGGGACAGAGAATCCAAAGTGGGCTCCGTGCTGACAGCGCAGAGCCCGACGTGGGGCTCGAACTCACAAACCAGGAGATCGTGACCTGAGCTAAAGTCAGAGGCTTAACCAACTGAGCCACCCAGACGTCCCAACAAATTTTTAATTCTGGGTAAAGTAAAATTTCAGCGTATCAAACCCAACGATATATGAAGATAACACACTGCGACTAAGTAAGAGTTGATTAAACATTTGAAAATCCCTGTAGTTCTCTTGTTTTTAGGTTTCATTTGCTTAGCTTCTTCTAGCTCCCCACGGTGGAAAATTACATCATGACACTAAGAGCTATGAGCAGACACCCTATGATGCAGCAACTGCACTACAAGGTATTTATCCAAGGGATACAGGGATGCTGTTCCGAAGGGACACATGCACCCCAAGGTTTATAGCAGCACTACCGGCAATAGCCAAAGTATAGAAAGAGCCCAAGTGTCCATCGATGGATGAACGGATAAAGAAGATGTGGTATATATACATACATATATATATATATATATATATATATATATATATATACATATACACACAACGGAGTATTACTAGGCAATCAAAAAGAATGAAATCTTGCCATTTCCAACTACGTGGATGGAACGGGAGGGCATCGTGCTAAGTGAAATTAGTCAAAGAAGGACACAAATAGTGACATCACTCATATGAGGACTTTAAGAGACAAAACAGATGAACATAAGGGAAGGGAAGCAAAAATCACATAAAAACACGGAGGGGAACAAAACAGAAGAGACTCATAAATATGGAGAACAAACTGAGACTTGCTGGAGGGGTTGTGGGTGGGGGGATGGGCTAAATGGGGGATGGGCATTAAGGAGGGCACTTGCTGGGATGAGCACTGGGTGTTATATGTAGGGGATGAATCACTGGAATCTACTCCTGAAATCAATGTCGCACTATACGCTAACTAACTTGGATGTAAATTAAAAAATTTTTTTTTTAATTTTTTAAATAATAAAATAAAATAAGCAAAAGACACACAAAAACATTCCGCCCATGCAGGTGCATGGTCATCCTCCAGGAAGGTGCACCTGAAGGCACAATAAGGTATCAGTACACACCTGCTCGAATGATCAAATCAGAACACAGCACAAAACATTGGCAAGGCCACGGAGACACTGGGTGACTCTTTGTGGCCACAAACTCCACACGTTGAGCCCTAGCTCCCAGTGTCACTGGATGAGCAGACAGGGCGTTCAGGGAGGCAATTAAAGAAATGAGGTCATCATAGTGGGGCCCTGACCCAGCAGGACTGGGGTCTCTCTCCACCCATGTGCACAGACAAGGTGCCGTCTGCCGGCCAAGGGGACAGGCTGCCCGGGAAACCAACGCTGCCAGTGCCATGATCTGGGACAGGAGCCTCCGGAACTGAAAACATAAATTCTTGTCGTTTATGCCTTGAAACTGTGCTGCTGTGCCATGGCGGCCTGAGCAGACTACCACACTCGTCTGCTGCTGGTCAGAAGTGTAAGAGGACACAGCCGCTCTGGAAACAGGCTGGCAGGTCTAGACAACAAGGTCTGCAGCTACCGCACAAGTCGGTCATCTGCACTCTTAGCCACTCACTCCAGAAAAATAAGAACCTGAACACAAGTGTTTACAGCATCTTTATTTCTAACAGCCAAAACACATCTGGAAACAACCCAGACGTCCTTCAGTGGGGGAACGGTTAAAGAGACGGAGCCACCCACACCACGAATACCCTTCACCAATAAAAATGAGATCATGGACACAACCACCTGGGTGGATCTCCAGACACTAATAGCGAAAAGGGCCAATTCCAAAAGGATACACACACAATGTCAAAACTGTAGAGACAGAAACCTGATTAGCAGCTCCCAGCGTTAAGAACATAGGTTTTAAGGGGATGGAAACTTCTGTGTTTTTGACTCTACTGATGTCAAGACGCTGGTGGAGACACTGACTAGTTTTTCAAGTTGTTACCACTGAGGGAAATGGGCAAAATATGCTGGTGCCGGGGCGCCTGGGTGGCGCAGTCGGTTAAGCGTCCGACTTCAGCCAGGTCACGATCTCGCGGTCCGTGAGTTCGAGCCCCGCGTCGGGCTCTGGGCTGATGGCTCAGAGCCTGGAGCCTGTTTCCGATTTGTGTCTCCCTCTCTCTCTGCCCCTCCCCCATTCATGCTCTGTCTCTCTCTGTCCCCCAAAAAATAAATAAACGTTGAAAAAAAAAAATTAAAAAAAAAAAAATATGCTGGTGCCATTTCCTAAAACTACAAATAAATAAACCCACACTTTTCTCAAAATTGAAAGTTTTCATAAAAATATTACTGCTGAATAAAACATCTCGAGAAACGAAAGGGCAGGCATTGCTAAGACGCTGCTGTATGCATTCATTCTGAGTATGTTCTGGAATTGAGAGACAGGCACAGGTACCTCAACTGTCGGGGCCAGACCCTTGCCCCTCGAAGGCAGGCTGGCCAGGGACGGCAGCGACCCCATCCATGGCTTCCCTCCTCCTCCCCACATGCGTGCACGCATGTCTGTTATATAAAATGCACGACTTGCATCTGGAATAAAAAGCTCCCACAACTCCTGCCCGATGGGAAATGGACAAGACTTAGGCATTTCACACACACACACACACACACACACACACACACACACAGATATGTGACTGGTTAACAAGCAGGAGAAAAGTGTTCACACTATCATCAGATAAGTGTAAATCCCGTGCCAAGTAGACACCAGTGCACACACCTGTGGACACACACCAGTGCGCGCAGAGCTGAGGACGGGCACGCACACCCGAGGACACGCACCAGTGCGCACACACCCGAGGACGGGCACCAGCGCGCGCACAGCCGAGGACGGGCACGCACACCCGAGGACACGCACCAGCGCGCTGAGGACGGGCACCAGCGCGCGCACCTGATGACCGGCACGCACATCCAAGGACAAGCACCAGCGCGCACACACCCGAGGACGGGCACCAGCGCGCACACAGCCGAGGATGGGCACCAGCGCGCACAGCCGAGGACGGGCACGCACACCTGAGGACATGCACCAGCCCGCGCACACCGGAGGACGGGCACCAGAGCGCACATCGAGAACAGACAGAAAGAACTGAAATGACGTTAAAGAACACTGGCGAGGGTGTGGAGACGGGAGCCCGGGGCCTGCCGGCCAGAGTGCAAATCGGCGCAGCCCTGCTGGAAAGCGTTAGCCGTGTGCACGTAAAGTTCATCCTACATCCAACCCATACCCAAAGATCCCCCTCCTGGGCACTTTACACACTGCAGGCGAGTCAACAAACCTCAGAACCACACAGCTGGCCCAGAGGGGGCGCTCGAGGTGTGACGCCATGTGCATGACACTCTGGCAGAGAGGGGACTTGGAGCCAGTGGCTGGCTGGAGGCGGGGAAGGGGGCTGGGGGCCACGAGAGGCTTCCTGGGGTCACTCAGCTCTTCTCTATCTCTTCAGGTGGCTGGCTACACGGGTGTAAGCCTTCACCAAAGCAGTTCCATTCTGTAGATTTTTCTGCATGCCAATAATTTAAGTCGTTAGTTAAAAGAAACATAGGCATAGGACATCGATGCACCATTCCAGAAGAGGAACCCGAGTAAGCTAATAAGCACCGAAAAACGCACCAACTCGTAAATCAGAGAAAGGCAAATCCACACAAGCCCACACGGTGTCTGCCCATCACCATGAGGATGGTGTGGGGACACTGGGGTGTGGCAGGCCTCCATGTAAGGTGGCGAACTGGCGGGGAAGACCGTGAGCACCAGGAAAAGATACGACGGCACGAGGAACAATCCGGGAGATTCACCACGTTTTGTCAGCACTGTTTCTAAGAAACACTTTCACAAAAGGAACAGAATCCTGTTACCCACGTCACATCCTCACGTCGGCACCACACATCTTCGGGGTACGTGACTATGCAGAAATGACCGTGCAGACGGCGGGAGTCCACAGAGAGGAAGAGGCCGAGCCATGGAGAGACAGACAGCAGCCTTTCCCAAGGCAACCTCCCCTCCCCGGGTGACCTTCGGGGAGGGTGACCTCGTCCCACAATAGCCCCCCCCCCCGCCGTGACCCCTCCACCATGACTTCCCCCCAAGGTAACCCCTCCCACAGTGACCGCCCCCATGATGTCCCACTCCAGCCACCTGCACCTCAACAGAAAGAAACTGGAGAAGTTACACACGTCTGCTGCTGCAGTCGCCCAAGACACGGAGCAAAGGGCCTTGGCACTCGGCTCCCATCCTGGCTCCACAGCACCGCCCACTTCCATCTGCCTCAGACAGGTGCACTGCCCTTGCTTCCTTGACCTTGACGTCCTCTATGCCTCTCTCCCTTCAGGATGCACTCCACAGGCTGACCTGGGCCAACATGCAGGTGACCAGACACACTCGAGCAGATGCCAAGGAGGCCAGCCTCCCAGGGGCTCCCGGGCCCAAGTCCACCACTCACTGGCCAGAGGCTCTGGGAAGCTACTCCGGCCTTAGCTCAGCCACTGTCAGGCTCGCAGTCCATGTGAAGCACCGGGCACGGTGTCCACCAAATAGAGCTCCGTAAACAGTGTTACGCTGGTTATTATCATTTCACACTAGGTGTTCGTCACCATGGCTAAGGGGCTGATGACAAAGTCACCAAGTCGCAGGTGAAGAGGGTGCGGTAAGGGGAGCTGGGAGAGGGTGACTGATCAGACGCAAAATCGGACGACACCACCCTGAATACTAGCATCAGTGCCCAAGCTCTCACGGCAAAGACCTGGCCCCTCAGCACCCCTCCCCGGGTGAGAGTAGCCGTGGTGGGCGATGGAGAAGATGACCTGGAAGAAGGCCACCAAGCCGCAGGGCTCGGGGATCAGGCACGCTTCCTATGTGAAAAGAGCGACGAGCGATAAATGAATGTGCTGTGACCACTGATCGTCTTTTAAGGTCAAGGAAAACGTCTTCTGCCGTGGACGCCTGTAGAGCGTGTCCTGACCCAACAAGCGCTCCTCTCCCTCCATCACGCCAACCTCAGTGGTTCCTGACACCCCCAACCAAGAGTCCTGTCGCACAGCCCCATGACCGTCCCTGTGCCCTGCCGGTCCCCACACCGGCTGCAGACAAGGAGGCAGAGGAGTGGAGGGCTCACGGTGAGCGCGCACTGTGCCCTCACGGCTTCTCAAGCCAGCACCGACCCCAGAGAACACAAGGGACCCACGTTAGGTTTATCAAAGACCACTGATACCACGCGTGGCACACAGCGTTCCAGCAAACAGATGCTGACTGAAATTTCACGTAACATCCAACCAAACACACGTGACTAATTACGCATAAATGGCGGGGCGGCTCTGTGGCCTGGTTTCATCCTCAGAAGAGAAGCCCACACACCACCTCGTGTACCTCACTAGCAGTGCAGCCAGAGTGAAGCAGTCACGGGAGAGGTGGGCTCACCTTGCATGACAAAACCCTTGTCTTGGCTGTAGCCGTCACCTCTGTTACCTCTCTTTTTTAAATTCAATTTTTAATTTTTAGAGACAGAAAGAGAGAAAGCAAAAAGAGGGTATGTGAGCAGGGGAGAGAGAGGGAGAGAGAGGGTGGGAGAGAGGGGGAAGGGGGGGGCAGGGGGGAGGGGGAGGGAGAGGGAGGGGGGAGAGAGGGAGGGAGGGAGAAAGGGAGGGAGGGGGAGAGAGGGAGGGAGGGAGAGAGCGGGGAGGGGGAGAGAGAGGGGAGGGGGAGAGAGAGGGAGAGAGGGAGGGAGGGAGAGAGAGAGGGAGAGAGGGAGGGAGGGAGAGAGAGAGGGAGGGAGGGAAGGAGGGAGAGAGGGGGGAGGGGGGAGAGAGAGGGAGGGAGGGAGAGAGGGGAGGGAGACAATCTCAAGCAGGCTCCTCACTCAGCACAGAGCCCAACACAGGGCTTGATCCCATGGCCCCTAGAGTCAAAATCAAGAGTTGGGCGCTCAACCGACTGAGACACCCAGGTGCCCCGTTACCTCTTCTAACCGCAGGAAGCAAGCAAGAATGTGCAAAATCCAAAACAGGAGAACATAAAGATTGTACTCTAGAATCTGCTTGGACTCAGCATCTCTGACGCGGGTGTCATTCCCACTAACTTGTTTTATTGTTTTTTTAAATGAAAACTTAAAACCAACTTTCGAAAGGTTAGGAAGTTATCTGGCTCCAAGTTCTGTCCACAACCCATTTCATATCACAGATGCAAAAAACAATGCTTTCTCCCTAAACCATTGACAGCAAAATGTGATGTACCGTAAATTCACCTGGGGCAACACCTGACACGAACTGATATAGGGCTATTTAAAGACTTAATCCCCCACAGTGAGGATACTTATCTAAGTACAAACATCTGATTTGATTATTATTAAATACATTCCCAACTCCTGTAGAAATATACAGGATATACAGGATGTCTATTATCTTCTGAACCCTAAACAATTCTAAAGTTGTCAACATCTGTACCCAAGGGACTGAGTTTGGAACTCCCCACGTTTACACAGGACAGCAAGAACTCCCGTGTTCCAAGGCTGATGTTTTACATGAAAGACTTGACACGAGTTTCTCAACATTTCAGTTCCGAAAGAGGCTTCACAACTTTAAAGGCTACACGCCAGCTGTTACATGTATAAAAAGGAAATCTACAGCTCGTAATTGTACTGGTTATGTTTATCTTCCGACTTGTCTAGATAGCAAAGGGAGTGCGTTCTTTTGCACAACCACATCGGCTGGTCCCATTTCCTTATTCTGCGTCCCGGTGTTAAACAACTTAAATGGTGACAGCTTCCTGCTCCACAAGAGCCACCTCCCGGCTCTGATTACCCCTCCCCCTCCCCCACCCCCACCCCCACGGCACATTCTCTCCCCTCTCACCTCAGTTTGGCCCTCTGGACCCCTCACCACTGCCTGTCCTGTCCCAACAATCCTCCAGGGCTCTGCGGTCCTGTCATTAGAGGGTGTGTCTAATTTTAAGTTCCAGGAGGCAAAAACCACCTACTGTCCACTATGGATTTCTTAAAAAACAAGACAATTGTCTGGTATTTTCAGAATAAATGAATGGATGTGAGGGAACTCTCATTCTAACAGATAGCACCCCTCAGAATGTTAATAGAGGTTCTGGCCTCACCTCTGAAGACCTCGGGTTGCTGTTTTTTTTGTTTGCTTTTTTTTTTTTTTTTTTTACCAAATCACACCCAAAATCTGTTGCTTTTTTTACCCACGTGGAAAAACAGCGTGTGCTGATGCTGCAGCCAGAACATCCCCTCAGGCCTTTAGGAATAAGGTGAACGGTCAGCTGGTGTGGTTTCCTACCTCAAACTGAGCATAAACGGAAGTAGGGGTGGCCACGTGACAAGCTGAACCCGAGGTCCGGAGAGCTACCGGACAGGTGGGCTCTCTCGCCCTGTACCACTCCCTCGCCCCGTGTTAATTCAGGGAAATGCCGTTCTGTTTCAGTACCAGCCCCAAAGACAACTGTGTTTAGCCATTAAGCATCCCAGCTAGCAAAATGTGACATACCCCTGTGGGCGCCCCCGACAAAATGTAAGGAAAATCCAGAAGAGAGAATGGGATCACATCGACGTTGGCAATAGTCTCTGTGTGAGGAAGAGAAAGGACATCAGGAAGCTGGAAACCGCAGGCAGAAACAAAGATGACTAAAGAATGGCCCGGAAATCTCTCCGTGCCTGACGAGTCCAGCCTGCAAGGTTCCATACAGCTCACAACTGCTGGCATGCCCGAGTTTACACGGACTCACAAACAGAGATCAGGGCAAAGTGAAGCTCAGGTGGCAAGAGGAGGGAGCTAGGCTGTGGGTCACAGCACCGTCTACGCCAACATCCAAGGAAGTCAGGACTGCAGCCATCCTCACCAAGCTGCACGAGCACCCACGCCCAGGACCCTGAGAATCGAGGGGAGCTGGCCCGATGTCCGGAGATCCAGTGCTGTTCCGCCGCCCCCCGCCCAATGGCCCAAGATGTGGCGGGAAGGGCCATGACTCCCATGGGTTCCCTTCCTTCTGCCTCCACTGTGGCCCCTCACCTGCTCACCACCCCCTCCCCGCTGCCACGGCCTTAACTCCGGCCGCAGGCCAGCCCCACACCTGCTCTGACTGCCACGCCTCCCACAAGGAAGTGCCCGGCCCTACGCCGGGCCTCACTCACCTTCCGCAGTTGCTCCGGGTCGGCCTCACCCTCTCCCCCCGCGGCGACCCTCCCCCATCCCCCGCCGCGCCGGGCCGACCCGCACCGGAATCAGCCTGACCCCGCCCCCTCCGGGCCGGCCCCGCGCCCGTCCGCCCCCACGCTGCCCCCCCCCCCCGCCCCGGCGCCGGGCGCCCGCGCCCCCCGGCCCGGGCCTCACCCTCGGCCAGGACCCGCCGCACCCGCAGCCGCAGTTCGCCCAGCTCCACCGTCTGCCCCACGAAGTCGGTCTGGTCGCGGCCGGCAGCACCGCCCAGAGAGCCCGGGCCCGCCAGGAAGTCCAGCGCAGACTGCAGCAGCGACATGGCTACGGCCCCGCGGCGGGCGCCGGAGCGGGGAGCTCGGGGTGCAGCTGCGTCCGGGTCCGCTCAGCAACCGCCGGCCCCGAGCCGCACCATCTTCCGCCCCGACGCCGTGACGTAGGCCCGCGGGGGGGCGCGTCGCGGCCCGGAAAGACGCCAGCGCCTCACTTCCGCCGCGCCGGGCGTCGGCGCGCGCGCGCGGAGCGCTGGTGGCAGAGCGCGCCTGCGCGGCGCCGCGGGTCTCGTGAGGGGCCGGCGACCGTCCGGCTCGGGCGCCTCGCCGACCGGAGCGCAGACGCGCGTGACCGTGGCCGCGGCGACCGAGCGCAGGTAGTCCGGCTGCGGGCCCGGGCCCTGACGGTTCCCCACTCCCACGCGGTCGTTTCTGCGGAGGCTGCTTCTCGGGGCGCCCTGGCTTGAGTGAGCGCGGCCGCCCCCTGGGTGGCCAGTCCCGTGGGGGTGCGCGGCGCGCGCGAGGGGCTTGCGGGCCGCGGGCGGGTGTCGGGAACGCTCGAGCGACGTTTCGTTCTGCCTCTTGGAGGTGGAAATCTCCCGCGGCGTGTCGTGAGTACGATTGCGAGCCCCGGGCACGCTCCTGGCTGGCCGTGGCGGGGAGTCCACAGTAAGTGTCTTTTTTTTTTAAATGAGGTGGTTGCTACCAGAAGACTGAAAAACTTAAGTTAAACACACGCACACGCGCGCGCGCGCGCAACAGTTTGCCAGCTTCTGTAGGCAAATCCGGTCTGGCAGCCTTGGACCCAGACCCCGAGTGTCACCACTCACCCAGAGCTGCCCCCTGAGGTAAGACACCAGCGTTTGCCTGGCCCGCTTGGCTCTTTGTGTCACCTGGCTGGTTCGTGGAGGCGTTGAAGGTTGCAGCCCCCTCTGTGTTCATCGTCAGCCTGGAAGCCGTGTCTCCGTTCTCTGCGATTTCAAGTTACTAAAATTGTGTTTCCAGACGAACGGGGCTCAGGGGCTTAGTTCACACCGTGCCGGCCTGTACGTAGTGGCTTTTTTTTGTTTTGTTTTGTTTTTTTAATGTTTACTTGTTTTTGAGACAGAGACAGAGCATGAGCAGGGAAGGGGCAGAGAGAGAGAGAGAGAGAGAGACAGAATGTGAAGCAGGCTCCAGGCCCCGAGCTGTCAGCACAGAGCCCGACGCGGGGCTCGAACTCACGAACTGTGAGATCACGACCTAAGCCGAAGTCGGCCGCTTAACCGACTGAGCCACCCAGGCGCCCCTGTAGTGGCTTATTTTAACGCTCCTGCGGGACCTCGGACAAGAAGGCACCACATGGTCGCTCCCCGCCCTGCGGCCTGTTTCTGGGCACGGGAAACATGCCCGACGGTATCGTTACTTGGCCAAGGCCGACGGGTGTTGCCGCTAGGATTCCACCCACGTCGTGGCTTTTCCACCCAGGGCGTTTGTCTGGTGGCGGATCGCGAGGGTCGGGCTCAGGAAAGCAACCTCGCGAGGGACAGGTGCTGGGACGTCCTCGGCTCGTCGCTGGCAGTTGGCGGTCTTAAGAGCTGAAGGGAGCAGAGCCGTAGGCAGGGAGAAAGGTGTTAGAACATTCAGAGCACAGACCAGCCTGTGGGCAAGGAGCCGCCAGGGACGCGGGGAGAAAACCGCAGGCAGGAGCGTTGTGTCATGGGAGTCACGGAAAGACGTCTCCAGGGGCAAAAAGCCATTTAAAAGTCAAATAGAAAAACACAAGACTTCCACCGGGTTTAGCAACGATGAGGTGATCTTGGTGATGGTGTCAGGAATGGCTTCGGTGGACTCTTGGGGTGGAAGCTGCAGGTCACGATAGGTGCAGGGAAAAAGAAACGAGTGAGGTGAAGAGGGGTGGAGAGTGGAGGCGACTCCAGAAGTGGGGGTGGGGGGCCTTCAGATGGGAGACCCTCGAGCTGCTGGAAGCTGGCGGGAGGGAGTCAGCGGAGGAAGTTTGCTGGTGCAGAGGAAGGGGAATAATGAAGAAAGCCCTCCAGAAGGTAGGAGGGGAAGGACGTCCAGAACGTAGGGCCGTAAGAAGACACTTTGCATTGTGGACACAGGTGACAGCGTAGGTGATAAACGCTACGTGTTTGTCGCCAGTGAAGGGATTCTCCGATGGCTTCTGTTCTCATGAACGAGGAAGACTAGACGCCTACGGAAAAGGAGAAGGGAGGTGAGAGAGCTGAGGTTTGAGCATCGTGGAAAAGATCCAACAGAGCTGCTGGGGTAACCCTAGGACACAAGTCACTGGAAAGCTGAGAGTTCGAGGGTTCCTTTGAATTTGGAGGCCATGAGTCGATCCTCACGTGACCTAGGATCAGGTGGAGATTTCTAGATGATGGAATTGTCCTGGAGACCACCGTTTGCTCAGACTGGTTATTTCGGGAATTCTTGCAGAGCACCTCGATACACTGACACTGCACAGGCACTGTAGTGACAACAGTTAACCTGTCTCCACGCCACGCTTCCCTCCTGGGCTCTCAGGCACCTGTCGCTCCACATCTCCCCTCACACCCGTGTCTAAAACTGAATTTGTGTCTTCATCTGCAAGCCTATTTCTCTGTAGATTTCACAACAAAGAATACTGTCCGAAATCAAGAGGATCATTTCATGGGGCTCCTGGGTGTCTCAGTCAGTTGAGCGTCCGACTTTGGCTCAGGTCAGGGTCTTACGGTTTGTGGGTTTGAGTCCCGCGTCGGGCTCTGTGCTGACAGCTCAGAGCCTGGAGTCTGCTTCCGATTCTGTGTCTCCCTCTCTCTCGGCCCCCTCCCCCACTCACTCTCTGTCTCTCTCTCAAAAATAAACATTAAAAAAAGAACTCTTTTGGGGCTCCTGGGTGGCTCAGTCGGTTGAGCGTCCGACTTCAGCTCAGGTCATGATCTCACGGTTTGTGAGTTCGGGCCCCTCCTCAAGCTCACTGCTGTCAGCTTGTCAGCACAGAGCCCGCCTCGGATCCTCTGTCCCCCTCTCTCTGCCCCTTCCCTGCTTGCGCTGTCCCAGACTAAATAAATATTAAGAAAAAAAAACTCTTTAAAAAAAGAGGATCGTGTCATAATGATGAACTGGTACATTCATCAAAAAGACATAATAACCCTAAACAGTTCTGCATCTAATAATAAAACTTTACTTGAAGCAAAACCAGATTTTTTTTTTTAACAAAACCCAACTGTAAATTTAAGTTGTAGATTGTAGCTGGCGATTTCAATACCCTTATCTTAATAAATGATAGAACAAGTACCAGAAAATCACCAAGAATATAGTTGAATGATACCATCAGCCAACTCGACCTAATGGACATTTGTAGAACACTTTACACAATACCAGCAAAATATACATTTTCAAGTGTGTATGTGAAGAACATTTACCAAGATGGATAATATTCTGGGCTACAAAACAAGTATGTTCTGGGGCACCTGGGTGGCTCAGTCGGTTCAGCATCCGACTTCAGCTCAGGTCATGATCTCACAGTTTGTGAGTTCAAGCCTCACATCGGGCTCGCTGCTGTCAGCCTGTCAGCTCAGAGCCCACTTCAGATCCTCTGTCCCGCCCCCCACTTGTACTCTCCTCCAAAATACTTTAAAAAAGAAATTATGTTCTATGACCACAATGAAATTAAGTTAGACATCAGTAATAGATATCTGGAAAACCTGAATATTTAGAAGCTAATAACTCATTTCTAAATTACCCATGGGTCAAAGGAGAAATCAGAAGGAAAATTAGAATTTTGAAGTGAATGAAAATAAACGTGCAGCATTTTAAAATTTGTGGAATGTGGCCAAACCGCGACTAGAAGATAGTTCTCAAACCAATAATTTCAGCATTCATCTTAAAAAACAGGAATAATAAGCAAATGAAATCCAAAGCAAGTACAAAAAGGGAAATAATAAATGTCAGAGTGGAAACCAATGAAATAGAAAACAAAAACAGAGAAAATCACTGAAAGCAAAAGCTGATTATTTGAGAAGATCAACACAATAGAGAAATCCCTGGTCATATGGAACCAGAAAAAGAACAGACAAATATTAATAGCATGAATAAGAGAAACGATGACAGAGGAGCTCCTGGGTGGCTGAGCTCCTGGGTGGCTCAGTTGCTTAAGCATCTGACTTCAGCTCAGGTCATGATCTCACGCTTTATGACTTCGAGCCCCTGCTTCGGGGAGTAACAGAAAGAGGGAGAGGGAATCCCAAGCGGGCTCTGCACTGTCAGTGCGGACGCCGATGCGGGGCTCAAACTCACAAACATGACCCGAGCCAAAACCAAGAGTCAGACGCTTAACTGACTGAGCTACCCAGGTGCCCCTTAAAACACTTTGTAGCACTGGGTCATGATCTCACCATTTGTGAGACTGAGCCCCACATCAGACTCTGAGCTGACAGAGTGGAACCTGCTTGGGATTCTCTCTCTCCCTTTCTGCCCTTCCCTGCTTGTGTGTATACTCTCTTGAGCAGGTGTTCTATCTCAAACTTAATAAAACATTTTTTAGCAAGTTGAATCCCAACACTATGAAAAGAATATTGCATCGTGACTAAGTGAGGTTTTTCCCAGGAATGCGAAGTTAGCTTAGCATTTGGAGATTGATCAATATAATTTACACTATGAACAGTTAAAAAGACTACATGGATCATCTTAATAGACACAGAATAAAACATGATAAAACCCAACATCCATTCCGGTTTAAAAAAAAAAAAACCTGCTAGCATACTAGGAATGAAATGAAACTTCCTCAACGTAATAAAAGCAGTTATGAAAAACCTATAGCTGGTGTATAGAATGATGGAAGACTGGACCCGAACAAGCCAAAGTTCTCAGGTCTCACCACTTCTGTTCAATATCGTGCTAGATATTCTAGCCAGCGTATTGGAGCAAGAAAAAGCTTCCAGACTGAAAATAATGAGTAAGTTTATTTAGGAAGGTGACACGATCATTCACATTCACTTGCCAACCTTGGTACTATTGACAGATGATTCCTTGTTGGGGTGAAGATGTGCCATTGTCTAGTGCATTGTTGGACATTTAGCAGCACCCTATCTCTATCCCCTAGATACCGTTAATACACGGCACTCGTCACAACCAGAGATGCTTCCAGACATTGCCAAATGTTCCTTGAGGGCACTGTCACCCTCAGGAGGGTGGGATCTACAGAAAGCTACTAGAACTAGTGAGTTCAGCAAGGTTGCAGGGTGCAAGATTAATATGCAAAAGATAAGTCACGTTATTTCTAGGTAACTGGCAACAAATATGGGAAGTTGAAGTTAGGGGGAAATGCCATTTACAACAGCATCAAAAAATACTAAATGCTGGGGTTCCTGGCTGGCTCAGTCAGAAGAGAGTGCGACTCTTCATCTCAGGGTCATGGGTTTGAGCCCAATTTTGAGTATAGAGATTACTTAAGTAAATAATATTAAAAGTATATTTAGAAAATGTATTAAATGCTTGGGATAAATCTGAAAAAAGATACACAAGACTTGTGCACTGAAAACTAAAAAACTTGACTGAGAAAGACCTTAATAAATGGAGAGTATACCATATTCATAAACTGGGAGATTCAGTATTGTTCAGACTGATTCTTCTCAGATTGATTATAGATTCAGTGTAATTGCTGTCGGAATCCCATCAGACTTCTTGTAAAGATTGGCACACTGCTTCTAAAATTCATTTGGAACTGCAGAGGAGGGAGAATAGTCAAGTTTGAACCTTTGTTCAAATCTTGTGACTTTTTTTTTTAATGTTTTTATTTTTGAGAGACAGAGACAGAGCATGAGCAGGGGAGGGGCAGAGAGAGAGAGGGAGACACAGAATCCGAAGCAGGCTCCAGGCTCTCAGCTGGCAGCACAGAGCCCGATGCGGGGCTTTGAACCCATGAACCACGAGATCATGACCTGAGCCAAAGTCAGATGCTTTAACCGACTGAGCCACCCAAGCGCCCCTCAAATCATGTGACTTTCATTGCCTAACTTCAATACTGTTTATAAAGCCACAGTAATCAAAGTAGTGTGGTGTTAAGATACGTAAGTAGGTCAGGGGCGCCTGGGTGGCTCAGTCGGTTGAGCGTCCGACTTCGGCTCAGGTCACGATCTCGCGGTCCGCAAGTTCGAGCCCCGCGTCGGGCTCTGGGCTGATGGCTCAGAGCCTGGAGCTTGCTTCCGATTCTGTGTCTCCCTCTCTCTCTGCCCCTCCCCCGTTCACGCTGTCTCTCTCTCTGTCTCAAAAATAAATAAACGTTAAAAAAAAATTTTTTAAAAAAGATACGTAAGTAGGTCAATGCAACAGAATAGTCAGAAATTGGCCCACAAGTGTATATAAGGTCGATTGATTTTTTAAGATGTTTATTTATTTTGAAGGGAGAGGGGCAGAGAGCAAATCTCAAGGAGGCTTCCTGCTCCACGCAGGGCTCCACACGGGGCTCGATCTCATGACTACGAGATGACAACCTGAGCCAATGTCAAGTTGGATGCTCAACTGACAAAGCCCCCCAGGTGCCCCAAGGTCAATTGATTTTTGATAAAGGAATAAAAGTAATTGAAGGAAAGGGAGTCTTTTCAAAAAATGATGCTGAAAAACTTGGATATTGTATGTTAAAAATTGTTAATCCGTTATCTTGCATTATGCAAAAATTAACTCAAAGCGTCATAAATCTAAATGTAAAACCTGAAACCATGAAATTTCTAAAAAGATGTATGAGAATTTTTATACGATACTAAAGCACAGTTGAAACAGTTAACCTGGACTTAATCAAAATTAAAAAGTTCAAAATATAGTGAAGACGTTCTTAAGTAGGTGAACGCAGTCAGACTGAGAAGGCCCCACAGTGTATGGTTCCAACTACAGGACACTCTGGAAAAGGGAAAACTATGGGGACAAAAAAGATGGGTGGTTGCCAGGGGCTTCTGGGGCAGGGAGGGATGACTGGGGCAGGACAGGATTTCCAGGGCAGTGAAGCTTCTGAATGGTGCTATAATGGTGGATACAAGTCCTATGTGGTCAAAACCCGTAGAACTGCGACACGAAGTGAGCCCCATTGTGAGGTATGCACTTAGGCTGCTGGGGTGTCAGTATCGGCTCATCAGCTGCACCAGCTGCACCAGCTGCACCGCGCGAATGGGAGATGTTAATAACGGGAAACTGGAGGGGGGGTGATGAGGGCATATATGGGAACTCTGCTCTCCGCTCAACTTCTCTACAAATCTAAAACTACTCAAAAACACAGCCCATGAGGAGCACCCAGCTGGCTCAGTCTGTGGAGCCTGTGACTCTTGATCTTAGGGTCGTGAGTTCAAGCCCCACATTGCATGTGGAGTGTACTTAAATATGTTTTTAAGTAACCTATAAATTTAATACATATATGTAAACATATATAAATACATGTGTGTGTGGATAGTGTCATGAGAGTGAAAAGACCACCCAGAACGGAGAAAGTATTTACAAATCACAGAATGGACTTGCATCCGGAATGCATAAACTTTACCTACATCTTGCATACGTGCGTGCATACGTGTGGATATACCCAGAGCGTATATATACAGCAGACATATAAGGAAAGCACATAATCTGTGCATAATCTTCACGGTAATTTCTGCACTCCTGAACAGGCACACACGAGTCTGGGATTTAGTCCTAACGTACTTCAGGTGCTTCTTCTAGTTTGAGTTTGGTGCTCCAACCTTACCAAACTCTGCACTTGGCTGCACACCAAGCTGTCCCCCGTTCCTTTTTGTCTTTCAATAATTCTTACAGCATTGTTTGAGGATTAAAAGCTTCTACATACAAAGTACATGGGACAACTCTTGGCACATAGTAATTGATAAATGTCACTTACTCTCATTGTTGTCATTTGTCATCAATATTTGCAGACTCAGCTCTAGCATGTCCCATTCTGCGAGCTTTCCCAGACTCCATGCTCCCATGGCACCCTAATGTGCTCGTCTCCTGCCCTGTTGGCTGATTGTCCTTTTTATCTCTGCCTGCAGCGCTTAGCACAGTGCATAATGCCCTACAGGGCTGTAAGCCTTCAGTTACCTCCTATCACATGAAATTTCAGCTTCTCCTCCTATTCCCATAGGATTTTAAAATTCTTTAGTCTTTTCTGTCTTAAAAAAAAATTCATGGGGGCGCCTGGGTGGCTCAGTCAGTTGATCTCAGGATCATGAGTTCAAGCCTCACGTTGGGCTCCACACTGGGAGTGAAGCCTACTTAAAAAAAAAATCCCTCAACTCCATGCTCCTCTGCTTTGTCTTGTATTTTTTCTTTTATTATCAGGAGTCTTAAAAACTTGCGTGTGACGAAAGTAACATGTTTTGAGCACTTATGCTAGGCACTAGTTTTTTTTTAACCTTGGTAAAATACACATGATAAAATTTACCATCTTAACCATTTGTAAGTGTACAGTTCAGTGAAATTAAGTACATCCACATGGTTGTACAACTATCCCCACCATCCATGCATAGAATTCTTCATCTTGCAAAACAGAAACTGTTCCTGTTAAACGGTAACTATCTTCCTCCTGCCCCACCCAGCCTCTGGCAATCACCATTCCACTTTGTCTCTATGAATCTGACTACTCTAGACTTTGTGTAAGCAGGATCTCACATCCTTTTGTGAGTGACTTATTTCTCTTAGCATAATGTCAAGCCTCATCCATATTGTAACATGAGAATTTCTTTCATTTTTAAGGCTGAGTAATATTATGTTGTATGTGCGGATATACCACATTGCGTTTAGATGCTCATTGTAGATAAGCACTTGGGTTGCTTCTGCCTTTTGACTGTTGCAAATACACTGCTATAAACGTTGGTGTACAAACGTATGTTCAAGTCTCTGCCTTTAATTCTTTTGAGCATATACTCAGAAGTGGAATCACTGAATCATATGCTAATTCTAAGTTTTGGAGGAACCAGACTATTTTCCATAGCGGCTGCACCATTTTACATTCCCAACACAAGTATGCAGAGGTTCCAGTGTCACCACATCCTCCCAGCCCTTCTTAACTTTCATTATTTATTTTTATTATAGCCATCCTAGAGGATGATTATCTCATGACTTTGATTTACTTTTCTCTACTACAACCTACTAATGTTGAACATCTTTTCATGTTCTTATTGGCTAGTATATCCTCTTTGGAGAAATGTGTATTCACATCCTTTGCCCATTTTTTGAATTGGGTTGTCTTTTTACTGTTGAAATTTAAGGGTTCTTTATATATTTTAGATGCTAAACTTTTATCAAATATATGATTTGTAAGTATTTTTTCCCATTCTGTGGATCATCTTTTCAATTTATTTTTTGGGTTTTTTTTTTAACGTTTATTTATTTTTGAGAGAGAGAGACAGAGTGTGAGCAGGGAGGGGCAGAGAGAGAGGGAGACAAAGAATCCGAAGCAGGCTCCAGGCTCTGAGCTGTCAGCACAGAGCCCGATGCGGGGCTCAAACTCACAGACCGCGAGATCATGACCTGAGTGGAAGTTGGACGCTTAACCAACTGAGCCACCCAGGCGCCACTCATCTTTTTGATTTCTTAATAGTGTCCTTTGAGGCAGAAAAGTAAAAATTTTGATGAACTCCAATTTCTATTTTTCTTGTTGTTTGTACTTTTTGTGTCATATTTAAGAGTCCTTTGCCAAGTGCAAGGCCATGAAGATTTTCTCTCCAGGTTTTAGCTCTTATATTAAGGTCTTTGATTCATTTTTAATTAATTTGTGTGTGTGGTATGAGGTAGGATCCAAATTCATTCTTTCACATGTGGATATCCAGTTATCCCAGCACTGTTTGTTGAAAAGATTGTTCTTTCCCCATTGAGTGGTCTTGACAGCCTTATCAAACACCAGTTGACCATAAATGGAGTGGTTTATTTCTGAACTCTCAGCTCTGCCCATTAATCTGTGTTCTATGCCGGTTCTGCCCCGTGTTGATTACCAGAGCTTTGTACTAAGTTTTGAAATTGAGAACGGGAGCCCTCCAACTTTATTCTTCTTGTTTTGGCTATTCCATAAATAGCTAAAGGTTCCTCAAATTTCCATGTGAATTTTAAGGTCAGCTTGTCAATTCCGTGTAGAAGGTAGTTGGAATTTTGGTAGGGACTGCAATTAATCTGTACATCAATTTGAGATGTATTGCCATCTTAACAATATTAAGTCTTCCAGTCCATGAACAGAGGATCTATTTCTATTTATTTAAGTTTTCTTTAATCTCTTTCAACAATATTCTGTGCTTCCTTTGTTCATTTCTTTACTATTTTTGATGCTATTATAAATGTAATTGTTTTCTTAAGTTTATTCTCAGACTGGTTGTATACATTTCTAGTGTGTAGAAATGCAGTTGGTATTTGTATATTGTTTGCTGTAACCTTGCTGAAGCCATTTATTTGATCTAATAGTTTTCTTGTAGGGATTCCTTAGGATTTTCTTTGTGCAAAATCATACCCTCTGCAAATAGAGATAGTTTTGCTTCTTCCTTCCCAGTGTATATGCCTTCTATTTCATTTTCTTGCCTAAGAAATGGCTAGAACCTTGGCAGCATTCTGTTGAACCATGTTGTCTCGTCCCTGATTGCGGGCAGGCCGTGGTCAGTCTTCCGCTGTTGAGTGTGATGTTAACTGCGGGTTTTCTGGAGATGCCATCTATTAGGTTGACAGAGTTTACTTCCATTCCTAATTTGTTGAATGTTTTTATCATGAAGAGGTGTTGGATTTTGTCAAATGCTTTTTCTGCATCTATTGAGATGATTGTGTGGTTTTTGTCTTTGGTTCCTTTGGTGCAGTCATTAATTTTATATTTTAAACCAACCTTGCATTCTTGGAATAAATCCCACTTGGTCATGGTACATAATCCTTTTAATACATTGCTGGGTTCCATTTGTTCACATTTTGTTGAGAATTTTTGTGTCTATATTCAATATTTACTGGTTTTTAAAAAAATATTTGAGAAAATTTAAACATACAAAAATATCTAAAAAACAATGTAATGGACATGTTTCCCAAAATTAGTGCCTAAAGAAACACATGTTACTTTTTCTCTTATTTTTTCAGCACAGATTTTTCTCCTTGCCAACCCCCCTTCCTCTGCCCTCTCCTCTTTCTTCCCCCTCCCTTTTGAAAAGTAAGGTGTTAAGAGTTCAGTGCTGGCCCGTGACAGAATAAGCCACCTACAGGCTTTCTCTCCTGCTGATTACAGGTAAAAACCTGGACAAAATACTAAAAGAAAAACTATGGAGTGCAGATAGATTGGTGAGGGTAGTTGAAACTTGGAGCAGTGACCCACACAAGTGTGAGTTTTCTACTTTTCAGTCTCTTTTCCCCATGGCTTTGGCCCTAGGCCGGCCACCCGCTGTTGGGCTGTGCTGTGAGAGTTGCTGCTGCTGCATAGACAGCAAACACTCGGAGAAACTGCCATCTTTTTGCCTAGAGGAACCGTGAAAAGGGGCCCAGTGAGCAGAAGCATGTGAACGAAAGAGAACTAAAATATCAGAACAATTTTGAAAAAGAAGACCAAAGCTGGAAGACTCACTCTACCAGATTTGAAGATTTAATATGAAGCTGGGGGCTCCTGGGGGGCTCAGTCGGTTAAGCATCTGACTCCGGCCCAGGTCATGATCTCATGGTTTGTGAGTTCAAGGTCTGCTTGGGATCTTCTCCCTCCCTCTCTCTCTCTCTGCCCCTGCCCCACTCGTGCTTTCTCTCTGTCTCAAAATATATAATTAAACTTGAAAAATATTAACCCCAAATCTGTCGTACACTGAAATTAAAACCTAAAACACTAAAACTTCTAGAAGAAATAAGGAAATCTTTGTCATCTTGAGTTAAGCAAAGCATTGTTAGATATGACATCAAAAGAATGATCCATGAAACAACAATTGATGAATTGGACTTTATCAAAATACAAAAATTCTGTTTTAAAAATTGGTAAGGGAATGGAAGACAAGCCACAGGCTGTGAACAAATATTTGCCAATTACATATCTAACAAAGAACTTTTAACCAGAACGTATAAAGAACTCTCAGGGCGCCTGGGTGGCTCAGTCGGTTAAGCGTCCGACTTCAGCTCAGGTCACGATCTCGCGGTCCGTGAGTTCGAGCCCCGCGTCGGGCTCTGGGCTGATGGCTCGGAGCCTGGAGCCCGCTTCCGATTCTGTGTCTCCCTCTCTCTCTGCCCCTCCCCCATTCATGCTCCTTCTCTCTCTGTCCCCAAAATAAATAAACGTTAAAAAAAAAAATTAAAAAAAAAAGAACTCTCAAAACTCAATACTAACACAAATAACTTCCCCCAAAAATGAACAAAAGATTCTAACAAAAATAGACACAGATAAAAGGCACATGAAAATGCCCAATTAGTAGGAAAATGCCACACAAGGTATAATACACATTTTTAGTACAACTAAAATAAAAGGTTTTAAAATTTTTTAATGTTTATTTTTGAGAGAGAGCATGGGAGCGCACGTGAGTGGGGGAGGGGTGGAGAGAGGGAAAGGGAAACACAGAATCCAAAGCAGTCTCCAGGCATAGAGCCCGACGTGGGGCTGGAGCTCGGGAATGACAAGATCATGACCTAGGCCGAAGTCGGACGCCCAACCAACTGAGCCACCCAAGAGCTTAATTTTTTTTTAATCCTACCAAACTAGGGGTGCTTGGGTGGCTTAGTTGAGTGTCCAACTCTTGATTTCGGCTCAGGTCATGATCCCAGGGTCGTGGGATCGAGCTCTGTGTCAGGCTCTGCGCTGAGTGTAGCCTGCTTGGGATTTTGTCTCCTCTGCCTCTCTCCCCCATGCTCGCGTGTGCTGGCTCTCTCTTTCTCTCTCTAATTTAAAAAAAAAAAAAAAGTTAAAAAAATAATGAAATAAAAACTACCAAACTAAGCGCTGGGGAGAATGAGGACAAGTTGCAGTTTCATGTGCTGCCAGTAGGGGGTGCAAATGGTACAGCCTCTCGGTTTACCCAGCAGACACATTCTGAGGTGCTTACTCAAGAGAAATAAAAACATGTTTCGCAAATGGCTCTGTGCAAATATTTACAGTGCCTTTGTGCATAGCCACCCCAAACTGGAAATAACCCACGTTTCTAGCTAGTGATTGGATGAACAGAGGGGTCTATCCATACAGTAGCATTAACTACACAGCAATAAAAAAAATGTCAGTGCTCCCCCAAAACGGGTGAATCCCAAGTGCATCATGCTAAGTGAAAGAAGCCAGACTCCCAAGATTCCGTGGATTGTGAGTCTGTTTATGGGACAGTCTGGAAAGGGCAGATTATTGTCCCATTACTGGGTCACTACTGCTGACGGTAGCAGGAAGCACAGTGGTGGCCGGGGTTTGGGGTGGAGGAAAGGAAGGCTGGACCGCAGAAGGCCTGCTTGGGGACAGAGCTGCTTTGTGATTGAGGCCCTGGTTACACACCTGTGTGCAGTTGTCAACGGTTGGTAGAACTGCACCCCAGAAGGGGTGCCCTCGACTGTGTGTAAGCTGTAAGCAGCGAGTAAAGTGACAGATGCCTTCTTGATGCGGCTGCGGCCCCGTTCCCAGCCCAGCCCCCCGCAATCCCACCCCCCACCCCCGCCCAGGTGATCACAGGGCTGTCCTGAGCTGGTGAGTGCTGTTATTGCGTATGTTTTCATCGTCTTACTGTGCGTGTGTGTGATCACAAGGGGAGCAGATGGTCTGTGTGTTTTAAACGTTTACATAAGTGGTATAATAGTAAGTGTGTCTTCTTGCGGCATCATTTATTCCTCTCAACATCGTGTTTCTGAGTTTTATACACGTAGCTTTGTTTCACTTCACTTCCTGTGTCGGTCGCTCGGGCCACCCTCACAAAAGCCCACGGGCTGGGGCCTTACACGACGGACATTTCGTTCTCACGGTTCTGGAGGCTGGAAGTCTGAGGTCAAGGTGGCTGCCTGCAGACGGCCGCCTTCTCGCTGTGTCCTCACAGAAGACAGAGACACCTGTCCCCTCTCCCCCACATCTGTGAGGACACCCGTGCCATCTCGGGGCCCCACCCTCATGACCTCATCTAACCTCATCCCCCCCAAAGGCCCCCCTGCTGGCGCCACCCCGTGGGGTGGGTAGGGCTTCCACATAGGGCTTTGGGGGACACAAACGTTCAGTTCGTAGCACTTTTTAACAATTCGTTTAGCGTTCAATAATAGGCTGGGTGACACATTAAAATAAACTACACACCGGCACACTCGTGTGCATCCGTTTCCTAGAGGCTACACCTAGAAATGCAGCTGCCACCTTGCGGGTGTACATGTCGCGGTGTGGTCTCCACCCCTGCCCAAGCCTGTGTCCCCATGGCCTCGCCACTCTTGGTGGACTTCTGCGGACCTTAGTGGTACCTCATTGTTCTCACTTGCCTTTCCCCGGTTGATAATGAAGCTGAATATCCTTTCTGTTTATTCACACTTTGTTTCTCCTGCCCAGAAATTGCCAGTGAGCCTTCTTTATCTGGTTCTGGGGGTGGGGTGTGTTTTTGTTCTGTCTTGTCATGGTGAGGGCTGGCACTTTGTCTCAGTGCAAGCCTCAGGGACTTGGTCCCATAGAACATCCTGCGTTTGGCCTACGGCCATACCACCCCGAACGTACCCAGTCTCGCCTGGTCTCGGAAGCTAAGCAGGGTTGGGTCTGGTTGGTACTTAGATGGGAGAACAGCCCATGTTTAGGACGAAAGTGTCTAACGGCACGGTGTCTGGTGTTGGGGTCAGGGGTTTCAGGCGGGGACACAGCGGATGGAACACCCATCATGTGTGTGTGCCTTCTCGTTTCTCCCACTTCCGGGGGGGGGGGGGGGGGACAGGCACAGAGCATGGCTCCCAGATGACAGTGCTCAGCAGTGAGGAGGTGCTCTTCCTGCCAGCTGGAAATACCGGGGTTCCTGGGAGAGGACAGCATGGCAGGGACCCTTCCTGCCCCTCGGGGTGGGTCCTTCCGGCCACGGGTCCGCCCTGTGTCTGCCACCACTGAAGCTGGCAGGGGTAGGCCCCCCAGGAGCACTCTGGCCTGCTCAGACCTGTGCTTCTTCCCAGGCCCCACCATGTCCGGGCCGCAGACACCAGAGCCGGCCCGCCGCACGCAGGGAGACTCCCCCACAGGCACAGGGGGCGAGGACACCGCCGACGGGATCCAGCACTCACAACGCATGCTCAGCTTCAGTGATGCGCTGCTGTCCATCATCGCCACTGTGATGGTCCGTGTGCCGCGCCCCCCCACCCCCAAGCCTCCTCTCCCATCAGGGCCCCTGACCACACCCTCTCCAGACAGCCTTCTGGTAGAGCTCAGCCCAGCATAGACCCTGCCCTGTCTTGGCAGTGTCCTGGGGTCCGTCAGCCATTTGGGCAGCTGGACGGGTGGGGGAAGCAGTCCAGCACTGGCCCGAGTCCCCGACACCACGTCATTCAAGGGGTGGTCTCTGCACAGCCCAAGCAATGTCCCATGGCTCTTTTTGTGTGTTTGCTCTCGTAGATCCTGCCTGTGACCCACACGGAGATCTCCCCAGAACAGGTACTTGGGAACGGTGGTCTGCGGCATCGAGGGTGAGCTTACAGAAGACTCGGTCCACGAGCCCGCTTCTAGGCTCCACCCAAGATGTGCCTGGCTGGGAGGGGTGGGACCAGGTCTTCTTCCCTCAGCAGCCCTGGTTGGCCCCAACCTTGGCCTGCAGACAGAGGCAGTGCCCTTGAAGTGAGCTTAGGGGTCGGCTGAGGACGGAAGGTCCGGCAGCCCAACAAGCTTCTGGTTGGCATGGAGACCTGTACCCTGTCACCCCCGGAGCGTCCCTCCTACACGTTCAGGGGGCAAGGGGAGATGCTCCCAGCCGGGCCTCCCTGAAGCACAGGGACACGGGGTTTTTCTCATGAAGTAAGTGGGAAACAGGTTCTCTGAAGCAGTTTCCCCTTTATAGCCAACTTGGAACATCTCTGTCCTGTAAGTTAGGTGGTGGCGTATTCCCTCAGATTTGGGAAGATGCCTGAAAGTCCCTGGGCATCATGCGTGCGCCAGTGTGCCTCGCTCAGCCCCTCAGTGGACGGGGTTGTTGTTCAGTCTCAGGGGACGGAGGATGTGAGGTGCTGGGTCTGTCAGGCCCCGCACCACAGCTGGGCGCTGGACTCCGGGGTTGGCCCTCTTAGCCGGGGTGCTGTTGGGAGTCAAAAGAGCCGCGTCATGTGTGGGAAGGCGACGGCACCCCTGGTAGGGTCTTGAGGAGAAGGAAATGGGAATGCGGGTCTAGCCTGGAACCAGCAGCCAGCACCCAGCCAGCAGCTGGGGGGAGGGAGGGCCGGGGCACCCGCCTGACTGCACCAGCTCCAGAACCCCTCTGGAGGACACTCGTGCCAGGTCGGAGACCTCAGTGCTGCCACTGTCACAAGGGGTATGGCTGTGCGAGCAGGAGATGCCGGGAGGTGACACGGGGAGGTGTCTGGACAAACTGTCCCCAGTTGTCTGCACTGGGCCTGTCTTCTTGGAGAGCGGCACCTTGTTGTGAGGTCTGCGTGTGCACGAACCGAGCCAGAAGGTGGTGCGGTGGTCCGGGGACTCCTTCTGGGAGCCCAGGGCCGTAAGGAGGTGTCAGCCAGCAGGCGCTCCTCCCCATGTGGAGGGAAAGACTAGTCAAGGGCGGGAAACCCAGCAAGTCAAAAGCTGTGAGTCCTTGGTGAGATAGTGGGGTCCTGGGTGAGACCCCCTGATGCAAGTAGAAAACCAGCGAAAGTGGTGACACGGTCAGTTTTCCACTTTGAGCTTTTGCTGACAAAGCATCGCATCCCATCTTGCGATTCCAAGGGTCCCAGCTTTGTGTTGAGCCCGGTTCTGTTTCCCCACTGCACCTGCGAGTCCCTTCTGACCAGGGCGAGGCGCACCGCGACCTCACCAGGCTTCACAGCTGTTTCAGAATTGGTTACCTGCAGTGCGCTTGGCGCCCTGTGCTGGCCCGGGAGTGCCCGGCAAAGACTCTCTGCCCCAAGAGCTGGTGCGTCGGGAGCTCCACACCAGGTCCCCAGATACGCACAGCGGGATGCGGGGCATCCCCCGATACGCACGACGGGACACGGGGCATCCCCAGATACGCACGACAGGACACGGGGCATTGGTGCTGTGCAGCGGGGAGGCGGGGAGGCTACCCAGAAGAGGAACCTCAGGGTGGGCTGGGGTAGAGGCTGAACCAGAAGGGGAGGTGGGAACCGCCAGACCCTTCAGAGGCCCTGGGGACTCGGCACCTTGGACGCGGCCGCCGGCTGCCATGGACTGAAGTGGTCTCTGATGGTGATGCTTTTCTGTTCCTCCAGTTTGACAAAAGTATACAGAGACTTCTAGCAACCAGGATTGCTGTCTACCTGATGACGTTTCTCATTGTGACTGTGGCCTGGGCAGCACATACAAGGTACAGAGTCAGGCTGGGGGCTTTTTCTGGGCTGAGGTCCACATGTCTGTGGCTCACTCAGTGCGTGTGCCCAGAGGGTGCAGGCCCCAACCTGTCCGGGGTCAGCATGGCAGCAGGCGTGTGCTCAGGGCACCAATAAGACGCCCATTCTCAGGGTGTCTGATGGCCCCTCCCTCATTTCCTGGGTCAGCAGGCCCCACTTCACCCCAGATTCTGGCTGCAGGCCTCTGCACCCTCCTCTCCACGTGACAACAGGGCCTGGGATGATGACACAGGATAACACACTTGCGTGGGCACGCACACAGGACCGGGCAGGGAAAGGACTGCAAGCTGACTGCCCCGTGCACCCCTGCAACGCCGCAGCACTGTGCTCAGGTCCCTCTGCCTGGTCCTGGGGCTCCGGCAAGGAGGAAGAGGCTGCAGGGTGCACGCTCCCAAGCCAGAGCTTTCTCTTAAGAAGGAGAAGGTTCCAGGGGCGCCTGGGTGGCGCAGTCGGTTAAGCGTCCGACTTCAGCCAGGTCACGATCTCGCGGTCCGTGAGTTCGAGCCCCGCGTCGGGCTCTGGGCTGATGGCTCGGAGCCTGGAGCCTGCTTCCGATTCTGTGTCTCCCTCTCTCTCTGCCCCTCCCCCGTTCATGCTCTGTCTCTCTCTGTCCCAAAAATAAATAAATGTTGAAAAAAAAATTAAAAAAAAAAAAAAAAAAAGAAGGAGAAGGTTCCTGAGGGTCTGACAGGAACAGGGCCCCAAGCTACAGGGGACCCCTGACCCCCAACCCAGGCAGGCAGGCAGGCTCCCGGGGAGAGGGTTGGGGTACGGTGCGAGCCCTTGCTGAGGAAATGCCCCTGCTTGGGGGACGGTGGGTACACAGGGAGAGCTGGGAGCTGTCCACACACTGGCGCTGGCAGTAAAAACGTCTGACATCTTAGGGGCGCCTGGACGGCTCAGTCGGTTGAGCGTCTAGCTCTTGATTTCAGCTCAGGTCACGATCTCACGGTTCATGAGTTTGAGCCCCGAGTCACGCTCACGCTGACAGCACAGAGTCTGCTTGGGATTCTCTGTGCCTCTCCCTCTCTGTCTGCCCTTCCCCTGCTCACGTTCTCTCAAAATAAATAAACGTTTAAAAAACATTTTTTTTAATGTTACGTTACACACCTGCTTTTAGCAAAATGACCGTTTCTGGTAGGGACGGTTGGCCCTTTGTAAAGGCTTAGGGGCTCCCCCGTCCACGCAGAGTGAAGAGGGGGGCCACGGCCACTCTCTGCCTGGTCCTGCTTGTGGCCGATATGGCTGAGCTCCCTGTCACTCCAGCGGCACACACAGGGCCACACAGCACCTTGTTTGTGCACTGGCTCGTCAAAGGCCACATCCTGCTGCCAGAGTTCCCAGAGTGGGCACAGATCCACCTAGGACCCTGGTGGCTGGGCCCATCTCCCCCGGGCTCAGTGGGTTGCCGGCGGGGCTGCTGTCCATGGGGGATATGACCCCTTTCTCTGACTGTAGGGGAGTGCAGGACCCCAGAGCCAGCCCTGGCCAGATGCAGATCTCCCATGTGGGGGGAATGAGGCCCACTGAGCCCTGCCCAGGAGAAGGCCTTGTCCTCTGACCCCTCGGAGGGGGACTCCACGGAGGGCAAGGAGAGCAGGGAAAAAGATTTTTGTTTCTAGCTCCTGCATTGACCCTTGGTGAGCTCTGCTCATGTTCTCTGTGTTTAGTTTTCTGCTCATGATTTCCTGCCTTGAAATAAGAACCATCTGTCTGTTAATTAGGCTGTTTCAGTAGGTTAAGTGTATAACATCCTTGGAAGGATTTCCTTTTTTAAAAGTGGCCTTTGGGCACAAGACCAGAAGAAGGACTCCCCTGCCGGTTTCCAGTCTCCCAGGCAGCCAAGGGACACCCCAGAGCACTTGGGACACCTCCTGGGGGAGGGGGGGTGCGTCCTCTGCTCCACAGGCTCCGAAGACACTGTCCCCAGAGCCACCACGTGCCTCGTTGGTTTCTACACAGTGATCCCAGCTCTGAAGCCATGCGCGTCGACTCAGAAGAGTTCGTGGAAATGCGAACAGTGTGATTTCTAGGGGACTTGGGTTTTCTTCTTTGTATTTTCAGTCTCTTCCAAACTTTGTACGCTGGATAGTATCTTAAATTCGATTAAAAATGACATTTTTAATGATGTTTCTAATCCTCAAATGCTGGAACGTGTGATGCTATTAGAGCCACCTGACTGGTGGCACGTCTTTCTGTTTTCCTTACGTTGTTTAGATTGTTCCAGGTTGTTGGGAAGATAGACGACACACTTGCCTTGCTCAACCTGGTGAGTCGTTGTCATTTCTTGAGAGACGATTATGTTTGTAACCTGTGTTCCCCAG
Source organism: Prionailurus viverrinus (assembly GCF_022837055.1). Classification (NCBI taxonomy): domain Eukaryota; kingdom Metazoa; phylum Chordata; class Mammalia; order Carnivora; family Felidae; genus Prionailurus; species Prionailurus viverrinus. The sequence continues at coordinate 3,539,363 of NW_025927610.1, read as the reverse complement.
AGAAGGGAAAGAAGTGCTCAGCCTCGAGCCTCTGGTGTTGAGAGCCTGGCACCCCCGCCCCCCACTCCTGGACTCCCCACACGTCCTCCCACAGACACTGCCGACAGATGGGCCCCCTCCCCTCTTTGTTCCACCGTGAGGGCATGAGCTGAGCTTCCTTGGGGCCTAGGAGTCGTACAGTGATCTGCCTCTGGGGCGGCAGCACTGCCAGAGGTCCCCCTGGGCGGCAGGGCCTGCAGGACACCTGGGGTGGCCTGCCTGCCTTCCCTCCTTAACCCTCAGCTCTCTCCTTCCTCCTCCTTCCTAGGCCTGCATGATGACCATCACTTTCCTACCTTTCACTGTAAGTACCTGCAGTTGCCCCCTGGGTCCAGCCTGCCCTCCCCTGGGCAAGGGGACTCAACCCGGGATGCTCCCTCCTCAGAAACTCTCAGACCAGCCGGGTGGCCCGAGGCCCGACCACAGAGTTGCAAAGAGGAGAGAAAGTTCCAGGGGAGCCAGTGGCAGTCGGGTCTGCTCTAGGGGTGGGACACACCTGGGGTCTCCAGGCCGTTTGAAGGGGGAGAGGCTTCCAGGGGCCCCCAGCAGGGACTACGATGGCAGAGACACCTCTGAGGGTCCAGCGAGCGGCATCGCGTCCACACCCGTCCACACCCCTGCCCCCGGCCCCTGCACGGCCCCCACCTCACCGCCTCCTGCCGTCCCGGGTTCCTCCCCGACTTGCGGCCCCCACATCGCCTCCCCCAGGGGCTCTTCCACAGCCTGGCCTCCCCCTGTTCGCGCCTGCCCGCACTCCCTGTCAGTCCTGACGGAACAGTGGTCTGGGCATGCAGGGCCGTGCATCAGAGCATCCCTCGTGAAAGTGAGAACGTTGCAGCTTTAAAGGCTCAAAGCATTCTGTGGGTTGCTCCGGGTCTGCCACCACCCCGGACCGCTCTGTCACTGAGTGCACGGCGCGCCTCAGGCACAGCAGGGCCCTGCACAGCCTGGTTTTGTCTTGTCTCTCTGGCTGCAGTTTTCCTTAATGGTGACCTTCCCGGAGGTGCCTCTGGGCATCTTCTTGTTCTGTATGTGTGTGATCGCCATCGGGGCCGTGCAGGTAGGACACCCCAGCCCGCCTCCCCCTCCCCATACACTTGTTTTCCTGGAGCACACACTGTGCACACGTGTAGGATGTGGCGTGTCGGCCGCAGTGAGAGCCGTGCAGAGCGGCTGCCAGACACCCCCAGCCTCAGGCTGCAGCAGGACGGATCCAGAGGCTTTTCGAGCCCGGACTCCCGTAGCGACATGGAGGGAGAGAGGCATGGGGCCGCCCGGTGTCCTGAGGCACTCGTCTGGTGGGGCAGGGTCCCGGAGACCCCCACACACAGCCCCAGGAGCAGACCAAGGGCTCCTGTCCCCTCTCCCCACCCTCCGGGACACCCCGTGGGGAGCCTCCCAGCCGAACCTTCTTCTCTGGGGTCCCCACCCCTGAGGCACCTGTTCATGTCCACGGGTGGGAGGGGTTACTGGCCAGAAGCCTCTGCCCGGGCCCTGCATCCTGCCGCTCCCACAGGCGCTGATCGTGGTGTACGCGTTCCACTTCCCCCACCTCCTGAACCCCCAGATAGAGAGCTCCACCCACAGGACCCTGTATCGGCAGCACATCCTGGGCATCGTCCTCAGGGGCCCGGCCTTGTGTTTCGCTGCTGCTGGCTTCTCCCTGTTTTTCTACCCCTTGGTGAGTGGGGGAAGCAGGGGGGTGGGCAGGGGTGACATCTCACTGAGCAGATGGCCACCAGAGGGTGGGGCGGGGGAGGCACCACCGGGGAGGGGTACAGAGCTGTGCAAAAGTCTCCAGGGGCACCGGGCAGCACGTGGCCTGGTGCCCAGGGTGTCAGGGAACGTGGCTGGAGGGAAGGGCCCTCCCCCCGCTCCCCCCTGCTGCGGGGACTTGCTCTGCAGGTGAACGCACACCACAGTCAGAGCCAGGCCTGGTCAGATGGGGGCAGCTGGTGGGCCATGCCTCACCCACATTTTCCCCAAGTGGGCAGAGCTTTAAGACCAGAGGCGAGAGACACAGGTGCCCGGAGTCTGGGCTGTGCTTGTTCTCTTGGTGAGTACGGAGTCTGCACAAAGCTGCCAGGGCAGCCAACACTGCCCCGGCCGGGGCGGGGGAGGGGGGGGTTTCCTAGCAGGGTTGCCATGACAGCAGGCAAGAAGCACCTTAGGAAAAACATTGATGAACTCGAGTGAGCGCGTGGGAGAGTGGACAGAGCTGTGCCTGTCCTAAAGACATGCGTGGAGGGTATGAGCCACCCAAAGAAAAAGCAAAGAAAGAAAATTCCTGAACTAAAGGAAACTGAAAAGTGGAAAAAAACAGAGGCGAAGCTGTTGGCAGAAGGAGCCCCATTGTGCAGCCCGGCTGAGGAGAGCCAGGGTCCCAGGTGGGGACTGGCTACCGAGTCTCAGGAAAACCCAGGTGTGGTCAGAGGTCAGGATGCTTCACACGGACATCTCTGGTTCAGTCTTCGGTGCTCTCCACTCCGCACCCTACACTTCAGGGGATGCGAGAACTTGGAGCTGTTTCAGCCAAGTCACAGAAATCAAGGTTGGCGAGTGCCTTTTACCTGTCAGCTAATTTTTTTTAACGTTTATTTATTTTGAGAGAGAGAGACAGAGTGTGTGCAGGGGAGGGGCAGAGAGAGGGAGACACAGAATCCGAAGCAGGCTCCAGGCGTTGAGCTGTCGGCACAGAGCCCGACGTGGGGCTCGAACCCACGCATCGTGAGATCATGACCTGAGCAGAAGTCAGATGCTCAACCGACTGAGCCACCCAGGTGCCCCTCGGCTAATTTTTTTTTTAATGTATATTTTGAGAGAGAGTGAGTCCCAAGCAGGCTCCGTGCTGTCCGTGCAGAGCCCGACGCGGGCTCTGTCCCACGAACTGCAAGATCAAGAGTCGGCCACTCAACCAGCTGAGCCCCCGGTGCCCGTAGCCATCAGCCAGCTTAATAGGAATATTGTTCTAGCAACGCTTCGTCTTCCAGAAATTGAGGGAAATCCTGACAAGCAGCTGTTTCAGAGTTGATGGTGGAAGCTTCTGCACGGTTCCCGCCTTTCCCCGAGCGCTCGTGAAGGCGAGGTTTCAGAACCAGAGCGTCGTAAATATGAAGAAATGGTTGATGTTCTAGATGTCTAGTGCACATTTCAAGAGAATTCCAAGTTTGAAACAAATAGGCAGGCAAGGGCCACTGCAGAGCGTTGTCTGCGTGCTGGGGGTGGGGGCTAAGCGTCCCAGGCGCCCTGAGGTCAGGTCCAGGCAGGCCGGGTGGGGGAGGGGTACGCCAGTGTGCAAGCAGGCAGGCAGGCAGGCAGGCAGGTGTGGGGGGGTGAGGGCAGGCCTCAGGCTTCTGCTTGGTCTCCTTAGTCTTGAGCGTGTTTAAATTGAAGGGGGTGCTGGTGGGAGGGGTGCGTGGAGTCAGGCAGGGCGTTCTTGGCTGTGGCCTGCAGTGGGGTGGCTCCTGGTGGGCAGGGCAGGGCCAGCAAGGGGGACGCACTGGACAGGAGTAAGGGGCAGCTGGCCCGAGGCCGCGTACACGTCCTGGGGGGCAGCCTCTCCCGGCTGTGCATTCATGGTGGCCGACAGCGGGTGTTGGTTGGACAAAGTCAGGGGCTGAGGATGATGGAGGTCATTGCATGGAGCATGGAGGGACAGCTGGGGTGTGGTATGGGCAGTCGGGACGAGCAGAGCTGAGGACCAGGGCAGGCCGTGCCCACTGCCAGGGCCTGGACCAGGAGCCTGGGCTGAGTGGGCAGCGTCCATTGGGTCCATGAGGAGCCTAGACAGTGACCTTGCCCTGATGCCGTGATGACAGTGGGGGAGGGGCACCTCAGCCACCAAACAGGAAATGGAGGGCTGGGGGGGCCCAAGTGACCAGCGGGTCCAGTGGCCTCCGAGGGTAGGCTCAGGCCATGGCGCTCTGTGATGGAACAGTCCGCTGTCAGTCCGCCCCCACCCACCTGCCCATCAGCCTTCCTCTTGTTGCCTTCTTCCCTCTTCCCCTGCCGTGTGGCTCTGATCCTTTGCCCTCTCCCCTCCTCACCTGGAGCCCCAATGCCCGCCACCACCTGTGACACGACACATGCAAGCTTCCTGCCCCCCAGGAAGCCCGTGGTCTCCATCCTCCTAGACATCCTTGCCACCCCCTCCCTCAGCCAGACGCTGTGCTGGATTCACCTTCTAGATCCAGCCCTTCTTACCACCCTGGCCCGGGCCATCCCGGTGTGGCTACCTTCCTGCAGCGGTGATGTTCTGGGGCCTCTGCATTGGGCCTCTCATGCCAGCATCTAGTAGAAGCCACTTGTGTTATTTCTCTGTCCCCTCCCCCCCCCTCCCCCCAGATTGGGATTCCTCCTCCCCTGTGGCTCCCTCCCGCTGATCCTGCAGGGCCTGCCCACCAATTGGCCTCCTCCCACCTGCTTCACACCCGGGAGGCCCGTCCCTCAGTGTGTCTGCTCAGTGATGTGGTCGGGGCTGTAAACAGATCTGTGATGCTGGCCTTCGTCATCTGTCTGCAGTGTGCCACTGTCTCCCTGATTGTACTCCCCACGTCAGGTGACCCTGAAGTACTTGGCTTGCAGGACAGAAGGGGCGGGAGCCCCCCATTGAGCGCAGGCCTGGAATGGGGCAGCGGCAGCAGGAGGAGGCGCCTCACTGCAGGGGTGTCGGCTGTGTGGGTACCACAGCCGCAGGGTGAGCAGAGCCCTTGTGGGACCTGCCGGTCTGCCCCAGCCTTGAGGGCTCGCGCTGCCAGAGCCCAGAACACGCCACCTGGCCCTACGGCCTTTCTTGTTCAAATTACGGGGTGTGTGTGCAGTGAAGCCCACGCCACTGTGTCCTGTAAACACCATCCAGCGGCAACGATGGAGTGCACATCGCGTGTAGCCGCCACCTCCACCTCCTTCTGGAATGTTTCCCTCACCCCCCCTGCTGCCTGGAAGCCACCAGTCGACTTTCCGTCTCTCTCTGTGGATCTGCCTGTGCTGGGTAATTCATGTAAATGGAATCATAAAACACGAGGCTTTTATGTCTGGCTTCTTTCGTTCAGCATAACGTCTTCAAGGTTGGTTCACGTCGCCCCAAGTGTCAGGACTTCCTCTCGTTGGCTGGACCACGTTTTCTCACCCGCGCGTCTGTCGACAGACTCTGGGTTCTTGCTCGTCTTAGCTGATGTGAACGGTGCTGCTGTGAACGTGGGGTGCACACACCTCTTGGAGACCCTGCTCTCCGTTCTTCTGGGTGCACACCCGGGCCAGACGTGGGCTTACTGGATGGCAGGGGGAGGAGGGTGTGGGCTTGCTGGATCGCAGGGAGAGGCAGGCGTGGGCTTACTGGATGGCAGGGGGAGGCGGGCGTGGGCTTACTGGGTCGCAGGGGGAGGTGAGCATGGGCTTACTGGATGGCAGGGGGAGGCGGGTGTGGGCTTACTGGGTCGCAGGGGGAGGCGGGCGTGGGCTTGCTGGATCACAGGGGGAGGCAGGCGTGGGCTTGCTGAATCACAGGGGGAGGCAGGCGTGGGCTTACTGGATGGCAGGGTGAGGCAGGCGTGGGCTTACTGGGTCGCAGGGGGAGGTAGGCGTGGGCTTGCTGGATCGCAGGGGGAGGCGGGCGTGGGCTTGCTGGATCGCAGGGGGAGGCGGGCGTGGGCTTACTGGATGGCAGGGGGAAGCGGGCGTGGGCTTACTGGGTCGCAGTGGGAGGTGAGCATGGGCTTACTGGATGGCAGGGGGAGGCAGGTGTGGGCTTACTGGGTCGCAGGGGGAGGCGGGCGTGGGCTTACTGGGTCGCAGGGGGAGGCGGGCGTGGGCTTACTGGGTCGCAGGGGGAGGCGGGCGTGGGCTTACTGGGTCGCAGGGGGAGGCGGGCGTGGGCTTGCTGGGTCACAGGGGGCGGCGGGCGTGGGCTTACTGGATGGCAGGGGGAGGCGGGCGTGGGCTTGCTGGGTCACAGGGGGCGGCAGGTGTGGGCTTACTGGGTCGCAGGGGGAGGCGGGCGTGGGCTTACCGGATCACAGGGGCTCCCTGTTTGATTTTGGGGGGACCTGCCACATTGTTTTCCATGGCGGCTGCACCAGTTTACGTCCCCACCGACAGCGCGGGCTCCCAGTTTCCCCACACCCTCGCCAAGGCCCGTGGACCCGCTTTTCTGAGGGCCGTCTTCCCCCGGGGTGTGACGTGGGGTCTCCTGGTTCCGCTCTGCATTTCCCTGAGGCTCGGTGACGCCGAGCACCTTTCCGTTCGCGGGTCGGCCACGGCGTCTTCTTTGGAGAAATGTCTGCTCCAGCCCTTTTCCTTGGGTGTCGTCTCTGTGCCGTGGAGGCGAGGAGTTTCCACCTGCGCTGGGCGCCAGGTCCTCCTCTGCCACGCGGGCTGCCGTGTGCTCTCCCGTTGTGTGAGAAGTGCTCTTGGATGCACGCACGGCTTTCAGCCTGATGAGGTATAATTCACCTGTTTCTTAGGTTGCGGGTGCTGCCATCCCTTTGGAGCGGGTGGCTTCTGGGTGGGATTTTTGGTGCAGCGTCACCTCCTGACATGTCTGTGTCTCATACAGTCGTACCTGCTGATGGCGACGGTCATCTTCCTCCCCTACGTCAGCAAGGCCTGCAGCTGGTGCAAGGGCAGGCTTGTGGGTAGGTGTGCGGGCAGGCTGGTGTGTGGGGCCTCGGCACTGCTCCCCAAGGCCTGTGGAGCATGGGAAGGGCCCAGGCGCCCGTGACGGCCAGGCGTCCCTGCAGAGTCCCCTCCCCTGGCCAGCTCCTCCCTCCTGGCACATCCACAGGCCCCCAAGAGCCCCCAGCTCACAGTGTGGAGTTCTTCACATTTGACCTGCATGAGCCTCTCAGCAAGGAGCGGGTGGAGGCCTTCAGCGACGGGGTCTATGCCATCGTGGCCACACTCCTCATCCTGGACATCTGGTAAGGACCCAGGCCTGAGGAGGGGGTCCGTGGCATGCCTGTCTAGAGAGTCTCTCTTCATCCAGCCCTACGCAGGCGGGTGCTGCGGCCTCCCGCTGCCACCCTCCCTGTGGAACGAGTCCCACCCTGGCCGGAGCCCCCTCCAGAACTCAGGGTCTCCGTGGGAGAGCACGGGTGGAGGCAGGGAGCACCAGGGCCACACGCAGGACTCCTCATGTCACTCCTCCCTTCCCCAAGCTGGGCAGATTGGGGGCAGGCGGGCTCCCCCCACCTCCATTCTCTCCTCCCCCTTTGGCTCCACCCCCAGGCCAACCGCCCCTTCCCCTGCCATCCCCCATCCCCCATGCCAGTCCTCCCCCCACCCCTGTCCCCTGTGCCCACCCCCGGGGCTCCTCCCCCCGCACCCTCTGTTCTCATTTTTCCCTTCACTGTGCTCCACCTGATCTGCCTCTTCATTCTGTCAAAGTTCGAATTTTCGTTCCTGCATTTTTGTGTTTTGTCTGCTCCCCCCCCCCCCCCGGAAATTTTTCATTCTCTTTTAGACCCTTTTGTTTCTTTGGCCTTATTTCAATACATCCTTATTTTGTTGGACGTGTTACAACACTGTGATTTTACATTTTGTATCTGGTAAACTCTTCATTTTCCTCATCCTCTCTTGATAGCTTTTTCCTACTGTAACTCGTGAATTTTTTAGAAATAGGGAGCAAGTGTTCACTGGTAATCAATCTCCGAGGCCTAGACCTCAGGTTCCAGAATGATGTGGCTTTGCTCCTGCCCTGTGGCCAGGGCCATGCTAGCCCCAGTTCCCTTGCTGAGTGGAGGCACGGGCCGGCTGAGGCTGGGGGCCCAGGGGGCTGTGTTCCTTCCTCCACTCAAAGCCACCGTCCCAAGGAGCTGGGGCAGTACCCCTGGCTCTGTCTCTTGCCCCTACCTGCAGATCCTTGCAGCTCCCTCCAAACCCCCAAACACACTTGTAGCTTCCCACTGTGAGGGCGGCAGGTTCTCTGGGCTGTGCGATTGGGGACATCCGTGGAGGGGAGAATCCTGAGACATGCCTTACAGTTACTCCTTACAATAAAATGCAGCCCAGATCTGAGAGCCATAGAGGCTAACTGCCCCCCCCCCTCAGATCTGCGGGACTGCTGCCCGAGTTGATTGGACGGCCACAGGAGAATGGACAGACCTCACGAGCACCCACCTGTGGAGGCCAGGGGGGGCTGTAGGCTTGGGACCAGGGCTGCTCACCAGCCCGGGGCTGTCAGCAAAGTGCAGGCTGGAGTTAAATTTGAACTTCAGATGAACGTGTAATTGCTTAGTATACTAAGTGTGCATGTAGGATACAACAAAAGCTGTCTGTGCCCTTTAAGTGAAATTCAAGTGTGCCTGGGAGCTAGGTGTAGCCCGCCCGACGGGGCTCGGGATGGGGTGGGGGCTGTAGCCCGGACCCGACGCCCTGCGTTGAGGCTGTTATAAATGCTGTGTGTTGACCATCCTCAGCGAGGACAACATCCCGGACTCCAAGGACGTGAAGGAGAAGTTCCACGGCAGCCTGGTGGCGGCACTGAGCGTGTACGGGCCACATTTCCTGGCGTATTTTGGCTCCTTCGCCACGGTGGGCCTGCTCTGGTTTGCCCACCACTCGCTCTTCCTGCACATCCGCAAAGCCACGCAGTCCATGGGGCTGCTCAACACACTGTCACTGGCCTTTGTGGGCGGCCTCCCGCTGGCCTACCAGCAGACCTCGGCCTTCGCCCGGCAGCCCCACGACGAGCTCGAGAGCGTGCGCGTCAGCTGCGCCATCATCTTCTTCGCCAGCATCTTCCAGTTTGCCATCTGGACCACGGCCTTGCTGCGCGAGGAGGAGACGCTGCAGCCCTCGGCACGGTTCGGGGGCCGGGAGCACGCGTTCATGTTCGCCAAGCTCGCGCTGTACCCCTGCGCCAGCCTGCTGGCCTTCGCCTCCACCTGCTTCCTCAGCAGGTTCAGCACAGCCATCTTCCACCTCACACAGATCGCCGTGCCGTTCAGCTTCCTGCTGCTGCGTCTCCTCGTGCGCCTGGCCCTGGCCCTGCTGCGGGCCCTGCGGGGCCTCCCCCTGCCGGCACCAGGGGGCCAGGACGACGTGCGGTCCCCGCTCCTCCCGTCTCCCTAGTAAGTTCCACGTTCTCCCTGCCCCAGCCTGCAGCCGGCCCACCGGGGCTTTATTTTCATCGTCCTCTTCTGGCGCCCTCGGGAGGGTTTCCACTTGGCAGAGTCTGGCAGCAAGTTCGCTCCGTATTGTGCGCGCCTGTGCCCGTTTCGGTCCTAGGCCCGCGTTCTCCGTCAAGCCGACCCACACGGACGCTGGTAGTCGGCTGGCTCCAGGGGCAGCTGGGGGACCACAGCCTCAGCCCTGGAGGGGGCGTGGGTCCCCACCCTGGCCACCCTCCTGCAGGCAGAGCTCCCTGGCAGCTGCTGGGCAGCCCACCCTGGTCACTAGGCACAGAAAACACAAGAGCAGGTCAGCAACGCCCAGACTGTATTTATCCTGGGTATAAATTATGATTACATTCAGGTAGTGACAGGTACACACAGGCCCTTGGTGCCAGGCCCACACTGCCCCATTTGGGCACACAGACGCACTTAAATACAGAAGGACAGACTCACCCTGACCACCACATACGACCGCAGACCAAAACCAACACCAAGGCCTGCAAAGCAAAATAATCACACCAACAGGGACACAACACACGGCTGTGTGCTGGAGGCACATGACACGAATGTTCCGCTACAAACGGCCACGACAGTGCATTTGTGCAGTTTTGGCAGAAGCTTGGGGGACGTGGCTGGCAGGGCCGAGCCAGGACAAGAGGGACAGAGGGGGTTCATGGGCCTTCCTGGAGGACTCAGGAGACACTCCTCCTGGGGCCAGAGGCCGGACTCCACGGGCCGTCTGAACTCTGCTTGGTGGAAGAACGCCGCAGTGGTCTGCCCGGCAGGCCTGCCCCACGCCCCTCCTGCCACGTCTCTGCCGCCACGAGCAGCAGCAAGGGGACCCACGAGCCCGGTCAGCTGAACAGATACTGGGACTGATTGTTGACAAACAGGTGATTAAAGCTGGCTCTTCCCACTTCATGCTTTGTAAACTTTCTCTGGGTCTCCCGGCCCAGGCCTGCCTGGATGTGCTTCCGGTCCCTTGCAGGCACGTTCTGCCCCACCCCTGTGAGGGCCCAGCTCCCCTGCTCTGCTGCTTCCTGGGCACCACACCACCATCTTCAGGCTGTTGGCCAAGCCCATCTGGTCTCAGGGCCCTCTCTGGAGGTGCAGCCCAAGCAGCTCATACAGTGATGGGGCCAGGAGACAAGGCACCTTCCCCAAGACATAGCAGGGGCCCCTGCCCAGCCCTCGGTGGCCAGGGCATCCCAGGTCTGTACCGGGTGCACCCAGGGCCCACAGAGCTGGCTGTCCTATAGGAGCATCCAGGGAGATGGCTTGAGATTCAGTGCTGCCCACCTCAACAGGCTCGGGGCAGGGCGGGGGGGGGGGGGGGGGGGGGCGGCGGCAGTGAATGCAAAGGGAGAAGTGCCTGTGCTACCCAGGGTGGTGATGGTGGCCTGGACCCCAAGAGGCGAGAGCGTTGGCCAGCCAAAGCCCCGCACCCACCCTGTCACTGGACCAGAGGCCAGGGGAGGAAACACCTGCCACCCACCCAGCAGCTTCCACGTGTCACAGGGATGAGGGGGAGACACCCCACAGTCAGAGCTATGGGCAAGTCCATCCGTGGCTGGCTGGCTGGCTGCTGCTGGATACACAGACCGTTCCAGGGCTCTCTGCTACTTGGGGTCCCCTTCGGGGACAGGCACCCCATCTGCTCGGGCATCCTTGGGGGTCCCAGCCTTCCTGGGTTTCTGCTTGGTCTTCCTGAGCATGTGGACCTGTCCCAGGACCAGTCAGGACAAAGGGCTGGGTGATACTGCAGGCGCTATCTCAGCCCGCTTCCCGATAGCTTCGGTCTGTTGAGCCCAGGGGGCCTCAGCGTGCAGGCCTCCCGGTGTTCCGGGACAACTGGCTGCTGCAGCAGGCACTCGGTTGGCCACGGCCTTCCAGCACCACACCCGCCTGCTCAGGCCCCGCCCAGCCCACCCCGGTCCCTACCTTCGGCCCCGCAGCTGAGATGATCATGTGCCCCGGAGCCTGGATCCAGGGCTCGCCGTCTACCTGCACGGGCGTGGCCTTCAGGAGAGTCACCCGGAAGTAGGAGCCCTGGGCGATGCGGATGCCCGAGCGCAGCCCGCCCTGGACCTGGCCCTGGGAGAGGAGAGGGCCGGCTGGGCTCAGCGGCCCGAGGGGCCACACCGGGGCCCACCCGGCCTGCCCGCACTCACCATGTGCATGACGCCCGTCACCCCCACCACCTCCAGCAGCCCGTCATCCATGCGCGGCTTCTCGAACCTCGAGTCGCTGTCCGAGCCCCACAGATCGGCCCCCGAGCCCCAGCTGCACCGAGGGAAGGGCGCACAGGTAAGAGGGGCGGGGCCGCGCGAGGGCCTGGAGCCCCACCTGCGGCCAGAGCCCCAGCCACTGGCACCTGGGGATGTTGATGAAGATGAGACCCTCGATGCTGGGCAGCTCCACCTCCCGCTGCTCCACCTGGAGCCGAATCTCCCTGTGCAAGCCGCGTGAGTGGCTGATCTTCTGCAGCCCGACCCGCACGTACACGCCCTTGTTGTGGAGCCTGCGGGGGTGCGCACCTGTCAAGGCAGCGCCCTGGCCCTGCCCAAAACGGCCCCCAGGTTCCAGCCCCTACCCGCCAGTTCCCGCTGGCCAACCCCAGGAAGGGTGCCGTCGCCAGGGGGCGGCCCAGAGCAGTCCCGGCCCCCCTCCTTGCCCCTCCAGTACCTGCTGGTGAACTTGCCAGGCTCCTCCTCCCGTGCGTGGTGGAAGTCCAGGCTTAGCTCTGCGTCGATGCCAATGCCGCAGTAGTTACTCATCTGCACAATCTGGGGACAAGACAGTCTCGCATGGCCCTGGTCAGCCCCCACTGGCTGCTCTCCACCTTCCCCCAGCTGGGTCCAGCCTCCTCGTCTCCAACCCAACTCTGTCCCTGTTGTTAGGGCTGCTTCTGTCCAGTGACTGCCCTGCCCGGTGACCACCAGCACCTAGGAGGAGGTAGGCATGGCACGTGGTGCCCACGAGGATCACAGCTGGCCTGGGATGTCCCCAACAAGTCACTGCTCTGACAGGGCCTCAGCTTTCCCAGTAACCGGGATGGCACTCGCACCTACCCCAGGTGGTGGCAGGGACGGGCATGAACCTCCCAGCCTGCAGGGGGCCCAACGGATGCCACACTCTCACCAGGGCACACGGATACCTTGGGAGGCTCCACATCTGCCATGCTGTTCTCTGCACCTCCAGCCTCCTGAGCATCCAGCAGGATGGTCCAGCGGTCCATAAGCACGGCATCAGCTTCGTCCACCGACACCAACACGGAGAACGGGTCCTCCCCACTGTAGCCCGCTCCCCAGCGGAGGACCCGGCCAAGGTCATTCCCTGGGACACAGGCAAGAGAAGACTGACTCTCCACACCCACCTACCCACCACCACCCCCAGGCCTTGACTGAAGCATGGGATGTGCTGGCCGAGCCCACCTGTGCCCAGGGGCAGGATGGCCACAGAAGGCTCTGGGCAGGCCAGATGGCGCCGCGTCTCCTCCAGGGCAGCGAGCACCCAACCCACAGTGCCATCCCCACCGCATACCAGCACCCGGAAGCAGGGCACCTGGGAGAACACGTGGAACCTGGCAACAGGGAAACAAGAGGTGCTCTTGCAGCCATTCCTATGCAGGTGCACAGCTGGTGGGAGCAGGAAGTGGAGACCCTGGGGCAGAAGGGGGCTGCAGTTCATCCCCCACACACGATGGCCTGGAGGGTTCTGACACGGAACCCCAACCTGTTCCCTTTGGCCTCTCAACAGGTGTGTGCAGGCACCCCTCCCGGAGCTTGCCAGACTGAGCAGCGCAGTGGGGGACCACTAGACTCACCCAGGAAGAGGCCCCCCATTGGTCAGCTCAAAGACCTGGTGAGGGTTCAGCAGCTTCCGGAAACTGCAGAGCAGGTCGCGGCCCTTGAGGCCTCCACTCTTGGGGTTCACAAACACGAGGAGGGGGCAGCAGTCTGGGGGCAGGTTCGTGTGCTGACAGATGGGGCGCTGGGTTAGGGCAGGTTCCCAAGGCCACCCCACGAAGGCAGTGCCTGGTGTCCCCCATGGCACTGTCCGGGCAGTGACAGTCCTCCAACCTGGGGCCAGCCCCCTCCCAAGGAAGGCGCACAGAGGTCCAGGAGGCCACGCGGCCACTCCCACCTTGCCGCTGACTGCTCAGGGCACCCCGTGCGGCAGAGGCACCCATAGTCGCTGGCCAGCAGAACAGAGATGAGGCCCGCCAGCCTGCAGCTCTGAGCACAAAGGCGGCGCCACACCAACTGTGACACTTGTCCCCAGACCATGCCCGCTGCCTGATCCACGTAGCCCAGAGGCCCAGGCTGGACCCCCACGTGGGACTCTATCTGCCCCCCCTGGAGCCATGAGGCGCACACCCCAGGAGGAATGCAGCTCCCAGGGCCCCCACCGACCCACACGGCAGCCAAGAGCAGCAGCCGGGTTCACAGAGTGGCCCCGTGCCTCCCAGTGTGGGAGTCCACCTCCCAACAAACCACCCTCAAAATACAGTGTCTGGAGACAGTGGTGGGGGGCTGAGGTCCCCATGATGGGGAGGATAGGGGGGCTGAGGTCCCCACAATGGGGAATATGGGGGGCTAGGGTCCCCACAACGGGGAGGATGAAGGGCTAGGGTCCCCACGATGGGGAGGATGAGGGGGCTAGGGTCCCGACAGTGGCGAGGATGGTGAGGGCACTGGGGTCCCTGCAGTGGGTCTGGGGTCCCCACAGTGGGAGGTCCTGGGTAACAGGCACAGGATTGGCCATGGCTGAAGGCCAGGACATACTTGGAGTGACCCACAGGGCAGAGCTGCTCGGTCACCCCTCACCCGCTCACCCAAAGCAGGCAGCTGCCGGGAGGCAGAAGGTGTGTCGGCATTTCCCGCCTGGCTGACAGCTGTCAGAGACCCTGACCTGCACACGCTGCACCCTCGTCAGGACAGTGGGACAGCACCGGGTTCCGACCCAGCTCAGGGTAGGAGAGGGCAGCCAGGACCAGTCACCCACCCGGTCACAGACACCGAAGTCACTCTGCCCTAATTCTGCTTCACCGGGTCAGGGGTCAGGAGTTAGGGCTCAGGGACAGAGCAGCCACAAACCTCTGGTGGGATCCTGGGGACCAGCAGGGCTGTGGACCAGAGGGTACTGCAAAGGCACAGAGCGTAGGGCGGGACCTGGGGCTCCGGCCCCTCACCCTGCCCTGCCCTGCGTGATGCCCACCCTGGCCCTGCACTCACCCCCAGCTCGCTCTTCTGGACACAGCCTCCAAAGTCAGGGAGCCCCACCTACTGGCCGGAGGTGGCCCAGGGTGATGGCAGGGGTCCGCAGGCCTCCCAAGCAGGGGGTATGGGGCCAGGGCCCAGTGACCCCACAGAAGGCAAGGGCCTGGCAGGGTGTCTGCACACACACAGCCTTTGGGAGGCAGCCGCCAAAGGCGCTGCGTCCTGTGGTCCTCACGCAGGCCTCTCACCCTTGGACCTCAGGCTCCTCCCTTGGTGTGAATTTGGCCACCACCCTGCATGATGGACAAACCGGTGGTGGGAGCCACGCCTCCCCAGGTGTCCCCCCAGAGCACCCACTCACCAACACATCTGGAAGCACCAGGGCAGTGAGCGGCCGGCCATGCACAGCCGTGTCCCTGACCAACATGTACAGTCGCTCCGCCTCTGCAAAGCAGGTCACGTCCAGCACCACTGCACCTGTAGCAGATGCACTGTAAGCTCTGGCCAGAGCCTCACCTTATCCCGCAGCCAGAAGGGACCCTGGCTGTGCCATCTGATGGCATCCACATGACCAGGACCACCTTTCTGTGGAGCCTTTAAAGACGGCGAGGCTCAGAGACAGGACGTAGTAGGTGGGTGCAGGTAAGGCCACCAGGAGGTGGGATGGAGTGGCTGGGGACACTCTGATCCCTGGCCCACTGAGCCTGCTGGGACCTGTGGTTTGGGGCGGGGGGGGGGGGCACCCGCAAGAATGGAGAACAATGATACTACTGAGGGCACACAGAAGGGACATGGGGCTCGTGGTAATGAATCCTCCCACTTTTGGGTAGATTTGAAGTTTCCATAAAAGAAGGTGCAAACCAAAGGGCAGAACAGGTTTTGGAGAATACGTTCTCTGCACATCAGTCACGTTTTAGCTAAAGTGTTACAGCCCTGAGGCAGAGAAAAAAACAAACACCCTTGCCCATGGTTCCCCAAGAAAAAGGTCAGGTTCTAAACAAAGCGAAACACAAAAACGAGGACAGGCCTTTCCATCTAACTCTAGGGAATGACCTTTGGCCAAGTCTGGCCACAGCTCACGGAGGCGGCTCACCTTGGGAGGAGTAGACGTGGCTCACAGACACCAGTCCAGCTGCAAAGACAGGCTGTCATCAGGGGAGAGCCCTGCCCCCCGGGGTGCATCGGCCCCCCCGGGCACGTCCACCTCAGCACGGCCACCCCAGGCAGCCCCACCCTGCCCCTCAGGCCAATGCTGCTGCCACTTCGCTCGCAGGCAGGTTCCCAGTGAGTCCCTCCCCAAGTCAGAGCCAAGGGCAGAAAAGGCAGAGGCTGGAGCTCAGGAGTCTCAGAAACCCCTTGGCAGAGGTAAGCAGTCTGGGCCCTCGAGGTGAGACCAGAGGCCCACTGAATGGGAATCAGCTCGGCGAACGCTCAGACAGCAAGTGGCAGGGGAGGGGGGGCACAGCAGCCCCCACGGCCTGCTCTCTGAACCCCTGTTTGCCAGCAGCCAGTAGCCCCAGGTCAGGCCGGGCAGTCACACCTTTGGTGGCCACAGCCTCGTCCAGTAGGCTGCCATACTCCTGGGCAGACAGGCCAGGAGGCAGGCCACCAACAAACAGGCGGACGTGCGGGGCCACAGCTCTGCTCTCAGCCACGTAGAACCGCATCTGGTTCATCTGCCGTAGGGACGTCTGCAGGAAGGGGGCGGGACGCTGAGCCGGAGCACAAGGGGACAGCACCAGCGCCCAGCCCCTCCACCCCCCTCATCCAGGAAAGGGGCCCTTGAAAAGATCCCACAGGATAAACAGAAAAGGAAAGGAAGAACACACAGGCTTCCTTCCTTGGGACAAGCCACTCAACTCCCCCGGGGGAGGGGGGGTGGAGGGGGGGGGGAAGAGGGCAGGGTCTGTGGCTCTAAGCCCCACCTTCCAGAACAGGTGACATTAGGATGCGGACAGACCCACCAGGCCCGGGGGGGGGTGGGGGGGGGGGGGGGGAGGGTGGCACTGCCAGCCAGGAGGGACATGGTGTCCTGGGGGCAGACCCTCACTATGAGGTAGAGGCCACGGCCAAAGCCTGGCAGCTCCTTGGGGACCAGCATTCACCCCCAATGACCTGCCGGATGTCACGAAGCCGCTGGAGCAAGGGCTCTTCATCCGCCAGCACCGTCCGCTGGACTGCAAGGGTGAGAGGCGAGGCCTGTGAGCACCAGGCACCAGGCCCACCTCTGCGAACAGGCCTTGGGGCGCCGAATGGCCGGTCGGTGGAGACAGCGACGGCAGGCCGATCACTCACCTTGCCTGCTACCCATGAGCACCTCCACCAGCTGGAAGCTCTCAGGACCCTCGGCCTGTTGGGGGGAGGGGGGGCAGAGTTTGGGGGCCTCAGGCCTGGACCGCCCACTCCCCCAGGACCCTCACACGGGGCAGCCGGCGCGCACGCACCTGGCGCCCGAGCAGCGGCAGGACCTCCTGCACCACAGTCCGGGCGGTGCTCTGTGCGGTCACGCGGATGGACACGTAGGCCACACCCACCCTGCAGGGAACAAGCTCAGGAGCCTGGGTCCCACGGCCCCCACCCCTCCCAGCTCCCGCTGGCGGACCCTGGGCCTCGGGCCTGGGTCTCACTTGAGCCAGGCAGGGTAGATCTTCAGGACCTCCTGGGTGCGGGGCAGAGCACGGATGATGCAGGCTTCGGGCACGGCCTCTCGGGCCCCCGGGCCCCGGCCGCCCTCCTCCTCTGCAACCCCACCGCTCCAGGGTCTTCCCCGCGCCCCGGTGTCAGCGGCGTGCACAGGCTGGGGGAGCGCCTGCAGCTCAAAGTCCCGAGGGTCCTCGGCGACGTAGTAAGCCCGCAGCGCTGCCTCCTGCGGGGGAGGGGGGGAGGGCAGATGTGGACACGAGCCAGGGCGTGTGCCCAGAAGCACTCCTGGGAAGGGGCCCTGCTGCGGCCGCTGGGGGGGGGGGGGGGGGGGCTCTTACCAGCACCTCCTCGCTCCTGGCCAGGCGGGGGACAGTGATTACTCGAAAGTGGTTTCGCTGCAGGGCATCGTTCCCATCAAAGACCTTCAGCGTATGCTTGCCTGCGCCAGAGAGAAGTGCTTACGAGTCTCCGGAGTGCGGGACGGGATGGCAATGGGGCAGGACGGGGCTGGGCACAGGACAGGTAATGGCATGAGGTCGGGGGGGGGGGGGGGGGCAGGCAGCAGCTAAGAGGCACTTACTGGACTCCGGTGGCAGCACCTCTCGGCCCAGGCTGGCGGGGGAGCTTCCTTCCGCGCCATCGTCCCCCTCACCTGGCTCGGGGGCCGGGCTCTCAGAGATGCGGAAGCAGTGCATCTTACTGAAGTTGCGGGACAGCAGGCGCACGCACGCGGGGGGCAGCACCATGGTGTGCAAGCGCCCAAACGTGCACTCGGGGGCGAGCGCGGTGGAGCAGACGGAGTGGGCCTGGGGGGCGGGGCGCGGACGGCCCTCAGCCATTCTGCAGGGGCCCGCGCTGGACACTCGGGCGGGCAGCGCCACCCTCGGACCAGACGGGTCCCCCCGCCCCCAACCGATTGCGAGGCAGACGGGCGAGGATGGAAAGGAGACACCCCCACATCCCCCAGAACCCGGCCCCACAGGCCCCGCCCACCGCACCCCTCAGGACCCCCGCCGCACCCCACCTGCACACCGCACCACTCGCAGCGCACGCCCGCCAGCACGTCGGAGGAGCCGCACGTCTTCCTGCACACCTCGCAGCGCGCACCCGAGGGCAGGTTCCCCTCCCGCCAGTGGTGGTGGTGCGTGTCCTGCGGAGGGGACCGTCAGTGGCTCGGCCGGCCCCCAGCTCGCGCCCCTCGCCTGCCCCCAGGTTCGGGAGATCCGGCCCTGCACACTCACGTGGTCCCGGTGCCCGTCCCGGTGGCACTGGCGGCAGTCGCTGCAGGCGAAGGGCACACAGTCGGGGTGAACGTGCAGCTCACACACTGGGGGGTGGGCAGGGTTAAGGGCCTCTCGCCGCTCCCCACGGGCCCTGCCCCCTTCTGGCGAGCATCTCTGACAAGGCTGGATCCAGACCACATGCTCTGGATCCGCTTCCTTTAAGCTTCCTCACCGCTGGGCAGGGGCCGTACCCCCCCACCCCCAGACGGCTGGAACCAGCGTCTCCTCCTATCTCCCTGCCTGGCACCCTGCACCTGCCTTCCTGTGCAGGCAGCTCTAGTTTCCACGAACACCGCCCCCTCCCCACCCCACCATCAGTGCCCAGGACCCCGCCCCACCTCCTGCCCACCACCTCCACCAGCCACCTGGCCCAGGGGAGATCAGGAGCCTGGTGACCGGCTCAGTTGAGAGGGCAGCCAGGCAGGCTCCGCCGTACCTTCGCAGCGGAGGGCGGGTGCCTCCAGGCCCTTACGGCACACGGCGCAGAACTTGCGCTTGTAGAGCCCCCGCAGGCCGAAGCAGTGGGCCACAGGGACCTAGAGGGAGCAGAGCTCCACCTCAGCCTGGGGCCTGCCCGCCAGCACCCTCACCTCCAATCCAGGCCCCCAGGCCTAGACCTCTGCATCCCAGAGAGCCCCCCATGGCCACCCACACCACCTGCCTGACCCCTGCAGTCCCCCCAGATCCGCCCCAGCCCCTCTGTGCCCCCCAGGGGTCCTGTTGGAACCCATTGCCCGGCATGCCCACCTCTCCGCTCCCCCCGTGGTCCTTGCAGGACCAAGCGTGGGCCGCTCCCAGCGGCCCCGAGGTCAGGCAGCCCCGTCTGCAGAGAGCAGCCCTGCTGGTCCGGCCCAGGCCTGATTCAGCTGTACTGCGCAGGAAGCCTGGGCCCTGGCTGCTTCCTCCAGGCCTGTTCCCCCGCCCCCATGATATATTTGGGGCAACTGGGATGAAGTGCATGTGAACAGAGGCCCACCAACAGGCAGGAGGAGCAGGGCCGGGTGCCAGGGACCTCAGGTGAGGGGCAGGGCGGAGGGTCACAGCCGGCGGGAAGTGAGGCCCGGCTGGTGCCCCGGGAGGGACTCGCAACAGGGATGCGGTCAGCATCCTCGGGGCCCAAACCAGCGCAAAGGAACAGTCCCACCCCATCCAACCAGCCAGCCTGCCTCCCGGCCCAGGACCCGCCACCCGCGGCCTCCCCAGGCCGCCACCCGCGCTCCCCGCAAGTCTGCTAGCCCACACACTCGTACGCACTCGGACCAGGCTGGGCGCCACGCTCGAACAGGGCGTCTTCACGTGCTTCAGGCACTTCTCGTGGGACATAAAGTTGCAGACTGTGGGATGAGAGCTGCGTGAGTCGGCCCCCGACCCACCGGGAATCGAGAGACCCCAGGGCCTGGCATGCAAAAGGGAGGCCTTGGCAAGCAGAACCACCGAGGGCCAGGGCAGTGCACCGACCTCAACGGGCCCACTCTGCTGGAGCTGAAGGGGGGTCGGTACGGGCTGAGTCACTGCAGCCCACGCCCCAGCTCTAGCCCAGCCCTGAACGATGGCGCAAGCAGATCCCACCATCTCCACTGTCTCGGGGGCATGACAACAGCCTCACCCCCAGAAGCGCCATGGACACCCTGACCCTCTGCCCCACCCCACCTCTCATCCCCAGAGAGCCCAGAGCCGGGATGACGGCGTGTCTTAGAATCCTGAGAGTGGCCCCTGCCCCTTGCACCAGGCCAGCTCTCCTTCCAATCTGTGGGTCCTGAGGCGCAGGCAGGAGAGCGGGCGTCTCTGCACATCCCCCCAGACCAGCTTCACCAAGGACATCCTTCCCCCACCCCCAACTCTAAATATCCCTAACTCCCCTTCCCACCCGTCACGTGTCTGCTGAGACCAGAGCTAGCCCTGTGACGGGCCAGGAGCCCGAGGCAGGCGGGTGACCAGCCAAGCCACAGCTGCCCTTGCCCCTGCCCAGAGGCTCCAAAGGCAGTGAGTGCTCAGACCTGTGCTGTGCCCCCGAGGGCCACCCATCCTGGGGAGGCCGCGGAGGCCACTAAGACAGGAGGCCCAGAGAGCCCAGCCAGATTAAGGCCCGGAGATGGACAGGGTGAGGGGGCAGTGCAAGAGAAAGGGGCCTCTGGCACGCATGCAGCGGTGAGGGGGTGGGGCGGGGCTGGGCCCCCTGGGCTAGGACAGGATGGACAAGGTTGTTGGGGGCTGGGAAGTGAGCAGGTGGCAGAGGGACTCCCCAACACCACCTTTAGTGAAAAGTGTGACCACAGGGGCCATGAGACAACCCGTCCCACCCAATCCCCAGAAGGATGCAGACAAGGCCCCCCACGGGCCAGCAAGGGCAGCCCTCAGTCCTGGCTTCAGAAAAGCCACAGCAGGCTGGGGTCAGAGAGGAGTGGGGAGGCAGAGGCGGGGTGAGCACCCCAGCTGGCTTCCCCTCCGGGGCGCACAGACCAGCTCTGTCCTGGGCTGGGCTGGGCAAGTGGCACCCAGCCCCCTCCTCTGGCCGGCAGAGATAGCACCTGATCACCCCACATCCCACATCCTGGGTGCTCCCTGGCAGGGGAGGAGGCTCTTCCTCCCACACCCTCATCTGGTCCCTCTGCTTACCCAAATTACCAGCCCGTTCTCCACAGAGGCGGGGAGAACGTCCACGCGGCTGCCCAGTGAAGGCTTCACATCGTCCCCAAGCCCCGCTTCTTTCCCCGAACTGCTTCACCCCTTATTCCCAGAGCCCCACTTATGAGAGGCCACAGCCATGAGGGGGACCCTGGGTCTAGCCTCAGACCTGGAGCTGACTCAGCTGCACATGCAGGTCTCCCACCTCAGCGAGTCTCTGGCATGGGAGAAGGTAGGGCGCTAAATGTCTCTGCTATGAGAGAAACCAGCGGTGACTCCCCCCATGCCAGCTGGCCAGGCCACCTGGTGCAGCACTGGGGGATCAGGACAAACATGCCATTTTCTTTGGCAGAAGGCCCAGCCGCCTCCACCTGGTCGAGCCTTCTCTGTAAACCTTAAGTGGTCCCTCTGTCCCCAGAGCCAGAAGCCCCAGAAGCCTGTCTTCCTGAGTGGAGCAAAGGCTCTCCACCTGCCACTCTCCACACCGCTGGGCAGCTGTGGTCCTCGGGGCCCGCCCACCTGCCCTGCTGCGGGGAGCAGGACCCCGAGAGAACAGACCCTGGAAGCTTGCACCCTTGCTGCCCGAGAGTCAGAGGAGGGACGGCCGCCTCGCCCAGCCAGCCAGCTTGGCAGCTAGGTGGGAGTCCTGTTGGGGCATGCTGCCCTTGGCCCCCGTGGGCAGCAGTGTGTATGCAGGGCAAGAAAGGCCCAGCACTGAGGCACAGGAGCCAGTGGCCCAGATCAGCCCTGCCTGTCCACACTGCTGCCCTTGCTGCCCCAGCTGATGGCAGTGAGGAGCCCAGAGCAGCCCCACCTGCTCAGGGTGAACTGGCCTCATCCCCCAGTCACTGCACCTGCCCCACGTAGCCCACAGTGCTCTTCTCCCACTGAATCCCAACCCAAGTGAGAAAGCCCAGGGAGCACAATTTTCCTGAGACCCACAGCCCTGGGGAAGGGGCCGCGACCACCTGACACTCCCGAGCCCCTGGAACTGCCAGTCCTTATCACCTCCATGGAGAGGTTCTGGGGCCAGCACGATCCTGCCCCGTAGGGTAGGCGGCTCTGTCCAGAAGAGGCTATCGCTGGGAATACACTGGTCAGAGGTGAGGAGCCCATTCTGGGCCCGGGGCGGGGGGGGGGGGGGGCGGGGGGAGGAGGGGGACCGGGGTCTGTGATGGGGTCGCGGGCGCTCACCGTCGCACAGGAAGCCGGCCAACCCCCAGATGAAGTCGGAGCAGAGGTGGCAGAAGGTGGGCTTGGTTAGCGTCACCTTCCGGAAGCTGTGGCCAGTCGCGGCGGGGCCTGGGGGCCTGGCGCCCGCCCGCTCCGGGCCCGACCCCGACCCGGGTCCCGGCCCCGGCCCCGGCCCCGGCCGCGCGCGGCCTCTGCCGCCTAGCTCCGGGCTGGAGGCCGGGCTGCCCGGGCGCGGCGAGCTGCCGCCGAGCCAGGCGCGAGCCCGGGGCTCGGCCGCCGCCGCCATCCTTGCCCAGGGCGGCCCGACCCCCGGCGGCGGGCGAGAGCCGGGTCCGAGCTGCGGGCGAGAGGGGCCGCCACCTCCCCGCCGACCTCGCCGTCCGAGCCGGTCTTCCGACTGCGCCCGCAGCCACCGCGCAGGCGCGAGCCCGGGAGGCGGGGCCAAGTCGGCGGGGGCGGGGCCCGGGGCTGGGGATGGGTGGGGCGGTGGGCCTGCTGGGGCGGGGCTTGGAGAGGCGGAGCCGGGAGGTGGGGCCCGCGGGGCGGGGCGGAGACGGGAGAGGGGAGCTGGACGGCCTCCGGGGCAGGGTCCGAGCCCGGGTGGAGGGGGACCGCGTGGGGAGGCCCGGAGGGCAAGGGGCTGGGGGTGGGCTCCGGCCTGCGCCCGAGCCGGGACCGGGTTCCACGCACGCAGCCTCCCCACGACGCCGACGCGGGGCTTTTGCACCTGCGGCGCCCGGACCCGCGCCTGCGCAGGCGGACACCTCCCACGCGACACCCGGATCCCGCCAGTGGTTCGCAGTTGCGCGGGGCGGCCGGGCGAGCGCGCGGCAGTTCTCAGGGGCCCGAGGGTGGGGTTGGGAACCAAGGCCTTCCTCCCCTGGGTGTCTCCGCCAGCCGTGCGTGGACGACCCCGTTCGCTGTGTCTTCGCACGCGTGGGCCCTGCCTCACCCGGAGTACCCACAGGCCCCGGCCCCTGCCCCTGCCCTCAGCTCAGATGGGGACCTCATGAGGGTCCGGGCCAGCAATAGCCACTGCCTGCACGACCCCCTCCCCATGCTGACGTTGCTGCCCTGCCTGTTCGCAGATGGCGCCTGCTCCCATCAGCTCCCCAGTGGGAAGCCTGAGGGGCCAGCATCCCTCCCTCTGGGCCCTGGCCTCTTGCTCCCGTGGGGGGGGGGGGGCTTTCGTGACCGCTCAGAGGCCTCCTGGACTCCTTCCTGGTAGGAAAGACCCGCCCCTACCGCACTCCCAGGGAAAGGAATGAGTTCCACCCGCCAGCCCTGCTGGGACGTCCTGCTGGGGACGAAGGGGCGTCCCCAGCACGCACAGCTTTGTTTTGTCCAGGTGGCGCTGGGGACGTGTAGGGGACGTGTCCATGAAGGTCGCCCTGACCCCATTTCCTGCCAGCACTCCGGGGTCCTTCTTCTCTGGGCCTGACCGCAGACTGCAATGCCCACGGCCGAGCTGGCAGCTGTGGGCCAAGGGGCTTCTTGGGGGGCCCACCTGGTCCGCACCATGCCTTCCTGGGCGGTTCTCCAGCCAGGCACCCACCCGGGCAGGATAAGAATGAGCTGCAGGGAGGGACTGGCCAGGGGTGTAGGGAAGAGTAGAGCCCCAGGGTCCCAGAGGAGCAGAAAAACAGGCCGGGGGAGAATAATGTCCCAGGAGAGGGCGTAGTGACCACAAATGCTACGAAGGAAACGGCTGGATGTGTGCAGGGCTTGTGGAGGGAGGGACAGAGAGGGTTACACTGCCCTGGTTGGCTGAGGGGGTCCAGGTGCAGACAGCAGAGGGAGAGGGAGGGCAGTGCCAGAGTCGGGGTCCTGAGAAGGCAGAGGATGCCGGCCCTCAATCCCAGGAGGGGGCTTCATTTGTCCAGAAACTTCACAGAGCACCCGCTGCACACCCCGAGCACTGGGTTGGCATGTCTGCCCTCCTGGAGCTGAGTTCTGGGGGGGGACCGACAACAAACTGAAAAATAACCTGGAAATGCCGGTTTGTGTCTTGGTGCCACCTGTGGTCGGAGGGAGCCAGGACTGAGTGCCCGGGAGGGGCAGGCCTGGGGTGGCAGGAAGGCGCCCCAGCAGAGGAAACAAAGGGCTCACAGGCCCTGGTCCTCTCCTGGTCTCCTCGTCCCCCCGGTTCTGGCTTCAGCCCACCCAGCTCCCCAAACCGGCCCTCAGCCAGGTGGCAGGTCATAGGTGAGGGCCGGGCCAGAGAGCCACCCCCCAGAACCGACCTGCCTCTTGGCCCCGAGGGGACTACGACCCATGTGCCTGTGAGAAGGCGGAGATTTCTACGGAAGACCGCTCCACGGGAGACCGCTCCACGGGATCCAGAGTACCGCTGACTTCTCAGGAAACAGGACTGAAGGATATATCTCTCTCCATTCGTGACAAAGTGGAGGGCGGGGGCAACACCGTGAGAAAGGAAATCGCGTGTGTCCGGGTCTGCAGAGCCACAACTGTGCTCTCTGACACAGCGTGTCTGTGAACGTGGCAGACACACGCTTCCACCAACCCTGCCCCAGCCTCTTGGAACACCTTCAAAATAGTCGCCAGCTTGTGGCTGACGCTGAAACAGTCTCTTCCTGGAACAGGGTGCCCCTGGAGGATCTGGGGGGCCCACTCCACGTCCATGCTCCTGGGGATAGCTTCGGGTCCACAGGCTGTCTCTCCCTCCCCCCCCGCTGGCTTGGTCGGCTCAGGCACCTAGCACAACACCACGGGCTCGGGGGCTCCAACAGCACACTTGACTTTTCATGGTTCTGGAGGCTGGAGGTCCAAGACCGGGGGCCGCGCGGTCAGGTCCTGGTGAAGGCTCTCTTCCTGACATGCAGACTGTGGCCTTCCCACTGTGACTCCCTACGTGGCAGGAGACAGAGTGCAAGCACGCTGCCCGGTGTCTATAAGGGCACTTAACCCCATCCCACGTGATTCACCCTCAGAGGCCCTGCCTCCAAATACCAACCCATGGGGGTTGGAGTTTTGACACGCGAATTCTCTCCCTGGAGAACAACCGTCTGCTGTCGAAGTCACCCAGCTTGTGGGGCTGTTACAGGAACCCCGTCAAGCCAGGCACAGAAATGGGCCAGCTGCACGTTATTTGGTGACCGCCTTCTAAACCTGTTTTATTTTGAGCTCCGCTCGTGGGCCTCCTTGTTGCTGGTGCACACTCGCACAGAAACGGCTGTCCTACTGCAGCTGTCACGGTGCCTTGTCTCTGCTGCTAACGGGCTTGCGCACTGGTGCCAGACCTCGGCTGCTGTGTGAGATCCCTGCAGGAGCTCCGATCCACGGGTTTGAGTGCCACGGGTACACACGCCCGCGGGAATGACACTGCTCGGCCGTGAGACGTGCCATGTTCACCTTGGAAGATAATCCTGGACAAGAATAAGTCTGCACAGAAGTAAAAACGTCCAGGTCCGCCAGCGGGTAGATTTCTCCGTGTTGCCCGTTTGTGACAACCCCAGACACTAACGGCTTCCACCGTCTCCACCTTTCTGGGAGGAGTGCAGAGGAACCGGCTGGTTTTCGCTCCTGCCCTTGGTGGTGAGGAAGGCCTTTCCCTCGTCCCGGACTCCTCCGCCCCCGCAGCCCTGCTCTTCAGTATCCTGATCATTGTGTTTTGCGCACCTTCTTCTTATTGGCTCGTAGCTCTTCACATGTTTATTATTTTGCCGGCTACAGTCCGTTGGTGGCGTCCGGGGCCGCCGGGCTCCGTCCACGCGGGAACACCGGCTCCCGGGGAAACGCAGGGTCGGCTCCCTGGGAGCGTCGGCTCACGTTTTCATCCGCGGCTCAGCACGGAGCCGTGTCCGGTGCGGACTTCCGTCTGAAGACACGTGGTCGATCCGTTCACACAGAGTCCCCACGCCGGCGTCAGCGGACCTCGCGCCCCGACGGAGCCCACCTGGCACGGGGTCTCCTCCGCGGGCACATCTCGGCCTCTGGGGGGACTTGAGCGGCACGCGGCAGGGGCGGGGGGCCGTGTGAAGCCGTGGAGTCACCAACAGAAAGCACAAAACTGCGGGAGACGTCGCGCTACACGGACAGCAAAAAGGACCCGCGTTTACAGCGTTTACAGCCGAAGCGAGGAGACGGGGCGTGGCCTCCTGCCGCCTCCGTCCGGGACGGGACGCGCCTGTCCCGACACTGATTCCTCGCTGCTCTGTGCGGTCCCCGGATGGCCGGAAAGCGCCGGCAGGGTTAGTCGTGGGGTTACCAACGAGCGTCCGCGAGCAGGGGAATCATGACTGGAGCATCCGCGAATATCGAAGCTTGACCGCGTCAGCTCCGCCTCCCCCACGCCAGGATGGGCTTGTCACTCCTTCACTGGTGGCTGTGGGTCAGTAGGCCTTCTTAAGTTTTCGCCTCGTCCCACTGACGAGCCTTTTCTTTCTGGCGAGGGCCTCTGTGTTCTGTTCAAGCACCCGCCTGCCCTCAGGCCACGGAGATGCTCCTGGCTCCGGAAGCGTTTGCCTCTCCCAAGGCGGCAGGCCAGCCCCTGCCCAGGCAGTGTGGGCGAGGCAGGGTCCCCTGACCGCCCCCTGGGGAGCATGGTGCTGAGCCTGTCCGGGTCTGGGACAGCCTCTCCCTTTAGGAAAGAATGCAAATTATGATACAAGTAGACACGTATCTATTCAGAATGAGAGAAAAAATAATACTCTTTTAAAAAATTGACAATAGCACAAACATCCCCAAATCCAGAAAGTACAATTTTTATTCATAACTGCATGGCACTCCACTATGATACATTTATCATCTACATTTTTTATTGTCTCTTCCTTTTTTTATGTTTATTTTTTATTTCTGAGAGAGAGAGCACGAGCAGGGGAGGGGCCGGGGGGTCGGGCAGAGGATCTGAAGCGGGCTCCGTACTGACCGCGGTAAGCCTGATGAGAGGCTCGAACTCACAACTGTGAGATCGTGACCTGAGCCGAAGTCAGATGCTCGACTGACGGAGCCCCCCACGTGCTTCTATTGTCTCATAAAACTTTGAGATATTACTTTCCGAGGACGAAAGAGAAGGAGAACTCAGTGTCTCTAACGCAGCAGATTGAAAACAAAATGATGACTTCTCTTTTACAAAAGTCCTCACTTGACAACTCATTACCCGCAGCTCATATCCATTGTTACGACCACAAATTTGGAGAGAACTTTGACAAGTTTCATTTACAAGCTGGAAAGTCTTGGGACAGTGCACTTTCTTGTGTTGTGACTAATCTCAAAAGCCCTTACGGATCCGATGAACCGCCTTCCATCATGTCCTCGTCCCACTGGCTATTAGGGTTCTACGTTATCTTGATGTCAGCATTTCCTGTTAAATCAGCGGAACGTTTAATCCCGCTCCAAAAGTCCGTGTGATTCACTCCTTTTGGTTAATTGCCAGGGTGTTCCTGGAAGTGTTTTCTGTGCCAGGGTACCTGGCATTAACTTTGCCGTGCGAGGAAGTGACTAGGAAGGACATACATATACTCCGCCAAACCCCGACTCGTGTTTTCACAGCTCAGCTTCCCCTTGACCGGATCCTGAAAAGCCCCCCCCCCCCCACCCCGAACCACCCCGGTGACAGGGGAAGTGACCGGGGAGCCTGAGGCAGTGTGGGAACTGCTGTGCTCATAGTATCTCCCTTTAGCAAGCTTTACAAAATCATACGACCATGTGACCAAGGCCCTGTGTGAATCCATGCCGTTGTGTGGACCTGCTGTGCCCCTCTGGTGCCTGTCCGTCTTTGGCCCGTGCCGCGCTGCCTCCCGTGGTGGCTCCACAGTCCAGATCTGACAGCAGAAGCCCGCTGCGTGTGCTCAAGGGGTGGGCGGGACCACGCCCCCCACAGAGGACGACGGCGGGCCTTCGCCACCTTCTAGAGCTGTGTTCCTTGCGTTCCTGTGCTCATGACCCCTTCCTCCGTCATCAAAGTATGGCATCTTTGCTCTGAAATTTGTTCCCGGGATTCGTTTTAATCAGATATGATAAGGGGACAGAAATGGAAACAACTGCCGTTCACCGGGGTTCTCGCGGGAAGGGACGGGTGGGCAGCAGGCTCAGGGACTAAGTTTAGGATTGGGTAGTTTGAACCATTTCGTCAGGCCTAGGCTACAGCGGTGGTCCCTGGGTGTCCGGCATCTGGCCATGGGGTGGCTTTGGGGGAGGGGCTGTTGGTTTGGCGCGTGAGAGAGATGAAGGGCGTGTGGGGGTGCGGGCTTGGCTTGGTCCGTCTGCAGCGAAGGCCCTCTCCAGGAACTGACTAGCCCCAGGAGGGGCACCCTCTCCAGGCCCAAGGCCCAAATGCCAGAGCATCGAGAATGGAGAAAGTAAGCAAAAACAGTCAGGGGGAAAAAGTTTTTACCTGCCCAGAGATACAAGCCAGATCTTGTTTACGAGAAAAGGGGCACCTGGGGGGCTCCGTCGGTTAAGCGTCCGACTTCGCCTCAGGTCACGATCTCACGGTTCGTGGGTTCGAGCCCCGCGTCGGGCTCTGTGCTGACGGCTCGGAGCCCGGAGAAGCCTGCTTCGGATTCTGTGCCTCCCTCTCTGTCTGTCCCTCTCCCCTCCCCTGCTTGCCCTCTGTCTCTGTCTCTTTCTCAAGGATGAATAAATGTTAAAAACATGCTTTGAATAAAAAATATTTGTAAAAAAGAGGAAAAGTAAGGTTCTGAAGAGGAGAAGCAGGGGGGAGGGGAGCCGCTGCAGTTGAGGCCCGCCCAGGGGAGGCCCCCACAGGCCCTTCCTCCGCTTCCCCCTGATGCAGGAATGAAAAGCCTAAAACGGGGGGGGGGGGGGGGGCGGTGGGGAGAAAAGAAAGAAAAAAACCACATAAGGGGAGAAAATACAGGCCCAAATTTGCCTGTTGTTTCACCTGGAAAACCTGAGGGCAGCTGACAGTAGATGTGCACGAGCCGGTGCCGCAGCCCGACCGTCAGGGTCAACGCCGTGCTGTTTCCCGAGACGTCGGATCTGTGCCCGTCTCAGCGGCCCATCGGCCGCAGCCGCTTCCACACCCGGAAGGACCCCGTGCCCCCTCCAGGCTGCCCGGGGCCCGCAGGCCCTGACGCAGCCTGCGCTCTCCTCCGGGGGGACTCCCGGGACAGAGTCCCTAGGACGCAGGGGCCAGCAGCTCTCGGTCCCGTTCACGGTTCGCCGGCAGCACGTTCCTCCCCAGACCCCCGGCGGCCCGGGAGCCCCTCGGGAGCCGGCGGGCCACGGGCCACCGTGTGCGGTGGCGCCCGGGGGAGCGCGGCTGCCAGGGCGTCCCGGAGCGGGGACGGGACCCGAGGGCCGGTCCCTTGGCCAGACTCCACGCGGTTGTCTCAGCAGCGGACGCTCTGGCCAACGACGGCCCGTGTCCACACTGACTCTGCACCGTCAGGCCGCTGCCTGAGAACCGTCCCCTTCGGAGTGAAGAAGCCTGGCGTCCCGTGCCTCACAGATGCCGAAAACAGCACCCAAACTCCCACACGTCTCCGGGTATGCCGAGGCCACGACACGACTGCTGCCAAGACGTACTCATCCCCTTTGGAGTCACAGGCGTCACTAACACGGTAACAGAGACACAGGTCGCTTGTCACATCCCCGAGGCCTTCCACAGAGCCGCTCTCGCCGAGACACGTAGTGGGCTCCTCACTCTTGCGTATCCCAGTCCGATAAATGGACCCCAGTCAGTCACTGTCTCGCCCCGGGGCCTTCAGCTCCCTTCCTTAAGGGCCCTTTGCCCAACTCACGCCGACTTTAACAGCTTCCCCGCCGCCCTTCCCTGCACCGAGGGAAGCGTCCAGCGTCTGTGCAATGGAGACGCATCGTGTGAGGCCCCTCACTGATCTCTCCCCGCCCTCGTGTCTCTGTGTGGCGCCGAACCACGCGTCTGGCCTCCTGCTTCTCGGGACGGGAGCGTGAACTTCTTCCCTCACGGCCATCATTCCCCGTCTCGGCACAGCAGTGACGACACGCCCCGAGCACACACTTGAGAACAATCTGACCGCCTCTCTCTTCTGAGGTCTTTGCGCGGCCTCCTCCCTGTCAGATCCCCCTCGGCCCCCCTCGCGAGGACGCCGTGGTGACGCGTAGGGCCCGTTCGGATCATCCCGGATCATCTCCCCACCTCAAGATCCTTAGCTTAATCACACCTGCGAGTGCCTTCACCGCGTAAGGTCGCCCTCGGAGGCCCTGGGGGTTAGGCCCGTGGACACGTTAGGCTCACGGCGCGTCTGTTCCGCTCACGACTTCCGCGCTACCGTCGGGCGCTTCAATTCTCTGCCGTGTCGAAGCCCCAGATGTCACGTTACCGTTTTGCAAACCGCTCCCCGTGAGATCTGTATCCTGCACACCCGTCCTCTGCCTCTGGGCCGGGCCGGGCCGTTCTCCCGCTTGAAGGACGGACGCCAGGTACTGTTTCCTCGAGTGAGGGCCGGTGGCGGCCAGCGTCCGCAGAGCTCATTTCTCCAAAACGTCTTTATTTGACCTCTTTTGAAGTGCACTTCTTGCCGGATTCAGACTCCAGCTTGCCACTGGTTTATTTCCGGGACTCCTTGTCCGCTGGCTTCGGTGGCTCCTGTTGAAAAGTCCGTGTGCTCTGGGGGCACGTCGTCCGTCTCTGGCTTCAGCACTCCGTCACCACGTGTTCGGGCTCTGCTTCCTTCGTGCCTTTCCTCTCGGGCTTCGCGGCACGTCTTGATTTTGTAGCAGGCTATCCTCCCTCACTTTTAGAAGATCACCAGCTCTTGGGGCGCCTGGGTGGCTCACTCGGTTGAGCGTCCGACTTCCGCTCAGGTCATGATCTCATAGTTGATGGGTTCGAGCCCCGCGTCGGGCCCTGTGCTGACAGCGCGGACCTCCTTTCGGATCCTCTGTCCCCCGTCTCTCTCTGCCTGCCCCCCACCTGCGCGCATGCTCTCTCTCTCTGTCTCTCAAAAATGAATAAATATTAAAAAAAAAAAAAAAAGATCGCCAGCTCTTTTCTCTTCAGATGTACTTTGTGCCACCAACCGAAGGGACTGGTACCTTGGGCTCTGTGGATGGAGGGAGGGTGGTGTCAGCACAGGGGTCTTCCCCGTGTGGTGAGACTTCTGGTGTTTGGAGACGCAGTGCTGTCTGACTTGCCCAGGGCACGTGTACAGCTTAAAGTGTAAACGTTAACACCTCAAGGCCACCTGCCCCACACCCAGGCCCGATCACCCAGCTGTCTGCTCGAAATGTTCACTTGGCTCCTCGCAGGCAGCTTATCCCCTGACCACACCTGCTCCTCCTTTTTTTTTTTTTTTTTTAATTCTTTTAATGTCTATTTATTTTTGAGAGAGAGAAAACCAGAGAGAGTGGGGGAGGGGCAGAGAGAGCGGGAGACACAGAATCCGAAGCAGGCTCCGGGCTCCGAGCTGTGAGCACAGAGCCCGGCGCGGGGCTCGACCTCACCTCACCCCAGAGGCTGTGAGATCGTGACCTGAGCCACCCGGGCGCCCCGCGGTGCCAAGCCGAAGCCCCAGGGAGTCACCTTCGACTCTGCTCCTTCCTCCCGCCCCTGCATCCAATCCATCGGAGGTCCTAGCGCTCACCTTCCAGATGTGCCCCACGTCTGACCACCCGTGCCCACTGTCCGGCCATCGTAAGTCTGAGCCGTCAAGCGGCCGCCTGACCCGCGCATTAGGCCACTTCCCGGCCTCCGGGGCGATCCCCCGAAGCACGACCAAGACAACGGCTTACACCGGAGCCCCCAGACGGCGGGGCGCGCTTGCAGGAGGCGCCCGCGCACAGCCGACGAGCGGGAACCCGCACCGGCACCCGGGACGGACCCAGCCGGGAAGGGGCGGCGTGCGGGGATGCCCGGGGCTGGAGCCGGGCGGGGACCCCCACCGCGGCGGCCCGGCCCTCTAATCCCAGCCCGCTCGTCGGCCCCGCGCCCCCCTCCCCCCCCCCCCCCCCGCGCCCAGATTCCGAGGACCCACCCGGACCCGGCCCGGCGCCCCGGCCCCCGCCCCCAAGGTGGCGGTCACGTGGCGTGCGACCCGGAGGCGGAACCGGCCTGCGCTGCGCCGACCTCGGCTCCCGGAGCGCGGGGGACCTGCCGGGCCTAAGGGACCGTGCGCGCCTCTCCCCCAGCCCCGCCGCGCTCGGCCATGCGGCCCCCGCGCTCCCGCGCCGCGCCGCTCGCGCTCCTGGTCGCGCTGCTGGCCGCGCCCCCGGCCCTGGCCGAGGCCCCGCACCTGGTGCTCGTGGACGCGGCCCGAGCGCTGCGGCCCCTGCGGCCCTTCTGGAGGAGCACCGGCTTTTGGTGAGCGCTCCGCGCGGGGAAACTGAGGCCCGAGAGGCCGCTGTCGCCTGCATCCCGCCGCGCGCCTCTCCCAGGCCCGGGACGCGCTCCCCGCCCGCGATCTCCCTGGACCCCTTGTTGCATCGGAGGGACTCGGGCTCCCGCGCCCACGGCCGCCTCCTCCTTCCTCGTGGAGCCGTCCTGCAGTCAGACCGGGGTTTCCTCTGTCGGCCTGAGCCACGCGGTGTTTGCGTGCGCCCCGGGCTTTTCTGAGCGGGTACCCCGTGTGGTGGAGGCCTGCGGACGCTGGCTGATTTTGCCCGGTGGCCGCTGGGGGGCAGGCCAGGCTGCAGGAGGGGCTGCGGCGCAGGCCCCTCCCAAGGGGGCAGCCCCAGTGGAGTCGGACACGCCTGTAGGGGGCCTATCAACCCCCATCCCCCTCTCCGTGTCTGCCTATCTCCCCTTCCCCCGTGTCATTCTTGTAACCAAGATCACCTGGCTGGTGGGACAAGGAACAGGGTATTGGGATGTGGTCCTCTCTCCTCAGGGAGCCCCCCATTTCCATAAACATGAGCCTCTGTGGCATTCCTGGCGTTAGGGGCCGTTTTATTACATCAGGGACAGTAAAATTCATCGGCGGGCACTCCAGGGTCCAGCTGCTGGGGGCTGCTGTCCCGGGGCAGGCTGGGGCTCTGGATTTGTAGCTGCAGGGGCTGTTCTGGCGCCCCGCCCCTGGGGACTAATGGCCCATCCCCCCTTGTTCTGTCCCCAGTCCCCCACTGCCTCACAGCCAGGCTGACCAGTATGACCTCAGCTGGGACCAGCATCTCAACATGGCCTACGTGGGCGCTGTCCCCCACGGCGGCATCGAGCAGGTCCGGACCCACTGGCTGCTGGAGCTCATCACGGCCAGGTGAGTGATGGGGGCAGCTGGGCAGAGCCCCCTTACTGGAGACGAAGACCAAGGCCGAGAGGAGGCAGCGTCCGGGAGGACAGTGTGGTGCAGTGTGGGCCGTGATGGGGGGCAGAGCGGAGGGGGTGTCCTGTTGCCCTGACACCTCCTGGCAAAACGTCCTCGGTGGAGGAGGCCGCGCGGGGCCGTGGGGGCTCCCCGGGGCAGCCCCGAGTTTGGGCACAGCTGGCTTCCCACCGGACAGGACTTGGAGGCTCGGGGTCAGGTGGGTGTCCCGCTGTGCCAGCTTCGTGGCTGGAGCCAGCCCCGGAGAGTGTGCGCCCACGCACCTGGTGCCCCGTGTCCTCAGGTCAGGCTTTGCAGGAGCGCCGCCCAAGGGCTGAGTGGAACTTGGGTCGATCACGCCCACCTTTGGCCTTGCAAAGCTCAGCCTGGCCGAGGCGTGAGATGTAAGGAGCACTTGGGTGTGTGTTTGAAGGGCTCCCAGAGACACAGACCCTCCCGCTGTGGCCAGTGGGACTGGGGCCGGGCGGGCCAAGGGAGGCCTCGTGATTGCCTCGGGCCCTTGTTCAAACGAGACGGTGACAGCCAGCGTCAGACTGACCCTGCAGCACCGCGTACACACAGCACCAGGGCCCGGGGTGGCTGTGGTGGCTTGTTTCAAAGGCGTAGTTCCTGGATGTTCAAGTGTCCGAGTCCTTTGTGTGTTCCCTGGTTCTTCCAGGGCACAGCATCGGTCTCGGGGCGGGGGCGGCGGGGGGGGGGGGGCAGTGGCGACTGTGCTCATTGATGTCAGTGACCGATGGCGTGAGGCTGTCCGCCCGGGGCTCCCGGAAGGGCGGTCAGGCTGGCGTCGGGCACCGGCCGCGCTAGAGGGTGGAGTCGGTGGCCGTCTGCTCCCCGTGGCGGGCTCGGGCCACCTGCACGGCGCTGTGCACGCTGTGGAACAGCTGCCCCTCCTCGGCGGCGTCCCCCGTGTCGTCCCCGAGGAACCCGCCTCTCCTCAGGGTGTCCCTCACGGGGGGACTGCAGCAGGCCAGGAGCAGCGCGATGCCCAGGGCCCTGTAATCTCGGCGCAGGTCCTGCAGCGCGGCCACGCCGGCCGCGTCCAGGAACGGCAGCGGGGCGCAGTCGATGACCACCGCGTGGAAGCCGGCCGCCGGGGGCACCAGCCGTGCGGCCGTGCTGCTGGCTGGGCCCGGGTCCGTGCCCTCGACGGGGTCTCCCTCGCTGACCCTGGCCTCCGGGCCCCGCTCCTTCCTCGTGGTGGCCGCCGTCCCCGCATCCAGCCCCGTGAGTCTATAGAGCGAGCGCAGGAAGAAGTCCTTGTTGGCATAGTAGAGCGGCCCCGCGAAGCGGAACACGTGCACGCCCGGCTCAGGGACCAGGCCCTCAAACTCCGCGGCGTCCTCGTAGAAGCCCGAGTCCCCAATCTGAGCGAGCAGGGTGGCCCGTGGGCGTCGCGTGCGGCCAGCCAGGCTGAGCAGGGACAGGAGGACGCCCGCCAGCAGCCCCGCCTCGACGCTGACCAGCACACAGGTGGCCGCGGTGGCCATCCAGACCAGCGCATCGGCCGGGCTGAGCCGCCACAGCTGCGGGACGTCCCTCGCTTTGCGCAGGGCCCCGCGCAGGCTGACGATGATGACGCAGGCCAGCACGCTCCGCTGCAGGTCCCGGAACAGCGGCGCCAGCACCAGCAGCACCAGCAGCACCACGGCGGCGCTGACCACGCTGGACAGCTGCGTGTGGCAGCCGGTGGCCGTCTTCACCAGGCTCTTGGACAGGGCGGCGCTGGTGGCGAAGCAGTGGAAGAAGGCAGGCAGCACGTTACAGCAGCCCACGGCCAGCAGCTCCTGGTTGGCTCGCACGGAGTAGCCGTGGCTCCGGGCGAACATCTCCGCCAGGGACACGGAGAAGGCGGAGCTCACCAGCGCCAGGGGCACGGCGTCCAGCACCACGCGCCGCATCAGCCCGGGGTCGGGCAGCCGGGGGGCCACGAACCCGGTGGGGATGTCGCCGGCCACGCTGGAGCCAAAGCGCTCGTGGAGCCGTCCGAAGTGGGACGCCAGCGTGGCCGCCACGATGACCAGCAGCTCCGTGGGCAGCGGCACCTTCAGGCGGTGGCGGCAGCGGTCCGACAGCTCCTTAGCGGCCAGCAGCACGGCCAGGCACGTGGCGCTGGTGAGCACGTCGCACAGGTTGGCCTGGCCGGCGCCGCGCAGCAGGCTCAGCCACGTGCTGACCACCATGCCCGGCCCTTGGTGCCGTGGGACCCTCACGCCCAGCAGGTGCTTCAGCTGGGAGGTCAGGATGGTCACCGAGGCCCCCATGGCAAAGCCGTCGAGCAGGGGCTGTGAGAGGTAGGTGGACACGAAGCCCAGCCGGAGGACGCCCATGAGGACCTGCGGACAGAGCGCGGTCAGGGCAGCGGTGCCGCCGACGGGGCGGCCGCGGCACAGAGCCCCACACCCCTTCTCGCCGCTGCCGCTGCTGCTGCTTTCCCGAACGGACTCTGTCTGGAGTCCCTTGCCCACGCGCGTGCACACACAGGCACGGCAGACACGGAGGTGCACGTGGGCCCTTACACGCTCGCTTCTGCTTCTCTCACACGTGCGGGCTCCAGGCGCTGGAAAGCCGCTCCCTTCTCCTGTCCTGCGGGTGGCACTGTTCCCCTCTCCCCAGAGACCTGCGGCCCTTGGGAGGGTGTGAAATCAGGGCGGGCAGGCCAGGCCATGCCCGGCCAGCCATCCCTGGACAGGGTCCCTGTTCCCGGGCACCCTAAGACCCTCGGGTGCCCCGTCCGGGCCGCCACCCCGTGCCCACCTGCGCCTATGCCCGCCCCGCCCTTGCTGGCTAAACCCGCTGCCCTCTGAGGCCTTGACCCCGCACTGCCCTGGCCTTGGCCCTTCTGGGGGTGGCGAGCGAGTGAGGGGTCTGCTCTGAGTGGCTGAGCGAGCGGTCCGGACCTGCGCCCAGGCTCTGCAGAACCCCAGTGCGGTCAGCCCCTCACCTGGTAAATCCCAGCCACCAGCGTGAGGGCGGTGGCGACACGGACGGCGTAGCAGTCCTGCCCGCAGTCCCGTGGCCCGAGCACCAGTGTGGCCGAGGCGTTGAGGGTGGTGCCGTTGTCCCCGGACCCCGGGCCGTCCCGGGCAGGGTCAAAGCCAGCCAGCAGCAGCTCGCGTTCCACCACCTGGCCCACCATGAGGCAGAGCAGGCTGAAGATTCCCATGGACACGTGGCGCGAGGTGCCCATGAGAAAGTAGATGAGGTTCGCGAAGAAGGACGTGTACAGACTGTAGATGGGCTGCAGCCCTGCCAGGAGCGAGTAGGCGATGGCCTGCGGCACCAGGATGATGCCGATGACCAGCCCGGACATGACGTCGCCCGCCAGGGCCTCCCGCGGGCGGTAGTGGCGCAGCCAGCGCGTGGCGGGGAGCAGGTCCTGCGCCAGCGCCCAGGCCCCGCGCGTGCTGCAGGTGCAGCCCCGCCACAGCCTGGCTTTAAGCATCTCGCGCAGGCCCGGGGGCACTGGGGGCCGCCGGCGGACCAGCACCAGCCCCCCGCCCTGCTGCGTGCAGTCGGGGGACACGTCCATCCTGGGAAGACCTGAAACAGAGGTGGGCATCCCTGCTGGGGTCAGCGGGCGGCACAGAGACCCAGACTCCCATGTGGCCAGACCCAGCTCCGCTGCTCCCGGCCCACCTCCCCGTGCCCACGTCCACGCCTCTCCGCCACCCAAGTCCCCGGGGTCCCTCCGGCGGCCCTCCCATCACCGCTGCACCATGGGCCCTGGGGCTTAGAGGAAGAGCGCCTCCTGGTGCCCCCTGTTGAACCTTGAAGATAGGGAGACCCCAGATCTTTGCTCCCGGAGGGGCTGCTCACACAGCAGCACTCCCTATACCCCCCGGTCCTCGTGGCAGAATTCCCGGGATGCGCTTTGGGAGGCTGATCTTAGACGAGGCCAGCCGGGAGGGAAGTGGGGGTGGCTGGCGTCTGTCACCTGCCCCGTCACCTGGGACTGTGGGACACACTCCTGGGTTGGGTCTCAGACCACACAGGTGCACCATGGAGCGCGAGTCTGGGACTGTCCCTTGTGTCCCAAGGGCACCTCACCTGCTGGGGCCCAGCCCCGTC
Organism: Prionailurus viverrinus; assembly: GCF_022837055.1. Lineage (NCBI taxonomy): Eukaryota > Metazoa > Chordata > Mammalia > Carnivora > Felidae > Prionailurus > Prionailurus viverrinus. The sequence goes on along the minus strand of NW_025927610.1, from coordinate 3,501,951 downwards.
CTTGACTTCTCACTCGCTGGCCCAGGACACGCAGCCCGCAGTTTCGCTGGGGGGTGGAGGACGGCCTGGCAGGCACGGCCCCCCCCCGAGCACTAGGGGGACGTCGTGAGTCGTGTTTCCTTCCTGTGGAGACCTCACCACACAAGGGTCCCCCCAAGCCCCCCAGGGTCTGGGTGTGTGGCATGAACACTGTTGAAATGGCATCTGCCTTGTGCCTGAGGGGCCCGAGAGGAAACCCGAGAATCGTCCTGCCCCTCCCCTTCACCCAGGGAGCCGGCCTCTGCTGTGGCTTTGAGGGCTCCACGGCCCTGCGGCGGGGCCCCGGGATGATTCTTACCTGGGGAGCCCCTCACAGGCTGGGTGGGCGGGAGGGTAGCGAGGCCCCTGGCTTGTCAGGGCTCCAAGGCCCGACTCTGCCGGCCGCCTGCACGGCCAGAGCTCTCTGGCTTGTTAGCCGGTGGGGACTTGTGGACGGCGGGTTCTGACGCAGAGCCGGAGCCAGGAGCCGGGCCGCGGCAGGTCTGGCGCCCACCGCGGGCCGCGCTCTGTGGTTACCACGTGACTGCTTAGCCAAACTGGGTTTGCGGTTCAATTATTTACCCCAAAGATTGCTGAGTCATGGGTTTCCCCCAGATGAGCGTTACCCGAGTGGCTAACCCAGGGAGTTGTACTGTAATCCCAGCTCACAAGTAGGTGCGAGTGTGTGCACCTCTGGTAAGCTCCCATCCCCCCATGGGGCTCCAGGTACGGGGCAGCGTGGGTGAGGGCAGCAAAGAGCTGCGCAGGGCGCGTGGGTCCTGGGGTCCTTTGGGGGGCGGGAGGCGCGCGAGCCCAGCCAGCCCTGGGACGTGAGCCTGCAGCTCTGGGGCCCGTTGCCGTGGTCGCACGACTGACCAAGGATGGGCAAGGATGAGAGGGGTACCCGGGTCGGGGCTGGTCGCCTCATCCCATCCCTGGACATCCTCCCTATTCTGCCATGAGACGGTTCTGGTCTGCTCTGGAGCACGGGCCAAGTGTACCTGAGCCAGCCGGGCACCGGGCAGCCGTGTCCCAGCCTCTGTTCTGTGGCCTCGTGTGGAAAGCAGGCGCGGGGCTGTTGCTGAGTATGTGTGTGCACATGCGCGTGGACTGCTGTGGGCGGGGCGGGGGGTGCCGCCAGGCATCGGGACACACTGCCAGCCAGGTTTGCCCTTCTTGCCGTGGGGTGCGGGTCCAACCCCCGGTGACTGGCAGGTGCCCGGCCTTGCCGCGTCCCCGGTCTCTCTGAGGCAGGTGGGGTCTGCCTGGGAGAGCTGGAGTGAAGGCGATCCCTTTAAATGATTCCTCTCATGCCCCGTGAAGGGTGGACAGCTGTTTTTAACACGATTCTGAGTCTCAGGTTCCCCACCTTTACACCCAGTGAAGGGGAGCCCCCCTCCCACCATGCTGAAGGGCTACGTGGGAAGGGCCCGTCCCAGGGGGCTTTGCCGTCTACCTGGGACAGAGCTGAGGGTCCTGCCTCCACCTACCCCCCAGAGTCCAGCCCAGGACCCGCTTGGCCCCTGGCGGGGAGCTGTTTGCCCAGACCAGAAGCCGTGTTTTGGGCTGGGGGGACAAGCTAGGGCAGTTCCGGGCTTCGGACCCCTCCCTGGGGCAGATGAGGTTCACCTCAGGGTGCAGAGAGGAGGGTAGCTATTGAGGGGGTCATATAAACTTTATCTCCTGTCCCAGCTACTGGCAAGGGGGCAGAGGGAGAATTCCTTGGGTGGCCTGCCAGGCGGGAGCCTCATCGCCCTTGGGGGTCTCCCTAGATGGGGGACAGAGCGCGGGCTGTGTGACACAGAGGACTCGGGCACAGAGCAGCGGAGGCCAGGGCAGATACGCGTGTGTGCATGCTGGGGTGGGGGATGGGGCCTGGGTGCTGGTGTAAGAAAGGGAGTACCTGGGGTGGGGACCTAATGTAGGAAGGAGCCCTTCCTCTGTCTTAGGAAGGGGGGGGGCAGGGGTCTCCGGAGGTTCTGGGGTGAGATTCGTGGCAGGTGGAGAGATTTCAGGGAGGGGCTCTTTTGGCCCATCAGAGCCCCTGTCCAGTCAGATGCAGCATGGAGGCTGGCCTCGGGCTGGCCTTGGTGGCAGGGATCGGACCTCATAACCCTGCAGCCCCTGCCCAGGCTGCCTGCCTAAATCAGGCGAGGAGATAACAGTGAGGTCACATGTGACCTTTGAGAGAATTTCAGGACACCACCCCCAACCCTGCCCCCACCGGGTCCCTCTGCCTGTTTTCTTTGTGCATTGAGGCCGGCGACCTTCACCTGGGATCTGGAGGGGCACAGAGGGACCTGTGGTTCTGGGCCCCTGCCTGCCAGAGGGGCTGCTGACGCCCACACTGGCGCTAAGGTGGGCGCCGGGAGGGAGCTGCAGACCTCACTGGGACGGGGGCCGTGGGGTCTAGTACAGATCGGCAGGAACCTCCCTCGGGGGACCGCTGCCCAGCTCTGGGCCACGTGGTTGTTTCCTTAATATTTGCCCGTAAATCACCGTTTCAAGTGGTCAAACACACTCCTTTGGAAAGGAAACCTTGCATCCTGACCCTAAGTGCGAAGAGGCGGGGCCGACCACCTCCGGGGCCCTGGAGACCTGACGCGAGCTTCTCCCTAAAGACACGCCTACCGCGAGCCCCGAGGTTCTAGGTGGCAAGGTGGAGAGTAAGCGGCCTCTGCCGCGCTGGCCGGGAGCCTGACACCCCCCTACCCCCATCCCCGGACCGAGGCTGCAGGTGCGCCGGGGGATCCGCGCTGCATCTCCCCCTCCGAGCCGCCCGGGGCCGGCCGTGCGCTTCGCTCCCCTCCCCTCCCGTCCGTCTGCGCCGGGAGCGCGCGCCCCCGCCGCCGAGCACGCGCGGCCGCGGCCCCGCGCTCACGCGCTCGTGCCCCCCCGCCCCCGCGCCCCCCCCCCCCCCCCCGCCCCGCGCACTCACCGGCCCCGGCGCAGCTCTGCCCCCGGCGCACGCGCTCAGGCCCTGCCGCGGGGGCCCCCGGAGCCGCCGCCCGCCGCCGCGTGCGTGAATGAGGCCTTTGTGCCGCCGCCGCAGGCCCGGCCCCCGTGCCCACGTTCGGACCCTTGCGGGGGGCCGCGGAGTGGAGGCCGGGCCCTCCGAGAGCCGCGCCTCGCTGCAGGGGGAGTGCTGGGGTGGGCTGCACGCTTCACCTCGCTGCTCAGCCCCCTCCCTAAATTAGGTTTCTCAAACCTCTCTCTGAACGGGGCCCGGGCAGAGGGAGACCAAGGTGCGGAAGGCGGGGCCTAAGGACCGTTCCCCGGGGTTCGTTGGCCAGGGGTCGCCTCTGAGGTCGGGTCTTCTGGCCCCTGGGGCAGGTGTATTAGCCCCCAGATTATCCTTGGCTGCCGAGGCTGGCTGGAGAAGGGGACACTCATATCTACTCAGGGTGACAGGCTACGGATGCCTCTGCCGCTGGGGCTCCCCCCGGGGTACCACCCCCACCCCCCCACCCCACACCAAGTGCAGGAGCATTGATCTGAGCCCCGCGGTGCCTCCTACCCAGTGTAAACTCAGCAGGCCGGGATTACCGCTGCTAGGGTGTGCAGAGAAAGCCCCGAGCCCCTGCATATGCCTTCACTTTGCACCGGGTCACCCCACCACCCGTGGCCCACGCCCCCTCCCCCACAGTAGTGGGACTTTGGAACGGTCTGCTGTGTGCATTTAATTTTTACCCAACTGCTTGTTAGTTTTCTTTGCTACCGGCTGTGACCTTTGGATGCGGGAGAAACGGGTGAGGGAGGTGATCCCCGCTGCCCAAAAGCTCATCCTGCTGAGCCCCTGGTGGAAAGACGCACCCCTACACAGAGGGGCCAGCCGGCAAGGGGAGGCAGAGTGCGGGGCCCAGGACGGGCAGGGGGCACTTGGGCCTGGTTGGCTGGACTTGGTCCCTCAGGTGGGCTTCGGAAGCCAGACCCCGGCTCGGCCTTGACCTCGTACGAAGTGAGGGGTGGGGGAGGGAAGGACGTTGGGGGGGGGCGTTGGCTGTGTCCGGGAAGACGACGCTGGGCCGGCCAGGCTGGGGCGTGGGATGGGAGGTTGACAGATGAAAAGCTCTCGAGGGCCGGATCGTGTCGTGACCCCCCACCTGGCCGGACTGCCGACCGCGCAGGACGAGCCCGGCCGCCACAAGAGGGCGCAGTGCAGGCCCTCCTGACATTTGGCACCTCCCTCCCGCAGATGGAGCCACAGAGCAGGTGTGTTCTCACACCTGAGCCCCTGCCACCCACCTGCCTGTGCTCCTCACTAGGCAACACCCCGCCCCCGCCCAGGCCCACCCCAGGCTCAGCGCTTGCTCCTGCGCTGCCCCACCCCCACTGCGCCTGACCGAAAGGCCGCCGGCTTCCAATGCCAGCTCCACCCCTGGATGTCCGCCTCCGCGTAGGCTCACCCCTGCCTGCCTCTGCCACCTGCACCCCTGCCCACCTAGCTGCTCAAGCGAAGTCCGAAGCGTTGTGTAAGATGTCCCCTGTTCATCAGCAGACGTCCCTCCGCCCCGAAAATCTGCTGTAGGTCCTTCCCGCTGCCTTTGTGGCCACGACCCAGTCCTGGCACTACACCTCTGCCTGGGGCTCTTTCAAAACCAAGGTAGAACTACGGGGACAGTAAAAGGGTCATCGATTGTCAGGGGGAGGCGGGGAGGGTGACCAGCTGGAGCCCGGGGCATTTTTAGGGCAGCGAAGCAGCTCCGTGTGGCGCCAGGGTGGTGGGCGCCTGCCATCATGCGCTCGTCCAGACCCACGGGACGTGCACCACCAAGGGTGACCCTGCCGTGGACTCGGGGTGATGACGACGCATCAGCTCCAGCAGGTGCACCGGCTGGTGGGGGTGTGGATCGCGGGGGAGGCTGTGGGGGGGCAGGGGGCGTGGGGCATCCCCGTGCCTCCCTCACGTTTGCTGTGAGCCTAGATCTCTTAAGGGGCTCCTGGGTGGCTCAGTAGGTTAAGCGTCCGACTTCGCTCAGGTCATGATCTCGTGGTTCCTGAATTCGAGCCCCGCGTCGCGCTCTGTGCTGACAGTTCAGAGCCTGGAGCCTGCTTTGGATTCTGTGTCTGCCCCTCCCCTGCTCAAACTCTGTCTCTCTCAAAACTGAATAAACATTAGAAAAACATTTATTAAAAACTGCTCTTAAAAAAAAAGTCTTAAAGTCGTGGCAGTGCTCCACTTGGACCTCTGAAAGGGGCCCCATTTCCTTATGAGTCAGTCCCGTCCTCACCATGGGCACAAGGCCTCCAGTGACCTGTCACAGCCCGCACCCTCTTCTGCCCCAGGCACACTTGATGCTTCCTGCTGCTTGACAACCACAACTTTATTCCTACCCCAAGACCTTTGCACGTGCTGCCTATCTGTTCCCCGAGGCATTCTTGCTGGCCTGCCTCATTGCTTGGTTGTTACTTCAGAGAGGCCCTCCCTGCCTGACCCTTGGCTCCCTGTCACTTCTCCCTCGTGGTACATCTGATGTGTCCTTAAAGATTCAAATAGTTGCCTGATGATTTCTGTCCCCTGTCAGAATGTGAACCGGAGGAAATTCGGCCCTGGTCTGGGGTGGGGGTGGGGGTGGGGGTGTGGGGGCGTGGGGGAGGCCGCCCTTCCCCCTCTTCTGACTGCCCATGTTGCCTCTCGGAGTGTGGGAGAGGGGAGAGGAGTACTGTCGAGACAACTCTGGAGCCCTGAGCTCCAGGTGATGCAAGACACAGGCATGGCACCCACCAGGTCCTACCGGGCTCTTCTCCCACGGCTCCCCAGTCCACGGCCAGCTGTCTTCAGTGTGCCTCGTCCTCCCCTACTCCGTCCCGTTGTGTCTTTTCCAAAAGACCTGCCTGCCTCGTGCCATGCCTGAGCCCAAAGGCTTGGGCATGGGGTTCAGGCACAGGCACACCAGTTCATACTAGGCTGTCGATGACTGGCAGGCTTCCGTCGTTGGCGTTTTCCCAAGACAGGGACCCTTGAGGAGTCTGGATCTGAGCCCTGTGTGGCACCTTGCAGGCTCCCTGCCTGCGTGCACGTGCCCTCGGTTCCAGTCTGGGGCCCACTTCTCTCTGTGCTGACATCGAGTGTCCTCGTATAGGGGGTCAGTGGAGCAAGGCCTGAGCTACAACTTCACCCATCTGGATGGGTTCCTGGATCTTCTCCGAGAGAACCAGCTCCTCCCAGGTGAGCAGCCAGCCCCACCCTCCGTCTGCCAGTCCTGCCCCCTCCCCGCCACCCGGCTCCTCTGCGTCCGCACTGGTGAGGCACCGGGGAGGCTGGCCTCCGTGCCGGCACGGTGGAGCCCAGGCGGGGTGGAGCACGGTTGCCGTGCGGCGGGCGGGCGGCAGGACGGCCACCTTCCTGTGTCGCAGGCTTTGAGCTGATGGGCAGCCCCTCCAGACGCTTCACCGACTTTGAGGACAAGCGGCAGGTGTTTGAGTGGAAGGAGCTGGTCTCCCTCCTGGCCAGGAGATACGTTGGTGGGCAGGGCACAGACCTTAGCGGGAAATGGGGGGTGCTCCCGGGGAGGCTCCTCCCGCGTCACCCCGGCCGCCTTGTTGGCCTCTGCCACGAACCCTGGGCCAGGGCCCCCGGATGGGGACAGCAGGCCAGGCAGGGTGCAGTGGGCCCGCGTGGAATGAGATGTCGTCAGCGCCTCCAAGCCTCCGACCGTGGGCCCGTCTCCCTGGGAGTCGGGACAGGCTTGGCCTTGCCCCTGGGGGGCACGTGTGCCAGTGGGGACACTCTGCAGACAGGTACGGACTCTCCCACGTTTCCAAGTGGAACTTCGAGACGTGGAACGAGCCAGACCACCACGACTTTGACAACGTGTCCATGACCTTGCAAGGTGGGGGGCACCTCCTGGGGTCCCGTGGGCTGAGAAGGGGCGGGAGCATCACCTCAGGCGCTGGCGTGTGGATTCCGAGGTCCCTCCCCCACCCAGGCTTCCTGAACTACTACGACGCCTGCTCCGAAGGCCTGCGAGCCGTCAGCCCCGCTCTGCGCCTGGGCGGCCCTGGGGACTCTTTTCACCCCTGGCCGCGCTCCCCGCTGTGCTGGGGCCTCCTGGGCCACTGTCACAACGGCACCAACTTCTTCACGGGGGAGTTGGGCGTGCGGCTGGACTACATCTCCCTCCACAAGAAGGTACAAGCGCTGGGCCCCCGGCCGGGCACCCCCGCCAGCCGCAGCCCTACCCGCGCTTAAGCGGCAGTCACCTGAGCTGGCCCCAGAGGTCCTGAGGCCCGCCTCCCTAGGGCGCGGGCAGTTCCATCTACATCCTGGAGCAGGAGCAGGCGGCCGTGCAACAGATCCAGCGGCTCTTCCCCAAGTTCGCCGACACCCCCATTTACAACGACGAAGCTGACCCGCTAGTGGGCTGGTCCCTGCCGCAGCCCTGGAGGGCTGACGTGACCTACGCGGCCCTGGTGGTGAAGGTAGGCCCGTCCAAGGACCTCCCCCCAGGGCGGCGTGCCTTACCGGGAGGGCGGGTTCCAGTGGGGCGGCCTGGGACATCCCGACCCCCTGGACCCCCGCAGGTCATTGCGCAGCACCAGAACCTGCTGGTGGCCAACAGCAGCTCCCCCGTGCGCTACGCGCTCCTGAGCAACGACAACGCCTTCCTGAGTTACCACCCGCACCCCTTCACGCAGCGCACGCTCACGGCACGCTTCCAGGTCAACAACACCCGCCCGCCGCACGTGCAGCTGCTGCGCAAGCCGGTGCTCACCGCCATGGCGCTGCTGGCCCTGCTGGGTAACCCCCCGCCCCGCCTTCCCCGCGCCCACGGGGCTGCCGGTGCACCCGGGCCGGAGCTCGGTTAGGCAGGGGGTCGTTCCAGGCCCTAGTGGTGACCGTGCCCTACCGGGGGTGGGGGCGGCTCTTGCCCCAAGCGGTCCAGCTCCCCGCCCCAGCGCGCTGGGCCGCAGCGGCTGTGGCCTGGGGGACCCCTAGTGGCAGTGGGAGGGGGGGGAGGCTGAGTGGCAGGAAGCGAGGCCCCGGGAGGGCAGAGGGGCTGCGACTGCTGCCTAGCGGCAGCCCCGCTCCCCGCCCCCTAGACGGCGAGCAGCTCTGGGCCGAGGTGTGGCAGGGCGGGACGCTGCTGGACAGCAACCACACGGTGGGCGTCCTGGCCAGCGCGCAGCGCCCGGCCAGCCCCGCTGACGCCTGGCGCGCCACGGTGCTGGTCTACGCGAGCGACGACACGCGCACCCACCCCAACCGCAGCGTCGCCTTGACCCTGCGCCTGCACGGGGTGCCCTCGGGGCCGGGTGAGCCGGGGTCCCGGGGAAGGGGTGGCTCTGGAGGGGGCGGGCCCGGCGAGGCGTGGCCCCAGCGTCTGGCTCCGCAGGCCTCGTCTACGTCACACTCTACCTGGACAACCGGTTCTGCAGCCCTCACGGCGAGTGGCAGCGCCTCGGCCGGCCGGTCTTCCCCTCGGCAGAGGAGTTCCGGCACATGCGCGCATCCGAGGTCCGAGGGCAGGGTGGGAACGGGGCGGGGAGGCTCCCAAGGTCCCAAGGCCCCGAGTACCAGTCCCTGCCCCTAGGACCCAGTGGCCACGGCGCCGCGCCCCTTCCCTGCCAGCGGCCGCCTGACGCTTCGCCCGGAGCTCCGACTGCCCTCACTCCTGCTGGTGCACGTGTGCGCACGCCCAGAGAAGCCGCCAGGCCAGGCAAGTGGCGGCCCCCTCCCCCACTGCCCGGGTCCCTCCAGCCCCCCAACCCCACCCCCCAGTCACGACACCTCTCTCCCTGCAGGTGACCCAGCTCCGGGCTCTGCCCCTGACCAGTGGGGAGGTGCTCTTGGTCTGGTCAGATGAACATGTGGTCTCCAAGTGCGTGAGTGGGTTCATTCCCGGTACCCCTAATCCCTGTTCTGTTCATCCTCCCCCTGCCCTCCACTCTGGTCCCCGGAGGCTGCAGTGCCCACGTGGTCACTCAGCTGTGGTCCTCCAAGCCCTCTGCCCCTCACACCCTGGCCACCGCTGTTTGCACAACCACACAAATGGCCCAAGACGCCACACCTGTTGATGGGGGAGCAGGGTACCCACAGGGGACATTTACAGGTGGCAGTCGGGCTCCTGTCCCTTCTCTTCATCGAGCTGGCCCGTCATCGTTGCGGGAAGAGTACAGGGACCCGGGAGGAGTCAGAAAAGGGGCTGTAGGCAATAGGGCTGTAACTCTGCGGTGTCTACACTCGCCCCACCTGGACGCCAGCCCCGGTCCTGACTGACCTTCCCAGGTGCCTGTGGACGTATGAGGTCCAGTTCTCTGCAGGTGGTGAGGGGTACGCTCCTGTCAGCAGGAAGCCGTCGACCTTTAACCTCTTTGTGTTCAGCCCAGGTATGTTCACCCATCGCCCTGGCCTTGGCACGGTGTTCCCTGGGGTGGGGTCCAGGGCTTCGTAAAGGCCAGGGTTAGGGGACTCCAGGAACCTGGGGCGGGTTCAAGGAGGCACCCACTCGAGAACACGCGTGTTTGTTTGCCTCAGACACAGCTGTCACATCTGGCTCCTACCGGGTTCGAGCGGTGGACTACTGGGCCCGACCAGGCCCCTTCTCGAACCCTGTGCAGTACGTGGAGGTCCCTGCCCCGTGAGGGCTGCCGCTGCCCAGTGACTGTGAGCTGGAGCTGACCGGTGACCCCGGGCGGCCAGGAGCTGAGGCGGGCCGGACCACTGCCGGCCGTCACTTGGCTCTGTTCACCTTGTCCTGTGACTTGCTCGCCTCCTTAAAGTGCCTTTCTGCTCATCAGTCTTGGGGTTGGCCTTTGTGGATGGGCGTGCAGCCAAGTCGGGGCCTGGCTCCAGCAAGGCCTTCCCCGCCTCCCGCCCCCTCTTCCAGAGTGCTTTCCCCCACCGCGGGAGCCAGGATGGGGAGCACGCTGAGCACAGGGGGACCGAGGTCCGGCTGCCATTAGGACAGCTGCCCTGCCTGCCTGGGGTCTCTGGCATCACTGCTGGGTATGGGGGCCCCATTGCTGTCCCCGGCCCGTTCTGCAGAACAGGGGCTGAGGCTGTGCTTGGAGGGGTCCTGCCTGGGTCAGGTTGGAGCCCAGGAGGGGACCTCCTTCCTGAGCCCGGACAGGCTGTCCCCTGTAACCCCAGGTGGGAGGTCGGGTAGGGCTTCCAAGCTATCTGGCCCCAACCGTGGCCAGCGGCCGAAAGGGTCTGCAGCGCCACCTGTAGGCTGCGCCTGCCGGCATGATCATCCCAGTTCTATACCTGAGCCCAGAAGGAAACAGCACGCTGAGACCAGGATGACCCGGGACCATTTGCAGGGGTGTGGCGTGGGCAGGGAAGCTGCACAGGTTGTACAGGACCCCGGGACCCCTTTCCACACCCATACCCCGCCCCAGGCAGATGGAGCGGGTGGGGGCACCCTTACCGGTCCAGAGACAGAAAGGTGTGGAGAGGCCACCTGGCAAGGAGCAGAGACCTTCAGCCCGGGGTCGCAGCCAGCCAGGGAGGGGGCCCTGTGAGCAGGAGCGCGGGTGTGGTGGCTCTGATCTCCCTTCCTCTGCTGCCCTCCGGGGCTACGTTGGGCTCAGGACGGGGGGAGGTCTGAAGGGCAGAGGAAGACCAGAGCTACTCAGCCCCTCTGGCTCTCCAAAACCTGCCGGTCCCCTGTCCACGCGCAAAACCCAAGAGCCACCAGGTCCCCCCGACTGCCCGATCGCGGGAAGTCAGCATGACTGTCCATCCCTCTGACCCCCCAAGTCCCTACCTGTTCCTCTTGCCCCACGTGGGTGCCTCAGTGCCTGGGGGGCCCGGTCCGTGTGTCTCTGTGGGGCACCGTTACCCACTGACTGCTATTGTCACCCAAGGCGCAGTCCCCGGGTTCTAGGCATGGTCTTCCCGTCCTTTCATGAAACCTGTCTCAGCCAGCTCAGTGGTCACGACAGAGCGTGACAAAGTCCCGCATGGCTCCAACGGCAGAAACGCGTTCTCTCCCAGCCCCAGAGGCCAGTCTGACATCAAGGTGTGGGCAGGGTTGCTTCCTTTGAGGCCTCTTTCCTGGGCTCGTGCACAGCTGCCTCCTTCCTGCACGTGTCTGTGTCCTTGTGTTCCCTGCCTGGAAGGATATAAGTCACATGGATTGACCTCATCGCAGTCTCCTCTGTAAAGGCCCCACCTGCAGATAGAATTCTGTTCTGAGACGCTGGGGTTAGAACTTCAACATAAGAATTTGGGGGGGATAGTGGGGCCTGGGTGGCTCAGTCGGTGGAGCGTCCGACTTCGACTCAGGTCATGATCTCGCAGTTCGTGGGTTCAAGCCCCCCGTCGGGCTCTGTGCTGACAGCTCGGGGCCTGGAGCCTGCTTCGGATGCTGTGTCTCCCTCTCTGCCCCTCCTCCACCCGTGCTTGCGCGTGTTCTCTCCCTCCCTCCCTCCCTCTCTCTCAAAGATAAAAAGTAAAGGGGAAAAAAGTGGGGGGGGGCATACGGTTCAACTCCCAATGAGCACCTACCCCATTTTCCCCTGGTGGTTGGCACCCATCCCCCACTAGTAAAACAGCGTCTTCTCTACCTGCTGGTTCAGTGGTCTGAGGACCCGATGGAGCCCCTGGGCTCCCGGCCTACAGGAGGGGGACTGAGTCGCCCGGTGGGCCAGGCCCTTCCTTGGATGCCAGGACCTTCAAGCTGGAAGAGCTGAGATTCCCTGGGCAGTGAGGCTGCCCCCGCCCCCCCAACCCTGGGTTCTGGCTTTTGGTGGAACAGCAGCACACGGACAGAGTTTGCACCTCAGCCCTGAGCTCCTAGCTCAAGCCGGAGGTCGGAGGAGTCCCTCCTTTGGAGGTGGCTGTGGCTCCGGGGCAGTCAGGACGGCACCGCCGTACCCTCTGCCGGTCGTGGTGTCCCCACCGTGACTGCAACTTCGTGTTGTCAGGCTGCCACCAGGTTGCCCACGCAACCCCGTTCTCCGACCCGCTGACGGGTAGCTTTGGTCCTTGCGGATTTGTGGTTGGGCTTCCCGAGAGCTGGGGAGTCCTCGTGACTGGTCCACACGCAGTCTCTCTGCCTGGGCTCGGGGCGATAGCACTGGGGTGGCAGGGAGGCCTGAGTCCCAGGTGCGGGGACACCCCCAGATCCAGGCAGGTGTGTCCGTGGGACACAACACCCTCCCTCCGTGCTTCTCCCCGGACCTCGTCCTCAAGTTTCCCGTCTTGGGCTTCAGGAGTCTGGCCAGCCTCCCGCCCCTCTGGACGATACCTTGTGCGAAGCCGGGCCGGCCCGGTGCGTGGGCTGGGTTCGGCCCGCTGAGGCACCGTACGTGTGTGCCTTTGCCCACAACCGTGTCTGCACGTTCTCGTATCCCAACAGCCAGCAGGAACCCACCCACCCCCCCCGCCCCCTCCCCGGTAAAGCCCCGGTGGGCTGAGAGCAAGGGCGGCCGGCACTTCCTGTCTGTTCCACTGACTTCCAGCTGTTCCTGGGCCAGTCCCTACTAGTTTTCCTTCGGGACGGAACACTGCACGCACTTGGTCCTCAGGGGGCACTTGGGTCACACGGCCACTGGGGAGATGGGACCAGACTTCTGCCCCAGCTCAGGGCCGCTTTTCAAGTGGATAATTAATTTTTTTCAATGTTTATTTTTGAGAGACAGAGTGAGTTGGGGAGGGGCCGAGAGAGAGGGAGACACAGACTCCGAGGCAGGCTCCAGGCCCCGAGCGGTCAGCACAGAGCCCGACGCGGGGCTGGAACTCACAAACCGCGAGATCATGACCCGAGCCGAAGGCGGACGCTCCACCGGCTGAGCCCGCCAGGCGCCCCCTCGAGTGCATAACTGATTTTGATCAGGAGGAAGTGGCCTTGCCCTAGGGCGCTAGGAGTCTGGGCTGGAGGGCTTTCTCCTGTGGGCACCTGCCACCGGCAATGTGGGCCCGACGGGCCGTCCACCCAAGTGGCGAGTGGCCTGTGTCCTGCCTGGATGAGCTGCAGGGACTTCTCTTGCCGACGCTGCCCGATGCCCAGGAAAGCGGCTAGAGAAGACTGCGTGTGCTGGTGCGTGCCGCACCCCCAGTCTAGAGTGTCACCGAGCACTGGGCCTCGCAGAAGCGGGTGCTGTCGGGCGCGGCGAATTCCCTTAGTTCAGACAGGACGTGCCGGCATCTCCTAGACCGTCGGATCCCGAAGGTTTTCCTGGAAGCTCCTGGCCTTTCCCACCCTGTGGTCACCACGGGTCTTACCAGGGCATGCAGGGTACTTGCCCAAGTTCGGCCGGCCGGCCGCCCGGCCGGGCAGTGTCCTCTTCAGGGCCAGACTAAGACGGGGGTGGTGCCGTCAAGGTGCACCGTGGGAGCGTGCTGGCCTCTGCGTTGTGCGAAAACTGGCTGTTACGATTTTCTTCTTCGCTGAGGACAGAAAAGCATATGCAGGTTAGCCGTGGATCAGGTGACGGAACCACATGTGGTTTTCTCCGTACTCTCAGCTACGATCGGCCTCGCCACAGGATACGTGGTGGTCACCTGTCCTGGCAGCATCCGGCAAGCTGTGTGAACACAGAAGGGATCCGCCCCCTGGCAGCTCCCAAGGGTCTGACGCCGGAACCGATCTCTGCGGGTGTCGCACAACCGTGCTGGTCTGGGCTGGGCAGGGAGGGGCCGGCCTGGGGGCTTCCGCAATGGCCGGGCCACTGGTTACATAGAAACGCCCCCTCCCTACGTTCCGGGGACTACAGAAGGCCCTGAAGGCAGAGTCTGCAGAGCCCTCGGGCTCACGGACTCGGCCAGTGCCACCTCTACTGCCCCCCGCCGCCACTGTAATGGCTTTCAGGTGATGGTATTGGCATCATCCCAGGGCCATTATCCAGTAAACCCCAGAGGTCTGAGAGCAGTCACAGTGCCCCGTATGCACTTGGGGACACGTGCCAGCAACTGCGTTACGAGCTCTTCCTTTAGGGGACCCGACCTGCCCCTCCATCAAGGGCTCTGGAGCGTCACTGTGACTGGTCGTGTCTGAGAACGGCCCACCAGACACCATCTGCCTGCAGATGCCCCGAGCAGGTGCTTTGGAAGCTGCCCGTCTGCTTCGTCTCTTGGCGCCCTGCACGTAACCGGTCGCTTCTTGTTTGCAGAAGACGCCTGCAGTCCGCCACTTCAGAGACACCCACGTGTGGGCCGCCCGGGGCCCCTCAGGACTTGATCCGACTCACTGGCCTGTCTCGGGCACGGCCAGGACCCCAGGTCCCGAGCGGCAGGTCCCGAGGCGGGTGGCGCTGTAGTTGCCGGTGGGCAGCCAGCCTCCTCCACTCCAGGCGCTCGGGCCGGCTCCGCACACCCGGTCCCCGTGGCCGCACCGTCACGCACCTGTGTGCCGATCGAGATACGCTGCCATGAGGCTTCTCGGGTCCTGTCAGGGCAGCTGCAGAGACCCGGGCTTCCTCGCCCCGGGGGGGAGGGGGGTGCCGTGTTAGGGTCGCACCTCCTCGTGGTTCTGGAGGCGGAGGGATGACCGGGCACAGATGTGACGGGCGAGGGCTTGATGGCCCTGGGCTAGAGGACCGAGCGGCCTTGGCCCCATGTCCTCCTCAAGTCTCGGGTGTCCCTCCTGAGGGACGGTTTGCAAGCAGTTTACAGGTTGTAAACGCTACTCCTCAGCAAACGGGGACCTCCGCGAGTCCAGCCTTGCGCCACCCAGTGGCCACAGAGACCCGGCCCCACGTGGCCCCGCTCAGCTTCCCTTCTTCCCTTTCTGCTTCCACCTGCGCTGTGCCCGGGGAGCCACTTCCCAGCCACAAGGTCAACCCCCAACTCCTCAGAGCTGAGCCGCCTCGTGCCAGGAGCCCGTGTGGAAGGTCCGTGTCCTGGGGCCACTGCCAGTGCTGATGGCCCCGTGGGTCAGGGCCCCGGCAGGGAGGACGTGCGCACTCCGGCTTCGACGCAGGGACCGGCTGCAGAGGCGGGTCGGGAAGCAGAAAGCCCAAGGGAGCCCCAGGCAGGGGTGTTACCCTTCCAGGTGCGAGGGAGGAAGAGAGGGGTGCCCCGCAGGCCCGAGGCCTCTAACCTTGCCCTTGGACTCCTCCCAGCTTGTGCATAGACCAAACCAGGCATGACTTGGAGTCCAGCACAGGGAGGGGCCGGCAGTGGGCCTGCTGGGGGAGGGGAGGGGAGGGGGGCCCCGTTGAGGGCCGCAGGAGGGGTGGCGCGGCTGCAGAGGAGGGCCACCCTGAGCCTGGTGCCCTCGCTCACAGCCCAAAGAGGGCGCTGGGGCAGCTTGGGCAGTGGGAGGGTGTGGATGGAACCTGGCCCCTGGCGTGATGGGACGGCACGGATGCACACCCCTCCCAGGCTGGGTGAGTGCGGGGTGTGGCTGCCGGGGTTCATGCGTGCCACTGTCCGGCCCAGCACCGAGACGTTACCATCTGCCATGCCCACTGGGGCGTGGCCCAGGCACCCTGACACCAGGCCAGAAGTCTCCCCGACACCCTTCTGGTCGAGGGTCTCCACCTGGGTTGGCAGAGGAGAAGGCCTCTGCAAGCGGCCCCTCCCCGCCCGAGCCAAGTTGGGCTGTGGATACCCCCACTCAGCAGCCAGAGGGCCAGAGCCCCGTCGCCCACCGGCCACACAGGGGCCCCGGGCGGGCTGGCGCGATGGCCGTCCCTCCAGGGGACGTCGTGTGTGGTAGGCGGGAGGGGGCCGTGAATGCCAGCACCGTCCCCAGCTCCTGCCTCCCGCTCCAGACCACTACCCTTGGGGAGAGCTACAGAGAAGCCTGAGAAGGAACACCCCGGGCCAATGACAGTGTGAGCTGGGCTTCGCCACCAGGGAGGCTTGTCCACCGGTCGGCCCTGCTCAGGATGGCCTGGCCTGCCCAGGCCGGGGGCAGGGGCGGGGGATCCCCTCAGGGACCAGGGGTGCACATACGCAGGGGCCTGAGGCTGGTTCTCAGCAGGAGTGTTGGTCAGCCCCAGGAGTTCTCGCCCCGTCCTGGGAGAGCCCGCCGTGAAGCAGGACTGGTGTCACACGCCCACACCCGGTGACCCTTCTGTGGGGACAGCCAACCCCGGGAAGGGGCTCCCAGGTCAAGGCTTAGACCAGGGGCTGCTCCTCCGAGCTCACCTCTCAGAAGGATGTGCGTGGGGCCGCCCCCCGTACGCTGTCTGTGGCTGAGAGTCACAGGTAGCACCCCCGGTGTCCCTCGAAGAGGAAGGAGTAAGTGGGTCCCGGTCTGGCCAAACAGTGGTTCCAGAACAGATGCAGGAAGGAGGCCAGCCCTGTGCTCTGTTGAGGGAAAGCTCCAGTGTGTTCTCAAGTTGAGAGAGCAGTGGCAGGAGGGAAAGCAAAACCAAAGAGGTTGCGCGCGTGTTAAGACGTCTAGAACGATTTACATCCCCGAGTCGGGCATTCATGTACTCACTCAACAAACACTGATGCGGCGTCCGTGTGCCGCAGGCCTGTCCCCTCGGCCGTGTCCTGACCCGACCGCTCTGTGGAGGGCTCTCCTCTGTCCTTCCAGCACGTCAACCTGGGTTGTCTTTTAAAACAGCGCCTTTGCTGAAGCATAACGGAACCGATAATGTGCACTATCGAAAGTGTACAATTGGATACGTTTTGGCACATTTACATCCAAGACCACAGTCCAGACAGCATCATCAATCACCCCCAGACGTCCCCACGCCTCCCCCGTCCCCGGATCCTGCCCTGTCCCCGCAGAGCCACTGGCTGTTCTAGAATGTTACACAGATGCCATCATGCAACGTGCACTCTTTACTTCTAACGTTTCTTTCCCTTGAGACACCTGTTTCATTCTACTGTTGACTAGGTCCCGTCCTGTGGGTGTGGGGCAGTCCGGGTGCCCACTCACTTGTGGGACATCTGTGTGGTTTCCGGTTTGGGGCTGTCACATCCGTGCACCAGTCTTTGTACGGACACGCGCCTTCTTCTCTGTTGGGTAAACACCTGGGAGTAGCATGACCAGATCGCAAGACTAGACGCGATGTGTGCTTACCTCTGAAAACGCTTGCTAAACCGTTTTCCAAAGTGGTCGTGTCACCCGTGTGGGGAGCTCTGTTCAGCACACGCCTACGTTGATCTGGCGCCTCGGAAAGTGCGCTAATATTAGTTCTGGTGGCTTTTTTCTTGCAGATTACATAGAATTTTCTACATAGATGATCATGTCATTTGCAAGTCAAGGCCATTTTGCTTATTTCTTTCCAATCCGTACTGGCTCGAACCTCCAGGTACAACGTGGAATAGCAGAATGGAAAGAGCGAACCCACCGCCTTGTTCCGATTTCAGAGCGAGCCTTAGCGTTGGCCTTTAATAATTAAGGTGATGTCAACAGTAATGTTTCTTCAGACCGGAGAAGCCTTTTCCAGGGTTAGGTTGCTGAGAGTTTTTTTCCATCGGGACCAGGTATTAGATTCTGTCCGTTGCTTTTTCTGTATCTATCGGGGTAATCTTACGGCTTTTCTTTCAGTTAACATGGTAAATTACACTAACGGATTTTCAAATGTCAATTTGCGTCTCTGGGCTCAACCCCACCTGATCACCATATGTTATCCCTTTTCATACTTGCCGGTTTCATGGAATGAGTTGGGAGGTGTTTCCTTCTCTTCCCTTTTCTGGTAGCATTTTTGTAAAATGGGTTTTGTTTCCTCCCCAAATGTTTGTTTGTTTTTCTTTTTGTTTGTTTGTTTCTAGGAATCTCTACACCCAATGTGGGGCTCGAACTCACCACCCTGAGATCAGGAGTCACACGCTCCGCTGACTGAGGCAGCAAGGCTCCCCCTTCCCTAAATGTTTTGTAGAACTTCTCAGTGAAGTCCTCTGGGTGTGATGTTTTCTTTGTGGGAAGGTTTTTAACTATAAGTTCAAATTATTTAATAGATATACTCAGGCTCCCTAGCTCTTGTAGAATGAGCTCTGGCAGTTTTTAATATTCAGTGAATTTTTCCATTTCATCTAATGTGTCGAATTTGTTGGTGTGAAGTTATTAATAATATTTCCTGTTTTTATATTAACGTGTGTTAGACCCATAGTGGTGTAGCCCCTCTCATTCCTGATATCAATTCCTGTTTCATTTCTCTTTAACTCCAGATCCATCTGTAAGAGAGTTATGGATTTTACTGATTTTCTTAAAGAAACAGCTTTTGGTTTCATTATTTTTCTCTATTTTTCTATTTCATTGATTTCTTTTTTCTTTTTTCAACGTTTTTTTTATTTATTTTGGGGATAGAGAGAGACAGAGCATGAACGGGGGAGGGGCAGAGAGAGAGGGAGACACAGAATCGGAAACAGGCTCCAGGCTCCGAGCCATCAGCCCAGAGCCCGACGCGGGGCTCGAACTCACGGACCGCGAGATCGTGACCTGGCCAAAGTCGGACGCTCAACCGACTGCGCCACCCAGACGCCCCTCTATTTCACTGATTTCTAATGTGACCTTTATTATTTCTCTTTCTGTCTACTTTGGGTTTCATCTGTTCTCATGATGGACGCTAAGGTCAATGAATCATGTCTTCTCTAAAATACATGCGTAGTGGTATACATTTCCCTAAGTACTGCTTTAACTGCATTCCACAGGTTTTTTTTTTACATGTTGTCTTTTCATTTCCATTTTGTTCAAAATAACTTTTTAAGTTGCATTTGCATGTTCTCTTTTGTGGAAAAATAACTTTTTAAGTTTATTTACTTATTTTGAGAGAAAGAGAGCGAGCACAAGCTGGGTGAAGGGTCAGAGGAAAAGAGAATTCCATGCAGGATCCATGCTCAGCATGGAGCCCAATGTGGGGCTTGATCCCATGACCCTGGGATCATGACCTGAGCCAAAATCAAGAGTCGGTTGACCAACTGACTGAGCCACCCAGGTGCCCCATAGTGTAAAATAATTTTTAATTTTCATTTTGTTTTTTCTTCAATACATGGGAAATTAAGAAGCAGATTATTTGGTTTGCAAATATTTGCGAATTTTCCAGATAGCTTTCTGTTAGTGATTTTTAATATAATTGTAGTGTGGTCAGAGAGCATTCTTTTAATGACTTGAATTATTTTATATATGTTGAGACCTGGGCCCAGAAGATGAAAGACTCTCCTATAAATATTAATTAGGCCAAGTTAGGTGGCAGTGTTTTTCAAGTCTTCTATGTCCCTAATTATTTTGTGCCCATTTGTGGAATCTAATATTGGGAGAAGAGAGTGGAACTCTGTGTATAATTGTGGATTTGCCCATTTCCCCCATCAGTTTTTGCTTCATGGACTTTTATCATCTGTCATTAGGTTCATGCACATTTAGGGTTGTTATGTCCTTTTGATGATGTTATCAGTTTGTTATCGCAAAATGAACCTATTTATCCCTGGTGATACTCTCACTGTGGGTTTTCTTTCTTTTGATGAGCGTCAGCATAGGATAACTCTCCCCACCCTTTTACTTTCCCCGATTTGTGTCTGTGAAGTGCGTTTACATAGGTAGCACCAAGTTGAATCTTGCTATTTTACCCAATCTGGCAACCTCTGCTTTTTAATTGGGATGTTTAGGCCATTTACATTTAGTGTGATTATTGATGTGGTTGGGTTTAATCTGTCATCATGCTATTTATCTTTTATTTGTCTTGTCTATTGTTTCCCCCACTTTTCCTGCTTTCTGTCTTAAAAAAAAAAACAAAACTCATTCCGGGGAGCCTGGCTGGCTCAGTCGGTTAAGTGTCTGACTTCAGCTCAGGTCACAATCTCTCTCTCAAAAGTAAACAAACAAACAAACAAACAATAAAACCCTCATTCAATCTGTCTCCTTTGTTGCTTTAAAATTTTTTTTTAATGTTTATTTATTTTTGAGAGAAAGACAGAGACAGAGCATGAGCGGTGAAGGGGCAGAGAGAGGGAGACACAGAATCCAAAGCAGGCTCCAGGCTCTGAGCTGTCAGCACAGAGCCCGATGCGAGGCCCAAACCCACGAACCGCAAGATCATGACCCAAGCCGAAGTCGCAC
The DNA here is from genome assembly GCF_022837055.1 of Prionailurus viverrinus. Lineage (NCBI taxonomy): Eukaryota > Metazoa > Chordata > Mammalia > Carnivora > Felidae > Prionailurus > Prionailurus viverrinus. The sequence continues at coordinate 3,482,023 of NW_025927610.1, read as the reverse complement.
GCTTAACCGACTGAGCCACCCAGGCACCCCTCCTTTGTTGCTTTATTAGGTGCAACTATTTTAGTGACTGCTTTGGGATTTATACAGCATGTTTTTAACTTGGCAATGTCTCCTGTCAATGATATGATACCGTCTCTATGTAGTAAAAGAGCCCTGTTACACTGTATTTTCACTTTTTCGTCCCAGACTTTGTGCTTTTGTGGTCATATATTTTACTTTTTCATATGATACAAGCCCCACAATACACTGTTGTTGTTTTTGCTTTAAACAGCTGATTCTCACGGTGTCTGGTTGGCTCAGTCAGTAGAGCACGTGACTGTTCATATCAGCGTCTTGAGTTCAAGCCCCACATTGGATGTGGAGCCTACAAAAAAAAAAATAGCTAATTGTCTTTTAAAGAGATTTAAATAATAAGAAAAACATTTCTTATTATTACTCATGAAGCTACCATCTCGGGTGCTCTTTATTATTATCAATAGTGTGTGTGTGTGTGCACGTGTGTGTCCGTGTGCATGTGCGTGCATGTGTGCGTGTGTGTGTTCAGGTTTCCATCCGGTGCCACTTTCCTGCTGCTCAGAGGATGTCCTTTAACAGTTCTTCTAGTATAGATTTGCTGGTAAGTAATTCTTCCAGCTCCTTATGTCTGAAAAAGTCCTCATTTCATCTTTGTTCCCAAATGACATTATCGACAGTAAAGAATGAAGGTTGGCAGGTTTTGTTTTCAGTACTGTAAAGATCTTGCGCCACTGTCTTCCTGCACACACTGTGTTCACCCAACAGGACATCAACAAAACATCCTTTTCTTTGCTCCTGTATATAAAAAATTTCCCCTGGATACCTTTTTAAAAATAAGATTTATTTATTTATTTATTTACATCCAAGTTAGCATATAGTGTAACAATGCTTTCAAGAGTAGATTCCAGAAATTCATGCCCTATGTATAACACCCAGTGCTCATCCCAACAAGTGCCCTCCTTAATGCCCCTTACCTGTTTGGCCCATCCCCCACCCACAACCCCTCCAGAAACCCTCAGTTTGTTCTCCATATTTATGAGTCTCTTCTGTTTTGTCCCTCTCCCTGTTTTTATGTGATTTTTGCTCCCCTTCCCTTATGTTCATCTGTTTTGTCTCCTTAAGTCCTCATATGAGTGAAGTCATATGATTTTTGTGTTTCTCTGACTAATTTCACTAGCATAATACCCTCCAGTTCCATCCACGTAGTTGCAAACGGCAAGATTTCATTCTTTTTGATCACCGAGTAATACTCCGTTGTATATATATACACCACATTTTCTTTATCCATTCATCCGTCGATGGACATTTGGGCCCTTTCCATACTTTGGCTCTTGTCAATAGTGCTGCTATAAACATGGGGGTGCCTGTGTCCCTTCGAAACGGCACACCTGTATCCCTTGGATAAATGCCTAGTAGTGCAATTGCTGGGTCGTCGGGTAGTTCTATTTTTAGTTTTTTGAGGACCCTCCATACTGTTTTCCAGAGTGGCTGCACCAGCTTGCATTTCCACCAACAATGCAAAAGAGATCCTCTTTCTCCGCATCCTCGCCAACATCTGTTGTTGCCTGAGTTGTGAATGTTAGCCATTCTGACAGGTGTGAGGTGCTATCTCATTGTGGTTTCGATTTGTATTTCCCTGATGATGAGTGATGTTGAGCATCTTTTCATGTGTCTGTTGGCCATCTGGATGTCTTCTGGAGAAGTGTGTTCGTGTCTTCTGCCCATTTCTTCACTGGGTTATTTGGTTTTTGGGTGTTGAGTTTGATAAGTTCTTTGTAGATTTTGGATCCTAACCATTTATCTGATATGTCATTTGCAAATATCTTCTCCCATTCTGTCAGTTGCATTTTAGTTTTGCTGATTGTTTCCTTCGCTGTGCAGAAGCTTTTTATTTTGAGGAGGTCCCAATAGTTCATTTTTGCTTTTGTTTCCCTTGCCTCTGGAGATGTATTGAGTAAGAAGTTGCTGTGACTGAGGTCGAAGAGGTTGTTGCCTGCTTTCTCCTCGAGGATTGTGATGGCTTCCTGTCTTACGTTTAGGTCTTTCATCCATTTTGAGTTTCTTTTTGTGTCTGGTGTAAGAAAGTGGTCCAGGTTCATTCTTCTGCATGTCGCTGTCCAGTTCTCCCAGCACCACTTGCTGAAGACACTGTCTTGATTCCATTGGATGTTCTTTCCTGCTTTGTCGAAGAGTAGTTGGCCGTACGTTTGTGGGTCCATTTCTGGGTTCTCTCTTCTGTTCCATTAATCTGTTTTTGTGCCAGTACCATCCTGTCTTGATGCTTACAACTTTGTAACACAGCTTGAAGTCCGGGATTGTGATGCCTCCAGCTTTGGTTTTCTTTTCCAAGATTGTTTTGGCTCCCCTGGATACTTTTACACTATTCTCTTTTTAACTGTTCTTTAGCATTTTGAGAATGATGTACCAGCTTTAATGTAGTTTTCTTCATGTTTCTTGTGTTTAAGTTTTGTTGAGCTTTGGGAACTGTGGGCTTATGTTTTTCATTACATTTGTAAAAAAAAAAAAAAACAAACCTGGCCATTTTCTTAAAATGTATTTTCTTTCCTGTTTCCACCTCCTGTCTTCTGAGACTCCAACTCCACCGGTAGCTCACCTTTGTGGAGTTGCCCAGTGGCTCAGTGACAATTAGTTCATTTTCCTTTTCAGTCACTTTTCTCTTGGTGTTTCATTTGGATGGGCTTTATTGCTATGACTTCAAGCTCACAATTTGTTTCTTGTGCAAGATTCTATTAATCCCATTCAACGTATTCTTTATCTCAGACATTGTAATTTTCATTTCCAGAAGTTCCATTTGAGGCTTTCAAAAAATCGTCCATATCTGTCCTTAACATATTCAGGCTTCCCTCCAGCATCTCGAACATGTGGAATATGGTCACGGGGAGCGTAAAGGACGTTCTCGCCTACCAATTCTAAAATCTTTGTCACATATGAGTTAGTTTTGATTGATTTTCTCCCTCATTATGGGTTATAATTTCTTGCCTCTTTTCATGCCTAATTATTTTTGGTTGCATGTCAAACACTGTGTATTCTACCTTTTCGGGTGCTGGATAGTTTTATATTTCTGTAAATGTCCTTATGTTTGTTTCTGGGATGCAGTTAAGTTACTTGGAGCTTGTGTGACCCTTTTGGGTTTTGTCTTTAAGCTTTGCTGGGCAGGACCACAACTATATGTAGTCTAAGGTTGATTTTTCTCTGCTACTGAAGCAAAACCCTTCTTTCTACTTTAACTGATGCCCCTTAAATTAGGAGGTTCCCAACTCTGGCTGTCAGACACAGACACTATTCCCACCATCTATGGGCTTGCCTCCTTCTGGACGGTTCTTCCTCTAAGTTGGGTGGGCGTTTTCCTTCTAATTCTTGTACCAGCCTGCAGCCAGCTGAAGCCAGGAGGCTGACCCTCTGTGCATCTCTGGGGGATCTCTCCCTCTCTGCACAGCTATTTCCTCTCCAGGACTCTGCCCTGTGAACTCTGGTCGTCTTGTCCTCCCGGGACTCCTCACTCCATGCCCTCAACTGAGGGAGACCTCGGGGCTCTGCCTGGGTCCCCACTGCCTACCCTGAACCCTGGAAACCCTCTCCAAGCAGGGGAGCAGGGATGGTTGTAGTCTTTCTCACTCGTGTCCCATCTCTCAAGGATCATTATCCTTTGCTGTGTGATGCTCTGTGTTTTGGGTGCTATTTTTCACATATATTTCTTTCTTTTTTTTTTTTTTTTTTTTGCTGTTTCGGGCAAGAGCATGTGAATCTGGTCCCTGTTACTTCATCTGGAGCAGAAGCAGAAGCCTGCACATCAGCTGGTTTCAATTCCCTGCCAAGCGCTTTCCACCATCTGACGCATTTCTCAGTCCTTACACCTGCTGTTACGATGCCGTGTGTGTGGGAGGGCTGAGGCCTCATCCTCCTGGCAAAACCCCACATCTCTAGCCCCCTGACAGAACCTGGCACAGGGCCGGGGCTCATTGTGTCATGCTTGAATGATACTATGAAGAACAACATATTTTGGGGGGTTCACCTGTGCCAGGCAGGTGAGAGACAGAAACTCCGCCACTCTGTGTGACCAGATGGTAGACGGGGGGACCGAGACAGGGAGGTTAGCCAATTGCCCTAAGTCTCAGTCTTAAAGGGGGAGGATTTAAACAGGTTTGGTGTTTCAGGGCAGCTGTCAGGAAGGGGCAGTGGGAGCTTGGCGGCGGGAGGGCTTCCTGGAGGAAGTGGCCTGGGCTGGGCATTCAGGCAGCCCTGGCTCCTGCCTGGGGAGCCCCGAAAGGTGGGCCTGGGGGTGTGGAAGTGGCGAGGCTGGGAAGGAGAGCTGGGTACTCTTTAGTGGGGGCCACCATGTTCTGTGCCCCCGCCAGGGGGCAGCGTGTCCCTGCGTGTCCCGTGGGACGAACCCCAGAGCAGCTCTCTGGGGCCCTACCAGTACCCACTGGGCGGCCACACCTCCTCGCCCACCTGCCTGGACTGCCGCCCCACCCGGGGCTGCTCATCGGCCTGTAACCCCTCCCAGCATCCACCTTGGCCCTCACACCCGCACTGACTGCGGCGCCTTCAGCCTACTTCCTTGTGTGTGACCTCCCCCGACGTCACAGCCACCTTTCCACACACCTGCCTTTGGTGGCCTACACGCCAGTCGGAGCTTTCACGCTCTGGTTGTGTCTCCTCACAGACCTGTTCCTGAAGTCCAGGGCAGCCTTTGCAGTAGCCGAGAACCCCTCCGCCCGCCTGCCCATCTTGTCCGGGAACGCCTGTCTGTACCCCCAGTGCCAGCCCCCCGCCCAATCCCTCCTTCTCAGGCGGGTTGGAACCAGCTCTCCGTGCTCCCTCCCCACCTGCGGGGCCTGAGTCCAAGTGCCGGAAGCCTACTCAGGTCTGCCCTTGAGGCCTTCCCTCAGGGCGCACGCCGGACAGGGTTGGGCTGGGCTCACCTCCACCCACCCACGAAGTGCCTACCTGGTCCGGAGACAGGATTTGGGAACCTGCCTTCTCACTCACTTGGGAAGGGTGGGCAGTGTGGGCCTTGATAGCTCCAAACCCTGGCTGCTGGCACTCCCTCACCCAGCTCTCCTCTGCCTTGGGGATGTTGGTTTTCAAGCCCTCTGCAGTTGCAATCTTTTCTGGAAGGCTTCCTGGAAGAGGGGACTCCTTCGAGGATAGAGGTTGCTTTAGTCAGGGTTCCTGATGCAACAGCATGGACGGAAGTCCAGAGGGGACCGAGAGGCTGCTGTGGAGCACCACCGTGACCGTGATTTTTCAGGGCACCTGGGTAGCTCAGTCGGCTGAGCATCTGCCTTCGGCTCAGGCTGTGATCTCACTGCTCACGAGTTCGAGCCCTGTGTTGGGTGAGCTCGAGTCCACTCCAGGCTCAGCATTCTCTCTCCCTGTCTCTATGCCCCTCACTCGCTCATGCTCTCTCTCTCTCTCACTCAGAAATAAACGAATAAATTTTAAAAAATTTATAGAAAAATGGTGATTTCTCCATTCAAGCGAAGTGACAGTGGGGCAGAGGCTCAGTCACAGGCCAGAGACGGTGTGCAGAAGGGTCAGAGAGACGTGCTGGGTGCAGGCAGGGGAGGCGTGGCGGTCAGAGCGCGCAGGGTGCGGCGTAGGGCCAGGCAGGGGCCGGGGTGGGGGGGGGCAGTGTGCAGAAAGAACCCCAGGGAAGCTGGACTCCACAGCACGTGGTTCCGGTCCTGGACGCGCCAACTGCTGGTTGGGAAATCTCGGATAAATTACCTGTCTTCTCTGTACGGGCGTTTCTTCCTCTGCTTCAGGTGACAGCAGACCCCTGCCTGGTCTGGGGGTCGTGCGCTGTTCTCTATCGTTATTGTTAATGTCCTTGTTGCCATCATAGTGGGTGACAGGCCTGAAGCCCCCAGGTGGGTGGCAAGAACATACCTGCCTTCGCTCACGGCCGCTGGGTAAGCTGAACCTCGAAGCTCCACATCCCCCAGACCTGTGCCCCCCTCCCAGAGCCCCGTGGGGTCAGAGCCGGGTCTCGAATCTCTCAGAGAGCCCCGCGGCCGTCCGGTTCGCGCCTCCTGGGGTCAGGGTTGGCTGCGGGCCCCACCAGGGCACCGGCAGTGGGCGTCTGACGCAGGCACGGTTGGGTGCAGGTAAGAGGTGGGCGCCGCGGCGGGACAGGGCGGGGAGCTGCCGGCCGGGGCGGGGCGGGGTGGCAGGGGCCAGGCCGGGGCGGCGGAGACGCGCGGGGCGTGGGGGGGCGTGGCGTGGCTGGGCCGGGGGCGGGACGATGGCGGGGTTGGGGGGGGCTGGGCGGAGTCGGGCCGGCAGGGGGCGGGCGGAGGGCTCGGGCTGGGGGCGGGGCCGCGCCCCGGGGAGCCCGCCCCGCCCGCAGGCCGCCCGCACCGCGAGGGTTAAGGTCGCGAGCCCGGCGGGCGGGGCGCGCGCGCGAGGATTGGGGGAAAGTTTGGGCGCGGGGCGGGCGCGGGGCGGGCGCGGGGCGAGCCGGGGCGCGCCGATTGGACGGAAGTTGTGTCGGGGCGGGGCGCGCGGCGGGCTCGGCGCTCGCTCGGGGAGAGTTGACAAAGCCCCGCAGGGAAGGACGCCTCGCGGCGCGGCGCCCCGGGCCCCTCGCCCCGCCGCCCCGGGACCCCGGCCCCGGCCTCCGGCCCCTGGACCCCACCCCCGCGCCCGCGCTGTCCCCGGCCCCCGGTCCCCGGCCCCGGCCCCGGCCCGAGCCGCCCCGCGCCCAGGTAGCGCCGCCCCGTCCCGAGGCCGGGCCCGGGGGGCGCGGGGCGCCGGGGGTGCGGCGCCCGGGGCGGCGATGACCACGCAGCGCGTCCCGCGGGCCCGGCCCTGAGCCCCGCTGCCCGCCCGCCCCCGCCGAGGTGAGCCTCTGCGCGCGCCCGTGACCCCCGGGGGGCCGACTGGGAGGGCCGACTGGGGAGCACTGGGGTCCGGGGTCCCCGATCCGGCCCGGGGCTGGGGGGTGGGGGGAGTGCCGGACGCCCGGGTGCGAGGCCGCGGGGCACCGGCACGCGCCGCCGCCGCCCCTGCGGGGCCAGTGGTCCTGTCCGCGCCCCGCCCCCGCCCCTGCACCCCACGTGGGCCCCCCCCCCCCCCCCCACCCAGCGCAAATTTGTCCGCTAATGGCGCAGGCGATTATCTGCGCGGCCGCCGGTGTTGTGTGTCCCGCGGGCAGGGCCCGAGTTACAAGCGCCAGGAATCCAGACGGTGTTTGGAGACGGGGGGCGGCGGGGGAGGCCGGTAATTAGTGTAAACCCTTTGTCTGCCTTTGATACCCACGGAGCTCCCCGCCGCTGCTTCCTCCGCCCGGGGCGCTGGCAGGGAGGGCGGGGCGGCCCGCACCCCGAACCCGCGGCCCAGGACCGGGGTGCCGGCGGCCCCGGGGCCCTAGTCTAGAGGGGGGCGACCCCTACCCCGCCTGCCAGTGACTGACCCCCAACACCCCCAGGTCCGCACAGGCCAAGATGACGCCCAGCCCCACGTTGTTGCTCCTGCTGCCGCCGCTGCTGCTGGGGGCCCTCCCGCCGGCCGCCGCCGCCCGAGGTGAGTCCTGGCGCCCAGCCCGGCGCCCCGGCCTGCGCCAGCGCCGCCCCTTTCCCTCCCGGCCCTGAACCCTGCCACAGTGCCCGGCTGGCGCGCGTGCCTGCGCCCCGCCCCTACTGGCCCAGAGCTTGGCGGGTCTCCTGACCGACAGGGTCCCCCACCCAACACTGCCCATGGGGCGCCCCCAGCTCACCCACAGGGCATCCCCGGCTCACCATGCCCGCCCCGCCCCCTCAGCTCATCTGTAGGGTCCCCCAATTCCCCCCTCAGATCCCCCCCTGCTCACCCTTGGGGCTGCATGCTAACACCCCCAGCTCACCTGTGGGGCCCCACACCGATTGGCTGAGTAGGCTCTGGCCTCAGTCCCCCTCAGGGCACACACACACACACCCATCTGTGTCCCTGAAGTTGAGGGCAGCTGGTTACTCTGGGGACTTTTGTGGAGCAGGCTCTTTGGCCACAGCGGAATCTGCAGAGACCCCCGTAGTGGCCAGGGTGCGGTTTGGGGGCAGAGGCGACCTCGTTGGTGTCTGGGACTTGTGACCCAGCCCTGTGCCCCGAGCTTGCCCACCCCAGGAAGGTGCGGGGTGTGTGGGCCCGCCGGGGGGCGCTGAGTCTCTGGAGCTTGGAGGTGCGGCATGGTGTGGGGGGTGGGGGCCCGTCTCAAGGCAGGCCCGGAGGACCCGCTGCTTCAGGCCGCACACTGTCTTTCGGCGTGTGCCGTGCCAGGACTTAGATGCGCACTCACACACCTGACGCCCAAGAAGGCAGGCCTGGAATGTCTCCCGAGGGACCTTTGCCCCCGCACCCAACCGCTCAGCAAGGGACATCCTTGGCTGTTGGATGATGGGAGATACGTGTTCACGGACTCCTGCCCGCCATGTTCCGCACCGGCCTCCCCTCAGCTAGGCGGGACCTTGGGCCAGGCCAGCCCTTTGGGTGTGTTGACCACTCAGGATTGTCCCTGCCCTGTCCACCAGTCCTCTGAGGCTTCGCACCCCTCCCCCCGCCACCCAGCGGGTACACCGAGCCCAACCCGGCCTTATATGGGCACGTTTGGGTGTTGGGTGGCAGGCGGCAGCCCAGGTGGGCCTAATGCCACAGCACCCCCCCGCCTGCCCGGCCGGGGACTGGCCGGCTGGCTTGAGGGTGGGGGCTGCTCAGGCGTGGCTGGGCCCGCCAGCGTCCTGGCCACCGCGGGCACTCGGGTCATGCCCGGCAAGGCCCCCCCCACCCCCCACGGTGGCCGGCGGCCTGGACTCTGATTCCTCTTTTATCTGCGTGGCCTCCCCTTGTTCCCACACCTGCCTGTCCTCTGGCTACAGAGCCGGGGAGCCCTGGAGCCCGCTGGCCTGGGCTGGCCACTGGCCGGAGCCCGAGGCGGAGTGGCGGATGGTGGGCAGCAGTGGGCAGCGGGGCCTGCCTCAGTGCCAAGGGGCCCTCGGAGGGGCCACACCCGGCTCTGTTCCCCTGAGCCTTGGCCTCGGGGCTGCGCCTGGGATCCAGCCCTGGGCCTAGCCCTGTCCGGGAGCGGCCGGGGCCCAGGCAGCAGCAGGGGCTGAGAGCCACTCTCCAAGGGCAGGGTCCTCTGTGGCATCGGGGGCAGGGTGCTGGGGAGAGCCCCTTTCCCTGAACCGTGCTGGCCTCTCCTCCAGACCTGGACTTGAGGGGCAAGGTCACCCCGGGCGCTTCCTCCTTTGCGGTTAAGCAGGCCGCGCGGCGGACCTTCAGGCCGGCCGACCAGCCCAGAGGGACCCCGGCCGCTCCTGAAAGCCGTTCTCCCCATGCGTCACGCTTTCTGGAGTCACTGTGTCTCTAGACTCAGCTCGTGTTTTTAAAGTTTCCTTTTCTGAAAGTTTCACAATCCTGGTGGGTCTGTCTCAAACAGCTTTTTCCAAATTCAAGGAAAGATAGGATTTGGGTTTCTCACAGCGGGACCTTGAGGGGCTCAGAACCAAGTGCCTTTTCACAAACAGCGCTGGAAGAAACCGTTTAAGGGTGGCCACGTTTGAGCTTTTCCAAGGATGAGGCAGCCAGCCCTTGAGGTCACTCCCCATCCTCCGGACCTTGCTGCTGTGCCCTGGGTGAGCTGAGTGCTGACCCCAGGGCCTGGGTGCCTGCCGGCCGGGTGCAGCTCTCCACGAGGACAGTGCCCTCTTACCCTCAGGGCTGTTTGGGGAAGGGTCCGCCAGTGTGAGGTCCAGCCGGATGGCGTGCGGGCCTCGGGATGGCTGTGGTGGCGTGCGTGTGCGCCGGCTGACCTTGGCCTCCGGCCAGGCCGCAGGGGGCCTCCTCCCCCCACCCCCCCGGCCCCTCCAGGCAGCGGCTGGCCGGTGTGCAGCCCCAGCTGAGGTAGATGTACGGGAGCGGGGCCCAGGCTCTGTGAGGGGGGATGTCGGCCAGCCGCCCCATTTATGTCTCGGGCCCCACTCCTGGAAGGGAAAATAAATCACTGTCCCCTCTGGGGGGAGGAGGGAGCTGCGAACAAAGTCGCCTTTAGCTGGGCCTGGAAACTCCTACCGCGGGCTCCTTCTTCATTGTGCGGGAATCAATGGGCCTTCAGCCCCCGCCCAGTGCCATGGGGAAATGTTGGTTTTTCCCGGCAGTGGCCTCAGCCTCTGGCTTGGGGTTCCGGCACTGCTTACGGTGCGTGGGGGGGGGGGGGGGGTTGAGGCAGGCGGTGGCCCTGCAGGCCCGGACCCTTGCTGCTGACCTGCTGGCCTTCCGTGCCTTCCCAGTGACTACAGCCCCGGCAGGGCCAGCACGTGGAGAGCAGGGTGTGCCCAGACCCCAGAGATGCCCCATCCGGTGCTGCCGGCCCACCCTGCCTGCCATCTGCTTTTCCTCGTGGTGGTCACTGGGTGCTCCTGCACAAGCCCCACAGGTGTCCAGCACCTGTGGGGCCCAAGGAGCAGGGCCCACTGTCCTGGGCAGCCGGGAGTCCACAGTCCAGGAAGGCGGGGAGGGGGTTGGGGGAGGGGGATGGGGTGAGGCACAGGCACCACGGCCTGGAAGGAGAGGTGGGCACTGGCCGGGTGAGGAGGGGGAAGGCCTGCAGGGGTGTGGTGTGGGCAGAGGTGGGCAGGTCACGTGGGCTGGGGTGGACGTCTTGGGGCCGCGGGTGCGTTGGCGCAGCTGGGTTGGGGGCATCTGTGGGGATAGGCCAGGACCGGGGGGGCAGCTGGGGGTGGCCTGGGGGCTCTCCCACCTGGGCAGGGCGCTGGCCTTCCTGCTCCCAGTGGGGAGTCCTGGGGTCTCCACACTCCGTGTCTCCGCTGAGTGGCCGGGGGGCAGGCCTGGGGGCTGGCAGGCCTTTGCCCCACAAGGACCGGCCCCCTTGGGGAGAACCCGCGTGGGGTAGGGGCTTCTGGGAGCTGTCCCTGCAATGTCAGAGGCAGCTGTGACGAGGAGGGCGCCTCATCCTCAGGCCTCTGACACCCAGGGCTTGCCATCTGGGCAGGAAACAACCGCTCTCTTCCTGCCCCAGTTTGTTAGAGATTCACACAAGCCCCGCACTGTGAAAAAATAATGGCGCCTGGGGCAGCAGGCAGTGGGGACAGAGCTGCGCTGCACTGTGGCCTGGGACCCCACGGGGCAGTGATGCCCTCTGGCCCCCACAGGGCTGAGCCCCAGGAGAGGGGGGGCCACCGGCCAGGGACTTTGGGCCCCCCTCTGTGCTGCTGCAGTGGCCCGCCCACTCCCACAGGGACTTTGGGGTTCGCTCTGGGACCCGGCGCCGGATGCTGTGTGCTCCTTGAGAGGTGGGTGGCCCACCCTGCGGCCTGCAGGGACTCTAGGGGTCCCACCGTGCCCAAGCTTCATGCCCTCTGGCCTGTCCTCAAGAAGAGGGCTGCGGGCTGTGGGCAGGGGGAGGGGGCAGTGCGGGTGTGGAGGGCAGCGTGGGGCTCTCTGGCTGGGGCTTGCCCGGGCTGTTGGGTGGGTGGGGCTCTCTAATGCCTGAGCCCTCAGGGTAGGTGGAGCGTTGCTTCTGCCCAAAGGCCAACCTCTGGCCCACGGGAGACATCCTGTCACTCTTCCGAGGCCGTGCGGGTCGGAGCCCACAGGGCAGGGCCCCTTGGGTGGTCTGGGCCTCTGGTCCTGTCACCCTGTCCTGTGGGTCCAGGGCCAGCATGTGAGGGAGGCGCAGCGGACGAGGTCCTTCTTGGTTCCTTGGCAGCTGGGGGTGGGGCCGGGCCCTTCTGGGGAGGTGGCGATGCCGTACGGGTTCTCGGCGAGTGATGTTTTTGTGAGAGGGGATGGGTGGCGGGTTCGGGCAGAGGTCGGCTTGGAGTCTGGGCGGCGGGCTTGGCGAGATCTGGACACAGCCACCGGGGTGTCCGGCTGGGCCCCCGCGGTGGGCTCTGTGGCAGCGGGTCTGGGCACTGGCTCGGTCGCCGCCAGCTGTTGGCGGTTTACGCGGGGTTCCCCCGGGGCAGCGGGACTGTCAGGGTGATGCTCTGTGGCCCTTGTGTGTGCCCCGGGAGTGGCAAAGAGGAGGAGCCCTGGAACCGGGGGTCTGCCGGAGGCCCCCCCGGGGGGATTCCAGGGAAGGGAACAGACCCGGTGGGCCCCATCCAGCCTGTCACCTTAGTTCGTGCTCCTGGTGGGGTGGACTGGGCACCCCCGCCATCTTCCTTGCTCGGTGGGTCAGTCTGTCCCTTTGCTGCACCCAGAATGGCCTGGTTTCTGGGGCAACCACCTGTCCTTCGGGTCCTACCGGTTCCAGCACAGACCCTGTGGGTCCAGCCCCCAGGGGCCGCCCTGGGGCCTGTGTGTGCGTGTGCACGTGTGTGCGTGTGTGTGCCCGAGTGGCTCGGAGCCAGGGCAGAGGCTGGCCCCTGCCTCTCATGTCCACCGTGTGGTGGTCCTCACCTGTGGCCCCTCCTGTTGGTATCCTCCTTGGGGAGGGCACTGGCCCCAGGGCCACCGAGTCCGGGCCCTCCCAGCCACCCCCCTGCCGGTGCTTGCTCCCCATGGGAGAACGGCACAGGTGCCCCTGTCTCGCAGAGAGTGCCCACCTGGCCTGCCTGGTGTCGGGTGTCCAGACAGGCTGGGCAGGACCTGCCTCCCTTCCCTGCCCTCCCTCTGGGGCCGCTTGACCTCTCCAGGAGGGAGGCCTCCGGGGGCCGCTGGTGGCTGCCCGAAGTCACTTCGCAGCCAGTGCCAGTGTGGTCAGCCTGACGACCACCTACCCCCCAGCCAGAGAATTACCTGCCGGCTGGAAATTTCTGGGGCTTCTCAGGGGCTACCAGGAGTGGAGCTGGCCGTGGCGTGCCGGCCAAGTGGTTCTGGCACACCCTCGCTGCCACTGTGTCCGTGGCCGCGGGGTTGGGGGCTGCGATGATGTGAGGCTCCCTGGCATGTGGGCCCTGGGAGGGGCGGCGTCTGGCCCGGCTCCTCTCAAGGAGGGGGCTCGGGGTCAGCAGATCACAAGCGCCATGGGCAGCGGGGAGAGGCAGAGGCTCTAGAGGCCCTAGACGGACCTGAACAGAGCAGGGGGCTTGGGGGTGGTGCAGGTGGCGTGGCCAGGGCGGGCCACCCCGAAAGGGGCATGTCAGGCCCCGCGGGAGGGCAGGGAAGGGGGGTGTTGGGAAGGTGTATCGGCTCGTAGAATCTTCTGCACGCGTGTGCTTTTTCAAAACACTAACTGCACTACATCGGTATTTGACATTCCGGGGCTCGATTGGGAAGGTGTAACAGGAGGGCAGGCAGCGCACAGGCCGTGAGGGTTGGGGGGGTGTGCGTGCTGAGTTTCAGGCGGCCCCCGAGGGCCTGTGAAAACGGTCAGGGTCTGTCCCTGTCTCTCGGTTCCTCCCAGCGCCCCCACCCCTTTGGCCCTGCCGGGGCCCACGGATGGGAGAGGCGTCGTCTGGGGTGATGGCGGGACCTCCTTGTGCTATAGCTGGGGGAGCCGGATGGGGCAAGGGGGTGTGGGCTTCGGGGTGTGTGCACAGTGCTCCAAGGTGTGCTGCATCCTGGGGTGAGGGGTCTGCGTCCACTGTAGGAGTGTGTCTGGTTGTGTGTGTGTGTACTTGGGGGACTGTCTGCGGGGAGAGTGTGTGCATCTTGGGGGGCAGCACCTGAGGGATGTTGCTTCTGGGGGACGGCATGTGTGGGGGGACAGCATCTGGGGGACAGCCTGTGTGTCTGGGGGACAGCACCTGGAGGGACAGCCTGTGCATCTGGGGGACAGCCTGTGTATCTGAGGGACAGTGTCTGGGGACAGCCTGTGCGTCTGGGGACAGCCTGTGTGTCTTGGGGACAGTGTCTGGGGGACAGCCTGTACGTCTGGGGACAGCCTGTGCATCTGGGGACAGCCTGTGCGTCTGGGAGACAGTGTCCGGGGGACAGTCTGTGCATCTGGAGACAGTCTGTGCGTCTGGGGGACAGCCTGTGCATCTGGGGGACAGCCTGTGTGTCTGGGGGACAGCACCTGGGGGGACAGCCTGTATATCTGAGGGACAGTGTCTGGGGACAGCCTGTGCGTCTGGGGACAGCCTGTGTGTCTGGGGGACAGTGTCCGGGGGACAGCCTGTGCGTCTGGGGACAGCCTGTGCATCCGGGGGACAGCCTGTGCATCTTGAGGGATGGCGTGTCGGGGAGATGGTGTGAAGGGACGTGCCCTTGACACCTGAGTTCTGGACGGCAGCTAGGAAGCCTGGATGTGTGGGGCCGTCCGGGTTGCCGCACCCTGGCCTCTCCGGGCACCCCTGTTCCTGGCCATGTTTTCACGGCTGTGGGGGAGGAGGGCAGGGAAGATAGAGGGAGGAAGGGGGATGTGGTGACCCTGTCTACCACCTTGATGTTCAGCCCCCTTGAGGGGTGAGACCCAGCCCCAGCCTCTTACCCCCGTGTCTGCCCGCCCCGTGTGACCGTCTACCTCCTCCCCATGCTCCAAACTTCCCAGGGCTGTGGCTTGGGCCGTGTGCAGGGATGGGCCTTCTGGCGGTGGTGCTCACGGGAGGAGGGGCTGACGCTGGCTGGAAGGACCCCAGAGGAGACCAGGGCCTTGGTGCCAGGGCCCCCAGGCTGCCCTGGAGCTGTCAGGCTTTCCTCCTGGGAGGGGACGGGAAACCGGCTGCCTCCCCCACCCACATGCCCTCCAGGCGCCCATCTCTCTCAGCTCTTGCCTCAGTTTCCCCCTGGCTGAGTGGGTTGGACACCCTGACCAGGTGGAACAATGGGGGCTTGTGTTTCCCAGGCTAAATATAGAGCTGTGGCCGTGGTGCTGGCGGCCAAAATTCCCAGGAATCGGGGGGGGGGTGGGGGGGGGGGGGGGGCGGGCCTCCCTCCTGTGAGCCTGCTGGGGTCTCCGCAAAGGCAGGGCTTGGAGGGGGCAGGGCAGGCCTGGCCTGGGGTCCAGTAGAGCTCAGGTGGGGGTGGGGCAGGGCTGGCCCGGGGGAGGGGAAGGGGGCTGTTTGCTTTAGGATAAGGCTGGCTCCAGCTGGGGCCTCTGGCTGCCGGCCTGCCTGTCCCCTGTCCTGCTTGCGGGCCGGCCCTCGGGGCCACACTTCCGGTCCGTCTGGCAGTTGGCTCTGTCCTCCTCCCTCTCCACAGTTTCCAAGGGGGCCCGTGGCCTCTGAGGCCCAGTAGATGCCTGGTCCCTCAGCTCGTCAAACTCCTGCCTGGTGCAGAGGGGGCTGGGCTGGAGGTGGACCCCCCCCCCCAACCCCCTCAACCACTGTCAGATGGGTCCTTTCTCTGTCACTGAGGCAGGTTCCTCCCAGGGCGGAAGTGTCGGGCCAGCCCCATGTCGTGCCCCCAGGATGGGGTTGGACAGGCAGAGGTGGAGAGGGACACTGCCCCTCAGGCCAGGCAGTGTTCTGTCCCCCTGCACTTTCCAGGCAGTTCGTGCGTCTGTGTGTGCACACGTCTGTGTGCCCAGGTGTCAGCTTGCGAGGCCCAGGGCACGGGGGGGGGGCTGGGGGGTGGGGGTGGTGGTGCCCTCTTTGTCCTGCGGCCTGGGAGGCCCCTTTGAAGAGTGACAGGTGTCGGACAGGGCCTGCCTGGGAACGAGGCCGGGACCCTGGGCGGTTGGGGGGCCCCGCAGACAGTTGAGAAATTAGGGGGCGGCGGGTCTCAGGGCCCTCCCTGTTCTTCCCGCCCTTTCCAGGGATACTGGGGTTCTGGTGAGGAGGGGGCTGGCTGGGAGTGCTGAGATGGCCTGGGGCCCACGGTGCGCGGTTAGGGGCCCCACGACAGGAGCAGGGGGACCCCAGTGGAGGCAGAATATGGGTGCAGGGAAGAAGTGTTGCTGCAAGTCTGGGTGTGGGCTTGGTGGGTGGCGTGTGGCAGCAGGCGTGGGCGAGATTGTGGGTGGGGGCTGGGGAGGCCGGCGCCCACAACCTCTAGCCCCCTTTCTGTTTGGAGTCGTAGAGGGAATGGCCCAGCGTTGCTGTGTCCCCCACTTCCCCCGTCCCCCCAGCGAAGCTGGAGTCGGAGCTCAGGACCCCTCCCCGCCCGGACCCTGGTCTATCCACATGGGGACCAGCCCCCACCGCCCCCCAGCACCTGCAGACCAGTGGTGAGGGGCTGTGCTCTGCAAGGGTCCCCTGGGGGTGGGAGGTGACAGACAGGAAGCCGCCGCTTGAGCCTCCAAAGAGCCCGCGGAAGCACTTTGGGTCCTGGACGCAAAGGCCGCTAAGGTAGCCAGCTGGTAATTGCATGTTGAGGGAATACCAGCTGCTTATTAAAAACACATGCTGCCCTCAGGCCCCGTGGCGATAGCCTCTCGGAGCAGCGGCCGCCTCCCGGCACCTCCGTGAGGCCGGGATGGGATGCCGGCCCTCCCGGCCCGAGTGGCCACAGTGTGGGGTGAATTCCCCTTGCCCACAGCTGGAGGGTGGGGTCTCCGGAGCTAGGAAGGGCAGCCGGGTGCCTGTGGCTGCCTCTCCTGGTCTGGGGGGGGGGGGGGGCGGGTACGGTGGGTGGGGTGACTGTCGGAGGCCGGCACCCCTGTGGCTGCAGACTGGCCCAGGCTCGAGGCACAGGCATGGGACAGGGGACCTGAGGGTTGGCCAGGAGACGGCCCTGCTTCTTTCGGACACCCGCAGCGTCCTTCCCCGCATCCTGGTCACCCCCACCACCCCTGCACTCGGGCACAGAGGTGCTGAAGCTGGCCCGAGACTCACGGGTGAGGGTGGCCTTCTCGTTGCTCAGGGGCCCCATGGCCTCAGCCCACAGCTCAGGCTTCTCCCGTTGGGGCGCAGTGGGCAGTGGCTGCCACCGGACGGGAACCTTGCACTTAGGCCTGGCACCTTGCTCCTCGCCCTCTGACCCCAGGGCCTTGGGGTCCTGCTCCCCTCCCCGCCCCCGCCCAGGGATGAGCCACCCGGTGTGGTGTGACTGGGAACAGCAGAGCCTTCGGCCCTGCAGGCGGACCCGGGCAGGTGGGGCCCACGCACACACGGGCGCAAACGTGGGCCACCGGCCACGCCTGTTCGTGCCGCATGGACTCGCTCACAGGCCGCACGCGCGGACACTCGCTGTGTATGGGAGGCAGTGAGGGGCCGCTCTGGCTCGCCTGCGAGCATGCGCCCTGGGTGACCCGCTCCAGCCAACCTGTATCTTGACTACAACGTACGTGACGGGTGCTGGGGGGGGCGTGAGCCAGAGCCTGGGAGCTCCGTGGGCGTGGGCTTGGCGTGCGGTGGGTCCAGGGTGAACGCCAGCTGCTGTGGCCTGGGAGCAGGGCCCCGGGCTTCAGGCCCCCCCCCCCCCCCCCCCCCGCCGCCCCGGGTCTGTGCCGGGCAGGTGTGTCTGTGTGGAGTCCTGGGTGGGGACCCGACGGGGACGGCCCCCTTCCCCTGGCTCCCAGCAGCCCTGCCTGCCTGGACCCCTGACTACCTGCCAGCCCCCTCCTCTCTGACTGAGCCCTCTGGCCCGCCCGCAGGCCCCCCGAGGATGGCGGACAAGGTGGTTTCGAGGCAGGTGGCCCGTCTGGGCCGCACCGTGAGGCTGCAGTGCCCCGTGGAGGGGGACCCGCCACCGCTCACCATGTGGACCAAGGATGGCCGCACAATCCACGGCGGCTGGAGCCGCTTCCGCGTGCTGCCCCAGGGCCTGAAGGTGAAGGAGGTCGAGCGAGACGATGCTGGCGCCTACGTGTGCAAGGCCACCAACGGCTTCGGCAGCCTCAGCGTCAACTATACCCTCATCGTGATGGGTCAGTGGTGGCCGTGCCAGGGCGCGTGGGGGCGGGCCGGGCCAGGGCTGCGCCCTGTGAGCCCTGAGTCAGCACACCCCGGCCCCCCGCCCCACCCCGCCCCATCCCTGCCTGAGCTCAGCCCCCTGCCTCCCAGGATGAGACCCGTCCCTGCCTGCCTCCTCCGGGCCCAGGACAGGGGCTTGATCTCTGTCGTCACCCCCGGCCCCGGGGCCCCTGCTCCTTCTCAGGCCTGTACCTCGGGGTCCCCCTCCTTCCAAAGGTTCTGCTGACCGGGAGACTGAGGCTGGCTAGGGGGCGGCAGGAGTGGGCGTGGGGGAGCCCCAGGGTGGTGGTCCCACTGAAGGGCGGGCTGGGCGGGCTGACGGCCCTGGGTGTCGGCTCTCACTTTGAGGCTCAGATTTCAGAGTTCAGAGGGGCCGCCCAGGGCCTTCTGTTCTCTTTTGCCTCTGGGGCCCAGGCTTGGGGACTGGCGGGGTCCCCGGCGACACACCCTCCGGTACACATGTACCAGGCGCATGGCTGGCCCTGCCCCCACGGGCCCCAGGGGTGGGGCTCCCCGGGGCTGGGGCTCCCCGGGGCAGGCTCCCTCCGAGCCGTGGCGGCCGTCTCACAAAGGGGGAGCCTGACCTGTGCCACCCCCTCACTGGGTCCCGGGCTGGGTGGAGGCGGCTGTCACGGGAGGGGCATTCCTCAGCCTGCCCCACCCCCGCGGGGCCCCTGCTCCGGACTGTGGAATGGGAACCCTGTGCGTGTCCCCCCCACTGTCCTCTGAAAGGGGAGGACGACTAGGTGGTATGTGAGCCATGTCAGCTCACCAAGGCCTCGGCGCCTTGATGTGGGCTAGGGTTACTGCAGCTGCCGGCGGGGCTGGCCCCCTCCTCCCACTGGCCTTGCAGACCCCCCGGAGCCGGAGGGGTGGGGGCGGGCGGCCAGCTCTGTTGGGGTCACCTGCACCCAGGGGGTAGGCTGGGCGGGCCGCTCTTCCCAGCTGTCTCTGGGATTCTGAGATGCGGGTGTGCTCCCAAGGGCTCCCAGTTGTGTTTCTAGAGCTTTCCCAGCTGGGCCCAAGGCCGGGGCCCTTCTCACGTGCCCTCGTCTCTGCAGATGACACTGGCCCGGGAAGGGAGCGTCTGGGGCACGACGGCCCTTCTGGGGGCCAGGAGGACCCGGCCGGCAAGCAGTGGGGTGAGATGGGGCCGGCGTCTCCCTTCCCCTCGGGCGCGGGTGGGGGGCTGGCCTGCCGGGTGCCTTGCTGACCTCGGTGCCGCCCCGTCCCGCAGCACGGCCCCGCTTCACACAGCCCTCCAAGATGAGGCGCCGGGTGATCGCGCGGCCGGTGGGCAGCTCCGTGCGGCTCAAGTGCGTGGCCAGTGGGCACCCACGGCCCGACATCATGTGGATGAAGGATGACCAGGCCTTGACGGGCTTGGAGGCCGGCGAGCACAGGAAGAAGTGGACGCTGAGCCTGAAAAACCTGCGTCCCGAGGACAGCGGCAAGTACACGTGTCGCGTGTCGAACCGGGCGGGCGCCATCAACGCAACCTACAAGGTGGACGTGATCCGTGAGTGCCAGGCCCGGGGGGGGGGGGGGGGGTGGCGGGGAGCTGGCGGTGCCCGGGGCGAGTGCCGACGCGCTGTGTCCTCGCGCAGAGCGGACGCGCTCCAAGCCTGTCCTCACGGGCACGCACCCCGTGAACACGACGGTGGACTTCGGGGGCACCACGTCCTTCCAGTGCAAAGTGCGCAGCGACGTGAAGCCGGTGATCCAATGGCTGAAGCGCGTGGAGTACGGCACCGAGGGCCGCTACAACTCCACCATCGATGTGGGCGGCCAGAAGTTCGTGGTGCTGCCCACGGGCGACGTGTGGTCGCGGCCCGACGGCTCCTACCTCAACAAGCTGCTCATCACCCGCGCCCGCCAGGACGACGCGGGCATGTACATCTGCCTGGGCGCCAACACCATGGGCTACAGCTTCCGCAGCGCCTTCCTCACCGTGCTGCCAGGTGCGTGCGCCTGCTCCCGGCCCCGGGGCCCCTCCGTGCCGCGGGCCGGCCTCTTGTCGCCGGGACCCGTGGCGCCGTTCCCCTCCCCACCCCCCTCCTCGGTCCCTCTTGCAGACCCCAAGCCACCAGGGCCGCCCGTGGCCCCCTCGTCCTCGACCGCTAGCTTGCCGTGGCCCGTGGTTATCGGCATCCCGGCCGGCGCCGTCTTCATCCTGGGCACCGTGCTCCTGTGGCTCTGCCAGGCCAAGAAGAAGCCGTGTGCGCCCGTGCCTGCCCCTCCTCTGCCCGCACACCGTCTGCCCGCGACTGCCCGCGACCGTGGTGGGGACAAGGACCTTCCTGTGCCCTCCGCCCTCGGCACCGCCCCCGGTGTGGGGCCGTGTGAGGAGCTGGGGCCTCCGGCAGGGCCCCAACACCTGCTGGGCCCCGGCCCGTCTGCCGGTCCCAGACTCTACCCCAAGCTCTACACGGACGTGCACACGCACACGCACACGCACACGCACTCTCACGTGGAGGGCAAGGTTCACCAGCACCAGCACATCCACTACCAGTGCTAGACGGCGACACCTCTGGGGCGCCAGCCCGCGGCAGCTCTCGGTGCCGTGGGGGTGGGCACGTGGAGGTCAAGGTGGGCAGGCTGGGGGAGAGGGCCACCGAGGGAGACGGACCACAGGCAGGAGGTGCGGCCAGCACCCTGGGTGCCCGGTGTGTAGGACACACACACACGTATGACCTGGCTCTGGACACACACACACACACACACACACCCTCAGACCGAGACGCTTTGGGGAAGGCCCGTGTTTGTAACTTTGCAGTGTGCATGTAGCAGCGTGCTAGTTGATGAAGGAATCCCTTGGCTCCTGTGAGGATTTCACAGGGACCACGGTCAAGCCACCCCTCCCCGCGCCTGGCAGGAGATCTGAGAGGCACCCTGGCTTCGCGAACCGAGACTTCCCGCCCCCTGCCCTGTGCCTGCCGCCTGCGTCCCTGCCCAGGCCTCCGCGGGGGGAGGGGCGGCTATTTCTGCCACCACGCGTCTGGGTGTCCGGGAGTCCCCCTCCCCACCCTCCCCGCCCCGGGGACCCTGGGCCAGGAGGTCAGGCACAGCGGTCCCCGCCGCGTCCCGAGAGGCCGGAGCCCGGCCCCGGGGTGACCCTGCCCCGCCCGGCCTCACACTGCCAGAGATAAGGGCCCTCGATATTTATATTTAAGAAATTAAGATAATAATATTAATGCTGGAAGGAAGGTGGCGCCACAGACCCGGCCTGTCCCTGGGCCGGGATGCACCTGGCCTGATGGCCAACCGAATGGCCCGACCTCGGGGGGCCACACACCCATGTCCCACTGCCGGTGGCAGCCCCAGACCTCTGTAATTTTATATAGATTTTGAGCTGAAGCTTCGTATATTTAATTTATTTTGTTAAACAAGAAAAGGTGCATCCTTTCCCCTAAGCTGGCGTTTCTGTCTTTGGCATGTGTGTGTCTGCACGTCTGTGGGCCTGAGCACGTGTGCAGGTGTGTGTCTGAGTGTGTGCAGGTGTGTGTAGGTCTGCGTCTCTGTGCACGTGTGTCCGTGTTCACGCACGTGTGTCTGTGCACCAGGCTTGGGCCGCAGAAGCAGGAGCAAAGAAGGTTCTCGGGAGTCCCCGAGTTGGCCTGAGGCTCTGGGGCCGACACTGTGGGGTCCCTGGGGCCGACACTGTGGGGTCCCTGGGGCCTCTCACCAGCTCCCCCGACCGGAACTCTGGCTGCTGTGTCTGCAGCGTTGACTGCCTCACGCCTGCAGGTGCCTCCTTGGGGAGCTGGAGTCCTGCATTCCTGGCCCGGGGAGCATCCCCTCTGCCAGTGTGGCCCCTGTGACCCTCTGGCTTATGCTCTGGGGGTTCAGCTGGTGGCCTTGGGGGGCCGGGGCCTCGTCACCTCCGTCTGGGTGCCCGCTGCCTATCGGGCACAGTCCCGAGTCCACCGGCCACCGCCAGGTTGTGAACAATGGTCTCGTTCTCCAGATGGGGAAACTGAGGCTGGGATTCACTGCCTCCGGCCCAGGGCTTCTGTACCTTCTTAGGAAAAGGCACCCGTGTCAGGTGCTTTGTGCTCCTTGGAAGGTGTGGCAGGAGGAACGAGGCCTCGCCGGTGTCCAAGGTGCTACAGAGAGCAAAGAGCAAACTCTGCCCTGCCCTGCGGGCCGGGCACCTGCCACCCCGCCCAGGTACCGCCGGCTCCCTGCGGCTGGGCCCCCCCAAAGTCAGGGCCAAGCCTGCCCCATCTCCCCTCCCCCTTCCCCAGCCAAAGGCGGTTCTGGGGCCCCTCTTCTCTAGCATCCCAGGGCTAGGCCCCATCCTCTGGCCCTTCTCCACTGCGACCCCAACAGTGCAGGATGGGGCCTCCTGCCCTCGATGTCACCCAATCCCTTGGCCTCCCGAGGATGGACCCCACTCCTTCTGTCCCCAAGGGAGCCTAGCCCTGAAGGAAGACCCACTGGGCTGATCCTGATTCACAGGCAGTGATGGAGGCTGGGGCAGGACTAGTGGCCTCTGGGTGACCGAGGGAAGCCAGCTGTGGGAGCCCAGCTGTAACAACCAGGGGGGAACCGTGGGGGCTTCAGACAACCACAGCTGGTGACAACAGATGTTCCCCTGATGGGGGGGGGGCAGTGGGGGCCGTCACCTGGGTGGGTTTCGGGGGGGGGCAGGGGAGGCATGGAAAGAGTGGACCCTGGGTGGTGGGGAGAACTCAGGCTATGGGACACCCACAGGCCGTGGGGGTGAGTAGTCCCACCCTGGCACCAGTGAGGGTGCAACCCCCAGGACCGCCAAAAGTGTCCATGTGCTTCCCAGCCTGGGGCTCCCAAAGGAACTGCCCTTGTCATCTGCTCCAGGGAGTTCTGAGGGCTAACTACCTGCCTGACCCTGCTGTCCCCTCTCACGGGGACCAGCAGCCCTGGGCTCCCCAACCCCAAGGGCCCTTTCGGGGCTTCCGAGGCCAGGCAGGTACTGATGGGCTGCTCGCTCTGTGACACGTGGGGAAGCTGGGCTGAGCAGGGGATCCCGCCCTGTCAACCCAAAGCCCATGTCCACATCTCCTGTGCGCCATGACCTGGGGCCTTTCAGCTGCCTGCTCTTGAGGCAACCGTGTGGCTCCAGACCCCCCCTCCATGCCTTTCTCGGGGGCCACCTCACCCACCCCCAGCCCCCGCCATGGGTGCCCCTCCCCTGCCCCGGGGCTGCCTCCAGCTCTATGTTGCACCACTCCTGGGAGGACGTCAGTGCCCACCTGGATGCCCCTTGACCCCGGCTACTGTCCCCTCCATTTGGTGTCCTCTCCCATGCAGGGACAGCCGATGGGACAGCAGTGGGGATAGACCGGTAGGTCAAGGTTGGGGGGGGGCGGGCTGGGGACAGTAGGCACTGGTCCCGGGTGCAGGGGCTGTGGCTTGCAGAGTGTGTGAAAGACAGGGCGCAGCCTCACAAGCCCGGGGGTCCCAGGGCCGGGCCTCATCAAGCAGACGTTTGCTGACTGGCCAGCAGTGGGCTTCTCTGGGAGCCTGGCCGTTCCGCCCCCTTCCCCTTACAGCCGAGCCCACACCTGTGTCTCTGCAGGTGTCCTATGGCCCTTTGGGGACTCGCACGCCTGATGCAGACGGAGGAGACTCGGTTGGTGCTAAAGATGGGGTCCCCCACCCAGGATGGGGCCCTGGGAACAGAGAGAAGGGGTGGGTGCGGAAGCGGGCTTCCCCTGCCCCTTCTGCCCACCCCTGCACGGCCAGAAAGGCAGTGGGCAGCTGCCAAAGCCATGGGGACCACTACAAGAACACCATGCCTGGTGCCCCCAGCTCTGTGGGGCTCTCCGGGGCCCCGTCTGCAGGCAGGTACACCCTCAGAGTGACCCCGGCCGAGCCAGGCTGGATGAGGACTTCTGACGGGCCATTTCGGGAGGACGCTCCCGGCATCCTGGGTGGGGGTGCCGGTGTACTGGGTAGGCGGGACCTGAGTACTGAGCCGGGCCAGCACCCTTCCCTCTGATCCGTTCCTGTGTGGTGATAAGCCAGTTCCCGTGAAGCCAGAGACCTTGAAAGGGCAGCTCACGCTCTAACACTTTGGGTGTGACCCCCCCCCCCCCCCCGCATGCTTCCCGCCATCCTGGCTTCAAAGGGGAGTCTCATCCCACAGCTGTCCAGAGTGGGGGCCTCAGGCTGACAAGGATGGGTCGGGAGGGCCTGGCAGGAGATCAGAGCCTTGTCCTGGGGTCAGGCCAGGGGAGCGGGGACAGGAATGCAGGATCCGGGACGCAGGAGAGGCGTCGGGAACATGGGGATATACAGTCAGGACACAGGATGGGGACAGATCAGCCTTGGCTTGGGACTCAGGGCTCAGGGTCAGGGGCCCACAGGTGACGGCCAGGCTGCCGGCCTCTGAGGCTGAGCTGTGTAGGGCTTCTGAGGTCGCAGACCCGCTGCAGGGGCCGGCCTCACCAGGGGCTGCATGTCGGCCCAGGCCCAGGGCACAAGGCCAGGCCACCCAGGGACAGGCCGGCCTGTGGGGCAGGGGCGGCTGCGAGGTGAGGTACAGACAGGGCCAAGGCTGTTCAGGGAGCTGGGTCCCCCAGCTGGGCTGGGGGGAGGAGAGCAGACCCTGCCCCACACTCGGCACCAGCACAGGGCGTGAGAACCTCCTGGGAGTCCTAGGAGACCAGGGCCGGGTGGGGGTGGGGGGGCAGGCTGCTCATCACGTGGGGGAGCTGGCCCTGGGGGCGGGACGGAGGTGGGACCTGTTGGGCAGGGGCGGGGCCTGGGGCGGGGGTGGGGCCTGTTGGGCAGGGGCGCCCTCTGTGCCCTGTGCTGACCTCAGCATGTGCCCAGCTGGACACGGCCACCCAGGCCTGGGGGAACCCGGGGCCTAGAAACTCTCCTGGGGGGGCCTGGGTGATGTAGGGTCCTCGGGTCCAAGGTTTATTTTTAGGTCTCATGAGGTGTCTCTGAGGAAATATTTGCTTCAGGGGTACTGGTCCTGCCCAGGGCGGTGGCTGGGGTGTTGATGGGGGGCCCTATCCCCACTGTCGCCGGTGGCCAGCCCTGGTGGGCAGGCAGGACCCAGGGAGGACCCCGCTCGCTGCCGGACCTCCAACCCCCCACCCTGGGCTCCCGGTGGGCGTGGCCTCTGGAACAGGGGGCGGGTCTGAGTGCTCCCTGGGGTGGAGCAGGGCCGGTTTGCCGCAGAAGTGAAGGAGGGACAGACCTGGTCTGCAGGCGGCCGCACCCCCCCACCCCCAACCTGGTGGAGGCAGGGCCACCCCCGGGGGAAAGGCCCGTCCCCCTGGGCGTCTGGGGGCCTAGCAGGACTGCCGTGCATGTGCAAGGCCTCCGGGCCACAGGCTCCGCACCGAGCCCTCGTGCTGTCTGGCTCCCTCGCAGGTAGGTGTGGTCACCATGACACGGACGCTCACGAGGCCTGGTGGGGGCTTCTGGGCCAGCCCCTCACCGTGGCCCCTGGTGCAGTCCCTCAGGTGTCCGCTCCCCAGCCTGGGCCTGACCCATGGGCAGCCCCAGCCTCCCGCACTGATGGCCCAGCTCTGCCTGCTGGACCTTGTGAAGGTCTGTTCTGTCCTTCCTGAGGCCCCACCCAGGGCACACCCCGCCCCCCGCCCCATGTCTGCCCTGCTGAGCTCTCCACAGATCCACTGCAGCCGCACAGCCCCACCTCTCTGAGCCCGGAGCGCGGCTGCCTGCACGTGAGACTCAGCACCCACCCCCCCCCCCACCCCCCGACCCTGCACAGGCCCTTGTGCTTTGGGACCCTGGGGAGGAGCTGGTGCCTGCCCCGGGCCCAAGGGGGTCTGGAGTACTGAACCTGCCTCCCACCTGGGCTCCTCCTTGGAGACCACCCAGGACCAGACCCCATGGAGCCACTCCTGATGGCTTGTCCCGGCCTCACAGACCCAGTCCTCTGCACTTCCCGGGGTCGGGGTCGGCCTGGGGTCCCGCCCGGTGGGCTCAGGAGCTCACCCCCAAAACTGCCTCTGCAGGGCAGCAGCCTGGCCCAGATGCTGTGGCCGCTGAGGCCTGGCCGGCTGCTCGTGTCCTAGCACCGAAGCTTTGCGGGCGGGAGCCGCTGAGCCAGGACGTGCACTAGCCCCCGCCCGTCTACCACGTGTCCCCTGCCAGCCAGGCTTCCTGTGCCCCCACCCTGGGAATCTCGGTCAGCTCAGGGCGTGGGTGGGTGGGGACTCAGCACAAATTCAGCATCAGCTTGGGACAGAGCAAGGCTCTGGGGTCAGGGGCCCCTCCGCACACGTCTGCCTCTCAGGGTGCCGCCTGGTTCCTCTCGGGGGGGTCTTGAGTCTGCCGTTCGTCTGGGAGGACAAGGCAGCGTGTTTGGGTCGGGCCCTGTGGCCCGCACAGGGGCCCGAGGCTTCCTGGGAGCCGGAACCCCGAAGCCGAGGATCTGCGCCGGGCACACGCATCACCTCTCGCTCCCACTCGGGCCGGGTCCAGCTGGCCATGCCTGCTGGCTGGAGACTTGCTCCCTCCTCTGGCCGGGGAGGGCTCACCCCCAGAGGCTGCAGTGACCCCTGCCCGCAGCGTACCTTTGGGGTTCCGGGAAGGCCGAGGGGAGAGCCAAGCCCCGGGGAGGAGTGCACTGGCCTGGCGGGCATCTCAAAGGGGGAGCAGTGTGCTGTGGAGGGATCTGGGTGGGGGTTGGGGGGTGGGGGGTGACTCCAGGGAGGGGACCGGACCGGGCCAGATGTCTATCCCCCACCGTGGCTGAGCTGAAACACACAATCCCAGGCGGGGCTCGGGGACCCCCGAAGGGTCTGCACTAACCCCAGGTAAGGGAGTGGTGGGGCCTGAGGCTCCCACACCCCCAGACAGCTGTGTGCCCACTCCCACTGCCTGCGACAGCCGGGAGCGGGGGGCATCTGGCCCTCGGCCGGCAGGTGGTGACAGCTGCCAACAGCTGGCCGGAGGGGCGGGCGCCGGCCTTTTCCTGAATCGCAGGGGCGGGGGTGGGGTGGGTGGTGGGTTTTGCTGGGCCCTCAGGGAGCCATGGAAGGGGGTTGCGCGGTCCTAGAGAAGGCCGAGCTGCTGTGCTCCCGCCTAGCCGGGCCCTGGGCTCCGGAAGGGGAGCCGGAAGGGGTGTCTCGGCCCGTGCGCATGGGCTGAGGACTCCAGGAGGTTCCATCTGCCTCTTGCGGGGGCGCAGGGTCTGGGGGCTTCCTGAAGGGAGGGGCAAGGGTGGCAGAGCAGGGGAGGTGAGGGAATGGAGGAGGCTGGGCAGTGGGCAGATGTCTTTGCTGGAAGGCAGTACCCCCCCCACCCCCCCCCGCCCCGCCCCCGGAGGGAGACAGAGCAGGTGAGCTACTGGGGGGAGGGGGAGGCCCTGGCAAGAGAGGAAGCCCGACTCCGGCTCTGGGCGCCCAACTCCCCAAGCTTGAGTTAAGGGGGTGGGGGCAGCGGGTCCTACCCAGATTCTCGACCTTCCTGGAAAACCATGAGCCTCTGCCGGTTCCTGGAGACCCGTGTGACTCTTCCCTGGGATGACTGTCCCCGTTCCCCCAGACCCTTCCCAGCATCAACCCAGCAGCCTCCCAGGAAGACCCCCAACTGGGGCGGCACCAGGGCTGCTGCGACTGCCTGGCCCGGACCCTCCTCTGGGCCATGCCCCGGGGCCCTGGTTTGGGGGGGGTCACCCCGGAACTTGGGGACCCCCTAGCTTTGGGCAGGCCCCCGAGGGCACGGGGCAACGGGCTCTGGGGGTCGCGAGCCCCTGCCCTCTCGGAGCCTCTCTGTGAGCCGGTGTCTGGCTCTGACCCTCTGACGTGTGGGCAGGAAGGTGGGAGTCCCGGGGCACAACCCCACCCCCGCCTGGCCCCGGGGAGGCACCGCCCACCACCCCGCGCCTGGCCGCCACCCCAGGGCTCTGACTCAGCCTTGGGCACGGAGGGGGGCGGGATGGGCAGGGCTCCGCAGAGGCGAATTCCTTATTCCTTCACAGTTTTTCCTCTATTTTGTTTCCACTCTCTTCTAGAAGCCGTTCTCCACTGTTCGTTCCTGGAGCCCCTCCAAGACCATCGGCACCCGGCTCCGCGGGGCAGCCACAGAGCCCCTTTGACGGTGGTGGTGTGGTGGCGCTAAACCAACAGTGGGGCGGGGGCTGGTGGCAGGGCGCCCGAGGCCTCGCGGAGGCTGTGCGGCCCGGCGG
Source organism: Prionailurus viverrinus (assembly GCF_022837055.1). Classification (NCBI taxonomy): domain Eukaryota; kingdom Metazoa; phylum Chordata; class Mammalia; order Carnivora; family Felidae; genus Prionailurus; species Prionailurus viverrinus. Next base: position 3,454,087 of record NW_025927610.1, on the reverse strand, counting down.
GGTGGTGCTGTGCCCGGGGCCCCGGGCTCTGCCGGCCGAGCTGGCTGTGGCCAGGCTCCCCGCCTCCCCTCCCCTCCGGCTCCTCTGGTTGGGGCTCAAACACGGTCAGCGTTGGCCCCGGGTGTTCTGGGGGAGGCCTTGGAGCACGTCCCCCGGCCCCGCCAGTGTCCCAAGCGCGGGTGTCTGGCCAGCAGGGCCGGGCTGCCTGTCGAGGCAGCGCGCAGCCCCAGGACCCTGGAACCGCCTGGGAGAAGGGGTGCTGGCTGCCTTAGGTTGTCTGTCCCCTGCCAGATGTCCCCCAACCTCGGGCTCAGGAAGGCTGTGGTTCTGGTGCCCACAACTGCACACAGTGGCACTCATTAAATGCTGCTGGGAGAAGCAGCGATGGGGCCCAGAATGTCGTGGTGTGTGGCACCAGAGTGTGTCTGCCTCCCTCCTCTCCTCCAGTGACCCAGGAGACCTGGCCGTAGACAGACAACAGGGGCTTTCCTCCTGGCCCAGCAGCCGTCACAGGCCATGGGGAACCGAGGCTGGGGGCGGGGGGGGGGGGGGGGGGGCGAGGATGGACAGCCATGAGCCACGGCCTGGCGACCGGCAGGGTCTGCATAGGGAAAGGCATGCGGAGGGCACGGCCAAGAACATCCCGGCTGATGTCCCCGGATGTGCGGTGGCCGTGCGGTGGCCGCTGGAGAGGACGGCCCGGGACAGACTCCCAGGCTCCCGGGCCTGTAGCTGGTGCCCACGGCCCTCTGCTCACTGGGCCCTCGCAGGCTGGAGGAGCCGTAGCTACAGACATGAGCACTGCCTACGGGGCCCGGCAAGGGCAGTGGCCCGGCCAGGGAGCGGGCCCAGAACGAGGCACAATCCACCCTTTGTTCCTGCGGCTGCTGGAGCCTGCGGGCCAAGAGGAAATGAGGGAGAGCCAGCCAGCAGCCCTTTCCCGCCCGGCAGGCCCGGCGGCCAGAGGCTGGCGGACGCCAGGGCAGGGCCCAGCGGAGGGTCGGAGGGGCTGCTCCAGGGAGGGGCCGGCTGCCCGCCTCGCCACCCTCCGGCCCAGCACAGAGGGGCGTCTGCGAGGGGCCTGGGAGTCCCGGGCCGCGGCCTCCTGTGCCCCGACTGGGCAGCCGGCTCTGTGCACCCCAGCCCTCTCCCCTGCCCGCCCCCTCCGCTCCCAGGCACTGGCGGCCCGGCCGGCTGAGGGTGGCGGAGGCAGCGCGCCCTCGGACGCGAGCGAAGCGGTCCGCCGTCCGTCCCATGGCAGGCTGGGCTTGCTGCCTTGCCCGTGGGGAGGGGGCACCCGGGAGGGCCAGCGCCCTGCCCCGTCTCACCCAGGGACAGTACAAGGCCTCGGATGGGAGTGTGTGCACACGTGTGATGCGTGGCTGTGTGTGTGTGTGCACACGGCATGTGTACTAGTGGGGGGGGGGGCGGGTGTGTGGGGCTCGAGACCCCTTGCATCCCTTCCCCTCCTCAAACTGCATGCACCCCTGCTGGGGCCTCGTTCAGGAGGCTGCTGGTGGGGTCTCCCTTGTTGTCTCAGGGGAGCCGTGAGGAGGCCCGAGGCTGCCCGATCTGTCTCGGGGTGCGTGGCAGCCTTTGCCTGAACCTGTGTAGAGGCTGAAAGTGACCCCGACGCCCCTTTGTGGCGCCATGATCCTTCTCTCCCCTGGGAAGAGCTGACTCTGCCCAGCCGGGCCCAGCTTTGATCTTCACGGGCCGTAGTCCCCATCGGGGCTGGGCAGCCCAGCAAGCTGGCACCGAGGGGGCCTTATCAGGTGCCACCGGGAACCCGAGCCCTGGCCTGCGGCCCCTCACCGGGGGCACGGCAGCATTCGGGTCACCAGGGAGCAGGTCCTGGGGGCAAACCCCACGGCCACCGGGCCCACCCTCAGGGTCTGGGTGCAGGCCCTCTGGGAGGCCTGGGGTCTGAAGGCCGCCCAGAAGTGGCAAAGGCTCTGGGGGGCGAGAGGGCCTGTCCCTGGGCAGAGCAGGGGTGATCGCCGTATCCCCAAGGTCCAGGCTCAGCCAGGGGGTCCCGGACGAGCTGGCTCCCTAACTGGGTGGCAACGCCGTCAGGGGTGCCTGGACGCCCACCTCGGGGAGGGCGGGTGGCAGCCGGCCTGCAGTTCTCACCCAATAGCAGACCTGAGCCCACTCCTGTGGGCCACGTGTCGACGTGCGTGGACACGCATGTGTGTAAGGACCCTGCCAACTGCCACGCACCAGGGTCTGCGCACACCCACCCAAACAGCCCCGTGGCCTTGGGCTGAGGTGGCGACCGCTGCTTGGAAGGCTGGGGCCTCAAACAACGCGGCCTGCCTTCCCCACGCCTGAGAAGGGGCCCCGCCTCTGGTTTCAGGGCGGCCGGGCCAGTCTGGCCTCACCCTGGCTCTCCCAACTGCTGGGTCCCCCAGACTTTCCCCCAGCCTCCTGCTGGCCACAGGGAGCTCGCCCAGATGGAGGGGGGTCCCCAGGGCTGGGGTCCTGGCGCACGGCAGACGCTTCCGTCTTGAGGCCGGGGGGGGGGGGGGGGGGAGGGCGGGCAGCCTGAGCTGTGACATGGCAGCTGGAGCTATGGCAGCAAGTGCTCCCGAGGCGAGGCTGACCTACTGTGGCCTTCAGGCCCCGTCGAGCCCCTGGTGCCCAGTGCTTATCCAGGAGTCTGTCAGAGCTGAGTCGAATGCCAGCCCGACCCCCTAACCCGATGAGGTGTCCCCTGGCAATGTCCCCTTCCGCTGCTGGGCCTGGAAGCTCAGGCGGACTGCAGACTCAGGACCCAGGAGCACGTCCTCCAATTCAGGGGACCCTCCCCGCCCCCCCCCCCCCCCCGTTGCCGATCGTCCCACAGCAGGTCTGGCTCTGTTCTCTCCCCACGGACTCGGTGAGGCAGGGGAGTGGCACATGTCCCTCTGGTGGGGCCACACCGTGTACAGGACTACATTTTCATGTGACAGGTGAACAAAGGGGTGGCCTTGGCGTTGGTGAAGCATGCGACTCTTGATCTTGGGGTCGAACCCCACGTTGAGTATAGCGGTTACTTAAAAAAAATAATAAAATCCGTAAAAAAATATTGCCAAGAAGGCGTGTACCAAGGAAGCCGGGATGGTGAGCAGGTGACAGGCTGCCTCTGCAGAGACGCTGTCCCCGGGGGTCACCTGGAGTCAGGTGTGCCGGCGTGTAGCCCCAGGACCGACCCTCTGGGCCCGGAGGGGGGCCGCTGCTGGGTCTGGCAAGGAGTCCTCAGCGCAGGTCGGGTGTCCAAAGGTCACACGCCTCCCCCAGTGCTCACCTCCAGAGGCCAACCGACCGTGGTTTGTTCGTGTCCTTCGGGGAGGTGGGTGGGGCAGCAGGCTGGGGATGCGGTCCGTGCGGCAGGGACCCACCTCTGCACCCCTGCAGCCACAGCACCAGGGGCCCCGGTGGCCTGCACGCATGCTCAGGGGTGCTCCGTCCACAGCTGGTGGGGGGGGCTCTGTCTTCTAGACACGTTTGCACCGGGGCCTGGGGCTCCGCGTCCAGGTGGGTGGGAACAGACGCCCCCCAGCGGGGTGTCAGGGCAGTGGGCCGGGGCTCTCAGTCCTCCCTTGGGACGAGGTTCCTAAAGGGAGCGTCGGTGAGGACAGCCCTGACGGGGATCAGGAAGGGTGGGGGCAGGGCAGACCCCGCTGGCGAGTCTCGGGGAAGCTTCTCCTTCCAGAGGCTGCAGGGCTGCAACTGAGGTTCCAAAGGGCCACCACTTATCTGCTTGATCCACCGACATGGACAAAACACCGCGGGCCCCTGCCTCCCGGAAGGTCTCCGGGCCGCAAAGCCGGTAACTGTTGTCTGTCACCTGCAGCTTCTTCCGGGGAGGACGAGGCTGCAGGGGAGCCCAGCCTGGCAACCTCAGGGCCCTCGGCCCCTGGGGAGCCTGACACCCCCCCCCGCCCCCCCGCCAGGCTCACAGCTCAGACGCCCACTACCCGGTGGTCTGGGGTCACGGCCTCAAGGGTGTCCTTGGAGGAACAGGCATCTGTCAGGAGCTGCCTGAAGCCAGAGCCCCTGTGGTGGGTTCCTCTTCTCGCGTCCCCCGCCGGCCGGCCGGGGCGCTGGGGGACCAGCCTGGCCTGGCAGAGGGCTGGGGGCGCACGAGGGGGGCTCACTCGGGCAGGGAGCAGAGACTCTGCCGGGGCGTCTTCGGAGTCTTCCCAGCCCTCACCCTCCACCCCCCCGCCTGGCCTGGCGCGTCCATGCGCAGGAAGGGGCTCTGGGAGTGTGCAGGGCCGGGCGGGTGCCGCTGCGGGGGCCACCCTTGGCGGGGTGCGGGAGCTGGCCGGGCACGGTGGCAGAGCCGGGCGCCAGTCTCGCGTGCAGGGGCGTCGGGGCGTCTGTGTGCGGCGAGCGGGCGGGAGCGGTTCTGGGCTCACGTTACAGTTTCCACTGGAAAACAGCCCCATTCTGAACATTGGCTCCGAGCTTTTAAAAAATTGCAAATATATCCAGTTTCCAGACGAGCGCTCACCAAGTGAACTTGGCTGTTTCTGCCGGGCCCACCGAGGGGGGGCGCCTGGCCCAGTCGCAGCCACAGGCTGGGGCCAGGTGGGCGGGGCCGGCCCGCAGCTCCGGGGGGGCGCCTCGGCTGGCCTGGCCCAGGGCTACCGGGCCCCTGGCACCCAGAGGGACACAGGGCACAGGCCGAGGTTCAGGGAGTGGCCACCTCCCCACCACGCAGGGCTGTGTCAGGCCGCACCCTGGGGCCAAGGTGTGTGGCCACTGACTGCCACGTGCTACTGAGCCCTGTGCGTGCCACACACTCACGTGCGGCTGGAGACGAAGCAAACCCAGGCTTCTGGCGTGTCGGGGCCACGAGGTGGCGGCTGACTCTGGGGCCCTCCCTAGCTGTCACCTGCAGTTGTGTGTGTGGAGGGGGCTCGGTGTGCACATGTGAGTGTGCGGTGTGCGTGTGTGTGTGTGTGTGCGCGTGTGTGGGTGTCCCGCGCCTCCCTCACACTCAGGGATCAGGGCAGGGCTCAGGCCCCCAGCACCCTTAGGACATCGGGGAGACCAGGTCCCCAGGGAGGTCCCGGCCCTGGGGGCAGGCGGGCCATGCTGGGCCCTGGGGGGCAGGCCCTTTGTTGACCTTGGCACCCCTGGGGAGTGGACCGTGGGGGGGCAGAAGTCTGCTGGCCTGGTCCCTGTGTGTCCCCACGCCAGGCACCCCAGGTCAGGAGTGAAAGCCCCATGCCTCCCTCTGGATGGCCTGTTTTCCTTGGAAGGCGGGGAACATTCTCCCGTGCAATGTGGCTGAGACACCAGAGGGCAACAGTGCCCACCCGGTGAACCCGGACCCCCACCCCAGCTGCGTCCCCAGCTTCAGTGAAGGCTCTTTCTGATGCCAGAAACACGTGGAGACTCTTCCAAGGACCAGATTCGAGCTCTTTGCGGGTGGGAGTCGGGCAGCCCAGAGTAGGAAGCGGGGTGCAGGCAGCTTGGAGCCCGGGCCCTGCCCCTGCTGCCTGCACTGCCCACACAAGACATCTCAGCTCCTGGGGGAGGCGGCCGGGGCTGGACACGGTTCAGGAAGGTGCTGACCCATCTCACAGAGGGGACGGCGGCCCCGCTCATTAGTCCTGAGGGGAGCTGCTGTTTCTTCCTTTTAAACCTAGGTTCTGTCAAGTGTCTCCTCTGAAGGTGGGGATCCCTCAGAGGGTTCTAGAAGCGCTGGTGACCCCAGTTCCTCCCCAAGGGTGGGGGCCACCCGCAGGGCCTTGTGGTGACCCTGGCCCTGGGGTTGTGTGCCCAGAGACTTCCGTGCTTTTCCTCGTGGGGGACACACCCCTTGTTGGTGTAGGCCCAGGAAGCGCACACGGCAGGAAGAAAACAAGTCTCGGCGGCTAAGAACCCCCCTCCCCCTGCCTCTGCGCCCTGTCTGTGCTCCCAACCGCCCGCCCCTCCTCCCCACCACCTCCGCGCTCCGACCGTGCTCCCAAACCGCCCGCCCCGGGTCCTGGCTCTGAAAAGTCCTGAGGCAAATCGTTTTTCTGCCAAATTTCAGTGTGAGATGTAGGAAGGCAGAAACCAGAAGCAGTAAAAGTGAAAACAGAAAGAAAGGAGGCTTTCCTCAGAGGAGAAAGGTCTGGAAGGGGCGCGGGAGCTGGCCGCCTGCCTGGGGGACACAAAGTGGGGTCAGGAGGGCCTTGCCTGGCACATCCTGCTCACGCCCACCAGGGCCGAGGCCCCACATTAGGGCCAGTCACCCAGGGCCGGGGACACAGCCAGCAGCCCACGAAGGCCATGGCCCTCCGGGCCCGGCCCCAGGGCGGTGTCCCGTGTCCAGGAGCGGGAAGGGGTTTGCCGAGAGGGTCCTGAGGGTGCCAGCCGTACGTGTGGTGTGGCCGGCCCGTGTCCTGGAGGCCCGTGCCACATCCGCACACGACGGCAATGGAAGCCTCACCCGGGAGGGCAGGCCAGGCAGGGAGCAGGGGCTCTGCCCTCACTGAACAGGTGGTGAGGCTCGGAGCGGCTTTGTGCCTCAGTTTCCCCAGTTCTGCAGCCACGAGATTGCCCTCACGATCCCCGCACTCTGCGGACTCCGATGCCCTTGGTCGTGTCTGGACCCTTCAAGGACACTGGCGCCCACGACGTCATATCACTCCTCACCCCTGGGTCAGCCCCTACCCCCCAGCAGGGGCTCCAGTCACCCCCACGACGCAATACCTGTTTGGGCCACCCCCTGCCCGGTGCCTGCCGGGGAGCGCAGGGGGGGCGCTGGACGGGGGCCCTGTGTCCACTCCCTCCCAGCCTGGCTCTGCGCTGTCCCCTGGCTCCCGCCCTGTGTTCTGAGCCCCTCCCCCCCCCGCCACCGCCCCTACACGTGGCCCCAGCCCGAAGGGCAGGGGGCTTGCTGTCTGCGGGGTCCAGGCTGCATCTCAGTGTCTCTACAACGGTGAACTAACATTTCCTGAAGATGAATTTATGAGGTTCCTGAAGGTCTGTAACTCTAGTTACCGAATTCTTTCCTCCCTCCCGCCCTTCTGCAGCTGGCGATTTCCCTTCCTCGGGGAAAACGCTCCTCCTCCCCGCCACCCCCACCCCCCAGCTGTGCACGTGAGGCCCCACACCTGCCGCCAGAGGACACAGTCCGGCCGCAGTGGCCACAGTGACAAGTGAGGGGCCCGGGGTCAGGTGCAGAGCTCCCCCCGCAGTCCCGGGAGGCAGGAGGCCCTGCTTTCCAGCCGCACGTGAGGCCATGAATCCTGAGGAGGGGCATCTGAGACCCCCAGCCGATGGGTCCCAGGTCCTCCGCTCAGGATGTGGCCACCGTCCTGCACTGTGAGCCCTGGTGTGGCCGCCGGGCACACCCACCGCACAGACCACAGTGTCACTGAGTGTGTTCGGTGTCCCTGGGGTCAGGCTGGCTCTTCTAGAAGCAATTTTCCAAGTAACGTGGGTGCTGACTGTGACACACAATTACTTGCTGGAAAGATGTGGAAGCCCCCACCCCAGCCCCCTCCCGCTCTTGCAGGAATCTCCCACCGCACCTGGGATCTGCCAGTCCTGTCCAGAAGCTTCTGCCCACTCTGTGCACACCCTGAGCACGCTGGACCTGCAGCCACCCTCCCGCCAGGCTCCAGGAGGTGGCTGTGCCCGTCTCAGCCCGTCAACATCGGCTTCCTGGGCTGTGGGTGCAGCCAGCACGCGTCCACGAGCCCAGCAGGCAGCGCAGTGAGTGCCAGAGACACAGGCCCTGCAGCCCCCTCCCCAGATCGCCTCCAAGGACACAGGCAGCTTCGCCCAGACTTCTAATCGCTCCGTGACCGGTTGGAAATTTGAGAGTGAAAGTCCTCTGCCACAGAGATCCCAGGGCGTCCTCGGCCGGGGCTCACGGCGGCCCCGGTGTCTCCGCAGCCGGCAGGACAACAGGCCCTTGGGCGCCTCAACCACACGGGCTCCCTCCACCCTTCGCCGGGCCCGGATGCGAGTTGGTCACTCGGACTTTCTGAAGCAAGTATCTACACGGCAGTGCCCGGACGGCCACCCGAGTGTAGGTTTTCATCTGGAACGCCTGCTTTGGCCACAAGGAAACGTCGGCTGAAGCCGGATGAGAATCCTTCCACTTGCGGGATTGGCCCGTGTGCTTAGAACATGCCCGTGGTCGTGGCTCAGGGAGGCACGTGTCGGTGTGAGCATGCCGCGTGTGCGTGTGCCAGCCTGCGTGGCACCAGCAAGGAAGGGCGGCTGTGTGACTTTTCCGTGTGTATGAAAGTTGAGGCGAGGGGCTCAGCTTGGCAAGGGGAGCCCGAGGAGGCCCCCCGGGGGGGTGGTGGCCTGACATCGGAGCACCAAGCACCTGCCCCAGGGTGTGGTACCAACCTTCTCACCAGGCAGCGGGGTGCCTCCCGTGACACAGAGTTCAAGGCTGTGTGGACACCTGCCGGTGTGGCCGTCCCTCCCGGGGCCTCTCCCTGCCCTGACAGCGGGAGGATCGAGGGTCCAAGATGGGGCGCAAACAGGGAGTCAGGGACGCCCGCCCCTCCTCCTGCCGTGTGAGTCCCGGCTCCACGGGTCCCTTAAGCACAACGCAAAATCGGTGCAGACTTGGATTTACCACCGAAGAATTTTAGGAATTTCCTCCCGTCTGAGAAGAAGACTCCCTCCGTGTCACTACTGCGGGGGCGTGGAAGGCCTCTGTGCCCCTGGGGGCGCGCTTTGAGCCTCTGGCTGCACAGTTTAAGGTCCAGAGCACCAGGGCGTCCGGGCTGGGCCCACACCTGCTCCCCCCACGCTCGCCCTTCCCGGGCTCAGGTCCTCCTGTCTTCCTGGCAGTCCCAGTTCTGCATCACTGTCCCCAGAAAACTCACTGCCGGCCACGGGCGGGGCCCACGGCGGCCCGGTCTCCGCTGCTCCCAGTGGCTGCGGTTGGGGAATAGTGCCGGTCGGACACCCTTTCTTTCACTTTGTAAACTAACATCCAAGTTGACACTTCATCCATGGACATTTTACAGCTAAAACCAAAGTTCCTGACAGACGGCGTCAGCTCGGTCTTAGAGGCCGGCGCCTGGAAGAGGCCGGGGGCGCAGCCTTCTGCAGGCTGCTGGCCTCCGAGGGGGGCGGGGGGCGGGGGGCGGGGGAGGACGGCGAGCGCTTAGTGACCTGTCCTCTGCAAGGCGAGGTCGCGCCGGGTGCGTGGGGCCACCGTGTCTGTGAGCTTGTGAGCACTGGTCCCAGATGCAGGACGTGAGAACGCAAGCTGGGGAAACCTTCTTATCTAGGGAAAAGGGACCAGAATATGTCCTTGCTTACATGAAAAAAGGAACCACAGGACTAGGGCTGTCCAGGGGAGCGGGGAGCCGGGGGCCAGGCGGTCCTCTTTAAAGGCCCTCCTTTTGGGTATGTTGGACTTTAGAACCAGGTAAACGTGTGCTGCAATGATAGAGAATTCGAGGGAAAACAATCCCTAAAAATGAGGGGTTTGGAGAAACTGCACCAGCTGCAGGCGGGGATCCCCAGGTGGTCCCTTCACCTGAGTCCCCACGCAGCCCAGGGGCTCCAGGGCTGGCCTCAAGGCGCAGGTGACAGAGCTTCTGCAACACCCAGCCAGGGATTCCCACCCCTGCCACCTGCCCTCCCCTCCCCTCCCCTCCCCTCCAAGCTCCAACAGGCACCCTAGCCCTTCACCAGGCTTTCCTGGGCCAGGGGCTCTGGGGGCTTTGGGGTGCCTGTGACTCACAACCTGCTGTCCCTCCCCACCGGGCCTCCCTCCCTCCTGTCCTTTCCCAAGAGGAGCAAGGCTTCCAGGCCTACGTGGGAGGGGGAGGGCGAGCAGGGTGGGGTGAGTGCACTTCCCTCAAAGTGCCTGTTACAGAAGCTGCTCTGGGGCCCAGTTTGGCTGAAACCAAAACAAATGCTCCCACAAGTCCGGCGTCCTCCGAAAGGTGACAGTCTGGAAGGTACTTTCTGGCCAAACGACAGACCGAGCCCTTGGGGAGGGGGCAGGCAAGGAGGGAGGGGGATTGGGGGCCGGGGGGTGTGGGGAGGAGGGTGCAGGGGGGGGCAGGGATTGGGGGTGGAACTGGGGGACGGAGAGGGAAGGGGATTGGGGCCAGGGTGGACGGGGGACTCTGCCCCAAAGCTAGGCTATTTCCAGGCATAAGTGTCATCTTGTAATTAAGACAAGATGAGGAGCACACTGAACACATGGCAGATAAGCTGTCAAATATCTACTCCGCACGTATTGGGCGCACCGGGTCGAGGGGGCTGGGTACAACACGCAACCCTACTGGGCGCACCGTGTCGAGGGGTTTGGGAATAACACGCAACCCTACTGGGCGCACCGGGTCGAGGGGGTTGGGTACAACACGCAACCCTACTGGGTGCACCGGGTCGAGGGGGTTGGGCACAACACACAACCCTACTGGGCGCACCGTGTCGAGGGAGTTGGGAATAACACGCAACCCTACTGGGCGCACCGGGTCGAGGGGTTGGGCACAACACGCAACCCTACTGGGCGCACCGTGTCGAGGGGTTTGGGAATAACACGCAACCCTACTGGGCGCACCGGGTCGAGGGGGTTGGGTACAACACGCAACCCTACTGGGTGCACCGGGTCGAGGGGGTTGGGTACAACACGCAACCCTACTGGGCTCACCGTGTCGAGGGGTTTGGGAATAACACGCAACCCTACTGGGCGCACCGGGTCGAGGGGGTTGGGTACAACACGCAACCCTACTGGGTGCACCGTGTCGAGGGGTTTGGGAATAACACGCAACCCTACTGGGCGCACCGGGTCGAGGGGGTTGGGTACAACACGCAACCCTACTGGGTGCACCGGGTCGAGGGGGTTGGGCACAACACACAACCCTACTGGGCGCACCGTGTCGAGGGAGTTGGGAATAACACGCAACCCTACTGGGCGCACCGGGTCGAGGGGGTTGGGCACAACACGCAACCCTACTGGGCGCACCGTGTCGAGGGGTTTGGGAATAACACGCAACCCTACTGGGCGCACCGGGTCGAGGGGGTTGGGTACAACACGCAACCCTACTGGGCGCACCGTGGCGAGGGGTTTGGGAATAACACGCAACCCTACTGGGCGCACCGGGTCGAGGGGGTTGGGTACAACACGCAACCCTACTGGGCGCACCGTGGCGAGGGGTTTGGGAATAACACGCAACCCTACTGGGCGCACCGGGTCGAGGGGGTTGGGTACAACACGCAACCCTACTGGGCGCATCGTGGCGAGGGGGTTGGGAATAACATGCAAGTAGCCTTCACAGGCACATTTGAACAGAGTACATTATAAAAGCAGGGCCGGTGCTGCCACCTGAGAGGCCTGCTCTCTCGGTTTCACACCCACCCCTGCACGGAAGCCCTGAAGTGCATTGAAGAGGTTTGTCCCACCTGTCGAGGTAAGAGCTCAGTCCAGAGATGGGCCCGAGGCCCGGTCTGCACTTGCAAATACGCGGGTTTCTGGGCACCTTACTACCACTGGTGCTCAAGGACCTTCCCTGGGGGCCGAGTGCCAGCCCCCCCTCACCCCCTCCCCACAGCACATCCTGGGTGGTGTCCCCTCAGACAGGTGACCAGGCCTCCGGTGGCCGTGAGGGGGCCGCTCCGCACTGCCGTCCCGCGGCGTGACAGAGCCCCGTGGGGCAGATGGCCGCACACTGGAGGCGCCCGGCGCTGCCCCCCAGGCCGCGTGTGCGGGGCACGGCTGCCGTCTTTGTTCGCGGCAGGGATGGCACTATTAATCAGATATCTCATTTAGTTTTGCCTTTCCAGTGAAAATTATTAAACAATTTTTTTTTATTATTAAGGTTTATTTATTTTTGAGAGAGAGGGAGACAGAGCGTGAGCGGGGAAGGGGCAGAGAGAGAGGGAGACACAGAATGCGAAGCAGGCTCCAGGCTCTGAGCGGTCAGCACAGAACCCGACGCGGGGCCCGAACCCGGACCGTGAGATCGCGACCCGAGCCGAGGCCGGACGCTCAACCGACCGAGCCACCGATGTGCCCCGGAAGTTCTAAACACATCACACGACGCCATCCCAGGTCATCAGAAAAATGCTTTATTCAACGGCGTTACTTCATTCCACGCAGACGCACACACGAGCACGTTTACTGCCTAACGCACACACGCCAGCGCCGAGGGGGCCCGGAGGGCCAGGCCGGGGACGGGAGCTCGTTCACCTTCCGTGCGGGACTCCCTCGAGGCCAGCAGACCCTGCGGGAGCATGGACAGCCGTGACCCCAGGTGGACACGCCCGGGACCGCCACTCACGTCTCAGCCACTCACCAAAGCGCCGCGGCACGACCGTCAGGAACGTGCAACGCGTCGCGTCTGCTTCTGCCACACACGCGCGCGTGCGGGAGAAGCAGCTGCCCTCGGAGCAGGGCACACTTGCCTGCGTGCTGTCTCTGCAGCAGTGCGGAGATGCTGATGGGCTGCCTGGGGGCCGCTGCCTGGGAGCCCCCCAGGCTGGGCGAGCCCCCTCTTCCTGCTCGGCCTGGGGCCTGGGGCGCGGGCACCTGGGACAGCCCCTTGCCGGGGACAGGCAGCGGTGGGACCCTAGGAGTAAACCCGACAGACACAGAATCCTCAGCGACAGCCCCCCCGCCCCCCTCCCCCCCCACCCGACCGCATCAACCACGCCCCCTCGGAGCTTTCCAGTTCTTCGGTTTTAAAAAGCAAAGCATGAAGCGGTCTACACGACATAACCCTGCTCGGAACACACGCAGAGGGGTTTAAGAAGCAGTACACAAAGGTCAGCGGCATGAACTGCAGTGAGTCAGGTGCTGGACACCTGGGGCGGGGACACTACCTGAGGGCCTGGGGCAGCTCCCTGTGACTTGGCGTCGGGCCGAGGGGCTGAGGGCCGCGGCGGGCGACGCTGCCTGCGGTGGACAGGAGCAAAAGGTGAAGACAAACACAGAGGCCCGTCCCTCTGCCCTCGGCCGCCCCCTGCCACGTCCCCGACCTCCCGCACCCACACCCTTCCCGACCGGGCGGACGCACCCACAGGACTGGAACGGAACTCCTGGGATCCAGTGCTGTGGCCCCCGTGCCCGGCAGCTGCCCAGGGCACACCCGGACCGGACCGCCAGCCCCGCAGAGCCTCCGCCCGACACTGAGCTCTGGGCCGCAGGCTGGGCTGGGGAGGGCACCTGGGATGCAGACGGCTCAAGACGTGTGCGGAGACCTGCTCTCTGTCCTACTCTGTCCCTGCTCCTGTCACTCAGAACCACTGGCAGGGAAAAAGGCACTTTCACCAGCTTCTGGCTCTGAGTCCCTTAGCCCCAGGGACCGGCTCTGGTCTCCGCCCACACCGCCAGGCTCCCGAATTTCTGCTGACATCCTCCGTGCTAATAAGAAGCTTCTTTGAAAGACGCAAACAGCCCCTGGCACGCATTAGTCACAGCAGAGAGCAAATCTGAAGACTGCTAGTGTTTAACACCCGAATTCCTTTGCATCCAAATCTTGGAGAATTTGAACAGAAGAATGGCAGGGAGAGCAGGGAAGACAGCATTGAGGCTCCCCGTGTTTCCTTTCACATTGAAGAACCCGGATCAGAGAGGGGCAGCGCCTTTCCCAGGGCCGCACGGCACCCGGTGGCCAACAGGGACCTCGTGTCTCTGCCCACCGGCCGTGCCGCAGCACAATGGCTGAGACCAGAGACGCAAAATGACTCGTTACTTATCTCCTGTGTTTTATGATGGTTTGACACCACGGGGCCTTGCTTATTCTGGGAAGACCACCCCTCCCGGGGCTAGCTGACTCCCAAAGAGTAACGACTCGTCCGTGAGCTGGCCTGTGACATGAAATCTGAGTGCCCAGAGGTGCTCCCCATCACCTCCCCGCTCTGCCCTACCCCCACCCCCAAAACTGCTGAAATGATCCCAAGTAGCCAATCCCAAGCCGTCCTCACCGCCCACCACTCTTTCCCGTGAAGACCAGCCTCCCTGCTCCCTCTGCCCGAGGGCACCTGTGGGGCGTGCCCGCCTCCGGCTGCCGGGGGTGTGAGGAAAACCTTGTCTCCTGGTGGGCTGGCCACACAGCTCATCAGACAAGTCCCGGGACATTTTAACGCTGGCGCAACACAAACGGTAACGGCAGGTTACGTGCTCAACGCGCTACAGGCCACGGAGAGGGAGTCTTAGTTACTCTTTGCGGGACTCGTGGCGATGACGGTTATCAGCAGAGATGAGGGAACCCAGGCCCCCGGAAGTGAACTCACAGGGGTTTGGGGTTGACGCCCCGCACGCGGCAGGTGGGAACCTCGTGACACACGGGGTCTGAGCGGGAACCCCAGAGCAGGGCACGACCGAGCACTCGGGCGCTGGGGCGTATCCCCTGCTTCAGCCCCGCTGGGACCGGGCGCTCAGACCGAGGCTGCCCGACCGACAAGACGGGCAGCAAGTCAAGGCCCGTAGCTCCTTTCCAGAAAGCCATGCCGTTCAATGAGGTTAGAAAGATTTCCGTTGGCAAACGAGAAATTTGCCGTTTAGAGAGGACAAGTTCCCTTATCCAGGATACGGAAAACCTCATCGGCCTGTGGCGGCAGACGGACGAGCCCGCGCTGTTTCCTGAACGAGGCACCAACGTGCCACCGAGGCAGGTGCCGGCGGGCGGTCGCTGGGGGAGAGGGGTCCCGGGCGGCGGAGAGCAGGGCGGCTGTGCCCGGGGCAGGGGGGAGCTCCCCGCTCCATCAAGCGCGCCCGTGGGGAAGGGGCCCAGGCCGCGCAGAAGCCGGGACCAGCCGGACACAGACGTGAACCCCGGCACGGCCAGCCCACGGGGGCAGCCGGCAGCCACACGTGGACCGGGTGGTGGCACAGCGAGGTGGGGACAGCCAGGGGCGGGCGGTGCCGAGGCGGCTCCGGCACGAGAGACGAGATGGTCTTAAGACGACAAGGCCGGAGGGCTCCCCGCTCGAGGAGGAAACCAGGGCGGCCCAGGGCAGCATGACTCAGGGCCGACTTCTCACCGGGCGGCAGCAGGAACCTCCACGGGCTGGACGCGGTGGCCCACGGAGCCACGTCCAGGGAAGCAAGCCTCCGAGATGCACACGAAGCGAAGCCACTCAGACGCGGACAGAGACCGGGAGAACCCACCGCCAGTTGCCCTGCCCTACGACGACAGCGCGCTTCAGGCCAAAGGGAAAGGAGAGCGGCCGGTAACGAAGCCCCGGAGGCGGTCAAGTAAAGGGTGTGTGTGTGTGCCTTCGTCTCAAGACCTTCAAGAAACGGGAGTTTAAAATCATTCGCGTGCCGTGCTCCTGGGTAACACCTGTGGATGCCGTATGCGTCCCCACAGCACACGTGGTTATAGTCAACGAGACGGCACGCAGCGGGGGAGGGGTGTCGGGGGACAGCGTTGCCGAATCTCACCACAGGTAAGTCGGCTTTCCCGTCAAGTACGTTGCGATGGGCGCGCGGCCTAATTCCTAGGCGATCACGGAAAATAAGAACACGTTGCCGGAATATCAGCCGCAGGATCGAACGTGTGTCGATTCAGTGGGCTCGGCCACCCTGACACAGCACCCCAGGCCGGGGCCGGGCTTTACCAGCGGACACGGTCCTGGAGGCTGGCTGGCGTCCAGGAGGGCCTGTCCCCGGTTCCCCGCTGGCACCTTCTCTGTGCGGCCTCACCGACCTCTGGGGCGGGGAGCCAGTGGGCTCCCCGGTGTCTCATTTCTTTGTTGCTGTTTTACGGTTTGTTGACATAAATACAACGTGCTTTTTCCCCCTTCTTCTGGTGTCTCTTCGTATAAAGACACCAACCATATCAGACTGGGGTCCCACCCAAGGACCTCATTTACCTCTTAGAGGCTCAGTCTCCAAATACAGTCATGTGGCAGGGGGTTAGGGCTTTAACGTGAATTTTGAGGGGAAACGATCCAGCCCATAGCAAAATCATACACTAAAAATATTTAATGCGAAAAAGGCAGCTAAGGAGATACAGACAACAAATCCCAAGACATACATAAAATAAGAGCAAAATGGCAGACATATATCCAAACATACTAAAAACTGTTAACTATCAGTGGACCAAGCAGTCCAGTCAAGAGGCAGGGATTTTAAGAATGAAACCAGGCAAGAAGGAAAACATCTCATACTGTCTGCAACAGGCACACTTTGCATTCAGACACAAATAGGCTGAACATTTTAAAATGGGAAAAGATACGCTATGCAAACCGTCACCAACCTAAAAATTAAATGAAGAAAATCCCACCATCAAACATAATTACTGAGGCAGGAACGTATCAGTAGAAATGAGACCTGTACGCTGAAAACCGCAAAAGATCCCTTGGGTAAATCAGAGACATGAGAAGCGAGGAGACGTCACCAACGGATCCCGAGACTCAAAACTCTTAAGATATCAGTTCTCCCCCAAACTGATTTGCAGATGCAATGTAACTGCTATCAAAATCTTAGCAGGATTTTTTGGTAGAATCTGACAAATGGATCTTACGATTAACGTAAAAACGCAAAGGACCTAGAACAGCCAAGATTATTTGGGTAAATTAAGAACGAAGTCAGACGGCTCCCACTGATTTCAAAATTTACGGTAAAGCAAGAGTAAGAAGATGGTATTTTGGGGGCGCCTGGGTGGCTGAGTCGGTTGAGCATCCGACTTTGGCTCGGGTCATGATCTTGCGGTCCATGAGTTCGAGCCCCGCGTCGGGCTCTGTGCTGACAGCTGGGAGACTGGAGCCTGTTTCAGATCCTGTGTCTCCCTCTCTCTGCCCCTCCTCCGTTCACGCTCTGTCTCTCTCAAAAACAAACATTAAAAGATGGTATTTTTGAAATTTTTATTTATTTTTAAGTAATCTCTATACCCAACGTGGGGTCAAACTCATGACCGTGAGATCATGAGTCACATGCTCCACCAACTAAGCCAGCCAGGCATCTCCAGGAACACAGTATTTTCATGAGTGGAAGAGAATACAAAGTGCAGAAGAATACTTTGACAGGACCGACCAATTAACTTCAATTTCGGACTTTTTATATGCAGAATTACAACCGACTTTTACGTACGGATCTTGTATCCTACAATCTTACCAACATTGTTTATGATTCCTAGTATTCTTAAAGATCCCTCATGATTTTCTGCACACAAGGGCACACCGTCTACAATAAAGACACTCTACTCATTCTCACCCAATCGATGTGCCTTTCACTTCCTTCTCTGGCTTCCCTGCACCGGCTGGAGCCCTCAGTGGATGTCGGACAGGAGAGGGGCTGTGGACTGGAGGCATCTCACCACGTCCCCGGTCTCAGAGTACAGCATGATCCCTCTCAACAGTACCTGGTCAGCCCTGGGCTTTCTGCAGATGCCCTTTACCTGGCGAAGAGGTTGCCTTTTATTACATGTTTCTTGAGAGTTTCTACAGTGAATGATTGTAGAATTTCGTCAAATTATCTGTTGAAAAGCTCTAATGTTTTTTAGGTCCTTTATTTCAACTAGTATACTAATTAGTCGATCTTCAGATGTCAAATAACCTTGAATTCATAGGATAAATCCCACTTGGTGATGGCATACAATCCTTTTCCTAGGTTGCTAGATTTGATGGCCTCATATGTTTTTGAAGAATTTTGTATCCACATTCATAAGGAATACTGCTCAATTATTTTTCTTGTGCGGTCATTGGCTTTAAGATATTGCTGACCTTATGAAAACTGGAAAGTGTTCAGCCCCCTCCTACTTTCTAAGAGAACTCATATAGGACATTAGCTCGTTAAATGTCACATAAAATTCACCCATAAAGCTATTGGGAAAAGGGCTTTTCTTTATGGAAAGATATTAAAATTACTAATTCAACTTCTTGATGGAGGTCTATCCAGATTTACTATTTCTTCTTGAGGTGGTTTTGATAATGTCTTGATAGGAATTTACTCATTTCACGTAAGTCATCTACTTTGGTAGTATAGAAGTATTCACAATCTTCTTATAACCCTTTTAATATCTGTAGGGCGTATAGTGGTACTCCTGATACTGGTAATTTGTGCTTTCTTGGTCACTGTAGGTAAAAAGTTTACCAATTTTGCTCATCTTTTCAAAGGACAAGCTTTAAGCTCCACTGCCTTTTCTCTGAGAGTTTTCTATTTTATACATTTCAAATTTATTTCGCTGTAGTTAACTCCCTAAGGTGGAAGCTCACTGGTTTTAGGTCTCCTTCCTTTCTCATGCATTTTTTTTTTAAACTTATTTTTGAGAGAGACAGAGCAAGTGGGAGAGGGGCAGAGAGAGAGAGGGAGACACAGAATCTGAAACAGGCTCCAGGCTCTGAGCTGTCAGCACAGAGCCCGACACGGGGCTCAAACTCACGAACTGTGAGATCATGACCCAAGCCGAAGTCAGACGCTCAACTGACTGAGCCACCCAGGCGCCCCTCTCACACAAGCACTTAAAGCTATACATTTCCCTCTAAGCACTGCTTCACCTGCATCTCGTATATTTTGATATGTTGTATTTTCTTTCATTCATTTTCTGGTGTTACTAGAGATTTTTTTCTCCTTGATCCATTAAAAGCTATAATTGTGTTAATACTTGTTTTATTATCAGATTTTCCTTCTGCTGACTTCCAATTTAATTCCACTGTAGTCTGAAAATACACTTTACGTGATCACGATCCCTTTAAAGGTGTTGGGACTTGTTTTGCATCCTGGTATGTGGCCTACCCTGCAGAGTCCCCCTTTGCCCTGGCAAGGAACGCACGCCGTGCTGCTGTCAGGTGGGGGACAGTGCCGTTCACGTTACTGGAGCGGGGAACTGAAATACCCAAATCTCAACTGTTGAATTAACCATCTCCGCTTTTGTCAGTTTTGACCTTATGTACTTTCCATTTTGGTGTGTCTACACTAATAATTATTACGTCTTCCTGGTGTGTTGACCCTTTAATCATCATGAAATGCCCTTCCTGGTCTCTGGCAATATTTATCTTAAAAAACCTGCTTTGTCTGATGTGAAAATAGCCTCCCTAGCTCTGCACTTGCTATGCCTTTCCCCATAATTTTTCTATTTGTCTCCTTGAATCTACAAGTGTGCCTTCTGTCAGGGTAGCTCTTGTGCCGTCTGACAATCTCCGCTCTTCCACTGGGGTGTTTAGCGCGTTCACATTTAATGTCGGCCCCGATGGATCAGATCTGTGTGTGGCCACGATGCTATTTGTTTCCTTTTACCTTCCTGGTCTAGCTGCCCCATCGACCTCTGAGAAGAGAGCACTGAGATCTCTAAGACCGAGTCTATTCCTTTCCTTCTCGTCTGCTTTTGCTTCGTTAATCGCCTCTGTTGTTGCGTGCGTACCGCTGAGACGTCGCTCGTCTCCAGAAACGTCCTTTGTCCAAAACCACTTTGTTCGTTATTCACACCGCAGCTCCAGCTCAGCTGCTTACTGTCCACACGGTGCGGTTTCCACCCTGTCCTCCGCTTCCTTGTGCTGCTGGATTACAGGCGTCCGGCGGACAGCGCGTGGCTACAGCTTCTCCACCCGGTCTGACGAGCTCTGCCTTTTCACCGGTCTTTAGTGTTCGTGATGAAGGGAAGCATTGATAGGATCTGGTTCGTACCTATTCTGCTATTTATCGTCTACGGTCTCATGTGTCTTTTCCCTTCTAGTCTGCCTCGCCTTCTTTTGTGGCAAACAAATGCCTTTTAATGCAATATTTGAATTCCTCTCGACTTAACTGTATCTTTGAAGTCATGTTTGTTTGTGTTTACTTGAAACAAATCGACTTCCAGGTAAGGCTGACTTCATTCTGCTGGGCTGTGTCACCTCTGCTCCGACGCGGCCCTGTCCCCCGCTCTGTGCGTACCGCCCCAGGTGCTGGTTTGTTGTGTTACACTTGCCACTTCCACCAACTCAGGTCTGCAAAGTACCAGAGAATGAGACCCTGTTCCCTCCAGTCCCGTCAGTGTGTATCCTCCGCTCAGTGCCTCCCATTGGATTTCCTGTAGGGCAGGTCTGCTAGCGACCCTTGTTTGAGTTACTCTGTAATGTGTTTATTTTGTCTCAACTCGATTTTTTTAATGTTTATTTGAGAGAGAGTGAGCGTGGGGGAGGGGCACAGAGAGAGAGAGAATCCCAAGCAGGCTTCAAGCTGTCAGTGCAGAGCCCGATGTGGGCCTCAATCTCAGGAACCGTGAGATCACGACCTGAGCCGAAATCAACAGTCAGAAGCTTCACCAACTGGGCCACCAGGCACCCCTGTTTTGTGTAAACTTTTAAAGGAGAATTCTATTAGATACAGAATTCTTGGCTGACCCAGGCCTGGGGGGTCTCTCAGCCTCTGTTAGAATTGAAGGTCTATAACTCTTAAAACTGCTGAAGACAGAAAAGACAAGGAAAGTGACTGAGACACAGCGGCTGTATGAGATGTGGGGTATCCTCACAGGGGACTCTGAGCCCGAGAGCAAACAAGGCTTCTCAACGGTCAAGGGCAGAACCATGCTGACGCTGAGCTGCCTGCAGGCTGGGCTGGGGCTGTGAGTACCCCTGTCCTTTGTGGGGGGGCTGGGGCGCCATGCCTGCAACATGCTCTCAGTGGTTCAAAGAAACACGGACTATAAAGGGTAGGCAGCAAATGTGGCAAAATCTTAACAGTTGGGGAATCTGGGTAAGGGGAACAGGGAGTTTCTCATACTTTTCTTACCATTTTTCTGTGTGTTATTTCGGAAATATTTTCAAAACAAATTATAAAAACACCAGGTTGGGATACTCATATTACAATATATCTCAAAAGACACTGTAAAGATTTTGGAGAAACATAAATATTAAGAACTAGAATAAAATGATATAGGTATGGAAAAAATCTGTCCAAGCAGAAATCTGGAAACAAATAAAAATTAACAGATTTGAGAACATAAAAATGTTAAGCATTTATGGCACAAAAACAGACACTCAGATCAATGGAACAGAACAGAGAACCCAGAAATGGGGAAAGAATATCCAATGGAATCAAGACAGTGTCTTCAGCAAGTGGTGCTGGGAAAACTGGACAGCAACATGCAGAAGAATGAACCTGGACCACTTTCTTACACCAGACACAAAAAGAAACTCAAAATGGATGAAACACCTCAAAGTAGGACAGGAAGCCATCAAAATCCTCGAGGAGAAAGCAGGCAAAAGCCTCTTTGATCTTGGCTGCATCAACTTCTTACTCAACACGTCTCCAAAGGCAAGGGAAACAAAAGCAAAAATGAACTACTGGGACTTCATGAAAATAAAAAGCTTCTGCACAGCGAAGGAAACAATCAGCAAAACTAAAAGGCAACTGACAGAATGGGAGAAGATATTTGCAAACAACATATCAGATAAAGGGTTAGGATCCAAAATCTACAAAGAACTTATCAAACTCAACACCCCAAAACCAAATAATCCAGTGAAGAAATGGGCAAAAGACACGAACAGACACTTCTCCAAAGAAGACATCCAGATGGCCAACAGACGCATGAAAAGATGCTCAACATCACTCATCATCAGGGAAATACAAATCGAAACCACAATGAGATACCACCTCACACCCGTCAGAATGGCTAACATTAACAACTCAGGCAACAACAGATGTGAGGATGCGGAGAGAGAGGATCTCTTTTGCACTGTTGGTGGGAATGCAAACCGGTGTAGCCACTCTGGAAAACGGTATGGAGGTTCCTTAGAAAATTAAAAATACAACTACCCTATGACCCAGAAATTACACTACTAGGCACTTTTCCAAGGGATACAGGTGTGTGTTTTGAAGGGACACATGCACCCCCATGTTTATAGCAGCACTATCGACAACAGCCAAAGTATGGAAAGAGCCCAAATGTCTGTTGATGGATGAATGAATAAAGAAGATGTGGCGTGTGTGTATATATATGTATATGTATATATATATATGTGTATATATATATATATATATATACATACATATATATATACAATGGAGTATTACTGGGCAATCAAAAAGAAGGAAATCTTGCCATTTGCAACTACGTGGATGGAACTGGAGGGTATTATGCTAAGTGAAATTAGTCAGAGAAAGACAAATATCCTAGGACTTCACTCATGTGAGGAATTTAAGATACAGAACAGATGAACATAAGGGAAGCGAAACAAAAATAATATAAAAACAGGGAGGGCACAAAACACGAGAGACTTAAATATAGAGAACAGAGTTGCTGGAGGGGTTGTGGGAGGGGGGATGGGCTCACTGGGCAAGGGGCATTAAGAGGACACCTGCTGGGATGAGCACTGGGTGTCATATGTGGGGGACGAATCAGTGCAATCTACTGAACTCACTATTGCACTGTATGCTAACTAACTTGGATGTAAATTTGAAAAAACAAAAAAATGTTAACCATCTAAACTTAAAAAAAATCCAATGTAAAATTAAACAGCAAATTGGATAAAAGATGGCTATCCTTCATCTTGAGGATTTCATACACGTGAAGGACAAAAAGGAAAAAGAGAGAATTCACAGTCAAAACCAAGAAATGGCTAAAACGAGACACTCAGGATCACAGTCACAGCATGAGGACCTGTCCCTTCCAGGCGCATGGGGCAGGACACGCACGAGGCAGGCCCCCCTCCCCCGTGTCACTTCTCGATTCTGATCGATACATCTGGAAGCATTTAGGATGTTCGCTGCGTTCCCTTTGGAAACGTGCGCCAGGGAGAGGACCCAGTGAGGTCCGGGGTCCCACAAGCCCCCGCCCGGACAGTGAGGGGCAAGAGGAGGGAAGGGCGCAGCCAGGCTGGGCGGGCGGACCCCAGGGTTCTGTACGGAAGGGAAGCGGGGCAGGAAGCTCCCATTCGTGCGGCCTCCACGCCTGAGTCCTGTGAAGGCAGATGTGACCCCCACAACCACGCGGGAACAGCGCACGTGCCAGGGCCTGCAGGCCCTGCCCTGCTCCCCACAAAGGTGAGTGGCGAGGCAAGAGCCGGCACCTAAGGGGACCGCGACCTCGGACACCACGGAAACACGGCATCAACGTGCGTCACGAGTTCTCACTGGGGTGTGACAAGGGGCTCCATCCGGGGGAACTGGCTCAACTGGGAAACTCCATCCATGGCGGTGGGGGGTGGGGGAGGGTGGGGGGAGGGGGCAGGGAGAGGGGAGCCGCATCGCGAGCCGGATTCTCTAGAAGCTGGCACAACAGGCCTGAGGGGGGCTAGGGGCAGGGAAGGGGGCTAAAGGCAGGGAGGGGGGCTAAGGGCAGGGAAGGGGGACAAGAGGCTGTGAGCAGGGTGGACACCCAGGATGGGGTGCCACTCAGGCGTGAAGGTGCCGCGGGGAGGCCCCCGGAGCAGGTGCTGGGGGCCCCAAGCCCACTCGGCTGCATGGGTGGCAGCAAGAGGCGTCAGATGCGACCACGTAGCCTGCCTGTGGGCCCTCCTCCGAGGCAGTTGCTAGAATATCCCCTCCAGCAAGAAGCAAAGGTGAGGCGGAGAGCAGAGAAGCAAACGGGGTCACACATCACGAATGTGAGGGTCTCCCTCACGGGCCTAAGCTCGGGGGCTTGCTGAGGGCATGAAGGTGACAGCAGAGGGGCCGGGGGGGGGGGCTCACCCTGCTCCCGCTGGGAAGGAGCCTGAGCCTGCGGTGGGCACGGGCACTTGCTCTGGAAACCCACTCGTGACTCCCACACCCGCCAGGAAGGGACCATCTTGCCGAGACGGAGACATCTTGCTGGGACAAGAGTACTAGTGAAGGGTCCCCAACGGGCCCAGCAGCCACACCATTTTGGGGAACAGGTCACTGCCCACGCAGACTTCGTGGCAGGACAGCGCTGCCCTGGGTGGGTTCCACTGGGTTCCCTTCTGTGGCAGGCAGTTCTGTGGCATGTCCGTTTGGGGCAGGGGACAGGGACCCCCGTCCATTTGGGGCAGGGGACAGGGACCCCCGCTTACCCATGCGTCCATCATGAGGCGGGCTGATCAGAGAGATTCTTGCCGGGCCAGCCGTGACCTCAGGCTAAGCGTGTAGAAAGAAAACAAGTCAGTTCCTGGAGCTGCCCGTTCCGAGGGCCAGACCCACCCCATTTACCGCGAACCACCGGCTCCAGGCCCACAAGGGCAGGGTGCCCCCCCTCCACTCCCCAGCCCCAGGGGGCTCGCAGCAGCGGGGGGGACGGGGGGTTGCTGCACCAAGCGCTTCCAAGAATCTCAGAAGAGAGGAAACGTCAAGTCCTTGGCTGAGGTCAGGAATGTTGAAATCCCACACAGATCCTCATTTTGGGCTCATGATCTCGTCACCCTGCGCTCCGGTGTTGACGGGGTGTTCTCGCTCGCAGGGAGCCAGCTCTGGCCGACCCGGTTGTGTTCCCCAGGGGCGCCCCCCCCCCCGATCCCCTGAGGATGGCACGCTGGCACTGTCACTAGTGATGGGGGGCCTCCTCTGACCACAGAGGCGATGCCAGGCGTGCAGGCCAAGCGCTCCCTTCGCTGCCATGGCCGTCCTGGTCTCACTCCCGTGGCCCCTGACAAGCCCGGCTCCCACCGGTCTGTCTCCAGACCTGGCCACCATCCCCTGTGCCCATCTTCCCAGTTCCCACCCTGGCACACCCACCCCTGCGGCCCCCTGCAGGGTCCCCTCTGCGACCCCAGCCCCTGGCTCACGCCCACCAGCAAGCCTCAACCAGGAAGGACCAGTGCGCTTAGGTGGAGACACTTCAGACAGCGCTGCCCCGCCTGGAGGGCGTGTCCATCAACTGCCTGTTCACGCCCCCGACAGCTTGACAGCTTCCGGGTGAAGCATCCCTCCTGGCCACGCGTCACGTGACAGTGGTGGGCTCGGCAGCTGTCCTCCCACGGGCTAGAGCTCTGGTCCCACCACACTTGGTCCTTTCCATCGGCCCGTCCCCCCTCCCCCACCCCGGGGTGCCCCCTCCACAGCCACGGGCTGAGTCAGGGTGCGCAGATGTCCCGTGCGCCCCTGCCGCCGGCCCTTTGCACCTGCTCCTCTCGCGGTCCCGACCCGCACGTCCGTCCGGCCTGCTCTGCACATCGTTGCCACATGTGCCCCCTGCACGCCAGCTCTCGACAGCGGGCAGAGCGTTCGCAACTCCCAACAGGAGAACTCGGCACGGCGCGACGGCGAAAGTCACTCCGCTGAGTTAGAATCGGGTAACTGGTCTCTTCTCACCTTGGCTTCTACCAGCAAGGGTTTCTATTTGCTGGGTCAGCTCTCGAGGCTCCTGTGTCAGGGAGGATCCAGTAACAGGTGAAGAAAAAGGACCTGGAGACACGGCCGGCCGACCGGGCTGTGCAGGCACAGGGCTGAGCACGGGCTGCGGCGGGCGCCCTGGGTCCCGGTGAGGACCCGTGCTCTGGAGCACGACCGGGAGCCGCGGCCTAGGATGGGTGTTCGCGAGGGCCCCACTGAGCAGACCAGGGCAGACCCACCCCAGGCGGCACAAGGAAGCCGAGACGCCCCACGGAGGCCGACCACGCCAGGCTGCACTTTGCGGTGTGGACCACAGAGACCGCAAGCGGCAGATGTCCGCGAGGAGGGGTGTGTTCCACGTGCTGCAGGCGCTCCCACGGGGGCTCCCACGCACACTTCCATAAGCGCTCCCACAGGGGCTCCCACGGGGGCTCCCACGGGGGCTCCCACAGGGGTTCCCGTAGGTGCAGCTTCGAGGCTCTCCCTCTATTCACAACTTGCTCACGGAGAGTTCTTCCTGCCAGAGAGCAAATACTCTAGAAAGATCTAGCACTTCCCAGGTGTCAGGAGAGTATGGAAAACTCTGAGTCCAAACCTCCCCTCCAGGGTGTCTGCGGTCCGTGTCCTGAGGCTGCCCCCCGTAGAGCAGCCCCGCGTCCTGCTGGTGGTTTCGGCGCATCCCGGGATGCCGCGTGGAAGCTGCCGGTTCCGCGTCTGTCAGCACAGTGTTTCTGCGTTCCCGATGGCTGACGTGTTTCTCTTTGGGCTCTCCCTCCAGTCGGTTCTCGCACTTTACCGGCCCCCCTCGTTAGCGCGTGCCGTAGAGCAGGCCTTCACTGGATACCCGTGAGTTGTCATTTCCCTGTTCACACCGGCCGACCGTCCCGGGTCGGAAGTTGCAGGCCGGTGTCCACGTCTGACACGCCATCGGCGCCCTGTGCACCTGCAGGGTGTGTGTCTCTCACCTGCTCTCCCAGGACCCCGGGGTTGGCCAGGGTAGGAGGTGGGAGGGGGACAAGGCCCTCTACGCCCCAGGCAGCTGACCCAGGCTGCTTGCACCAGGTGTCCTGTGGTGGGCGTGGCACCTTCTCGACCAGCCGGCCGCAGTGCCCTCACCCTGCTTCCCCTGCAGCCGTGGCCACTCACCCTGGATGAGCCCGCAGGGGCGGGGACCTCTCCTAAACCACCAGACAATACCCCTCAGGGCAGCCCCACACCGGGGCCGGAGTCCTGTGCTCCCCTCCGCGCCCTGCCCTGGGCCGGCTGTGCCACCCAGGGTCTCTGGGCCCGGGGTGGGGTTCCCAGGACACAGCCGTCACCCTGCCCCCACTCCAGGGCTGATGGCGTCCGGGGGCCGGGCGAGGGGGTGGACAAGTTTCGGGGGCACTTGCGTCCTGCTCTGGTCCAAGGCAGGCAAACCATGGCCCGGAGCCCGATTCTGTTGATAAAGTCTTACTGCCAGGCAGCCGTGCCCGTTCGCCTCCGTCCTGGAAGCCTCACCTCCCGGAGGCCTGGGGGCAGAGCCTCAACTACTCCCAACCTGCCCTGGACGGCAGCAGGCGCTATCCCCGGTCCAGCACCTCACCGCAGTTTCAAGACTGTGGGCTGTGTTCTGGTCCCTCAACTGTAACAGCCGGGACATGGGGGATCAACTCAGGATGTCAGTCTCTAATCTCCAAAACAAGGCCACACGTGGGTGAGGCTGAGTCCAGCCTCCGGGGCGCCAAGGCCAGCAGGTGGTGCGTGGGGGCCGGGATCCACAGGCCAGGGAGGAGGTGCACCCGCAGGCTCCCTCTCAGATGTGACGGGGGATGGTGAGACAGGAGGGTGGGGCGGAGAACCGGGCACGGAGGGGAGGCGCACGCCGGCACAGCCACCAGGGACCAGGGCGTCCCCTCCACCCCAGCTCTGAACGCCTCTGTGTTCCTACCTGCTTATCCTGGAATCCAGAATCCTCCTTAATCTGCTTGCAGGACGGCCCCCGTGGAAATGAGCACTACTCCTCACTAACCAACCTGAACACCTGCGTGCATGTCCCGGGGCGACCGGGAGACCGAGCTCCCACGTACCGGGTGTTCGTGGACAAGCAGCACCAGGCGGTGTATGAGTCACCAACACCGAGTCCGTGTGCACCAGGTCGCTCCCTCTGGGGACCCGCTTCCCCATCCTCTATCCTGAGCCTCCTGGCGTCTGGCCTTGGGTGGGGGGTGGGGGAGTCCCAGGCCGCGCTCCATCCGGGCCAGGCACCGATGGCCGGAACTTCCGGCCGTGTCTCCTCTGGCCTTGCCCCTCTCTCCAAGTGGGAGCCCTGCCTCTATTCAGGGGCCTCGGGGTCTCCAAGCCTCTGCCTTTCTTGGCCGGACCGGGTTTATCCTGACTTCACTCAGCCTCCCTTCCTTCTTCCCCACCTGCCGCTCACAGAAGGGAGTGTGCTCGAAACCGAAACCGTCACCCAGGACCTGCTTCGCGAACCACATCCCCGCCCAGCACAGGATGAAGAGACCCCGCTGCGATCCGTCCCTGGGGCCTTGAACGCTTGTGCTTCCCGGAGCTGCGAAAACCACAGACACCGTATGCTGGACGAGGTGGGACCCAGGGAGTGGGTGTACTTACTTTTCTCGCTGGGGAAGGAGTGAGGTCGACCTGCATGGACTCCACCCTGTTAAATGACAAGGGGCCAGGGGCCAGGGGCTCGTCAGCGATGCAACACCACCAACCGAGACTCGCGCCACGGGACCTACGCTCACCTCCAGGCCCCGCGCTGTCGGCCCGCCTGCCTCGCTGGCCAGCGCCCACGCCCACGGAAGCCTTGTGGCCTGGGCCCCGGCCCACCCACTCCATAGCCCCCTCCCGGCCCTCGTCCTCGCTCCTCTAATCGGGCCTGAGCTCCTGCAAGGCGGCCACAGGAGTAAACATCCTTTTTCCTTTCCTTAACGCTTACTGCCCGACCCACACGCTTCACACAATGAACACTCAACAAGTGTTCGTTCTGACTGAGCCCGAGTCTGACAGGGACGCACCACTCGGGCAGCCTCGTAGGAGAAAGAGCAGAAGAGAGAGGACAAGAAAGGGCGGGAAAGTGAGCTACTGAGCTCCTGCAGGGCGGGCCTGCCGGACAGAGCCAAGGTGAGGGGCGCAGCTCCCCTCAGCCAGGGTGGGTCGGGGTCCGGGGGGAGCCACCCGCCCAGCTGCGGTCTCTCGTCCTAGTTTTGTCTGTGCTGGATTAGTCTCCGAGCCGCCTCCCCTGGCCTGGCCATCCCGGTCACAGGTCAGTCCCAGGGTTGACACCCGTTGGCGCGGTGTGGTCGCAGGATGCCCCCAACCAATCGCTAGGACTGTGGGGACAGAGTTGTGACCGGCCAGCCAGGACCACACACCTGATTGTGAGGCTGTGTCCCGCGGGGCAGGCAGGAGCCAGAGGGAGGGGCGAGGTGCCACGTCCTGCACTCGACTCAGGGTCCCTGCCTGTCCACTGCTGACTGGCGGGGTTGGGGTGGCGGTGAGGAGACGTGCGGGGTGGAGGGAGGAGGGGAGGACCGGAGGCGCGTCAGAGGACGGGCCGTGCGACCCGCCGGAGCCGGCCGGTGACGGTCAGGGACACTGGGGCCGCCCCGCCGCACACGCACCTGTTGGAGGCTGACGAGTCAGGGGGCCGGAGGTGTCCGCCTGGCCGTGCCGAAGGAGCTGCAGCAGGGGTCTGAGCGTCAGGCCGCGTTCGCCGGCCTGGCTGCCTCTTCACATCCCTCCCAGCTCAGGCCCCGTGTCACTTACTCGAAACCGGAGTTTTTATTGTGCCGAAAGCTGTCTGCTGTGACGATCTCACACTACACAGATAGAGAGGGGGTGCTAATCAGCCGCAAACGTTTACTTCAACGTAACCCATCCCGGTTACAATCGTAAGCCGACAAACACAGCCAGATGCCCCACAGGTGCCCCGGCCCCCAACCCTCGCCAGCTTCCCCCCACCCCCCCCCCACACACAGCCCTGAGGAGCCCCCCAAGGACAGGCAAGTGGCCTGTGGCTTGCTCTATTGGCTGTGCCCGGTGCTGCGAACAAGCAGGTGCTTGACTACGGGTCGGGGGCAGGCGGGCATCCGCCTCTGCGGTGTGGGGACCTCGAACCTCTGAGGCCCTCACTCCTGCCCGCGGCCTCCGTGAAACCAGTGTGCTCTGTGCCGCCCCCCCGCCCCAGGACATGAAGGTAACAGAGAGCCACCAGTACCAGCGCCCCCCTCCCCCCCCCCCCCGCCGCCCCGCGGGTGAGTGTGCACCATGCTGCCGCCCCACCTGGGCTCCTCCTGCTCTGGCGGGGGGCGGGGGGACTGGCAGATGCTGTCTGGGAGGGGCGCCCTCCCCGGGGAACGTGTGTGGAGACAGCCCGCGGGACGGGACGAACCCCCCTGGCCCAGGCCGGGCAGAACAGGCAGATCTGGACTCCGAGGAGAAACACCACCTGGGACGCGCCTAAACAGAAGGTGGCGACAAAGATAAGCTAACACCACAGTGGTAAAGATGACCAGGAACGTTCTAGAAATGGAAAGCTGAACAGCCAAAACGGACCCGAGATGGAAAAGGTGTGCCGCAGGCAGCTGAGCAGAGCACCGGGACTGGGGGCCCAGGAAAGCACAGGGAGGCTGCAGGGACAGAAGCTACCTGGGAGCAGCTCTGTGCACAGGCCTGCCAGGCTCCGAACAACGGGGCACGAGGACGCGGGAAAAGAGCAGGATGTGGAAAGGTGGCGGCTGTGAGTGGCCAGAGCTCACGGAAGACACGATTCCCCAGAAAGAAAGCAAACTATTCACCCAGAGGGATGGATCGGAGACCTGCGCAGGCGCCTGGCACTCTCCGCCGTGCCGCTCCCCTCCCGTCCCCTCCCCTCCCCTCCCCGAACTGAGCAGGGCCGTGCACCCCCACGTCCCTCAGGCTCTCCGAGTCTCCTGCTGTGATCTCTTGGGAATGGGGCAGGACCCCTGAGCACACCCTCACACTGGTGTCGGCTTGGGGGCCCCTTCACCCCAGACGGGGCCACAAGGTGGCAGAGAGACTTCCAGAGGCCCAACGCGACAGGGCAGCAAGTGCCCACTTACAGCGCGTGGGTCATCCCTGCACACGTGACCAGCCGGATGGACGCCAGTCCCCAGGGCCGCTGGCTCTGCCACCTTTACCCTGACGTTCGGCCTACCAAGCTGGGAAGAGCCACCACATTAGCACAGCTCATGAGACCTCGCCCCGTCTCAGAACAGAAGGCACTGTGGACAGCGGGAGCCCCCCGTGGCCACTGCCCCAGGGCACGCCACGGCCTCCGCACGTGGGGCACACGTGCTGCACGTGGTCACCTGTCACGGACCCCACGGTTCCTGACAGATGCGCACGGGGCCCTGACAGGGCCTGGCCGTGGGGCACCTCTGCCTCAGGGACCTCGGGGAGCCCCTGGGGGTTTTTCACATTTTCCCTTCTGTCTCCCTTGGCCTCCCTTCACCTCCTACTGAACTGCTGCTCTGACAGAAGCTTGTAGTAAAGGCAAGTGCTCTTTCTCCGGCCCCCTTCGTTACAACAAGGTCTCAGACAGATGGCCAAGGGCACAGCACGGTCGGCTGCCCTGTTCGCACTCTGGAGGGAACTCACCCCTGCAGCTGTTCCAACCGCAGCACTGACTTCCGAAGGGACTCTTCCAGCTTTGAGATCTAAACACAACCAGAGTTCTGGTCACCAGGCGGTGTAGGCCAACCTACAGTGTTGAGAGCACGTGCTGACCCTCTGAACGTCTTAAACCACAAATCAGAATGTGGGAGGCATGGGAGCTGTCCTCTTGCTGCTTGAGTGAATGTGCACCGAGAGCAGGCCACCAGGGGCCCCGGGGACCAGCACTGGGACGCCAGCACGAGGCAGCCTCACCCAGGTGCTCCCGGACCCTCTGTCTACACTCGAGAAGGTACTGCTCTGAGTCAGAAGCTCGATTAACGCTGCTCTCACTGAAGCTTTGCTTTCCTTTCATTAAAGGCGAGTACTTACAAGGCTAGAGAAGAGTGCTCACAGGGCTAGACGGGAGTGCTCACAGGGCTAGAGGGGAGTGCTCACGGGGCTAGACGGGAGTGCTCACAGGACTAGAGGGGAGTGCTCACAGGGCTAGAGGGGAGTGCTCATAGGGCTAGACATTAGTGTTCACAGGGCTAGACGGGAGTGCTCACGGGGCTAGATATTAGTGCTCACAGGGCTAGAGGAGTTGCTTGCAGGGCAAACGAACAGGCCCCTCGAATGTCCTTTACAAGGACCGGCCAGTGCAACTTCACAGTTGCTGTGGACGGAGAGGTGCCTCACGAGTTTGGGGATGTCAGCGGGTCAGTGTTGGCATTCCAAGGTGAAACTGTCCTGGCCACCACGGCTGGGGCCCCCAGGCAGCCACATGCTGTCCACAGGGTGGGATCCCCGTACCAGGTTGAGGGTGGGCAGGACAGGCGCCAGCCCAGCGGCCCGCCGCCTTGAGACGCAGCCTCGGAACGAGGCGGCACGTCACCGGACTTACCTTTTCTCTATAGAAGGCCAACAGTCTCCTTCTGTGCTTTTCTTGAAATTCTGAAACCTGAGAAGACAGTACGCGTCAGCTGCTGGCGCCGGCACAGGGCCGCCACCGCGCACGCTGTCCCGGCGGCCAGAGGTTGGGAGGAAGCGTCAGTGCGAGCACCGGCGTGCCCGTCTCCCTGTGCCCCGTCCCCCCGCCTGCCCGCTGGCCCAGGCGTGGGCTCCACTGGCTGCCACCCTGAGCCCGAAGCAGAGCTCAGGACCGCCGCGCAGGACGCGCGAGCAGTGGCGTGTGCCCGGCACAAACGCGAGCCCAGGCCACGTGCTCCGCGGGAAGCTCGGGCTGCCTCCCTCGCTAGCGGCTTCAGCGGTGTTGAGGGCCTGGCCGCGGGACGGGACACGACCAGCGGGCCAATCACAGTGCTCCGCCCCTTTGGGAGCAGCAGCCGGGTCACAGGATGGCCTCCTGACCCAACAGCACCAACAGGGTTGGGATGACCCCGGAAGTGCTAGGTGGCCGCGGCCGGCCTGGGAGGGAGAAGCCGACGCAGGCAATGGTGCCCAGGGAGCGGAGAGAGCGTGAGAGCCCACGGACCCTGTCTGGTCCCCCAGGGCTCACCGCACCTGGTCCGGCACCATCTCTGGTCTTCCATTTGTGGGAGCCCCGACGTCCACGTCTGTAGCGGGCTCCCGAGGGCACCAGCTTAAATCAGAAACCGTGACCTGTGATCTACTCAGGGGAGAAAAGAGCCAGCCCAGGAGAGATGTCTCCAGACGTGATGTCTTCCCTCTTGAAACACTAGGCTGTGACTGCTAACACCCAATTCTGCTGCCCCGGGGCAAGGCCTCCGCGTGGCTCGTGCAGGGCTGGGCACAGGGCCAGGTGGGACGCAAGGTCAGCATCCCGTAGGTCCTTCCCCGGGACTCTGCCAAGTGCACGGACAGGAAGGGACGGCCAGCCCACATCTGGTCCAAAGACCTCGTCTGCGGGCCAGGCCACCTCCAGAAGACGGGACCGCAGTCAGGAGTGACAGACACCCTCCTATTCTTCTGTCAAGCCCCCGCATCTTCCGAAGGGTTCCGCACCCTCGGGGTCCAGAGAACACACTGCCGGGGCCGTCGCTCCGCAGGACGAGGGCTGACAGACACGGGCTCTGCCGGAAGCACTAGTCTGCGGTGGGGGCGCCACCAGGGGCCCGTCCCAGAAACCTCCTTGATGACAGCTCTCAGGCCTCATGGCTCCTCGGGTCTGGCTTCCAGGAGGCGGGCCTCACCTCCGGGCAAGGTAGCATGGGTGGCGAAGCAGGGCCGGCCCGGGTCTAGATGTGGGGGGGGGGGCCTGTGCACAGCGGGGAGTGGTTTGGGCGGATCTGAAGCCACCCTCCACGGTCGTCTTCAGCAAGACAAGACTCCCTGTCTGTTTGCTTGGTCTCATTCCTCGACGGGTTCTACGCGTGTGGCAGGAAGAGAACGTCACACCCTGACCCCTAGACCTCGTGTCTTGGTGTAGACCCTGAGAAACAGAGAGCAGGAGCGCCTGAGCACGATCACAGGACGGCCACGTGGCGTGTCGGGGAGCAGGACTGCGGGCACGCTGGCACGTGGGGCCTTCACCCCGGAGGTACCGGGCTTGGCAGGGCCTGTGGGCGGGCCCACGATATCTTCACTCCGGCAGGCCGTTCTCAAACCAGAACGGGGAGGGCACACGCACACAGGCCTCAGTGGCAGCACACGGCAAGGACGGGGCCACAGGCAGGGCTGAGCCTGGGAGACGGGCTCGTGGACAGCACGCCGAGCCCCAAGGGGCCTGGTGCGAGTCCATGGCCACGCAGACCCCCGTCTGTGTGCCGCCCACCTGTACCAGGCAGGGGGCCGGCTTCCAGGTCCCCGGGGCGTCGGCCCGAGTGACCGCGTGCCGGGCCCCTCAGGCTGAGCCGCTGTGGACTTGATGGGGGTAGGCGACACCAACAAGGCAAGATCTAAAAGGGCCGTGAGCCCTCATCCAGTAGAGGACGCCCTCCTGGACGGAGAGGGCACGGCCTCTTCAGTTTGTGACGCGCCAGGCTGAGGAAGGCCAGGCCGGGAGCTGACCACGCACGCCTCTCCTTTGCTGTTCCGTGACTGGCAGGAGGTGTGGGATGGCCCATTTGGGGGGCGGTCCCCTCGGGTAGAGCCCCAGCCTCTGTTCAGGGGGATCAGGTCTGCTGGCTCACTTCTGTCCCCCTCCCGGAGGAGCAGCCGGTGTCCACACTCCGGCCGTCACGGACCAGCCCCGGCTCGGGGGAGAGGAGGGGAGATGAGAAGGGGTCCCGGGGAGGGGACAGGAAAAGGAAGATTTTTCTATGTCCTCCCAACTGGATCAGGAAGGGTGACCTCCCGATGGCCTCAGTGGAAGGACCTGCCGTGATTCTGACAGTCTCACACGTGCCAGGGCCCGAGGGCTGGCTTTACGTTCTTCAACTTACTGGAGACCCTGAGGGTTCCGTCTACGTGGGTTTTATCTGTCAGTGCTGACCCTACTAGAAACTGATACTGAGAGAAACGGATGACACACAGCAATTCATTTCAGAACAAGAAACCCAGTTTGTTAACATGGGTAACAACGCGACGTCCCGTCGTGTGGCCTCTGGAAACTCCACTCTGCGCCATGACAGATGGGCTCGTGACCGTGGGAGAGAAGACCCAGAGGCGAAAAGGAGGTCACTTGGCAGCTGCCTCCACGGCCTCTGTCCCCACCCCTGTGCGGGCGCACGGTCTGGGACAGCGTGAGTGTCTGCAGAGCTGTCTGGGCACACCACGTCAGGGCACAGGACTGCCAGTGGTTCCGAACGTCATGGGCGGAAGGGTCGCCAAGCTTGAGAACGTGGACAGTTTCCGGGCCTCAGGGGACCTGGCCTACCCACGAAAGCTCCCGCTGTGGACGTGGCGATGGAGACATCCGGGCCCCCGCCTGGCCCCTGCCTCGTGCCGCTGTTGTGTCCTGGGGCGCCACCCAGGCCTTCGGCGCTAAGCGTAGATGGGACGGCCATGAGACCGTGGTGGCTTCAGGCCGTGTCATAGCTAGAAAGGGCCTTGCAGAGAACGCAAGGTCTCGGTGGGGCTGCTGGACCACAGCCTCCAGACGTGCAACGGGCCCAGAAGGTCAGGGTGGGACCGCTCTCCCTTGGCCCGCTGCCCCACGGGAAAGGTCTTGGCTAGAGGCGGCTCCTGGCCGCTGTCCCACTTGGCCCCTTTCCCCAGAGGGCAGGTGGGAGGTGGCCCACAGCAGGGGCTACACACTGACAGAAGGCGGAGAAGCAGGATGGCTGGGGGCGGGGGGGCTCCCTTCTCTCAGGCAGCTTCCCGGACAGAACGGTGGCCCGCACATGGTCCAGTGATGTCTGGGAAGTCAGACCTCTGGGGTGGGACGTGGGGTGAGCAGGGGTTCACAACCCTGAAGGGAGATGTGAGGCACATGTGGTGGGGGGGGGGGGGCGGGAGGAGGACAGCACGGCATGGCCGAGTGCGCTGTGACCCTCAGAAAGGACAGCCTCATGAGGCAGCCGCAGCCTGACGGGGGTTATGCTGAGCAAGAAGTACCCCGTGCAGGACTCACCTGGAAAGTCTCCTTTGAGTACTTCCTACACAGGTCGTCTATACCCATGAACAGCGCCTGGATATCCGCGTCTGTCTGAAAGAGAAGGAAAGCAGGGTCCCCGTTACCGCCTCTAACACGGGCGTGCGGCACTGGTGAGAAAGCCGCACCTCCGGGTCTGGAGTCAGCCACACACGACACAATCGATCGACACCTCACAAGCCATCTCCAGGGGCCCCGGGAGGGACACCCACGTCCCAGCTGCCGGTGGCTGTGGCAGACGAGGGGCAGCGCCACGCCTCCAGCGCTAAGGGGCTCCGGGCACCCACCGGGGGGCAGAGTGGCCAGCGACCGGCCGAGCCCCCGGGCCGCACGTCCTCCTCTGTGAGGCGTGAGACACCCCTACTTGGACGGGTTCCCCCAAAGGTTGAAGGAGGCAGGGGTGAAAGCCAAGCAGAGGAAACGCGTGGAGCTCGGAAGAAGGGGAAAGCCGACGATCGCGGCCAAGTCGGCACAAGTACGGGCCGAGTTACCGAGAAAGCAAGCTCGAGAGACTCAGGAGAGCGAGGGCTGAAGAAACCGTCTCTGCCGACTTACGACGCTAGTGCAGGCGTGTCCTGTCCCCCACCCCCCACCCCCCCACGTCAGCAACGGCCGTCCTGCGACAGGAGTCAGAGCGCGGCCGCCGCTAAGCGGACAGGACAGCACGAAGCGTGCAGGGGCACCCGGATAAGGACACACACGCACCAGAGCGAAGAGGTGCAGGAGGGGCCTCGCGCGTCTTCCCCGTCTGGTCTTTGGTCTGGGCTGTGGGCAAGTCACGAGCTTCGGGATGTGCCCCCGAGCCCCAGCGAGACGACAGTGAAGCTGAACTCAGATGAGCAGCAGAAACGGGGAAATGCTCCCCAAAGGGCCAGGGCCTTCTGGGGGAGCCAGCAGCGGGGTGGGGGCAGGTCTGGCTTCGGAAGGTCAGGGGGCCAGTGTGGTGAAGCAGCCCCGGGATCCACTCCTGGGCGTCAGGTCGACAGCGGGGGAGCCCCGCACGGTGCTGCCTGGACGGACCACCGCAAGGCGGGGCAGCACGGCCCACGGGGAGGGGCCGGGGCCTTCAGGTACGTGCGAACCCTGCTCTGCACCAGCTGGGCCCGCCGCCCTGGCACACGGCCCAACATGTCCGAGCTCCCGTCCCCCGAGCGAGGTAAGCAGAAACGGTGCCCTCCCTAAGGTCACGTGGAGCGCGGGCAAACACAACGGGAGCGGCGCCCCCAACAGAGCGTGGCCGGGCCTGGTGCTCGGCAAGTGGGGACCACGCCTGTTATGTAAAGACACGTACAGAGACGGCCCAGAACACGATGAACGGCTCCGTGGGCCAGAAGTGAAGAAAGCACCTGGAAAGGCTGGCTGTCACTCACCTGTCAGGGTCTACTACCTTCTGTGACGGGAGTCAGTCATTCTACACGTGACAGAGGCCCCGAGGGGCAGGGGAGGGTGTGGAGACAGAGCAGCCGAGGGCTCTCCAGGCTAAGGAACGACCTCACTGCACAGGCTGTGGAAACTCTGCGAAGACAGGCAGGACAACTACGCAGACAACCGCGTCACACACAGGAGAGCCGGGTGTGGAAAAAGACAAAAATGGAGGAGTATGGTCAAAGCGCCAAAAAACATGAATTTCCATTAAAGAATTCTAAGCCCAGTGAAAATATGCTTCCAAATGGAGACAAAAACAGAGGTCCTTTTCAGACAAACAAAAAACAGAGAATTTGTCACCAACAGAAGCCACGGCCTTAGGTAGGAAAGGGTTCCTCGGTGGGAACAAGTGGGTTCAGGAAC
The DNA here is from genome assembly GCF_022837055.1 of Prionailurus viverrinus. Taxonomy (NCBI): domain Eukaryota; kingdom Metazoa; phylum Chordata; class Mammalia; order Carnivora; family Felidae; genus Prionailurus; species Prionailurus viverrinus. Next base: position 3,417,038 of record NW_025927610.1, on the reverse strand, counting down.
AAGTGAGGAGCACGAGGGAAGGGGACTGTGGGGTGACCCAAGATCAGAATGGTGACCGCACACTCGTCATCCCATGGGGCTCTGTGCAGACAGAACTGAACCACACACCGACAGCATGAGGGGAAGGTGGGACGAAGGTGACAGAAGTGTCTGAGACCCTTGCATTGGCAGGAAGACTACTTCACGTTAGACTGCAGAAGGTCAAGGGCATACCGTAGTCTCTGGGGTCATGGAAACAAATGCTGTCTTGGTCTGACGCTCAGGTCACAAACAATTCCCACAGCCATGTACCCATACTTGTGCATTCTTCTGTATTAAACTTGAATAAAAGTAAAAATAACAACTAACAATCCCCAAATATTTCTAAATTAATCAATACAGTTTCAGAAAACACACAGGTCACAGGAGTAATCAGAAAAAATTTCAAAGTATTCTGAAGCGAAAGATAACAAAAATGTAACACAGCCAATTGCAGAAACGCAGGCAAGGATGAACAGAAGGGTGCCACAACCCTGCAATGTAGATATCAGAAGGGAGAGGCTAGAGGTTCCTGTAAGCAATTATCTTAAAGAACAAATTACATCCAAAGAAAAAAGAAAAAGGAAACGATAAAGAAAACAAAAGTTGAGAAATGCAAAGTGACGACAAACAGAGCCAAAACACCCGAGAACACTAACTTACTAACAATAAAACCAGGTAAGACTGCTGAAGAAAAAAAAAGAGACAAGGCAACAAAAAAAGGACATCACTACAGATCTCACAGACACTGAAAATACAGATGGCTACAGACATGCGGATGATGAGAAATTTCAAAATTCAGAGGAAGCGCACAAATTCCTAGAAAAAGACTTACTTAAGCTGACCCAAGAATTAGGAACTCTGAAAAGTTCCATGTCTAATTAAAAAATTAAACCCTAGTGGGGCACCTGGGTAGCTCAGTTAGCTGAGTGTCCAACTTTGGCTCAGGTCATGATCTCATGGTTCATGAGTTTGAGCCCCACGTAGGGCTTACTGCTGTCAGCGAGAAGCCTGCTTTGGATTCTCTGTCTCCCTCTGTCTCTCTCTACCCCTTCCCCGCACGTGCTCTGTCTCTAAAAAATAAACAAGCATTAAAAAAAAAAAAATTAAACCCTAGTTAAAAACCTCCTCAGCCTTCTAGGATCAGAGAGTGTCACACATGAATTTTACCATTCTCTGACTAACCCCAATCTTAAAAAAAAAATCTTCCAGAAAAAAGGAAATGAAAGAAAATTCAACTCCTTTTATGAAGCCAGCAAAACCCTGATTCACCAAAACTTGAAAAGGGCATGTAAGAAAGGAAAATCACAGGTCAGTTCTCACATGAACGCAGGTGCACAAAACCCAAATTCATCTACACATACAAGCTATACCGCATCACAACCAAGTTGCAGTATTTGAAATTCTACTGTGAGTTTAAAATTCTAAAAATAAATGCAATTCACCACATCAGCAAAATAAAGAAGAAAAATAAAATGATAACCCCTTAGTAAGAAACCCAGAGCTCACATGAATACTCCATGGTGACCCACTGGAAGCTTGACCCTGAAATCAGAAAGAGACAAAGGACTCCTGCCATCACCACTGTGTCCCCTTGTTGCTTACACAGTGAGAAGAAGGTACAAGGAAAGAAAGGGGGGAATGACACAGAAATTAAACATTTGGAGATGACACGATTGTGCACAGAGACAGTCTAGACGGATCTTCACATCGGCCAACAGCATTATCAAGTGAATTTAGCACGGTCACCAGATAAAGGTTAATAAACAAAACCAACCCATTTTTACACACCAACGAGAAGCACTTAGGAGATGAAATTATCCCAAATCATCAATACCCGAGGGTGACGCTAACGGCGGCACCAGCCTCTGTACAGAAAACCGCCACTGAAGCCGGAGCGCATCTAAACAAATGGAGGCGTGCCACACTTGTGGCCCAGAGGCCCCACTGTAGGGATGTCAGTTTACCTGTGTCATCAGTGAAGTGCAAACCCAACAGGGCTTTGTGTGGAAATTAACAAGCTGGTTCCAAAATTACATGAAGGTGCTAACTTAAGAGGGACACCTATCTCTTGCCTGCGCATTAGTGGAGGCCTGTGCTCAGTGGACGGCCTTCTGCTCGGAGACCAGCAGCCCTCCTCTGCTGGGTCACCAGCATCCACTTAGCAGAGTGTGTGTGTGTGTGTGTGTGTGTGTATGTGTGGGGGGGTGCTGTCCAAGAGACTGCTTTGGGGGCCAGGCCTGGGGAGGCATTATTCACGGGAGGCAGGCGGGGAGACTGAGTCTAGCTGGGGGCCCCGCAAGGAGAGCAGGGCCAGAGACAGCCCCCAGCCAGGCCAGCGTGCTGCTCCAGTGGCTGCTGTCCACTTCTCTCTTCCGCCATACAGGAAGGTCATCCCCCGAAACCCTGTGGGACACCCCCCAAATGCCCTAAACCCAGGTCCTTGCCGGCACGTGGTCATGTCCTCCAAGTCCCGATTTGGGCTGCGGCCCAGGAACCAGGCTCATCCTCACCACGAGCAGCCTCCGACCTGGGGCCTGGGGCAGGACGGCTGAATCCACCCCTCAGAGGTCAGGGGAAGGCAAGAGGGCACAGCCATCACAGAGACCCTGTGGGTGGGTGTCCTGGGGTTCCTGCCCTGGGGCCACACATGCATCTTCCTTAGCCAGGCCTCTGCTGTCTAGGGGAGCCTCTGGTCTAGCCACCTCCAGCCCCCGACTCTGCCCACTTCTCCCCAGCGCCTTAAGTGGGCATGTGGAAGAGTGCCCTGCACACTCATGGCCCCAGGTCCCACGTCCTCACACTTGGGAGTCCAGACGCCGCTGGCTTCTCCAGGGCTCGGGGCCTCCCCACTGCAGGGGCTCCTTTCCATCTCCACTGGAGAACCAGCCAATTCCAGCCCAAGTGCAACCCCTTCTGGCCCATATATCCTTCTGCTGTGCGTTCATCACAGGCTCTGTCCTGCAGGCCCGGCTGCCTCACCCAGATCCCCGCAGGTTCCCCAGCTTCAGTCTCCCCACCACCTGACAGATAAGGCCCTTTCCGGTGACAAACAAGTCAACAAATACAAAGCAGGTGGTGTCCTGTGTGTGAAGCCAAAGGAGCAGGTGCGGGCAGAGTAAGAGGCGTGGGCAGCTTTCACACAGCAGGTCGCAGAAGATCAGCTTGGCCTGGTCCATGCACTGTGTCTGGCTTTGACAAAAGAAAGCCAGTCAGAGCAGAAACCACCAGGGGCACTGAGTTTACAAGGGTTCGTGTTGTCCTGTGAAACGTCGTTCACGTACGTGCACACACGTGGATTCATGCGCACCCAAATGCACACACACCGTGCCATGATTCTAAGTGTCCTTCCTGCCACAGGTCAAAGAAACCACAGTCACACAGAACCATAGGCAGAGACCTAAAGGCAGTGGGGGAAGGAGGAGGTGGAAGCAGCCTGGCCCCAGGAGCAGTGGCAGGTTGGTGTCACCAGCCAGGGGACCAGGTGTCCACCAGAGGTCAGGTCCCAGAGCCACGGGCATGAGGGGACTTGGGTTTCACTCCGAGAAGGCCGGGACACGTGACCCATGTGCGCAGACCCCTCTGGCTGTGGGGGGAGAAAAGATTCCAGGAAGCAGGAGGGAGGGCAGAAAGAATGGCTCTTAGGCGTCGTGGTGGCAGAGGAGAAAGGAGGGCCCCCGAGAGACTGCTGGAAGCGGCCCCAGAATGCAACGCGGGCGTGAGGGAGAGAGCGGCCAGGAGCAGCACTGGTGCCGCGAACAACTTCACTCACGCGTGTGCACAGAGAATAAACAAATACGTACATCTTCAAGCATCTGTAGAACATTAACAATTGCCACGTACGAAGACACTGTGAAAATCTTGACAATTAAAAAAAGAAACCACATGGCCATATTCTCTGATCACAAAGGCATAAAATTAAAAGTTTTCTACAAAAACGGTAGAGGAAATAAGACCTAATCTCTCAGAAATTAAGGAATATTCTCCCAAGTAATTCTTGAGTTGAAAAAGAAGAGAAATAAGACTATTTAGAAATGATAAAACCAATGCTCAAAGTGATGCAGAACAGCAGTCAACAGAAGGAAATGGACAGTCTGAAATACATTTATTAGAAAACAAGACAGAGCACACATAAACTGAGCGTGCAAACCAAGAAGGCAGAGAAAGGCGGGGGCGTCCCTCCCTCGGCCGCAGGCCCGACCAGCTGCACCAGTCAGCAGAGCCTGAAAGCACAGCTGAGGGCCTAAAGCCGTACATTTCTTTCCCCCTCCCCCCATGTTCTTACTTTAAAAACATTTTTTTAAATGTTTGTTTATTTTTGAGAGAGAGAGAGAGAGAGAGAGAGAGAGAGAGAGAGAGAGAATGAGCGGGGGAGGGGCAGAGAGAGGGAGACACAGAATCCGAAGCAGGCTCCAGGCGTCGAGCTGTCGGCACAGAACCCGACGCGGGGCTCGAACTGAAGGACCGCCAGATGGTGACCCAAGCTGAAGTCGGACGTTTAACCGACTGAGCCACCAGGCGCCCCTTCGTGTTCTTACTTTTAATTGTTCATTTTAATAATCATTTGTTTATATGCTTATCTCCTTTACAAAGTTCCTTGAAAGCCTCTTTTGTCTCTTTTTTTCCTTTTTTTAAAAGATATAACTTACTGTCACGTTGGCTAACATACAGCGTATACAGAGTGCTCTTGGCTTCAGGAGCGGATTCCTGTGATTCATCGCTTCCATACAACACATAGTGCTCAACCCAACAGATGCCCTCCTCAATGCCCATGATCATTTTCCCCTCTCCTCCGCCCCTCATCAACCCTCAGTTTGTTCTCTGTATTTAAGAGTCTGTTACAGTTTGCTTCCCTCTCTGTCGGTAGCTATTTATATATAATATATATATTATATGATATATATACTAATGTATTAATAATACATATATAACAAAAATATAACAATACGTTACATATATAATATATATATGTAATATATTTTTTCCTTTTTACTTATTTTTTTATTTTACATCCAAGTTAGTTAGCATATGGTGCAACAATGATTTCAGGCACATCTTCTTTATCTATTCATCCGTCGAAGGACATTTGGGCTCTTTCCAAAATTTGGCTATTGTTGAAAGGGTTGCTATAAACATTGGGGTACATGTGCCCCTATGAACCAGCACTCCTGCATCCTCTGGATAAATTCCTAGGAGTGCAAGTGCTGGGTCGTAGGGTAGTTCTATTTTTAAATTTTTGAGGAACCTCCATACTGTTTTCCAGAGCGGCTGCGCCGGTTTGCATTCCCACCGGCAGCGCAAAAGAGATCCTCTTTCTCCACATTTCACCAACATCTGTTGTTGCCTGAGTTGTTAGTTTTAGCCACTCTGACCGATATTAAAAAAACCAGAACTGGACCCACAAATGTGTGGCCAACTTATCTTTGACAGAGCAGAAAAAATTATCCAATGGAAAAAAAGACAGTGTCTTTGGCAAATGGTGCTGGTAGAACTGGACAGCGACGTGCAGAGCAATGAACCTGGACCGCTTTCTTACACCAGACACAAAAAGAAACTCAAAATGGACGAGAGACCTAAATGTAAGACAGGAGGCTATCAAAATCCTCGAGGAGAGAGCAGGCAACAACCTTTTTGACCTCGGCTGCAGCAACTTCTCACTCAACACATCTCCGGAGGCAAGGGAAACAGAAGCAAAAATGAACTACCGGGACCTCATCAACATAAAGAGCTTCTGCACAGCGAAGGAAACAATCAGCAAAACTAAAAGGCAACCGGCAGAGTGGGAGGAGATATTTGCAAACAACATATCAGATAAAGGGTTTGGATCCAAAATCTATAAAGAACTTATCAAGCTCAACGCCCGAAAAACAAATAATCCAGTGAAGAAATGGGCAAAAGACATGAACAGACACTTCTCCAAAGAAGACATCCAGATGGCCAACAGACACATGAAAAGATGTTCAACATCACTTGGCATCAGGGAAACACATATCAAAACCACGTTGAGGCAACATTTCTTAAAGGAAATAAGGCACTTTCTACCAAACACTTAAATCTTTGACCTTATTTTTCCACTTCTAGGAATTTATGCTACAGAAATATTCCTACAGATATGCAGAGACATGGTAAAAAATGTTGGCTGTAAGACTGCAACAGTGAAAAACTAAAACCCCCCACTAGGAAACTGCTGAAATAGTTTTGCCAATGGCAAAATACTGAAACAGTACGCAGTGTTTTTGGAGAGGGTGCGCGTGCCAGAAGTGTAAAGTCAACTGAGCAGACACCATTATGTAAGAAGATAAATCCCAGTAACACACAGCAGGAACTATGTTCCCACTTGTTGACATCTGTGGGAAACGGGATTTGGGGGACTTGTACTTCTCCATTATGATTTACTGTATCATTTCAGTTTTTTGTGACATCGTATTATATTTATAATCAGAAAAAAACCAATGTTGTTATAGATTAAAACATCCGATCACACACATATCTTAGAACCTAAGTATAAAGAAAATAATTATTTACAACTAAGTTTAAACCAAACAAGTTAAACTGATGTATTTTCAAGAGAAAACAAAAGTCATTGTTTCAAGCCTACGGTGACAGTCATCAACTCTGAACTGACGTTCCTCCAACCCTCTTCATTAGGTATGAGCCCCAGGGAAAGCCAGACTCTGTCGCCTTCTTCAGGGGTCTGTACTGTACCGGAGACCCTATTCACCTCATCTTCACCTCCCAGAACACAGCACGGCAAGCTACAAACAGGGCCAGTCTACAAAAGAAGGTTATCCGAGGCATTCAAAACCAAACCCTGATAGTACTTTACTCAGAAATCCTGGAAGATCTTCTAATTAACCTAGCAAAATGAAAAAATTTTTCAGACACCCCAAATGACTAAATATTGAATCTCAATATTAAAAAAAAAATACTGATCGGGGCGCCTGGGTGGCTCCGTCGGTTAAGCGGCCGACTTCAGCTCAGGTCATGATGTCGCGGTCCGAGAGTTCGAGCCCCGCGTCAGGCTCTGTGCTGACAGCTCAGAGCCTGGAGCCTGTTTCAGATTCTGTGTCTCCCTCTCTCTGACCCTCCCCCGTTCATGCTCTGTCTCTGTCTCAAAAGTAAATAAACGTTAAAAAAAATACTAACATAATACTCTAAAAAAAAATACTGATCAACATTCAGATAATACATATTTGAACTTACGTGTTCTGAAAGTAAAAGTGTGCGACAAGGCACTTTACAAATCAAGCACTCGCCCTTTCTACCTGTAAAAGAAAAGCAAACTTTACTATATCATAGTGAGTATTGCTTCTGAACGCGTGGAGATGCAGATTCAAATCACAGTTTTCTTCACAACGTAGCATCCACACTTCCACACTCCATCATGACACTGCACGTGGCCAGAGTTGGGACACCGTTTATGCCGCGAACGATCCACCTCTTCCCGCCTTGTAGAACTGCCCCAAATTGGTGACTGTGAAGATCAACAATACTGAAACTAAATGTGTCTCAGAACGCTCTTACAGTTAGGTTTTGCAGCGATATCTTAATTAACAATGGTCAGTCCTCAAAATGAAAGTAGCTCCTTGCACCCCACCCAACACACGAAGTCAGAGTTTTGCTCTGCTCCCGCAGCCTCACCTCTGCGACACCAGGGACCACTCACCGGGAAAGGACTCTGCGTTTGCCGAGCTCCTGCCGCCTGCACGGCGGCGCCTGGACGGAGGCCTCGTACCTCCCACCTGCTGGCGTCGGCTGACTCACCTGCTCCTGTCCGGGGGCCCCAGTGACCCGCACCTGCCGCAGCGTGCCGGTTTCCTCCACGCTCGTCCTCACCGGGAAGCCCGCGCTAAGTCCAGCACTTCCTGGCCTGCCCCCACAGGGGCCCCTTCTCCCGTGACTACGCCCAGGGCCCCCGGAGCGGCCGCTGTCGTGGGCAAACTCAGACTCCTTCCTACGCCTGTACCCACGTCACTGGCGGCAGCAGGGCCCCTCGTCCCGGGCTCGGCCCCGACCCCACATGTCAGAGTCTCACCTTCCCACAGAGCGGCCTGGAGCCCGGAGCCGGCCAGTCAGTACTGCGCTCCTCACCCTTCCAAGCAGCACACCCAGCCCAAACCCGGGCTCTCTTTCTCCCCCGCTTCTGGTCCAGTGTAGCTAAGAACCGGGCAAAAAACCACTTAACTGGAAGTGGATTCAGAGACGTGGGTTCCAACCCGGATGAACCTGCAACACTGCCGGCGCCCATCCACTTTTCTTGAGTGTCCCCCAACTCCCTGTGGGGGGGTGTTCGGACCAGCCCCAGACCGCGTGCTGACCTCCCTCGATCCCCTGCCTCCCCTCCAGTTACCCACCACAGAACAACCCAGCTCACTCTGCCTTCTTCCTCTGTCCCGTCCCACCCCCAGCACGTGGGACGACGGTCCCGGTACAGAAAGAGCGGGCTCCCTTCCGGTGGCCTCCAGAGCTACCCCCTTCCTCTCTCCCTACAAACACGTTCAAGTCGCCCTCTCCTGAAAACGTTCCCGCCCCCCCCCCCCCCCCCCCCCGTCTCTACTGCGGATTCCGGAGCACAGAACTTCCCCTTGAGCATCGCTGCAGCCTGAAGCCGTGGAGTCAAAGATTAACAGAGCTGACTCCGAAAGCTCTGCGAGTTGTGTTGGGGGGGGGGCGGGCAGTAACAGACCGGACACAGAGAGGAACTTGTCTGCAGCTAGTGGACAGGAAAACTGACATTCATACTTAATGTGCAAACAGAGCTCACTAACCCATTAAGCACTCCAGCAAAAGGTGTGAGGGCCGCTGGCCAAAGCACAGACCACCAGTAATGTATGAAAAGAAAATCCAGGCCATCGGTGCTGGGGACGTGGCACAGCCACGCCTTCTGGGCGGGTGGGTCCTAGGTGTCGGCTGTGACGGGCACGGCCCAGTGAGGCACTTCCACGCTTACACACACGCAAAGGAGAAAACCACACAAGTGAACAAGTGCTGTTTACCAGCAAAACATTAGAAAAAACACACATCTTTTACCAGGGAATCAGTTAAATAGGTCTTGGTATGGCAACTAAAAGATATACTGTGCAACCTTAAAAAGGATGATACAGACCTAGTTGAACATGAAAAAATATCCATGTCCTGTTCATAAATGCAGGTAAGTAAACGGTATACACGCAATACCATTAAAATTTTTTTTAATGTTTATTTTTGAGAGGTGGGGGGACAGAGAAGAGAATCTGCAGCGGGCTCCAGGATGACAGCAGAGAGCCCGATGTGGGGCTCAAATTCGCAAGCCTCGAGATCATGGCCTAAGCCGAAGTCTGACGCTTAACCCACTGAACCACTCAGGCACCTCCCATTTTTGTGTTAAAAACCCGTATCCATAGGAAAGAGTCTGGGAGGATAGACACCAAAGCTGAAGGAGGGCTTATCTCTGAGTAACGGTCACCAAACAGCTGGGAAGCTATGGTCAGTGCTCCACCCAGAGCCCTCAAGCCTTTCTGCTGTCTTTTTTGTTTTGTTCTATGTCCCAGCACCTGTGGCTTTTTGGAGGAATGACCTAGGGCTACTGGAATGTGCTTTGGCCTTAGGCTTCAAGAGCTAGAGGTCCGCTGGGAATCGCCCTGCCTGAACCAGTCCCCCAAGGCTGAGAGCATGCACTGGTCTCCGCTGTTTTCACCCAAGTTCACCCACGCCACTAAATCCAGGGGGAGGTTCCACTCTGCCCTGGGATGCCAGGTCCCAAATACTCTGCTTCCTTTTCTTCCACAGCCTCCTCCTACCTTCACCCGTCGTCTTCAAGAAATGCTCTTCCCAGGTGATACCATGCCCTGGTTCCCTCTGCCCTCCACACTCTCCTCACTCCAGTATCTTCGATGACTATATACATGCTAATTCCCTGACGTGTTCCTGGCTGTCCTGACCCCGAGCCCCAAATATTCAATCTCTCCCAGTCTCCCCGCCTCGGATGGCTCTCACCGGAATCTCAGCGTCCAACGTGAGCCCCTGAACCTCACCCTGGGAGCTGCTGTTTTCTCTCTGTGCTCGGTGCTGCTAACCCAACCCCCAATCCTCCAGTCAGAGGCCAGGCCGCTCCCCAGACTCCGCTGTGCTACATCTCTCTAGGCCCACGGCCCCATCATCCCTCCCGTGCTCAACCGCACAGCCTCTTGCCCAGTTCCTGTCTCCCACCAAACTACCTTCTCACCCAGCTGCCAGAGACTTTTCAAACACACGCGTGAGACTCAGCAACCCTACTGCAGATATATACCCAAGGCGGTCCACAAGATAGACGTCGGGTTAGTGGTTCTCTCTGATGTGGCTTCTGAGAGGGTGGTGATGTTCTCTCAATCTGGGAGCTGGTTTCACAGGTAAATTCACCCTGTAAAAATTTTTGTGCTTTGCATTCGTGACTTTTTCTTTGTACTTCAATTTAAATATTTTTAATGTTTATTTATTTTTGAGAGACAGAGAGAAAGTGCACGAGTGGAGGAGGAACAGAGAACAAGGGAGACACAGAATCGGAAGCGGGCTCCAGGCTCTGAGCTGTCAGCACAGAGCCTGACGCGGGGCTTGAACCCACAAACCGCGAGATCTATGACCTGAGCCGAAGTTGGACGGTCAACTGACTGAGCCACCCAGGCACCCCTATTTGTCTTTCTCTCCTGTGAATTATCAGTTTATATTCCTGGCTAACTTTTTTATTGGGACAATATTTTTCTTAATCATTTATATTGAGCTCTTTACATAGGGAGACAATTAACTTGGTCATTAATAAGATAGTTATTTTCATGAGTGTGCAATTTGCCCTTTAACTTTGTGTATTTTTTGGCATGTAGGGCATACAGAGGTTTCACATTTTTTTTTCTTTTAGGTCAAATCTATCCTTTTCTTTGTGATTTCTTCTCTTTTTTTAAAATGTTTATTTTTTAATTTTTAAAATTTTTAAATTTATTTTTGAGAGAGAGAGAGAGACAGAGCGAGTGGGGGGAGGGGCAGAGAACGAGGGAGACACTGAATCCGAAGCGGACTCCAGGCTCCGAGCTGTCAGCACAGAGCCCGATGCGGGGCTTGAACCCACAGACTGTGAGATCATGACCTGAGCCAAAGTCGGACGCTTAACCGACTGAACCACCCAGGCGCCACTCTTTGTCTTCAACTTAAAATTTTCATAGAAAGAGACACCTGGGTGGCTCAGTTGGTTGAGTGTGGGACCCTTGAAGTCGGCTCAGGTCACGATCTCTTGGCTCTGTGCAGACAGCACGGAGCCTGCTTGGGATTCTCTCTCTCCCTCTCTCCCTGTCCCCTCTGCCCCTGCCCCGCTTGCTTTCTATCTCAAAATAGATAAACTTAAAAAAGTCTCATAAAGAGAAAGATACCTCTGATCACATCACCACCCTGCTTAAAACCAGTGGTTTCCTACTGCCCGGAGAACAGGGGGGATCCCCTGCAGCATGCTTCAGCCGACTTCACCAGCACCCTCGGCTCCTCCAGCCCGTCCACACTTCCTTCTACCCTAGGATCTCTGCACTCGGCGTCACCTCTGCCTGGGAGCTCCCAAGCGTCCGGGCTGTCTCTCACCTTCCCGCCCCCTGCCCCGCAGGCTCTGGCTCCACCCTCGCTTGATGCCAGGTGAGGACGCGCCTTCTGGGGCCCTGCGCTGGTGTTTAAAGGCGTCCTGGACACAGGGCCTAGTTTAACCCGCCTTCCGAAAGGGCAGGGAGAGCCATACTCCCGGGGCTGACACCTGCGATCTCGGCCAGCACGTTTTCCACCATCCCTCCGGCCGCCCACCCAGCAGGACGTCCTGCTGCCTCTGCACCCGAGGTTCGGGAAGGAACCCGGCGCCCTCGGCCCCGCCCCGCCGCCCGGGTACTGCCCGACCCCAGGGCCCGCCCGCCTCACCTTTGTCCAGGCAGACGTCGCAGTACACGTGGCCGCAGTTGGTCAGGCTGAAGCACGACGTCCGGTGCGGCGGCTGGAAGCAGCGATTACAGAACACCCAGCTGGCCATGTCGAACCCGGCGTCCGCGCCGCCGCCGCGCAGAAGCCCAGGCCCGCAAGAGGCCCACACGCCGCCTCCCGCCGCGGGCAGAGGGTGGCGACTCTGCACCTGCGCAAACGCGAACTTGTAACCCGGCGCCTGCGCACCAGAGAGCGGTGTCGCTCCCGCCAAAACCCGTGCTGGAACATACCAACCCGGGGAAGGGAGGGAGGTGGGGTTAGATAGATTCTTCTCCTCGCAGGCTGTCTTGGCTGGACGTGGAGAGGAGGAACGTGCACACCGGGGCCTGGCCTCCCTCATTCCATCACTGCACTCCTTGCCAAGTCTTCTGTGGAGCCGTGTGTCCTAGTCCAGGCCCGGAGACGGTGCTGGTGTCCCCGGTTGGCGCCCACATGGGCGTGCCGGGAAGGCGCAGGCGCAGAGCGCGGGCAGGGGAGGCCAAGGCGGGGAGGGTAGCGGACCGGCGGGAACGGCAGTGATGGCTGGGAGACCGTGTGCGCACGCGGCACCCTGCCTGGTGCGGGGAGGGGCCGGGGGCGGAGGGTGGGCGGGTTAGGGACACCGGGCTGACCAGAGGGACCAGGGGTCCTGGGCAGACGGAGGTGCGGGGCCACAGGCGGACCGAGTGAACCAGGACGGGGTGTGACTGCGGCCGGGGCCCAGGTTGGGACCATTTGGCGGGGTTGGCGTCGCGGCCGCTGCTGCCCTCCTGGGGCAGGTTATTCCTTTTGAAAGAGCATAGATGGTGGAGCTGGGGGAAGGGGCTCCTTGTACTATTTTTGCAGCTTCCGGTGAGCTTATGATTATTTCACAGTTAAAAGCTAAAGAAAATAGTTCTGTATCACGGTTGAACTCCCCGGATGATGCCGCATCTCCTCCACGGCTCGGAAGAGCAGAGCTTCCTTCCTCGTGTGGAGGTGGACCGACTGGGGACCAGGGACGAGAACTCGGTTCAGAGAACTCTGGGCCATTTGCTTGTGTGGAGGGAAGTTGCCATCTTTCAGGGAACTAGAAAAAAGCAGAGGTTCAGGGTGGCTTTCGGAGTGGAATGCAGTAATCGGGGAAGGATGGACTCCCTTGTCCGGCGCTGTAGCTATGAATGTCATGTGACCATTGAGCCCCTGAAAGTGAGTGGTCCAGACTGGGACGTGCTTTGAGTGTAAAATACACTTGGGTCGCCAAGAGTTCATTTCAAAAAAGGAACATGGGGCGCCAGTGGTTGAGCGTCCAGCTTCAGTTCAGGTCGCGATCTCGTCGTCGGTGAGTTCAAGCCCCCCCATCGGGTTCTGTGCTGACAGCTCAGAGCCTGGAACCTGCTTCAGATTCTGTGTCTCCTCTCTCTGTCCCTCCCCTGCTCACACTCTGTCTCTGTCTCCCTTAAAAGAAATAAATGTTAAAAAAATTAAATTAAAAAATAAATTAAAAAAAAGAAACGTGAACTACCTCAATAATTTTGTGCTGTTTACATATTAAAATGGTAATATTTTTTTTAATTTTTTTTTCAACGTTTTTTATTTATTTTTGGGACAGAGAGAGACAGAGCATGAACGGGGAAGGGGCAGAGAGAGAGGGAGACACAGAATCGGAAACAGGCTCCAGGCTCGGAGCCGTCAGCCCAGAGCCCGACGCGGGGCTCGAACTCACGGACCGCGAGATCGTGACCTGGCTGAAGTCGGACGCTTAACCGACTGCGCCACCCAGGCGCCCCAAAATGGTAATATTTTTGATGTTTTGGGTTAAATATATATATCACGGGTTAATTTTACCTTTCAAAAAAACCCCATTTTTTTTTTTTTTAATGTGGGAACCAGAAGACTTAAAATTTACATATGTAGCTCACATTTTCTTTCTATTGGACAGTGCTGATCTGTACCAAGTTAAAATAACTGGGTGGTGTGCTTATTCTCTCAAACTCAGAAGCTACATTGTTCAAGTAATATTTTATCATTGCTACAATGCTGTAACATGAATTTCAATCTGATAATCTTTGAAATCATAAAGGCAATACTCGGTTATGAATACATACTGGTTTATTAACCAAGCATTATGCAAATTAGCAAGTAGTTTTCTTTGTTAACATCTTAAACAAGTTTCTTAGCTATAAAGAAGTCTTTAAGGTGTTTCATTTGGAAAATTCCAGTTGCGATGAAGATTAGTGTTTGTGCAAAAGCCCACCGTAACACGTTGCCGTTTGTATCTTCGCTGGTCGTTCGAAAATTTTCTTCACGGTCCTATATAGAAGGGAGATAGGCAGGTTTAGTTTCCTAAAGTTTTTAATGTATGAATTTGGGGGGAAGGTGCTATATGCTTTGAAGATGTTTAGTATTTCCCAGTTAGTATCTCATACCAGAGCGCAGTATCTGATTAAGCCGGGCATGTTGTTAGCTTAACACAAGGACTAAGAGTCAACCTTATAAAGCATGTTTTTGTATTTTGATGTAGAGTGTCTGCTGTTTGATCCATTATCTTTTACATTTATTTCCCAGCATTGAGCAAAGTGACAGATTTTCATCATCTGCATCCTTGCTTCACGTTAAGCTGGGCACTCTGTCAAGCACGCCTGTCCTCCTCTTATTTTCCAGGCAAGGAAACTGGTGTCTGGAGACGACACAAGGTGAGCAGGGGGCAGATCTGGCCCCACGTGTGAGCAGAGTCCACTGAGCACAGTGACCCGGAAACACACAGTGTCACAAGAACAGAACTGTCATTTGCAGAGCAGGCACACCGCGCCTCTCCATGTACGTGGGGGATGTTGGGGAGCATTTATTTATTCGCTCTGTCGGCTCACACCCCAAGAGCGGATGGGCCGCAGGCCCCCTTCCTAGAGGAGCTCACCGTCCAGCAGACAGTGAAAAGGTAGTGACAGCTCACTCTCGCCCTCACCCTGAGTGTCCCCACCGTGCTAGCTCGGAGAGAGAGAGACGGGGAGCAGGCAGTCTATTCTCTCTGCAGTTTGGGGGCTGTGTCTCCAGAGCTGTGTTCCTGGCAGGAAGAGAGAGAGTAAGTCGAATGGGCAGACTGACCCTTTGATAGTTTTGTTCTTTGACTATTTGCTCAATTTGCTCAATTAGACGTTCCAGCTTGAAGCTAACTTCATTAACTTTGTCCTTCGCTTGAGCAGCGGCTGCATCAAGGTCGTGTTGTCCAACTCGGATCTCTAAGTGAATCCGCTGTACAAACAGTGACAAGGAAGAAACGTGCTTAAAACAGCTCCCCTCCACGTCTGCCTTGTGTCTCCCCGACTCCTCTCCTAGCTCTCTCCACCCCCCACCCCCCTGCCCCTTCTAGAGCAGGCCCCGCTTCTTTCTAGTCTCTCACTGGCTCTCAATCCCCTGCCGTACTCAGTAGTCTTTCTTGGTGATATTAACGCATTAGATGGTGACCCACGACCCAGAGAGAGTACTCACACCCTCCTGAACGTCAGATTTACCATTAGGCAAATGCCTTTGGTGCCGAGGGAATTTGATGACTTTCAGGAAATTTTTCTTTACGTGAAGCTTAATTTCTGATGCTAACATACAGATTCTCTTCATCTGCACTCAGCACCTTTAGAAAATAACCAGTCGCCATCTGCCATGTAAGAGTTGTATTTATTGCAATTGCGTTGTTAATTTACTGTCCAGCCTTCGCTTGTTTTCAGGCCTGAATGATCACAGTTCTTTTAACCGTCCCTCACAGTTCTTGTTTTTCAAGCCCTTTAATCAACACCGTGGCTCTCCTTTGAACCCCTTCCAAGCTGTGCAGCCCCTTCTGTGGTTGCTGCACTGAGATGTGGTCCCAGGACTTTCATAAGGCTCTAGCCAGTCGGGAGTGATGGTTCTGCATACCAGCGTCACGCCTGAGTAGCACTGACGCCCTGTTCATCAGCACGGACACGGGAGGCATGTACTTACCAGCTTACTCCCTCCAAATGACACAAGCCTTGTAGAGTTAGATTCCAAGCAAATGATGTGTTCGCCAGGTGAATGTGAAGTAAAATAGAATGTTCCTTGTGGGCCATATAACTTGGACAATAACACCTAGGATTGAGGATATCCATAGTTTAAGTTTATTATTCTCTACTTGCCCTTCTTAAAAATAAATCTCCCCTCTATCATGTAGTAAAAATTGTGCTATTCCTAAAGAAGAAATGAAGTGGTTGATGAATGTGAAAATTATTTAGCCTTGCTGGGAAAAACAACACACACAGACACACAGTAAGATATCCCTTATTCGCTATCCGATTGTCAAAGATTTAAATAAAAGTATCTGGGGATAGTATTGAGAAATACTGTCTCTAAACACTGATTTGGGAATGTAAGTTGAACAGCCATTTTGTAGAGCAGGTCAGCAATATGTATTAAAACTTAAAATGTATATGACCATCAACTCAGTGGTTTTACCTATGGAAACTTATTCTATGGAAATGAACAAGTGGAAAAAATTATATGTAAAAGGATATTCGGTGTGGTGTTATTTGCAATGGCAACCTTGCTTTCTTAAAATTACTTTAATACTTTTTAGTAGGGGATTGATTAAATTCAGACAAAGCCAAATAAAGGCATATTACATGGCCAAAAAAGAGAGTACTATACCCATACCTGTACTAAAGGTGTCCATGATATCCTGTGGTGGAGCAGTCTGTATAGGATCCTATTTTTTATTTTAAAAATCATTTGTAGGGGCCCCTGGGTGGCTCAGTCAGTTAAGTGTCCAACTCTTGATTTTGGCTTAGGTTATGATCTCACGGTTCGTTGGTTAAAGCCCCGCATCAGGCTCTGTGCTGACAGCACGGAGCCTGCCTGAGATTCCCTGTCTCCCTCTCTCTCTGCCCCTCCCCGACTCGCACTCTATCTCACTCTTTCTCTGTCAAAATCAGTAAATTAATTAAAAAAGCATTTGTAAGCTGTAATCCTCAAGACAGTATGGTATTGGCACAAAGACACATAGACCAACAGAATAGAATATGAGAACCCAGCAATGGACCCACAAATGTATGGCCAACTAATCTTTGACAAAACAGGCAAGAGTATCCAATGGAGAAAAGTCTCTTTAGCAAATGGTACTGGGAGAACTGGACAGCAACATGTAGGAGAATGAAGCTTGACCACTTTCTTACAACATACACAGAAATAAACTCAAAATGGATGAAAGACCTGAATGTGAGACAGGAAACCATCAAAACCCCAGAGAAGAAAACAGGCAACAACCTCTCTGACCTCAGCCACAGGAGTTTCTTATTTGATACATCTCCAAAGGCAAGGAAATTAAAAGCAAAAGTGAACTATTGGGACCTCATGAAGATAAAAAGCTTCTGCACTGCAAAGGAAACAATCAACAAAACTAAAAGGCAACCGATGGAATGGGAAAAGATATTTGCAAATGACATATCGGACTAGTATCCAAAATCCATAAAGAACTCACCAAACTCCACACCGAAAAACAAATAATCCAGTGAAGAAATGGGCAGAAGACATGAATAGACACCTTTCCAGAGAAGACATCCAGATGGCCAACAGACACATGAAACAATGCTCAACGTCACTCATCATCAGGGAAATACAAGTCAAAGCCACACTGAGATACCACCTCACACTGGTCAGAGTGACTAAAATGAACGAATCAGGAGACTATAGATGCGGGTGAGGACATGGAGAAATGGGAACCTTCTTGTACTGTTGGTAGGAATGCAAACTGGTGCAGCCACTCTGGAAAACAGTGTGGAGGTTCCTCAAAAAATTAAAAATAGAACTACCCTATGACCCAGCAATAGTACTGCTAGGAATTTACCCAAGGATATAGGAGTGCTGATGCATAGGGGCACTTGTACCCCAATGTTTATAGCAGCACTTTCAACAATAGCCAAATTATGGAAGGAGCATAAATGTACATAAACTGACAAATGGATAAAGAAGATGTGGTTTATATACACAATGGAATACTACTTGGCAATGAGAAAGAATGGAATCCTGCCATTTGCGGCAATGTGGATGGAACTGGAGGATATTATGCTCAGTGAAATAAGTCAGAGAAAGACATACCATATGTTTTCACTCATGTGTGGATCCTGAGAAACTTAACAGAAGACCATGGGGGAAGGGAAGGGGAAAAAATAGTTACAAACAGAGAGGGAGGGATGTAAACCGTAAGAGATTCTTAAATACAGAGAACAAACTGAGGGTTGATGGTGGGTGAGGGAAGGGGAAGGGGGAAAGTGGGTGATCGGCACGGAGGAGGGCACTTGTTGGGATGAGCACTGGGTGCTGTATGTAAGCCAATTTGACAATATATTTTTTAAAAAGAGCATTTGCAAAACGCATGTATGTATGTTTCCAGAAGCTTAGAAGAAGACTGTATTCTTAGAAGAATACACACCGACCTGTTAGTTGGTTATTTTTGTTGGGCAAATTTGATTTACTGTTTAGCTAATTTCTATATTGTTTGCCATTTTTAAGAACAGGTGTAGGACTTCTAGTCTGTCATCAAGGAGCTTGGAAGTTGCCACTCTGTCCTAACAAGTAAAAAGATGAACAAAAAGAAAAGCAGTTCTTTTTAGATCTGTCAGAGAATAGAGGTCACAGGGTAAACCACTGCCCCCAACACTGCAGAGACCAGGAAATACAAAGAATCACAACTTACCAGAGCAGAAACCGTGGGCACCAGTACTGGGTTCCTTTTACCTGGTACGTGATGTCCAGTTTTCATCAACCACAAATTTCAAGGACTACTACTAGATGGCAAAAAACATAGTCTGAAGAGACAGAGCAGGCATCTGAACCAGACTCAGACATTTCAAGGATACTGGAATGAGTAGACACCAGGCATTCGGAAAAACTGTGGTTAATATGCGAAGGGCTCTCACGGAGGGAGCAGGCAGTATGCCAAGAACAAAAGGGTAATGTAAGCAGAGAGGTGGAAGTTCTAAGAAACTTTTTAGATGCTGTAACAGAAAGTAAGGATGCTTTTGATGGCCTTATTAGACTGGACACGGCTGAGGAAAGAATCTCCCAGCATAAGGATATGTCCATGGGAATTTCTAAAACTGAAAAAGCAAAGAGAAAAAAGACTGAAAAAAATGGAACATAATATCCCAGAACCGTGGGACGATCGTTAAAGGTGTAACATTCACGTACTGGCCATACTGGAAGGAGAAGAAAGAGGAGGAAATGGAAGAAATCCCTAAAACAATAATGACAGAATTTCCCCCTGGTTAGTGTCGGACACCAAGCCACAGAACCAGAAAACTCGGAGAACACCAAACGGGATCAATGCCAAACAAACCAAACCAGAGAAAGACCCTACACCCAGGCATATCATAAAACTGCCGATATCAATGATAAAAACATCTTGAAGCCAGAGGAGAAAAACACCTTCACTGTAAAGAAGCAAAGGTAAGAGTTAACATCTGACGTCTCCAGAAACCACACAAGCAAGAAAAGCTTGGAATGAAATATTTAACACATTGAGTGAAGAAACCCACCAGCCTAGAATTCTGTATCCTGCACAATTCCCTTTCAACGGTGAAGTAGAAAGAAAGATTTCCTCAAAGAAAATCTGAGGGAGTTTGTCATTGCTAGACCTACCTTGCAAGAACTGGTAAGTTCTCAAAGGAGAAGGAAAATGATATGGTTCAGAAACTCAGATCTCCATAAAGGAAGAGATCAGAGAAGGGCTAAGTTAAGGTAAAATAAAAACTTGTTTTCCTTAACTGATCTAATAGATACTAGTTTGTTCAAATAATGACAACAATGCATTTGGGTATAGTTCACGTGTAAGTGAAATGGAGGACGGCATGACGGAAAGGGACAGGAGGGAGGAATCCGGAATGCTTGATTACTCTAAGGCATGTGCAGCCCCCATGAAGAGGTATGGTGGTACTTGAGAGTGGACTTGTGTTGGCCGCAAATATATATTGCAAGTTCTAGGGCAACCATTTAAAAAAAAAGTTCAAAAAGTATAATTGATATGCTAAGAAAAGAGACAAAATGGAAACACATAAAATACTCAAAGTCGTGAAAGATTGGAGCTCCTGGGTAGTTCAGTCACTTGAGCATCTGACTCTTGATTTCAGCTCAGGTCATGATCCCAGGGTCCTGGGATAGAGTCCCATGGAGGTCTCTATGCTGAGTGAGGAGCCTGCTTGAGATTCTCTCTCTCCCCCTCTGTCCCTCTGCCCTGTGTTCTCTCTCTCTTTCTCTCAAATAAAACCCACAAAAGATAGAAAAAGTGGAAGACAAAAATAGGAACAAAGAACAGGGCAGTGAATAGGAAATGGGAACAAACACGGTGGACGTTCATCCAGTGATACCAGTAATCACTTTGAATGTCAGTGGTCTACATGTACCAATTCAAAGACAGGGACTGTCAGAGTGGATCAAAACCAAAACTGTATGTTGTGCATAAGAAACCTGCTTTAAATATAAAGACACATGTAGATTAAAAGTTACAGGATGGAGGGGGCACCTGGGTGGCTCAGTCAGTTAAGTGTCTGACTCTTGGTTTCAGCTCAGGTCTTGATCTCATGGTTTGTGAGTTTGAGTCCCATATCTGGCTGTGTGGCGATGGTGTGCAGCCTGCTTGGGATTCTCTCTCCATCTCTCTCTGCCCCTTCCCCACTTGTTCTCTCTGTCTCTCTCTCTCAAAATAAATAACGTTTAAAAAAAGTTAAGGGATGGAGGAAGATGTATATGCTAACTTTAAGCTAGCCTTACAAAAAAGCTGGAGTACTCATATTTGGATACAGCAGTCTCCAGATCAAGGAAGGTTATCGGGGATAATTACATAACAGAGCTTTACATAATGACAAAGAGGTCAATTATCCAAGAAGACAAAACAATCCTTAATGGGTGAGCACCTAACAACACAGCGCCCAGCTACGCAAGACAAAAACCGACAGGACTGCAGGAGGAAGAGGAGAACCCGCCCGTAGTCGGGAGGCTCTGACACCCACCCCTCTGTCAGGAGCGGGCAGATCCAGCAGCAGGTCAGGAAGGACATCGTTGAACTCAACAGCACCATCAGTCAACGGCACCTAACGGATGTCTGTAGCCGACTTCATCCACCAACTGCAGAATATGCAAATTCTCAAGGCCACACTCACCAAGACAGCCCACATTCTGGGCCACAAAACACACCTGAATCCATTTAAAATAGTAGAGATCATCAACTACATTTCAATAAATAATAATGATAATAGAAACCATACAAAGTCTACCCTCAAAACACAATGGAGTTAAAGTAGAAATCAGTAACAAAGATAGTTGGAAGATGCCAAAATATTCAGAAATTAAACACACATTTAGAGATTAAGCACATTTTAAATTAACACATGGGGCAAGGAAGAAATCCTAAAAGAAATTTCAAAATATTTTGAACCAGAAGAGGATTGTGGGAAGATGGTGGGGTAGGCAGCACCAGGAGTCTGTCTTGCCATCTAGACAACAATCACACTGTTGGAATCTGCCTGATGTAACTATTTTGGAACTATGGAGTCTATGGAAAGCTTGCAGCTTCCAGGGGAAGCCTTGGGTGGTGGACTGTGGTTAATTTTGGTCAGTGTCAGCTCTTAGCACAGTAGTAGCTACCCATCCCATCCCCGTGCGCGCCCTCATCCGCATCTGCAGCCCAGCCACGTGGCAGGCAGCTGTGCGTGTGTTGCTAGAACAGCTTGCACGTAGCGTGTGGAAGGAAGCCAGGGTGCCGAATGACCTTGTCCTCCCAAGATCAGGGATCTGCATAATGGTCATTGAAGGGATCTTCAATAAGATTATCAGCAGACTTAAAAAAACAAAACAAAACAAAAGATTATCAGCAGACTTCTCATCAGAAACTTTGGAGACCAGAAGGCAGTGGATTGATAATCTCAAAGTGCTAAAAGCAAAAAAGTCCAAAAAGCGCATGAAAAGATGCTCAACATCACCGACTGTTAGGGAAATAATGGACAATGGGATACAAAATGCATGTGTTTGTATGGGACACAGATGTTGTTACTGCCTGCCCTACCAGCCGTGTTATTCCCTTGGGCTGTCAATCACACGCCGTAGGAACGGGGAGATGACCAAGGGGGGCAACTTAGAGTGCCCTGTGCTCCTAGACACACTGATCAGGTAACAATGGTCAGAAGCTTTGTGAAGGTGCTGATAAGGGCCGTGAAAGGGGGGTCTTGTAAGAAATGTTGAAACTAGGGCTGTTTCTTCTTCCTTCAAATAGAGTTTTCTTGAAAACCAGGCCTATGGGGTGAGAACTTGGTCTCTTTTAGGCCAAGAAGAGGGCAGGGTATGTATTAGGACCATGATAAATATTTGTCGAATGCAGAATGAATGAAAATATTTTTCATCCCTTCTAGAAGGATGTGTTGTTTCAGGGGGTGCCTGGGTGGCTCGGTCAGTTAAGTCACTGACTCTTAGATTCTGCTCAGGTCATGACCTTGTGGTTCGTGGGTTCAAGCCCCAAGTTGGGCTCTGTGCTGACAGTGTGGAGCCTGCTTGGGATTCTCTCTCTCCCTCTATTTGCCCCTCCCCACTCACACTGTCTCTCTCAAAATAAATAAAATTTAAAAAATTTAGAAGGGGGTATTGTTTCAGGCAACTATGCTTTTGAAGTATGAATCTTCTCGGTCTTAGAAACAGTAATTGGGATTTCTGTGACAATTTTTAGCTCAACTAAAATTTCAATTCTGCACTTAATAAGCCATAGAGACATTCCCAGATAGTTCATAAAAGGACAAAGAAGAGTTGGGTCTCAGCATAAGGGTAGGGAGGGGAGGTAGCTGTGCAGACAGGAGTCAGGAAAGTGACCCCGGCAGAACCACCATTAGGCCGGTGCCAGGCACACCAGGAGAAGGTTCAAGTGTGCCAACAGTCCAGCTGGAGTGGAGTCTCCACAGGAGCAGGGATGTCAAAATATCTCCTGCGCTGGGACCAGGCAACCATCCAGTGTAATGAGAACAGGAACTTTCTGTCCTCTCCCCCCCAGAGGAAATGCCTGTTCTGCTCTGTGAGGCTTTGCTCCACCACGAGCACATCCCAGGGCAGCTCCACGTCCAAAGGGAAGTAGTTCTTGCAAATGCGTTTGAATTCATGGACTGAGCAAGTCAGAGTCTCCTGAGCTGGTGTGGTGGGGACCGGAGGTCTCCGTTACATCCAACGTACAGACGACAAGACAGGATTGGAGCAGTCAACCTGCTGAAGATTCAGCTTGACGGTCTCTACTTGAACTTGGCTCTGACTCCAAAATTGCATCCTTCCCACTCGACCATGGTGCCTTTTCTACTCCCGTTAACCCCAAGGGGACCAAACAGAACAGAGGCTGCCACGTAACTAAAGAAAGCGCCTGCCAGGGAGGAGGGCGGGGGCGCCTCTGTGGCCCTCCTGCGTGGGTGAGGCTGTGGTCCTGACAAAACCACGGGGATGCCTCGGCCCTGGGGGTCCCATCTTCCCAGCACGACCAGCAGACCTCAAGATGATGCGCACGAGGCCTAGCATTTCTATTATTTTAAAATGTTTTGCGTTAAGGTCTCTGCTCTTCAGCCAGACTACCTACAGGCTCCCCGGAGGCGGGCACTTGCCACGTCTTTGTGCAGAGCCTCTCTTTGGGGCTGTACACATGAAAAATTGTAAACTCTGGTTGATGAGTGCCTACGTGGACGCGTTTCAAGTTTGTGGGGATACATGGCATAAGAGTTTTTCGCAAATGAAAACTGTTCGTGACAAAACACCAAAGAATGCTTTACCTCATCATTGTAGGTTGTAACAGTCACAAACATTCCCAGGCCCGGAGCCGACTCCAGGAAGTCGTGTCTGCGTGTGTCCCATTGCTGGATCCTGAAAGTCCCTGTTTCACAAACGCGAGATGTTCATTACAAGATAGGGGTGAGAAATATTTACGTAACGTTAACTGATAAATGAATTTTCTTTTCAGCTGATCTGAATAGAAAACACCGTTAGCGTAAAGAGCTTAGGTCCTGGTGATTAGGTCCCGTGGCCGAGCGGGAAGGCCCCAGAGGAGAGAGGAAGGCGTGGGCCCGTGTTCACACGTGACTTCACCGCTCTGCACTCAGCTCCCTCGGAAAAAGGGGATAAGCTAAGTCCCTCCTAAGTCTCAGAGCTGCGAGGGCTGTTGAAAAAATAAAGAGCCGTGACAAATTTCTGCCTCGAGTTCCAGTAGCTGTGTCCGTCACCCAGCACAATTCCTTTGCTGAGGCCTAGGCGTGTCCTGTCGAGTCCTTCCTTCCCCTGCTGTCAAGGCTCCTGCTCAGGTCTGCGTCCCTGAGAGAGCCTCCCACTTTCTCCTTTGGGGCACGAAAGCGTCGTATGGCTTACCTTTCCCCTTCAGCCCTTGCCAGGTACAATGCCAATGAAAGGAGTTCACGTTTATTGAAAAACATTGAAAAATAGCTAATAGTCCCTGTGTGTGCCAGGCACTGTGCTGAGCGCTTAATGTGCCGCCCCATCGATTCTTGAAATGTGCTTCGAGGAGGCATTTCTATTCCTTCACCAAGTCAACTGATAAGTATACAATGAGCCCCTTCCCCAGTGACAGCACCGTTCCGGGAGTGAGGACAGACGTGAACAAAATAGACACTATCTTTGTTTCCACGGAGCTCTCATACAGAGAGAAACAGACAACAGGGAAATAAGTATACGATATACAAGGACGCTGTAAGAAAAAGCAGGTGACAGGGATAAGGGACTTGGAGAATTCGACAGGGCAGTCGGGGTGCCCCCTGAAGTTTGAGTGAAGAACCAAAGGACTAGGGGAGTAAACGATGTATATAATTTCGTACTGAGTATCCTTATAAACATGTTTCTGTCTCTACATCACATTCAGTTCTCAGTATTCGCCAAGCATTCTAGAGAATTTACACATGTAGTCTGAATTTTCATGACAACAGGCGATACTATTTTTATGACAAGTTTACATATGACGAAACCAAAACAGAAAAAGTAATTTGCCTAAGGCCACACACCTAGCAAGTGGCAGAGTCAGGACTGAAACCCAGGCCATGCAGTGTGTCTCCCCTACTGTCACACGATGCTGCCTCCATCTGGGGGAAAGACTGTTCCTTGCAGGAGTGTATGCAGAGGTCCTGGGGTGGGAGCATGCCTGGGGTACCAAGGAACAGCAAGGCTGCTGGGGTGAGGACAGCAGGCAGAGAACGCTAGGAGATGAGGTTGAGCAGGGACAGGGTCACAGAGAGCCTGCACATCCGTTGTTGGGATCGGGGAAGTAGTTATTTGGAGGAGTGAAATCAAGTGGCTTTCACTTTAAACTATTTGTTGCGTGGGGGCGCCTGGGTGGCTCGGTTAAGCATCCGACTTCGGCTCAGGTCATGATCTCCCGATTCGTGGGTTCGAGTCCCGCGTCGGGCTGTGTGCTGACAGCTCGGAGCCTGGAGCCTGCTTCAGACTCTGTGCCTGCCTCTCTCTCCGCCCCTCCCCTGCTCACACTCAGTCTCTCTCTGTCTCTCTCAAAAATATACATTAAAAAAAATTAAAATATTTGTCATGTGGAGAAAAGACTGAGGGATCCAGAGTGGAAGCAGGGAATCGGGGTGACTTGGACCAGGTGTGAGTGGTGGATTCTGCATACTGTCCCCTAGTCTACAAGTTGGAAACTGAATCTCCAAGACAGAAAGTCGTATAGCTAGTGAGTTGTAGAGGCAGAATTAGAGTCAAGGTAGTGTGATTCCAAAGCCCAGAACTACAGGCGCAGGGCCACATGGCCTCCCTGGATGGCGAGGAGACAGGTCCCCGATGGGAATGCCGACTGTAGGGAGCAGCCCCTGCAAAGTGGGACACTCTGGGGGGAACACCGGAAGAGACCACCTCCTGGCATGGGAAGATCCACAGCAAAGTCTCAAGCCCTGCCTGCACTTCGTCCTAGGCACCTTTGAACTGTACTGGTCCTTTGTCCCTCCAGACATTTAAAACACTCTATCAAATGCACATTGTATGCTGATTCAAGGGCCCATCTCCAGGAGATCTTTTTAAAAGTATCATTGATGGGGACGCCTGGGTGGCTCAGTCAGTTAAGCAGCTGACTTCAGCTCAGGTCATGATCTCATGGTCCATGGGTTCCAGCCCTGCATCAGGCTCTGTGCAGACAGCTCAGAGCCTGGAGCCTGCTTCGGAATCTGTCTCCCTCTCTCTTTGCCCCTCCCTGATCATGCTTTGTCTCTCTTTCTCTCTCTCTCAAAAATAAACACTAAAAAAAAGTTGTTAAACATCACTGATGATTCTAGAAAAGATGGAGTAAGCCCATTCCACCCTATTCCTTCTGCTAATGACAACCAAAAACGTTGGGCAAAATGTGTAAAACAATAATCAGAAGACTCCGAAAGGTAGGAAAAAGGCGATTGGTTGAGAGCCTCAAGACTCAAAGCGCAACTCAGCAGTGAGTGTCCTCCAGCTGGCCTGCCCTGGCCTGGGTGCTAAAGCAATCTGCAACTGCAGACCAAACTCAAAGGGAGGGAAAGAGAGAGAGGGGAAAGAGGAAGCTTGCTCAAGAAAAACCTGGTTTCTTTAGCCAGAGGATCTGGAAGGGCCTGCAGGATGGAGCCCCTTTGGGTACACCTGCCCTGCCCCAGATGAGTACCATGAAGGAAGCTGCACCCCTCCCCACTGGATGCTTCACGCGAGGGCTGGGGTGGGGTTCTGGGGAGATGCCCACCCTGTCTGAGGGCTGCAGGGAGGCGTGAGATGCACAGACGGATCCTTTCATCTGCCTATGAGGTTCCGCGGGGCACACAACAGAATTAACGCGGCAAAAGGCGCAGCGAGAGAACAAAGCAGAGGACGCTCTCTCATAGAGGAAAGGGGGTAGGAGGGCTGTTGTAAACAGAAAGTCCATTGGAGGAAAATGGGAGCTGGAAGTGAGGTGCTTTTCATTGGCTGACCCCTGGCAGTCTCTCATTGGCTGGGCTGTCATTGTCTCTCATTGGTTGGGCTGTGGAGTCTCTCATTGGCTGGAACTGTTGCTGGGGGAGGAGGAAACCTTCCTTCCTCCTGATGGGCTGGGCAAGTAGTAGCTACAGTGGAACCCACCCGCAAGGTGCGTCAATTCCTGTTGGGTCTGCAATTGACCAGGGGTGGTAGGGCTGAGAGCTCCCCTGGGGCCACCCGACTCCATTCTAAATGAGGCTTCCTTTTACTCATTTTCACAAGACAAAAATATATATGGAAAATAGAAACCATGCATGACTGATAACGGAACAACAGTTTGAATGACAGTATACTTCACATCAGAAACATGGAGGCCGGAAGGAAGTAGCACATTTTCAAGCGTTGAAAGAAAACAATCGTCAAACCACACTCTATATCCAGCGGAAATACCCTTCAGAATGAAGGCGAAATATTCTTAGGTCAAGGAAAACGAAGAGAATTTTTCACCAGAAAACCTGCCTTAAAATAATTTCTAGGGGCGCCTGGGTGGTTCAGTCGGTTAAGCGTCCGACTTCGGCTCAGGTCATGATCTCACAGTTCGTGGGTTTGAGCCCCGCATCGGGCTCTGTGCTGACAGCTCAGAGCCTGGAGCCTGCTTCAGATTCTGGGTCTCCCTCTCTCTCTGCCTTTTCTCTGTTTGGTCTCTGTCTCTTTCTCTCTCTCAAAATAAATATACATTAAAAAGTAAAAAAAAAAAAAAAAAACTCGCTAAAGGAAGTTCTTCAAACAGAAAGAGAATAATAAGGAAATTTGGAACACCAGGAGGGAAGAGAGAATGACAGAGTAACTAGGGAAATGATGACAGAGCATTCTCTATTTTTAAAATTGTTTGACAGTTGAAAGCAAACAGTATACATAATATTGTCTGATGTGATTCTCAAAGTATGTAGAGGTTACATTTAAGACAACTATATTATAAAGGGTGGGGAGGGCAAAGGCACTTCCATGGTCATAAGGTTTGTACGTTCCTCTTGAAAAAATGCAAAATACCGATCCTCATGGACTGTGATAAGTTAAGTATGTGCATTGCAATCCCTAGAGCAAACACTACTAAAACTATACAAAGAGGTATAGTGAAAAATACTATAGATAAAGCAAAAACGGGTTATTATAAAACACTGAAGTGACCCGCAGAAAGGTAGGAAATGGAAAACAGGAACAAAAAGCAAAGGGAGCAAACAGAGAACAGTAAAATAGCAGACCGGAACCCAGACAGTATACATTGCATGTAATAATTACGTTAGAGATAGATGGTCAAAACAGGTTAGACCAAGATTGGCAGAATAGGTTTTCTCTAATGACCCAACTAGTACACAGTGTATGAGGAAATCACTTTGATACAACGCTGTATGTAGGTTAAAGGTAAACGGATAAAAAGGGTAAATCAGTCTGATGTTAATAAAAAAGTGTGGGTGGCTCTGTAAGTATCCAGTAAAGTGGACTTCAGAGCAATGAAAATTACCACGGGCAAAGAGGGACATTACATAATGAGAAGGGGTCAAGTCACTAAGAAGACGTCACCCTCAAGGCATAAGCGGAGTGTGAGAGCCCACGAAGGAAAACAGCCGAAAAGAGACCACACAGGCACTGCTGGAGTTGGACCACGCTGGTCAGTAATGGAGAGAAACCTGCAAGGAGGTGGAAGCTGGAAGGACCGCCAGCCGCCAGGACCCGCCGGACACCCAGTGCACGCCCCCCGGCAAGGGCACACTAGGCCCTTCTCTTCAAGTACTTACGGAACTTTCACCAACTGGAGCAAGAAAGCCCAGAGCCCGATCAGGCAGGCACCTCTGCGGAAGCAGCTGAGTGTTCTTGGGGTGGGGGAGCACACGGCCAGGCAGACGGATCACTTTCCAAATGTGTGACCACCTGGAAATCTGTTTCACGAGCTTCCCATTCTGTGAGATGAGCCTCGTCTTCCTCCCGGCCCACTTCCGGCATGCCCGCCCCCGCCTCTCCGATGGGAATAGTCAGCGTCTCTGTCTGGCCACCACCAAGTGTCTTAACCCCTCCAGAACTCACCCTTGCTGCCTGTGTCTCGGAGCGGTTGGGGTGTCCCCGCTTAGTCAAGCCCCCCCCCCCCCTTTCTCTGGGAGCTTGCTCCTGTCGCCATTCCTACCCTTGCCCATACTGGGCCATTCCGGTCAGCCTGCCAACTGGTCTAGCGATCAGGCGGACGTTCTGTAAGGTGCTAGAACTCGGGGAACATGCTGTGTTTGTCTTGCGTGGGCCTCTTGGGCCCGGCCATTAGCCGAGAGCAGTGTTCAGCTCTATGGTAGAGGCTCCATGAGGTTCTGTGACACGTTCAATGAAGATTTTGAACGAATGAGTACCAGTGGGGCTCAGCGTCACGACGCCAGTGATCCCGGCGGCCGCCTGAATTGTCCGAATGAGTGGGAGTGGTTTCCGTCCCCTTCGCCTCCATCTGCGGCCCCCAAGGTGGGAGGAGGGCAGGCGGGGAGGTGTCATGCCCCTGGGATGCCACCAGATGGCAGTGGAGAAGCATTGTTCAGGGGCCGGCGGAGGTGGAGGGAGGTCACCACCGCGGGATGGAACATGGGACAAAGGCACAAGTGTGGACGGGGACAGGCTGCCCCGTCACGCTTCTCACCGCACGTCGATTGAGCGGCGGGGAGTCCTGGCTAGGAGCTGGGACACGGGCAGGGCACTGACCCGCTCTATGCCTCAGTCTCCCCTTGAGTGAAACCGCATAATAACGGGTGTATCCCGGAGGGGGTGAGGAGTTAAGTGAGTTGGCATTTGCAAGTTGCTCGGTGCAGAATTTAGCCCGCGTGAGCGCTGTGTAAGCACTTGATGACTTATTTCTGCCGTTGTTATTGGCCTTCGTGGGCACTGACTTCTGTCGCCTCCCACTGAACCCTCCGACCCTGCAGTGTTGGTAAGGACACCCACTTGCACAGGTGTGGAGCCTGAGGCTGAAGAGGCGAATGGCTCATCTGACACCATCCAGATGATAACAGGCCAAGCCAGGATTAAAACTCAGCTTGAGTTCCAAATCGAGGGCCTTGGCCCCCTCTCTTCGAACCACACCACTCACTCCGCGGCCTTGGTCTCTGTGTGCGCGCGTGTGGTGTGTGTGCACGGCAAGTGTGGCGTGTGTGCGTGCGTGTGCGTGTGCATGTGCGTGCGTGTTAAAGCTCAGGTGTGGTTCACACAGAGCTCCCGGCCGACCTCGCTTCCTAGGCGCCCTTCCAGGGTGTTCCCTCCAGGGAGCCCTGGTTGGGAGCCGCTGGGCGCCCGGCAGGCAGAGTCCCTTCCGGGGCCGTGTACACGCAGCTCTCCAGTCCCCCGGGCACCCGTGCACACCCTGTCCAGGCACTCGGCCCCGCCCTGTGACCCCTGATGTGGCTGTGCCTTCCACCCCAGACTGTTTGTCTTCCTCGGCTGCGACCGAGGGCCATTGGATTGGTACTAGACTAGTCAGGTGCATTCACTGTAGGAAGTTTAAAAAGCAAAAGTCCCCCCGAGAAGGTTTGGTGATCAGTATTGCCCTTCTGGTCTCTCTCCTGTAAATGTGTGTTGCGTATTTTGTGAGAAGTGAAGGCAACCCGTAGATACTACCTGTGACCTGATTTTCCCACCCAGTTATGTGACCGTCTTCCGGTAGACCTAACTATTCTGCTGTTGCCTAAAGTGAAGTCTACACAGAGAGCTGAAGAAAGGCCCAGTGTTGTTTGTCAGTGCTGAGCATGAGCGGAAGAACGGAGGCACGGGAGGCCCCGCAGCGCGGGGGTCAGCGGCCCGGTCGTCTGGCCGACCCCTGGTGCGACCTGGCACAGAGAGCCAGCGCCCTCAGGAGTAGCTTTGAACATGGAGCGACGTCTTCCAGAACGTTCCGGGTTCCCCAGGGACTCTTCGTTTCCCTACACACCGGCCAGCCGCACGCAGACTCCATGTAGGGGGAGCGCGGTGAGGTGGGTGCGGCCGACGGAGGTCCTCGTGACACGCACACCGTCAGCGGGCAGCTCCTGGTCAGAAACCGTCCGCTTCCCAAACGCCCCCGCTCACTACCTAACTCCTAAGGGCGACCGCATTCTGACTTGTACAGACGCACGGGCTGTGGACGCGCTCTGGTGTCCACACGCGTCAGCGGGTCCGTCTGCGCCGTCATGGGCAGGACGGACCGTCCGGCGTTGCTGCCCCGAGAGGCGGCCACGTGGCACCTGTCTGTCGGAGGGCACGTGAGCAGGGTCCGGCTTGGGGCCCTTACGAGCGGCGCCGCGTAAGTTTGGCGGCACGTGGACACGGGTGTGCAGCCTTGTGGGGAGCGTCCCGTGGCCTCGGCGGTGGCGAAGCTCGTGCCCCGTGTGTGAGGCCCTGCCCTGCCGGACACGTGAACACTCGGCCGCTTGCTGGGGGTGGTGGCATCTCGCTGGGCTTTGCTCTGTGTTTCCCACCGACGAGCAGGGCGAGCGCCTGTCCGCCACTTGCCGGCTCTTTGGGTCTCCCCTGTCACGAAGTGTCTGCTGGGCTCTCGCCCGCTTCTCTGTCCCGCTAACGTGAGCCTGTCGTCCACGGCGGTTTGCCAGGTGGTGGACACCTCCTCCTCCACGTTTATCCTCGGGAATCGGCGTGTTTTCACTACGGAGAAGTGATTGGAAGCACAGACGTTTCTCCCAAACCGGCGGCGGGTTCGCAAAGGGCTTGCGGCACGGTCTCAGGTGGCATTAGTGACATCTGGGGCCAGAAGCGCGGGTCCTCGCCGGTGGGGGGGAGGGGGGACAGCTGCCCTGACTCGCAGGCGCACGTGGACCACATGTTGGGGCCGCTCCGGCCCCCTCACCCCCCTCTCCTGGCTCGAGTCAGCTTCGGGGGGGGGGACCCGACCTGACCCAGCCCTGCGGTGGGCGCGGCCTCCACGAAGATGGGAACGCAGCTGCCCCAGGGGAGGGCGAACAAAAGCACTCGCGGAACTTGGTCGCTTGTCCTGTGTCCCACCTCTAACGCCCCGAAGAAAATGCAAAAACCCTGGGTATTTGGGCAAAGTGAATCCTATCCAGGGGCCTTTTTTTTAGAGAGAGAATACGAGTGTGCCCAAGCAGGGGAGGGGCAGAGAGAGAGGAGAATCGCAAGCAGGCCCTGCACGGTCAGTGCAAGCCCGCAGGGGGGCTCCGTCTCACAAACTATGAGACCAGGCCCTCAGCCAGCCAGATGCCCCGTCTAGGGACCAGGAGCAAAATTTCTATTGGTTCTGAATTCTAATTGTTTTCTTTTTAGGGAACAGTCTCTGGGGCGCCTGGCTGGCTCTGTCGGTTGAGTGTCTGACTCTTAATTTCTGCCCAGGTCATGATCTCACGGTTTGTGGATTCGAGCCCCATGTCACGCTCTGTGCTGACGGTGTGGAGCCTGGAGCCTGCTTCAGATTTTCTCTCTCCCTCTCTCAGCCCATCCCTGTCTCTCTTAAAAAAAAAGAAAAGAAAAAAGAACGGTCTCCCACACTATGATCACTGTGCTCCAAGGTGCATCTCTCTCTCTCTCAGGGCCTGCTTTTCACGAGGGACTAACAGCCTTGTTTGAAAAATGTCTCCAGGGGCACCTGGGTGGCGCAGTTAAGCGTCCGACTTCAGCCAGGTCACGATCTCGCGGTCCGTGAGTTCGAGCCCCGCGTCAGGCTCTGGGCTGATGGCTCAGAGCCTGGAGCCTGTTTCCGATTCTGTGTCTCCCTCTCTCTCTGCCCCTCCCCCGTTCATGCTCTGTCTCTCTCTGTCCCAAAAATAAATAAACGTTGAAAAAAAAAATTTAAAAAAAAAAAAAGAAAAAGAAAAATGTCTCCAAGGACCAGCAAGTAAAACTCATCGGGTCAGCAGTGGTAACACACAGCTTCCCCCCCCGCCCCCCCCCCCAGCCCCTGCCTCTGCCAGAGCTCCCTCCCTCTCCTCTGCTTCTCAGGCAGTGTCCTTCCTTTCGGGGGCGGGGGCCGGGCGGGGGGATGTTGAGCCAGTCAGGGCCGCACCTGTTCTGGCAGTTTAGGACAGAGCCTGGGAGGCCAAGTTGATAAGGTCGGGGCCAGAGCCCGGAAGGGTGGGGGCTAACACTGGTGAACACCTGCGTGTGGTCACGGGCCACGCTAGGTGCTTCGCTGCTCCGGGGCAGGTGTGAGCTCTGGTTTACAGATAAGGACACAGAGCTCCAAGTCACCAAGCTATTGGGCAACGAAGGTGGTTGCAAAGCATACCTCTTTGACACCAGAGGCCGGGCTCTGCCTTACGAGGCGCCCCGAGCTGCCTCCACCCGGGGAAGGTCGATTCCTCAGACCCACTGCAGGCTATTTATTTGTAGTCCCGACAAGCAAAAACACTCCTTCCGGTGGATTTGGATGACCGGCCCCGAGGTCATCTCTCTCAGGCTTTCTAGATGGGTGTGTTTCGTTGGATTCCATCGTACCTCAGAGGTGAAGACAGAAGGAGACGTCACTGGTGTGTGCTCTCCTGGACCGGGGACTTCAGACGTGGCCTCAGAGCCCCACAGACCCTGGAAAGCCTTAACATGTTTGTTTTCATTTTAATGGTCGCCTAAAAGTTAAATATAAGCACATTCTGGGTTGGCACCTCTTGACCAAGCAGCGTTTGGCACGTGCACTCACAACCATGGATGCCCTGCGTGAGCGTCAGGGACTCACTTCGTGGACACTGGAGACTAGGTAGCAGTTCAGTGAGGCAGGCAGTGGAAACAGAGTCGTTTTGTGGCTCAGGCAGCACAGGCACCCAGAACTCAGAGAACCCGGCCCACAGCGGTCAGGAAGGGATTCACGCTGTAAGCAGGTGACCTGAGCCAAGGTCCTGGCTGTAGATATACAGGCTGCAACACACAATGAACAAGAAAGCACAGAGGGTGCAATGAAATTTCCTCATAAAAGGGATTTTTGGAAGTTTATTTCTTTATTTTGAGAGAGAGAGAGCGCACGCATGAGCAGGGAAGAGGGGCAGAGAGAGAGGGAGAGACCCAAGCAGGCTCTGCACTGACAGCATGAGCCCAATGCAGGGCTCGATCTCACAAACCGAGATCCTGACCTGAGCCAAAATCAAGAGTCATATGCTTAACTGACTGAGCCACCCAGGTGCCCCATAAAAAGGAATTAAAAAAAAATTTTTAATGTTTATTTATTTTGGGGAGACAGAGAGGCAGAGTGGGGGAGGGGCAGAGAGAGAGGGAGACACAGAATCCGAAGCGGGCTCCAGGCTCTGAGCTGTCAGCATAGAGCCCAATGCGGGGCTCGAACCCATGAAGCACAGGATCGTGACCTGGGCAGAAGTCAGATGCTCAACTGACTGAGCCACCCAGGCACTCCCCATAAAAAGGAATTTTTAATGAAATGTTTAGGAATTGTATTTTGGGATATGCTATTACGTTATTTGGCACATCAAAGTAATGGGCTGATGATTACACATACAATCATAGTTAAAGGAAATTTTTTTTTAAATAAAGGAAAAACAATGACAAGAATAGAGACTTAACTGATGGCTCGTCATGCTCAAAATTCTTTTAGAAGAAACTCAGAACAGTCAAGTAGGAAACCTGCAAAATATCTTTCTGTTATCAAACCCAATATTGTTGATTTGTATGTCTCTTTGATTCCAGTAATACTTGGTTTCTTAAAGTCTACTTTGCACTTTCTTTTGGTTCATACTTACATGTATGTCTTTTTCCATTCTTTTACTTTCAAGCTCTCCTTATACTTAAAGTATTTCCTTTTGGGGGAGCCTGCGTGGCTCAGTCGCTTGAACGTCTGACTCTTGATTTCAGCTTAGGTCATGATCTCACAGTTTGTGAGTTAGAGCCCCGTATCGGGCTTACCCTGACAGTGTGGAGCCTGCTTGGGATTCTCTCTCTCTCCCTCTCTCTCTGCCCTTTTCATCCTGGCTCGCTCTCTCTGTCTCAAAATAAATACATAAACTTTAAAAAAAAAAGAAAAAAATTAAAGTGTTTCATTTGGGAACAGTATATAGTTGTTTTGTCTTTAAATCCAGCCTGATGACCTTTGTCTTTTAGGTGGAGAGTTTTGTCCATTTGCACTTAATGTAATGTAAAATGTACTTGGGTTTATGCCTACTATATTGCTAATTGTTTTCCATTTATCCTATTTGTTCCTTGTTCCTCATCCTTTCTTTCTTGCCTTTTTTTAGGTGGGGGATTAATCAAGTATTTTTTTCTCCATTAGCATATTATGGGACTTAAGGACTACATTCTCTCTCTCTCTCTCTTTTAATGTTTTATTTATTTTTTGAGAGCGAGACACAGAGTGTGAGTGGAGGAGGGGCAGAGAGAAGGAGACACAGAATCCAAAGCAGGATCCAGGCTCTGAGCTGTCAGCACAGAGCCCGACGCGGGGCTCGAACCCACAAACTGTGAGATCGTGACCTGAGCCGAAGTCGGACGCTTAACCGACGAGCCACCCAGGCGCCCCTCTCTCTTTTTTAATAATGGTGTTTTATAATTGGTGGCATTTAACATTTTTTTTATTTTTTGATTTATTTAAGTAATCTACACCCCCCACATGGGGCATGAACTCACGACCCCAAGATCAAGATTCGCACACTCTACCAACTGAGCCAGCCAGGCTCCTCAAGGCCGTATCCTCTTTTTAAAAATATTTAAAAACATGTGTCCCGACGCATTTCCACAATTTCCCTGTAGTTAAAGCAGACTGTAGGTGGCTGAGCTCTGGCCCTAAATAACTGCACGGGGGCGATGGCTAAGAAGACCACAGAGGAGGCAGAACACAGATGGAGGCTTGGGGAGGCAGGGCGAGGGGCAGTCAGAATTGGAAAGGACCAGAGCAGGACAGTTTGGACGGGGAGCCAAAGAGGCTCCTGACTCAGGCCTCCGGGAGGGGGGGGCCCGGCACGAGACCTCCACGTATACACCACCCTCTGGCTGCATTCGCCTTCCCGCCTCAGACCCCTCCGGCGGGTCAGGTGATTCTCAGGCTCCCGCCACGGGTGTGCCCGGGACACGTCCATCCAGCTGGTGGGCCGCAAGGTAGCAGGCAGGGTGGGCGGGCTGCTCCCGTCCCTCTTACTCCTCCTCTGCCCCCTTCAAATGCAGGTTGAAATTCACAGATGACTAGGAAAATGGCCGCCGGCCACGGAGCTCGGCACCCGAGTCACGTGTCCCCTGGGAGGCCAGCCGGGGCCGGGGGCGTGCGCAAGCACCGTGTGTTCTGTGTGCCCGGCTGCATTCTAAGAGCGCTACAAATATTAATTCAGTCGCCATCACAGGAAGAAACAGGTGTCGTTATTATTTTTATCCCTTTGACAAAGGAAGCAGACAGCTTCCGTAGCTTGGCCAAGGGCACACGGCCTTGGATCTGGGCGGCCCTGCTCACGCCACACGGTCCCAAGCACCCCTCCTCGGAGTTGCCACAGCAGTGGGGGCGCCCCCGTCAGGGGGTGAGTGGAGAGGAGCATTTGACACTATTCATTCAACCTGAGACGGGAATCGTGATCTGCACTTACGGCGATTCTGCTGTGTTCTCCCTTTTGGCGTGAAAATCAGGGAACCTGATGCCAATCTTACTTGAACGTTGGAGGTACTGTATTTACCATGCGATTCTGCGGCCCTGGGCACCTGTTTCTTTCTCAGCAGGCCAGGGCAGCTCAGCTGAACGGAGACAGCTTGGAGGCGGTGTGGGGAACGTGCAGAAATCTCCGTGCCCATGGCCGGCTTTATGGACGCTTTGCTTGGAGAGCGTCTCAGATCTGCGTACCCCTGCCCCCCCTCCAGCACCACTCCCCGCGGGACACCGTGAGCCTCCGGGGCCGAGGCTCAGAGACACATTAACGTGTGCTGTTTCCTGCTATTTCGCTGCACCAAGCCAGAGACATCACTTACCTTTGAGAATTCGGCCACGATTAGCATGACTAATGGGACCAGAAATTCTTTTCCTTCACGAAACCCGACGAGACCAGAAAGACCAATCAGGCTTGGATTCTGTGGTGCTATGTCTTTGTTTCCCGGTCTATGGATTATGCAGTTCACTCCCAAGGCTACTTTCGGGTCGGGGTCGCCAACCTCGATACACTCTCTCGAGAGGAAACCACACAGCGCGCTACTCCCCGCCAGACAGCTCACGCACCAAGAAACCAGCACGGTCCCGGAAGGCGACACGCTGAGTGGAGCTACCCACCTGTGAGCAGGGTGTCACTGGGAATGTCTTCTATTATGCACTTCTCCTCTCGTTCCCCGGCGTGGAAATAAAAAGCCGTCGAGAGTGAAAAGCACAAACCGAAAATAAACGTTAACGTCGGCATCTCTGGGTAGCGCTCTCCCTGAAACGGCTCGATCACAAGTGCGCTGCTCAGTGGGTGCTCGTCTTCCATTGGACAGTTCTGTCCATTGATTTCTGTGAGAAGTAACATGTGGCGGCTGCCCTTGGGCGGGTGATGGCAGCAATTCCCAGGGAACAAGATAAAATGATGTCTGACCCTGGGGCCTCTCCAGGCACGGTGGCCTCACAACTCCTTCTGATCTCTTTTTAAGGACTTTGAAATGTGATGAGGGGACGAAAGACAACGCAGGGCCAAGGGACCAGCACGGTCGAAACCCTGAAGCACCACCGGCAACAGCCCCGCCCTCGCGGTCCTGTCCCTGGTCCCTGGTTGTCCCGCGGGGGAGGGGGATGTGAGCTTTGTGCCAGGGGGTGAGAACCCAGGGCAGGGGTGCAGGGGAGGGGCGGTGGGTGTGGACGAGGAGGAGGTGAGAGCCTGGTTTAACTGAGGCCTGGCTATGAGTCTGAGCTGCGATCACCCCGTGTGGCCCCTCAGGTCCTTCCAGCTCTGGTAAACAATGATTTCTTCTTAAACCTTTTATTTTGAAATAAAATCTGTCCCTGTCACCCAGCTCCCCCCAGTGGTGACACTCTGCGGAGCTCACAGAGCTCGGAGCCCCTATGGACATTGGCAATTTGACACCGTGGGGGGACAGGTAACTGGCCCACAGAGCTGACGGGGGTTTCACGGGTTTTGTACACCCTCTTTGAAAAAATACAGGGGTACCTGGGTGGCTCGGTCGGTTAGACGTCTGACTTCGGCTCAGGTCACGACCTCGCGGTTCGTGGGTTCGAGCCTCACATCGGGCTCTGTGCTGACAGCTCAGAGCCTGGAGCCTTCTTCGGATTCTGTGTCTCCCTCTCTCTCTGCCCCTCCCCTGCTCGCACTCTGTCTCTCTGTCTTAAAAATAAGTAAATATTAAAAGAAAAAAAGTTGGGTGCCTGGGTGGCTCAGTCGGTTAAGCAGCCGACTTCGGCTCAGGTCGTGATCTCACGGTTCATGAGTTCGAGCCCCGCGTCGGGGGCTGTGCTGACAGTTCAGATGCTGGAGCCTGCTTCCATTTCTGTGTCTCCCTCTCTCTCCACCCCTGCCCTGCTCACGCTCTGTCTCTCTCTCTCTCTTTCAAAAATAAATAAACATTTAAAAAATTTTTTTAAAGAAAAGAAGTTAAAAAAATAACAATAACAAGTGTGTGCGGGGGAGGGGCAGAGAGAGGGGGAGACACAGAACCCGAAGCAGGCTCCAGGCTCCGAGCTGTCAGCACAGAGCCCGATGCAGGGCCTGAACTCGCAAACCGCGAGATCGTGACCTGAGCCGAAGTCAGACACCTAACCAACTGAGCCACCCAGTCGTCCCTGAACTTTTTCTTTTTAAGCTTATCTATTTATTTTGACAGAGAGACAGCACAAGTGGGGGAGGAACAGAGAGAGAGGGAGACTCCCAGGCAGGCTCCACATGGCATTGCAGGGGCGCAGAGCCCGATGCGGGGCTCAAGCCCACGGACTGTGAGATCATGACCTGAGCCAAAGTCGAGAGTTGGATGCTTAACCGACTGAGCCACCTGGGCGCCCCATTTCCTGGACTATTTTAAAGACATTCCTGACCAGACGTCATTTTTACCCATCAGGACTTCGATGCACCTCTGACCTGTAAAGACTGAAAAACAAGCCATAAAGCACCACGCTGTTGTGAGCACAGTTGTGATGACCTAACAAAATTAATACGAGTCCTTCCTGCCATCCAACACCCAGATCATAGTCCGTTCCCCTGATTGGGAGGGTCTCTTTGCCGTTGATCTGTTTGAACCAGCGTCTAAACAGGATCCACACATCGTACTTGATCATGTCTCTTAAATCTTTTGTTCTCTTGGGTCCCCCTTCCTCTCAGCCAGCCATTTTTCTCCCAATAATTCACTAGAAACAAGGTTGCATGGCTCAGAGCGACCTACATGCCAGGTGTAGGATTGACTCAGCACAGCACACACCCCACACGCACATGAATCTCCCAGGGCCGCTGGGACGGGCGCCTCTGGGTTCTGGATTCTGGGCCCCACACTGCCGCTGTGGGGTCTCGTCCGCATTGTGAGACTTTTTTTTTTTTTAATGTTTATTCATCTTTGAGAGACAGAGCATGAGCAGGGAAGGGGCAGAGAGAGGGAGACACAGAATCCGAAGCAGGCTCCAGGCTCCGAGCTGTCGGCACAGAGCCCGACGCCGGGCTCGAACTCACGGACCGTGAGATCATGACCTGAGCCGAAGTCGGACGCTCAACCGACTGAGCCACCCGGGCGCCCCCTCACTTGTCTTCTTGAATCCTCTCGCCGCACCCTTCGTAGCCTTCACCATGTGAGTGCTTCACTGCCGGGGCTGAGGTAATTCCCAGGCACGTTCTTCTCTTTGATGCTACTGTAAATGAAACTGCTTCTGTGATTTCCTTTCAGATCGTCCATTGTTCATGTGCAGAAATGCAGCTGATTTTTGCGTGTTGACTCTGCGTCCCGCCCGTTTGCTGCAGTCATACTTAGTCCTGAACGTTGTGCGTGTGTGTAATCTCTGGGACTCACACATATAAAATTATATGACAGATGACTTCACTTCTGCCTTCCCAGTGTGGATGACGGCTTTTTTCTTGCCTAACTGCTCTGACCAGAGCTCCCAGGACCGTGTTGAACAGAAGCGGTGAAAGCAGGCATCCCTACCTTATTCCTGACCTTAGAGGAAAAGCTTTAACTTTCACCATGAGTAGGATGCTTCCTGTGGGTTTTGATATATGGCTCCAATGATGTGGGACAGTTTACTTCTATTCCTAGTTTTCTGAGTGTTTTTATCATGGACTTTTGTCAAATGCTTTGTCTACATCAGCTGAGATGATCACGTGGTTACCCCCTCCACTCTGTTGAGGTGACGTATTACACTGATCAATTTTCACATGTTGACCCTCCTTCCATTCCAGGAATAAATCCCACTTGGTCATGGTGTGAAGTCCTTTCAATATATTGCTGAATTCTGTTTGCTTGTATTTTGTTGAGGATTTTGCATCAATGTTCATAAGGGATGTTGGTCTGTAGTTTTCTCACAGTGTTCCTGTCTGGCTTTGGTAACAGGGTAATTCTGGCCTCGTAGGATGAGTTGGAAAGTGTTCCAATTTTTTTTGGAAAAGTTTGGGAAGGACTGGTGTTAATTCTTCTTTAAATATTTGACAGAATTCACCTGCGAAGCCGACAGGTCCTGGGCTTTCCTCTGCTGGGAGATTTTTGATTAGTGATTCGGTCTCCATACCAGCTGTAGGTCTATTCAGACTTCCTGTGTCCCTGTGACTTAGTCTCGGCAGGTTCTGTGTTTCCAGGAATTTGTCCGTTTCATCTAAAGGGATCTGATTTGTTGGTGGACAACTGTCCACAATACTTTCTTACCAGCCTTCTTATTTCTGTAGAATCGGTAATAATGTTCCTGCTTCGTTTCTGGTTTTGGTAATCTGAGACTTCTCTCTTTGTCTCTCAGTCCATGTATAGCTAGAGGTTTGTCAACTTTGTTGGTCTTGTCAAAGAGGCAGCTTTTGGTTTCATGGATTTTCTCTGTTGTTTTTCCATTGTCTGTTTCGTTTATGTACGCTCTCCCCTTTATTATTTCCTTCCTTCTGATGGCTTTGGGTGTAGTCTGCTCTTCTCCTCCTAGTTCATTAAGTAGTAAACTTCGGTTCCTGATTTGAAATCTTCTCTGTTTTAAGTGTGTTTGTAGCTTATACATCTCCCCTAACTTCACCATCACCTCCACTGTCTTCCCTAAGTTTTGTTTTGTTGTGTTTTCATCTTCACTTGTTCCTAAGTATTTTCTAATTTTCTTGTGATTTCTTCTTTGATCGATTGATTTAAGAGTGTTATTACTTAATTTCCACAAATTTGTGAATGTTCCCGTTTTCCTTCTTATGGACTCCTAACTCCATCCTGTTGCGGTCACAGAAGACACATCTTTTAAAACCTACTGAGATTCACCACGCGCTCTGACACACGGTCTGTCCTGGAAGACGGCCGTGTGCGCGTGAGGAGAACGTGTGCGCTCGTGGCTGGGCGGGCTCTGTGTGTCTGTTGCGTCTGGCTGGTGGCTTGGGTTGCGTCCTCTTTCCTGGACTCCTCTTCGGTCTGTTGTTTATCCACCAGTGAGAGTGGGGGGTTCAGGTCACCACCACTGCCGGACTGTCTATTTCTCCCTCCGTTCCGTCAGTTTTCGCTGCATATATTTTGATGGTCTGTCGTTAGGTGTGTACATGTTTGTAATTGTTATGTTTTCTTGTGTCGGGATTTCATCAACATGCACCGTCCTTTGTCTCTTGTAACCATTTTGAATTTAAGTCTGTTTTGTCTGGTATTTCCCTGCTCTCCTTCGGTGACCATTTGCCTGGACTGTGTTTTCCTTGCTTTTACTTTCAACCTGTTTGTGCCGTTGGATCTCAAGTGAGTCTCCTGTAGACAACCTGTGTTTGGATCTTGTGTTTTTATCCATTCTTCCAGTCTCTGTCTTTTAACCGGAGATTTTAACCCACTTACATTTATGTAATTACGGATAAGGAGGAGGTCCTACCTAGTTCTCTGAGCAACTTGAAAGTCGTTTTTTTAAAGTCTGTGTCTACCGTATCTGCTGTTACACCTTTATCAAGAGGCAGTTCCCGTTGACTTACTTTTTTCCTTTGAATGGGCCATGCTTTCCTGCATCTTTGTATGCCTTGGGATTTTTAGTTGAACACTGGACATTTGCATCTGATAATGTGGTAACTCTGAAATCAGATCTCCTCCTTCGCCAAGATTTACGTTTTTACTTGGATTGCTGTAGGCCGTCTCTGTGCTGAGGACCAGCCTGAGGGTAACTTGAGGTCTTCCTGGGTCTTTTTGAGACTTTCCCTGGACATGCAGGGTAACTTCCTAATTTCCCTTATACGTGCATTTGCTTTTGAATGTACTTACCTTTAATATTTAGCTCCCCAAACAGGAAAAAGTGAAAAATGAAAGGGGACTTGGGAGACATGGGTGCTCACCTTTTACATCCCCTGAAAGTTCCTCGGCTGGACGGGAGGGTCTTGCGACACAGGGGGGTAGGGGGCGGGGGCGTCAACAGTGGTCCCCGCCTCTGTGTCTGCCTCTCTGTTATTAGAAGCAGCTGTCAGCCATCAGAGAACAAGTCCCCAGTATTTCAAGGACACGGTCTGTTTGCCCGTCTTGGTTGGGGGTGGGTATAGGTAGCTGCTACTGTGCTAAGAGCTGAAAATGGCCACAATTAGCCACAGTTTCCCATCCCAGCCTCT
Source organism: Prionailurus viverrinus (assembly GCF_022837055.1). Lineage (NCBI taxonomy): Eukaryota > Metazoa > Chordata > Mammalia > Carnivora > Felidae > Prionailurus > Prionailurus viverrinus. The sequence goes on along the minus strand of NW_025927610.1, from coordinate 3,374,514 downwards.
CCCCTGCAGCCTGTGCCACGCTGCCATCCTCCCTTGTCTCGTGGTGCCTGTGCCCCGGGCAGGACAACACTAGTCCTTTGACGCGAGGGCACGAGGTCCAGGGCGCGTCCTCCGGACGGCACCGCGCCCACGCAGCCTCAGAGGGGCGGGAGATATTTCTGTGGGGAAGCATCGGGGAGGCCCCTTCAGCGCTGTTCCCTTGGGATCCCACGTCTTGTTAATTTGAGGACGCACAAAAGCCTTCATCCTTCAAGGGGGTGTTGAGCTCCCAACTCTGGGGTTCCTCTTTCGTGTTTCTCTCAACAGGCTGCAAGTATTATTTGACTGCCTTCTGACTCCCTTTGCTGCTGTTCAGAAGTTTCTGTCATTTCTACCAGATGCTTCTTTCCAGGTGCACCGTCCTCTCGTGCTGGGCCTGCGTCTGGGGCTCAGCGGTTTCGTGTGACACGAACTTGGGCTGCTTTCGTTTGTCCCTTTGGGGATATATTGTGCTTTCTGGCTCTGGAGACACTTTTTTAGTGACTTCTGAAACGTTTGCCTGACTTTCTCTTTGACCACGATCTCTTCTCCAGAATCCCTGTTACATCCTTCAGAGCGTCTCATGTAAAACATTTAGAGCCTCTCGTTGTATCTTCCGTATCTTTTTGCAATTTTCCGCCTCTTTGACTGTGTGCTGCACGCTGGGTGACGTCTGGGGCCACGCCCCCAGCTCGCGAGATCTTTCGTGCCTGGAGTAGCTCTTGCACCTGTGTCCCGCGCTGGGCTTCTTTCCAGATGGATGTTTGTGCCTAATCATCCCTCGCTGGTGGGTCATTTCTCTTGGCCGTTTCTGGCACTTTCACGATCTAGGACCTTGGGCGAATGAGCCCCTTGGGGCCTTTTTTCTGTTTTCAATAGTGAAAAGTGTTGCCCTCACGGCTTGATTTGATTTGTGGGAGGCCTGAGACTCTCCGGGGAGCTGGGAAGCTTCCTGCAGAGAGATCTGCTTCTGTGCTCCCTTATGCAGAGGGAGGAGGGACGCGCTGACCTTGAGGGCCCGCTCTGCACTTCCGTTCTGCACTTCCGGGGCGGCCGGCTGTCTCCTGACTCTGCCCCGGGCCCTGCCTTTCCCAGCTCTTCACGCCCTCCCTTGGCCAGCTCCTCTTGGTCCCAGGACCAGTTCGATCGTTTCGATTGTTTGATTGTTTCGTTTGCCTCTTTGTGGCAGCGGGAGGAGGGAGGGGGAGCCGTGTCTCAGATGGAGGTCACGGGGGATTCAGGGTGCGGCCAGGGTGCAGTAGTTCGTGTGGGAGGACAACCCTCCCCCCCCCCCCCCCGAGTGCCTGGGCAGACACGGAGCTGAGTTGGACTTTAGTTCTCAGCCCACCCTCTCTGCAGGAAGACCCCTCCTGGCCCTTCTCAGGGCCTTACCCTCTTGAGTGCTCAGCCCCGGCCCCATCGCCGGCCTGTGGTTGCCGAGCACAGTGGACCGTTCTCATGGTCCTCCCCTCTCCTGGACGCGCGGGCTCTGCGCCCTGACTCCCCGGGGCCCCGCGCCAGCCGTCCCCTGGGAGCCCAGAGCGCACGCTTCCGGCCACCTCATCTTCCAGCACGAGACAGCAGTGCAGACGCCACAGGAGCCTCAGCAGAGGACCCTCCCTCCCTCGGACCCTCCCCTCCCTGGGCTGACCCAGCAGGACCACGGGCCACGAAGGGGTCCACGTGGACAGTCCCGGGAGCACCGTTAGGTGCTGCTTGCTGAGCATCTGCTGCCTTTACATCAAAATGAACCTGGACTTCATCCCCCTCTTACCACTTTGACCACGTCCCTGCGGCCCCGGCCTCGCTCTCCTCTGGGTTAGTGCGGCGGTCTCTCACCTTCCTTATCCTGCCCCTGCCCCTACGCGCTGCTCTCGGAACAACCGGACGACCCCACGCAACGTACGCCGATGAGTTCTTTTCTGCTCAGAGCCCTCCCGCGATGGATGCTCCCTCCTCTCCTCACCTCACGAGGAGCAGAAGTCACCCGCTGCCCGGCCGACCGGGCCCTTCTGCGGGACTGCCGCTCCCCGTGCGGGCCGCACGTGCCTCCCGGCTGCCTCCCCGACACAGCAGGGCCTTGGCCTCTAACTAGTCCCTGCTCGGGACACCGCGAGCCTTCCTCCTGCGTCAGGGCTCTGCTCAGAGGGGGGCTCGTGAGTGAGGGTGCCTCTGAACACCTTCCCGGAAGGGCACCCCGCCACCAGCAGCAGTGTTCTTTCTGGCCACGGCCTCCTTGCACAGAGCACCTTCTAACGTAGGATTTATTTACCGGCTTATTTTCCGTCATCTGCCCGCCTCGAGTCCCCGGGGTGGCTGTCCGCGGTGTGTCGGCAGGGGGCTTCTGCAGAGGCTTCTCCATGCTGACTTGTGCGCTAGAATCTGGACCATCTCGGGGCAGCAGATGTTCGGACCCCAAAGAACGACACGCATCACCCGAGGGGCCCCGGCCAGCCCCCCGCCCCAGGGCGCCACAGGGAACTCTAGCGGCGTCTGCCCCCCTTTAGTGTCCCGGCGGGGCCTTCCGCCTCCTGCAAATGGCACGTGGCTTTGTCATTCAGCTGGAGCGTTCGGTCCACCGTTGCAGGCTTAAGTCTGTAATCGTGCGAGGGGCTTGGGTCTTCGGTATACTTTTGAGTTTTGAGTGCGGGTCTGGAGAACACGGTCAGCATGCTTAATCATGTCCCGTTCATGATAATCCCATCAATGGCTTCGTGGTTCTGATTTTGTACTTTGTGGTTTCCTCTGATTTAGGGGTCATGCTGGTTTTTCTCAGGTGATTGGTGAGTTTTGATTGCGAGTTCATGTTACTGTGGGAATTCTCTGAGTCCTGAGTCCACAGTGAGGCATCCAGGGAAGATTTATGCTGCCGCCTTCCGAGCGCCCCAGGGTGTCCCCAAGGCCAGGACTCTTGAAGCAAAACTTGTGATTGTGGGTTTTTCAGATTTCCACTGAAATCTCAGACCTCATGCCGGTGTGAGTTTGGGCTTATGTTTAGGAATTGTCAGAGGTAACTTTTTTCTTCTCCGTCAGCAGTCAAGTGCAAGGGAGGCTGTGCCCTCGTGAGGTTGCCTGTTTGCTCGTGCCTGCTCTGGGCAGGTGACCGGGAGAGCCTCCGACGCCCCGGCCTAAAGGGGCGGAGGGCCAGCCGTGTTGTCCCAGGTGCGGCCTGGCTCCTGCCACTCCTTACCTCGGCCTCCGAGAGACCCCCTGCTTTCCACCACCTCGTCAGCCCGTTATGCACACGTGTCGCCTACATCTAAGAGGTGTCCCATTTGCTCTAGTATTTTTAGGTGCTCGGTGTCGGGACTCTTGTCAAACAGACAAAGTGAATTGAGTTCTTCGTTCATCCAGCAGGTATTGGCCATCTGTGCTGTGTGCCCGAGCTGTGCGGGCTGCCACCGTGGGCCTGCCCTCTACCGCAGCCTATTTCAGGGAGCCCTAGTGCCAGCTCCTGCCCAAGGGCAGACGCTCGGCTGAGACGCAGGGAGCCGAGCACGTGAGCGGCAGCCCCCAGAAGGTCGGACCTCCTTGCGCGGTCCAGGCCCTTCCCGGGCTCTCGGTGGGGCGCGCAGGCTGGTACCCCACCCCTGGAAAGCGCTGGATCATGAAGTACCTCGGTTGTGCCCCAAGATCACGTGGCCAGAGGTCCACGGAGAACATCTGCTGAGAACATTTCACAGGCAAGTCTCCCCTCTTAGCGGATGCCCCCAGTCTATTCAGCAGGACACTGAGGCATCAGCAAGCGTCTGAGGTATTGGCTGAGAATCTACACCCCGCTGGGGGAGAAATGGGTCACGGGCAACTGCTTTCACTGCTTCCTCCCCTAGGTCAAGGGTCAAGGTGACCGTTTGGATCTAAATCTGTTCTGGAGAGAAGGATGGGTCCAAGGAGGGAAGCAACAGTAGAGGGTGGAGGGGTCTGGGGTCAAGCTCACAGACAGGGGTGTCAGGGAGTAGAGGACGGCCATCAGAGAGAAGGGGATGGGGCATTGCCGGCCGGGGGGGGGAGGGGCTGGGGGGGCCATCAGACCTCCTGTCAGTTAAAGGGCAAGGACAGAGAGCATGGAGCATGGACCCCGGGTGCCACAGCACGGTAGACATGGAGCCCACGCCAGCAGCGGAGGGGGTCTCCCGTGCGGAAGGAACGCCGGGAACAGGAAACGGGGAGAATCCTTTCTAGGCATGTGGCTACACAGGGCACACAGGAGCAGGAGGTCTCAATGAGGAAGGGGAGGCCACGAGAAACACCCTCAGGATGGGAGAGAGACCTCGGCTGCCAAGCGTGACCCAGTAGGGGACAAGAGGAGAGTGTTTACAGGGTTGGCACCGAGTGAGTGCAAGGCTGGGTGTGGTGTCCCACACTAGGTACTTCTATGGGGTGTGGGTGGCTCGTCAGCGGGAGGTCTGGGCATGTGGGGGTCCAAGACTGCCACTGAGACAGAGTGGACAGGGGAGGTGGCCGACAGCCGGAAGGTGTGATCTTGATAAAATGGAGAGACAGAGGTGAGAAGGGTTTCTACATGGAAGTGTAGTGACCAAGAACTGGCAGGAGCATTGAGGGGGCAGTGGACAAGAGTGGGGAGGTGGGAGGAGGGGAGGGAGGTGGGCGGGAGGGGGGAGGGGGAAGGAGGGGAGGGAGGTGGATGGGAGAGGTGGGAGGAGGGGAGGGAGGTGGACGGGAGGGGGGAGGGGGGAGAAGGGGAGAGAGGTGGATGGGAGAGGTGGGAGGAGGGGAGGGAGGTGGATGGGAGAGGTGGGAGGAGGGGAGGGAGGTGGACGGGACGGGGGAGGAGGGAGGAGGGGGGAGGGGGATGGCCAGACAGGATGGTGGGAAGGGAGGGGGAGGAGGGGGGTGTGGGCAGGAGGTAGGAGGAAGGGAGGGAGAGTGATGGATAGACAGGAGGGGGGAAGAAGAGAGGAGGTGGGTGGTTATTGGATCCGATTCCGCATGTGTCCAAGCAAGAGGAAAAATGTTCTGGTCCCAAGGAATGGAGAGCCGGCCTTCCCCATCTCCCGGCTGTTCCTTGAGGGACTAGCCCAGCCCCAGGGCTCAGGGACCCACCGAGGATCCATGCCAGTAGGATGAGGTTGGGACGTGCGACCTCAGTCAAGGGTCCAGGAGGGTGCCCAGTGAGCCCTGAGGGCATCTCCGGGAGGCCATGGGCCTTGGTGGTGAGTGTCCGGGGCAGGGACAAGGTGCCGGCAGGGGCACGCAGTGCTGCCCTTGTGAAGTCTCGGGGAGTGGGGGGGCCCTACTCTGGGGGCGGGAGCATGGCCCGTACCTGCTCACGGTGCCCTTCCCAGGGCCCTTCCCGGAAATGTGAGACGGGGGCCCCTGAGGTCATGAAACAGTCTTTATTCAAGTGCAGGGAGATCGGTCATACGACAACGCCAAGGTGAGGGGTCAGCGCCTGCTCTCCTTTATGCACCTGACCTGCGTGGCCTGCCGAGGCAGCCTGGCTGAGAGGGGCAGGCAGGGGTGTGGGCGTCTGGGAGGGCAGGTCCGAGGTATGTCATGCACGCGTGGCTTGGGGCTCTGGGCCTGGGGTGCGTGGCTCTCCTGCAGGTGGCCCAGCGGGCACCATGTACAAGTCGTCTGCGTGCAAGATGGCCTTGAACTATGGTGAAAAGGGCAGGACACGGTTTACAGCAGAGACTCACCCACGAGAGGGGACCTCAGGACCGGGCGCCCGAGAGGAAAGCTTGCGGAAAGGAGGCGCCTCTCCCGCCGTCCTGCTCCAGCAGCCCGAGGCACGTGTGTCAGCGGTGGAGCTCAGAGGGGTGATGGACGAAGCCCCGCCTGGCCCGCTGCACAACCAGGCTGGGCCACCACGTGGGGTCGAGGGGCCCGGGGCTCTGGTCTCAGACGCAGTTGTCGGGGACACACTCCGCCTCCTCCTCCAGCTCGGGGCAGGGCGTCCCGTGGTTGGCAGGCTGCACACGGACGTAGCGAGTCCTGCTCTTGGCCCCCAGCTTCCCGCAGGGACCCCCACACAGCCCCCAGGACGACCACAAGGAGACTTCGCAGTCCAGCGGCGTTTCTGGACCTGGACCGAGCACAGGAGAGGCCGTGAGCATGCGTGCGAGGTGCTTTGTGGCAGAAGGGGACCCCCGGGCGTGTGTTCGGTGCACAAGACCAGCTCCCACCTTCAGAGTCGTGAGGGGTGCTCGATTTTATCGGCGTGGTTTAGAGCAGGTTACAAACCCATCGATCACACCGCCCAGGGAAAACCACTAAGATGCCTCGAGGGAGCATTTCTGCGTCCACTGTCCGGGACTCTGGGAGGCCAACTCTGGCCCCTGGGGGCAGGGGAGACCCCGTGTTGAGAGATGTTCTGAAGGCAGCACAGGCTGGCCGGGGTCTCCGCTGCCCACGGTGCTGGCTTTCAGAAGGCGACCGCGGTGGGGGCTCCCCTTCACCACCCACACCATCCCCTTCGCCAGGGAGGGCGCAGAAAGATCCATTTAGTGGAATGTCCTGCCCTGTCAGCTGTGACATGGGCCACACACAGACACACCACTGACAGGGGTCTCGGTCACGAGTCTCAAAGGCTTTCCCTTGCAAATGTTGTGCAAGTGTTAAATCTTCAGTCTAGAGTTTGAATCAACTAAATCCCAAATCTCTCAGAACCCCCACTGTCCTGCACCAAATGCGCAGAACCCCCAGAACCCCATCTGTCATCTTGTACTGAATGCTCTGACCCCCTGTAATCTCGTACTGGACACTCTGAGCCCCCAGAACCACATCATCTTGTGCTCGATGCACGGAACCCCTGGGACCCACGTCATCCTACACTGAGTGCTCAAACCCTGGTGTTTGAGTTTGCTCACAGACAGTGGCTCATATGACTCAGAGTGGGGCACCCTAAGCCCATCTGAGCAGTGACCTGGTCTGACTCCGTCCCCTGCACCCCTGTGCACCCCATGGGTGGCCTGGCCCCACCTGGCTAAGGGCACATCACCCCCAGGAGCCCGGCTTCCAATTCAGCACCTTTCTCCATCCTGCCGCCTCATCTCAAGTTGGGACTTCCGGGGTGTGTCCTGTGCGCTGGGCACACAGCGGGGCCTAGTCCCTGGATTACCGGCCCTCCAGGGGTTGCGTGCAGGTGACCGGCGTGGCCTTGGGAAGTAGCTCGTGTTGAGGTGTTGTCGCTGCCGAGTCACAGATGGTGACTCTTGGGCGGTTTCTAGCCCCTCAGGACCCTTTGCGGTTTGTACCCGGTGGCCACTCACCATCAAGGGTTATTCTGCAGCTGAGACCTAAGGGCCTCACGCATGGGGCTCCGTATTGGCGGCTGCCCGGTCACGGTCCCTGCGTGACCCGCACACCTGAATGGTGCTTCCGCCCTGTGCAGCCAGTGGGACGTCAGGGCCCCCCCGGAGTCGGAGCACTCGCACCCGGGCTCACCTGAGAGGCTGTCCGTGATCTCATTGCCCCCGCCCAGCGGGCCTGGGGGGGGCAGCACGAAGGTCCTGGGGTTCTGCCGGAGTCGCACCAGGGTCACTCTGGCGATGGGGGGCAGGGACTTCAGCCGGGGGTAGTAGAAGGAGTTTGCCGGGTGGCTGGGAGAGGAGGAGGTTATCTGTGGGGAGAGCAGGGGTCTCAGCACCGGAGAACCCGCGGCACACGCTTGCAGTGGGCGGGCCCAGGCTCTGGAGCGCCGGGTGGGGCGGGGTCAGGAAACCCCGCCCCCTCCGAAGGCCGCTAGCTCCTGGGGGCGGGGCGCGTGGCCTCAGGCTGCGCAGGCTCCGAGGGGTGGCGCAGGCTGCGTGGACCGGGGGCGGAGCACAGGCTCTGGGGGTGGGAGGCCGCAGGCTGTGTGGAGGGGGGGAGGGGGGGCGAGGCCGCAGGCTGGGAATCAACCAGGAAGGGTTGGGCCCTCCTCCCCGACCTGCGGGCCCCCTGCAGACAGGCCGTCTTCTAGTGGGGGGGGGGGGGGGGTGTCCAGGGCCAGCAGGGCTCTCGTCCCGTCCCTCACCTCCTCACCTCCGTCACCGTGTCCTGCGGGATGGTGGCGAAGTTGGGGGAGGAGAAGGTGAAGCCGCTGTCCGTGCCAGCGTCGTAGGGGTACAGGTCGACCTCGACCTGCTCCCTCCAGCGGTCCCCGTCACACAGGTCCAGACTGTCCACGCCCACGAACCAGTCGGGGCTGGGCACGATTCGGACCACGAAGGAAACCTGCAGGGGCGGGGGGGGGGGGACGGGGGGGGCGCTTAGCGACCCCCCCCCCGCAGCCCCGGCCCGGCCCCCCGGGACCACGAAGGACACCTGGGGGGGCGGGGCGGGCGCTCAGCGAGCCCCCACCGCCACGAAGGACACCCTGGGGGGCGGGGCGGGCGCTCAGCGAGCCCCCCCCCCCTCCCCGTGGCCGCCGGCTCACCAGCGAGTGCCTGGCGTGGGCCTCCAGCTCGGCGGACGTGTGCCCGGTGCCGCTGGGCACGGCGGGCGCCGAGAACACCTCGTGCACGCTCTGCAGCTTCTCTCCCGCCGCCTCCAGCTCCCGCATCAGCGCCCAGGCCTCGCCCCGCTCGGCGAAGTCCCTCAGCCCGTCGCTCACGTACTGGTTCTTTCTCCACATGCTGTAGTCCGAGCTGTGCGCCGCCCCTGCGCGTGCGGCCGGCGGGGTGAGCCGACGCCGGGCCACCGGGGCACCGCGCAGGGGCCACTCTGGCCGCCCCCCCCTGCCGCCCCCCCTGGGCCCCGCCATCCAGCAGTCGGCCCGGCGCTGAAGGCAACGGGATGGGAGTGCCCCCCCCCCCCCAGCTGCGAAGTGTGGTGCAGCTGTCGTGTGACCGGCCCCTCCAGGAGGGGGGCCGCTGCTGGACAGGCAGGAACGGGCGGCGGGGGCTGCGCTTACCCAGCAGGGACGACCACTGTGCGGGGGGCCGGAACAGGGGGTACTGCTTGGGGAAGGCCGTCTGGCTCCACTTGCCCGTGAAGGTGAGGCTGTACTTGGCCAGCGGTCGGGCTGTGCAGACAGACTCCGCCCCCAGCGGCTGGCTCGCCGCGGACCCCAGTGTGGCCAGGAGGAGAGCCCAGAGGGCCCTGCCCCAGGTGGTGGCCTGACTTGGGGCTCCCATGACCTAGGAGCGGAGGGAGAACCCGGCACGCCGGTCCCGCTGGTCCTGGGAGCAGGGACCTCCGGAGTGCAGCGCCCCCCCACCCCACCCCAGTATCCCTGCCCGCTGCCCCACCCCGGGCTCGGGCTCAGGCTCAGACCCCATCCCCGAAAGCAGCTGTGTCCGGTTACAGGCGGATTCCGGGCGCCCCTACGGGAGGCCGGGCGCCTGGCAGGTTTGGAGCCCGGGCTGGGTTGCGCCAGCAGCCCGCTCTGCAGCCGCGGGGATCCCCGAGCACCACTCCTCAGGGCTGCCACTCCTCAGGGCTGCCGTCAGAGGGAGTCCCGGGAGCCGGGAGGGGAAACTTTGGGCTCGCTGCGCCCAGAACTACACAGCAAACTCACGCCTCCGTCTTGGGGTGCTGCTAGCTGCTGCACCCGGGGAGGAGCCCGGAGGCCCGGCGTCTCCGGATGGGGACAGAGGCGCACGCACACGCAGTACTCACCCAGCAGGCGCGGCCGGAGGGCGGGTGGCGGGGGCGCGGGCAGCGGATGGTCGCGACGGGAGCCCCGAGCTGCAGTTCACACGCAGGACAGCGCCCGGCTGGCCAGTGAGGCCCGGGCCCGGCACCGCAGCTGCGGAGCCGCGGAGAGATCTGCCGCAGAGAGGGGAGAGGGGAGAGGGGGCGCCTCGACCTCGGCCCGCCCTCGCTCTGAGGCTGAGCAGATGCTTCTCTGGCGTTGAGGTCACTCTCCTCCCGCGGGCGCCTGCCACTTGCCGCACCCCTTTCTTTGTCTTTCCCTCCCCCCTCCCCGCCCTCCTCTCCTCTCCCTCCCGCTCCCCCTTCCCAGCAAACCCTTCTTAGTGTCTCCCTGGAGGTGGAGGTGGGGGGCGGGGGTGGCCAGCGTGTTACACCCTCAGGGCAGGGTGGGGACCTGAGGGGCCGCATTCCTGACCCCACATTAGTCCACGTGCCTGCCGCCGGAGGGGGGCTGGAGAAGTGGGGGCTCCCAGCTCGGGGATCCCTGGCCTTGGGGCTCTGCGTTTTGGTGAACACAGCCCGTCAGAGTACAAGGCCGCTGTCCACACCACTGGCGGGGGGTGCCTCCTGATGCCCTCCCTCCAGAGGGGAGTCAACCCCGTGGGAAGGGTGGTCCCACTTCCAGAAAGGCTGGCTGGGGCAGGGAGGCGGCCCACGGGGGTGCCTGGCTAACAGACTCTGAAGGTGGTCACTGCCCACTGTCAGGAAAGTAGAGCCCTCGTCAGGTGCCTGGGAGCAGATGGGGAGCCAGCATTGTGGGGACGCCCAGGGGGCGTCTGAGCTCCAACAGAAAGCTTTTTGGAACCTTGTTAATATTTCACACATGTGGGGTGGGATGGAATAAATAGAATCAACCAGAATAGAATGCAAACAAAAACGAATGACCTAACCTGTATTTCAAGTAAATAACACAGCCACAGAGAGGCAGCCCGATGCCCACGGAAATGGAGGTCCTCAGGCCAAAGACAGATTCTAATTCTGGTCTTCAAACTGTTTGGTCTCGGGACCCCCTCCGCTCTTAAAAATGCTGAGAACCCAGAGAGCTGCTCTCTGCGTGGGTTGTCTCTGTCCGTGCTCTCCGTGCTTACCACATTTGAACTCATCCAAAAGGTTCACAATCTGCATTAATTCGAGTACAGATGAAATACATTAACGTAAACGGCATGATGTTTCCTGGAAAACAACTCTACTTTCCAGAAGGAGAACCTGCTTGAGAAGAGCAGCCTGGTTCTCCGTTGCCACAGACCCTCTTGCGCCTGGCTCTCCTGCAGGACAGCTGGCCTGCTGCACGTGTCCCCGCTCCGCTGACCGGACGCGCGGTGTTGGGTGGCTCTGTGCAGAGCCCGGCTGGGCGAGGACAGGCCCTGCAGCCTCGGGAGGGTCCTGCACCTGTGGGACAGAACCAAACCCAAGGTCGGGTTGAGAAGCAGCGGCCTGTTCCAGGAGACGAAGCCACAGACAGCGCGTCCCTCCTGCTGTGGTTGGCTCACGCGCTGTCCACGTGGAAGGCCTCTGCAACCCAGGGATCCCCCCCGCCCCACCCCGGGGATGTGCAGCCGGGAGACCCGACCCGAGGGCTCCAGGGCCCCGGCTGGCTTGCTGGGAGGGCCTCCCTCCCTCTGCAGTGGCCTGCCTCCCAAGAGCACGATGGGACACGTGGGAAGGGGCATAGAAGAAGGCTGAGGATAGATGACCTGTGGCCCCTTGGCCTCCGTGGGGCCTGGGGGGGGGGAGCCCGGCCTGTAGGGAGTCAGCTGCAGGGCCCTCTGCTGCCAGACTCTTCCTCTGAAAACCCGGGCACCCCGTGTCCCTTTTCTCCGGAGACGCCCCTACAGACCCCTCGACGGATACCCCTGCTGAGGCAGCCCCACCCCACCCTTACCAAGGAAGAGTCATCCGTTCATGAGCGCTGGAAGGGCACCTCCACCGTCACAGTGCTGGGGGCACAGAAATGACTCTGATGACAAAGCCCAACTCCCCAAGGATGCGGGGGCGGGGCAGACAGGATGTCTCTGTAGATCCGATTCTGTTACTAGGTGAGGGATTGGTTAATTGGTTGACACTAATGCAGGGTCCTTCCCGGTCAGTCACTCCTTAACTGGTTCAGGGCAGTGGGGCTCAGGACTATGGCTATTGGTCAGGTCTCCACACTCTGACCCTCCCTGTCTGCACTCCCCCCCTTCTTGTCTGCACCCCTCCCCTCTGTGTCTGCACCCCCCTCCCCACCCTGTCTACACCTTCCCTTCTCTGTCTGCACCCCTCCCCTCCCTGTCTGCACCGCTCAACCCCTCCCGGTCCTTGTGTGCACCTCCTGTGCTCTCTGTGGCCGCCCTCACTTGCCCCAGGGGCAGGATGGTCTTCTGTGCACCTGACTCCCCAGGCCTGTCTGTCCTCCACTCGAAATGGCCGCAGCAGGCTCACCTTATCCCCTGACCCCCACCTCAGGTGCCTGTTGTAGCTCAAGCTGGCCTAAAGCACGGGACGGACAGTCCAGGGGACCTCCCTGCTGAGGGTTGACTTGGGGCAGATGTGAAGCCCTTTGCAGCCGGGGTGGGAGCCGTGGTCTGTGCAGCTCACACTGGCCCTCGAGGGATGTGAGGGGCTCCCAGAAGTCTGTGTTTGCGCGAGGACGGGCCTGGCTGGCAGCGGAGGGCTGGGCAAGCTCGGTGTCCTCATCATCCTCTGTCCCCCCCCCCCCCCCCCCCCGAGCTGTGGCCCTGCCACAGGGTCCCAGAGCCCGGGATGCCCCCGCGGGCTTCGTCACCTTTCCATTTGGATTCTGGCTGAGGAGCTCTCGACGCCTGATGCAACAAGGACTCTTTCAGGGCCTTTGGCGGGTGTGGCGCAGGCCCGCCTGGAACCCCACCCGGGGACGGGCTGTCTCCACCCGAGCACACAGACCGGGCGCTGGTGTCTGGCTCCCCAGGGGGATCCCGCCAGTCACACAGGCACACATTTGTTTGCTCGTTTGCCCACTCACCAGACAGTTACCAAGGGCCTCGTTCCGGCCAGACACCACAGACTCTGAACACACATCCTTTCCGATGGCTGCCTCAGTCCTGGATGGCCGAATATTCCGGCAACAGCCCGGCAGTCCAGGGGTTCTCCCCACCGTGCTGGACGCTCCCAGCTTGTTCCGCCTCAGGGCCTTTGCACTGGCAGCTCCCACTGCCTGAAAGACTCCTCCCTGTGTGTAAGTCCCAGGGAACACCTCCTGGCTTCCCGGCCCAGTGGAGCTCTGTCTCGCCCCATCACATCCCGGCTTTGTGTTTAATCAGGGCCCCTGCAGGGAAAGTCTGACTAATGCAAGCAGGCGGGGATGCACCACAGGGCCTGGCTTCCAGAGCAGCGAGGAAGGCAGTCGCTGAGCTTCGAGGAGTGACTTCCAGGGCCGCGTGCTGGGGCGCCGCTGACCCGTGGCCCGTCCCACGCCCCACCCGCCTGGGGACCTGAGCCCACCTGCCTCCCTCCTCCCGCTGAGCTCCGTTCTGGATCCAGATTTCTCCAAGCACTTCCTGCACGCGCAGGCTGAATCTCTCTGGGAATCCTGGGTCCTGGGTTGAGCCTTGCAGAAGGCCCCGGAAGGGGTAGGTGCTCGGCAGCTGAGCCCCACACCCACAGCCCCCGGGCCTGCTCTTCCCTCTCGCAGAGCCAGAGGGGGCCTTGTCTGGTGGGGGCCCTGCAAACCAGACCCCTGGTGACCAAGCCTGACTTGCAGGAGGCCAGCATGCCCAGGGGTCCCTGGGGACTTCACGGTGACACCTGCAAGCCCGCTTTCTTGAGGGGCCGGGGCCGTGGCTGCTGACCCGACCGTGGGGTGCAGACACCTCTTCGAGACCCTGCTCTCAGTTCTGTTCGGTGCGGTGTGCCCGGAAAAGGAATCGCTGGGTCATACGGCGATTCTGTGTTTAATATTTTGAGGAGCCCTCATGCTGTTTTCCACGGCGGCTGCACCAGTTTCCATCCCCACCGACGGTGCACAGGCTCCCAGTTTCCTGTGTCTTCACCAGCCTGAGGTGTTTTAACTTGCCCGCCCCCCACTTCAGCTCGAGTAGCCTGAAAATGAACAGTCCACGCTCGTGGTGAAACCCAGCCCCCCGGGTGGAGCCCTTTCAAGGCAGCGTTCCTAGAAAAGTGTCATCGCACCTGCCTGTTGGTTTCCGGGGAGACCCCACAGGGCTGTCTGCATCTGACTAGACTCAGAGCTGACCCAGTAAGAAAAGTCTTTTCCCCAGAGGTGAAGGTTGAAGACAAGTCCAGGCAATTAAAGAACTTTGCATTTGCCTGGGGCGGTGGATAACAGGACACTAAGCAAAACGCGGAAGAGGAACATCTGAGAGATGGGATGTCCCCAGGGAGCTATGGAAAACGCCAGTGCATTCCCGGGGATCTAGAACGCCACACAGATTCCTAGGGTGGGACATGATCGGAAGGGCCTGAGAAGGCCGCAGACCTGTGAGCAGCCTCGAGGGTCCGCACAAGCAGTCACCCGTCGCACCGAGGGCCACCACGGCCAGCACCGCACAGAACGGGATGCAACACGACAGCACGGTCCCGGACAGTTAACGGAGTCTCTGTCCAGTGACTACCTGGCCGCTAAGCTAATGAAGCAGCGGCTTAGCGGCCACGTGTGGCAAAAATACAGATTTTACAGAATTAATTCAGAAAAGTCACTAAACGGGCAACGAAAGCAACAAGCTCTGAGGAGCGGCTAGAGTTCGACTTCACGATCGCCACATTATATCATTGGAAATGTTCAGCTTTCGTCAAAAATTTATGAGACGTGGGAAGACACGTGAAACCATGGCCCGTACGCTGGGGGGAAGGCGGTTAATGGAAAGCGTCCCTGACGAATCCCAGGGCTGGGCTTGCCAGACACGAGCGTAGACAGCCTTCGGTGCGTTCAAAGAACCGAATGATGCCCGGAGAAGTAAAGTTTGAGAGCGCTGTCTCACCAAACGGAGATTCCCGGGAACGAACAGAACTTAGAACCAAACCCACGTTCTGGAGCTGAGAAGGGCACGGACCGAACCGAGAATTTGCCGGAGCTGGTCCACGGCGGGTGAGCAGGCGGCATAAAGAATCAGCGAGAAGAAATAGGTCGACCGGGATTGCCCAACCGGAGAAACAGTGAAGAAAGCTGAACAGAGGCTCGGAGACCCCGCAAACATCCCCGCTGTGCACGACCCAAGTCCCCGGAGAGAAGGGAGACGTGGGCAGAAGCAGGACTGGAGGAAGTAACAGCCAGACTTCCCCACGCTGATGAAGACAGTGATGTGGGCAGCCAAGAACCCGCTGACTCTGGGGGGAGGGGTGCGGCCAAGAAGCCGCTGACTCTGGGGGAGGGTGTTGAGAGCTGCACACCCGGTGCGTCCTAATCAAACCGCCGCCGTGAGCCAGAGACAGGGAACCTCGAAGGCAGCAAGAGAGAAGCGCGTCCCACCTAGGAGGGGTCCCCAGGCGGGTTCCCAGCTGACTCCTTTCCAAACAGCAACTGCAGAGATCAGAGGCAGCAGGATGGCCCGCTCAAGGTGCTGAAAGAAAACGGTGGCAACCAAGGGGTCTACGCGTGAAGACTGCATTTCCAACATCAAGGAGAGGGGCGCCTGGGCGGCTCAGTGGGTCAAGCGTCCGACCTCGGATCAGGTCACGATCTCCGTGGTCCGTGAGTTCGAGCCCCGCGTCGGGCTCCGTGCTGACGGCTCAGAGCCCGGAGCCTGCTTTGGATTCTGTGTCTCCCTCTCTCTCTGCCCCTCCCCTGCTCGTTCTCTGTCTCTCTCTGTCACTCAAAAATAAATAAATGTTATATATTTTTTTTTAATGAGGGAGAAATGAAGACATTCCTGGGTAAACAAAACCAGAATTCGTCACCAGGAAACCTGGCCCACAGAAATACTAGAGGAGTCAGACCAAAACGAAAGGGGTGCGGACTGTGGCTCATACGTGCGCCTGGACGGACGGCGGCCGAGGGCAGGACAGAAGACGGTATAATTATAGTCTATAGGGCTTCCCTTCCTCCTATCTGATTTCGCGGACAACTGCAGAGGGCAACGGTTAAAACAGCTACATGCCTTGATGGGCAAATGATGTGTACGCATGTGATTTATACGACGATGATAGCGCTAAGGGAGGAGGGAACAGCGCCGTGTACAAGCACAGTTTCTGGCGCACTATTGAGATTACAGTGGTCAGGAACGGGTTTGTTGTAAGTTAAGATATCCATGAGAGTTCCTAGGGAAACCACTAAGAAAATAAATTTTAAAAACGCAGTGAAAGAGGGGCGCCTGAGTTTCAGTCGGTTGAGCATCCGACTTTTGATTTCGGCTCAGGTGACGACCTTGGGACGGTGGGGTCAAGCCCCACGTTGGGCTCCGCGCCGAGCATGGCACCCGCTTGGGGTTCTCTCTCTCCCTCTCCTCCTGCCCCTCCCTCGCTCACGTGCACGCACTCTCTCTCAAATAGAAAAAAAAATGAAATAAAATAAAAACTCAGTAAAAGACATGATGAACTAAAATGGGCCCCTAAAAGACACCTGTTTAGTACAAAAGAAGTCCATATGAAAGGACGGCGGAACAAAAAAGATCTCATACGTATAGAAAACGGGTAAAACGCGGAGCAAGTCCCACCCTATCAGTTAAAGATCCGATACAAACTGAGTGTCGACCAAACCCTCCGGTTGAAAGGCGGCCGGTGGCAGAGTGCGCGAGAGTGAGGCGGGTCTCCGCGCCCGCGGCCTGCGGGACACAGGCGCCAGGCGCAGAGACGAGAACGGGTTGAAGCGTGAGGGGGGAAGGGCCCGTGCGAACGGCAAACACAAGGGCTGCAGGGACCTTAGGACGAAACTGCGACGGGGACGGGGGACATTTTGGAACGACAAAGGGCAAGTCCGAAGGGAGATAGACCCCTCACGAGCACACAGACGCAGCACTGAAAGTCCACATATGGTTCTGCACCCGCCTCCCCGCCGGAACTTGACGACCAACAGCCTGCCGTTGGCGTAACCGGCGAGAAGCACACGTTTCGCGCGTCGTTAAACGTGCTGCGCGCTGTTTTCTTACAACAACGTGAGCTCGCGAAAACGGGTCACGAAGAAAAGCACAGGGAGAAGAAAATACGCGGACAGTGCCCTCCCGTATTTGTAAAAAGAATCCACGTGGGGGGCGCCTGGGTGGCGCAGTCGGTTAAGCGTCCGACTTCAGCCAGGTCACGATCTCGCGGTCCGTGAGTTCACGATCTCGCGAGATCTCGAGTGATCTCGCGTGAGTTCGAGCCCCGCGTTGGCTCTGGGCTGATGGCTCGGAGCCTGGAGCCTGTTTCCGATTCTGTGTCTCCCTCTCTCTCTGCCCCTCCCCCGTTCATGCTCTGTCTCTCTCTGTCCCAAAAATAAATAAACGTTGAAAGAATCCACGTGGAAGTGGCCGTACAGCGTGCGAACCTGTGTTGCTCGAGGGTCGAACGTAGTCGGAGACTTTCTGTTTCAGTAGCTCGTTTTAATAATGGGCAGGGTAGCAAGACAGGAAACAGAAGGAGAACAGTCAGAAGGAAAGAGAATGCTGGAATGACGCTGCGAACCGGCAGGATCTTGCGGACGTCTGTGGAACACGCCGCCCGCTCTTAGGGGCCCGGGGGAGGGACGTCGCCACGATGGACTGTGCGATAAAACTAGTCTGACAAATTTCGAGCGATGGAAACCACGCACGTAGGTCCTCCCAGCAAAGTGGAATGGATTTGAAATCAGTAACAGGAAGAAAGTTGGCCTAAGCCTCTGTCCCGGAGCTCCCTGGGACGCGGTGCGACCGGGGACGTGGGTGCCGGAAGGAGCCCCAGCCGCCAGCCGGCAGGCAGCACCCGGGACCCCGTGTGGATTCCGCTGCGGTTACCTTTTAGCTCCTGACCCGGCACCCGAGACCTGGTGCCTCGGAAGCCAGAGAAGCCGCACCACGGGCAGGCCCGGGAGGCAGCCGGTCCCGGGTCCCCCCCGGTGCCGCTGGGTGGCTGGCAGGCTGTGCCCAGAGTCACCGGAGGCCCCTTCACTCAGTGCCAGGGGTTCGCGCGGGGCGGGGCCCCTGCGCGTAGCCTGCACTTGCTCCCGGCGTGGCGGCGGGTCCCCCGGGGCAGCACCCGGAGGGCGAGCCAGTGAGACTGCCTGGTTGTTCCTGACCTGCCTCGCCAGTCACGGGGCCGCCCAGGTTCCCGGGAAGGTGACCAGACCCCACCAGCTCAGGGGAGTGGCGTGGCTCCACAGGACGTGGGGCCGGACCGGGGGGGGGGGGGGGGGGGGGGGGGGGGAGGGGGGGGGGAGGGGGGGTACCCTCGGGCCTTCGCAGCAGCTCACGGGGCAGGTGTGGGTGCCGAGCTCACACTCTGGGGCCGGGCGAGCCACGCCGGTGCCCCACAGGAGCCCCCGGGTCCCTGCAGGGACGTGCCGGCCCCGGGGGCTGCTGCGCCCACACCCAGGGGCTCAAGCGCCCCCGTTTGTTCACAGCCCCCGGTCCCCACGCAAGCCACCGATCAGCTGGGCTTCAAGTGACCTTGCCTTGTAACTAGCTGACGGGGCCCGTGTTCGCCTGCTTCTGGGGAAACCGCTCCAGATTCGCCCCGGGTTGGGGGGCTGAGAGAGCAAGTGAAGGTTTGTCAGCAAGTTTTCCCAGAGGGCTGGGGCTGCCCCTCCGTGTCGCGTCCCCGTGCACGTGTGCCCCCCACAGCCCCCGCCTGGCTGTGGGCGCAGGCCGCACTGAGGGGTCTCCTCGCCGAAAGATCCCACACTGGGGGCGGGGGGGGGGGGGGGGGGGGGGGGGGGGGGTCCTGGGCCCTCGCCTGACACCCACCCAGGGCGCCTCTTCCCAGGGGCACACCGGCCACCTCTCCCACACTCGGCGGGACCCTGTCCCACACGCTGGGCTTCGGGGACTGGCTCTGAAATCCTCAGGGAGGGCCCGGAGGGTGGCAGGATGTCCCATCCCGCCGGCCGAGGCCAAGCACGTTGAGAGGCTTGTGCTGTGTGAGCTGCCCAGAGGGGCTGCCGAGGCCCCGTGCGCCCACCTGCCCAGCTCACATTCCCAGTGGAGGTTAGGAGGGTGCAGGGGCCCCCGAGACAGCGGCCCCTTCCCTCTGGGCCCGTGGGCCTCACACCGCACGGTCCCCTTTCCAGGTTTCCTGGGCTCCGATGGGGCAGCAGGAGCCCAGCACCAGGGAGGAGGCCCGGGGCCGTGGTGGGTGGGCAGGGGAGGAGGCACAGGGTGCGCAGGGTGGCGGGGGGGCGGGGGGGAGGCGGGCAGGCGGGCTGAGGAAGCCTGGAGCTGGAGTCTGGGCAAAGCTGTTTACCGGGCCCTCCCGTGGCTCCCCGTGTCCTGACCCCGTGCGGGCCACACCTCCTTGGGGCCTCAGTTTCTCCCTCTGCAGGGTGTGGGATGGGACCAGGCTCACCAGATGGCCCTCCGGCCCCCACATGCCTTAGCACTGAGGTCACCCCTTTCCTCATGACCCCACAGGCCAGCCAAGCCGCGGTGCTGCGAAGGCAGCCCTGTCCAAGCTCTGAGTCAGGCCTCGCCGGTGGCCAGGCTGGCGTGGACCCGGGGAGTGGGTTCGGACTCGGGGACGTCTGCCTTAGCCTTCAGTTTTCTTCTTCCCAGTGGGTTTGTGTTCTCTCTTCACAGCGCTGGGGACGCCGTTTGCTGACCCCGGACGGGAGGCCACACTCTGATAGGCTATAAGGCTTTTCCTCAGGAAAAGCACCTTCCAAGGACGCCCCTGGGGTCACTCAGCAGACGGTGCACAGAAAAAGGGGTGTCCAACAAAGGGGTGCACCCAGGCAAAGCAAGAGGCCCCGTGAGGTCCCGCACCCCTGGAGCAGAGAGAGTGCCCTCACCTGGCCCTTTCCCCAGGACCCCCCGGTCCCTGTGGCCCCATCTTGGGTCTGGTGAGCGGGACCGCGAGGCCCTCACCTGCCACGGTGCTGAGCACCACAGGGGGTCTAGCACAGCCTCCCGAGCGGGGCTCTAGGGGCCAAAGAGGCGGGGCTCCAGGCAGCCTGGGCTTTGAGCATGGGGGGCAGGGGCCCACGGAAGGACAAGGCCCCTCCCAAGTCCTGCCCCTCTGGCCTGCCTCCGCCGTCCCCCCAAGACAGGGACTGGCTCTTTCTGGGGTCTGTGGTGTTGTGTCCGGTTAGGAAGGTGGTGCAGCTTTGCCCCCGCCAGGGTGGTAGGGAGTGAAGGGGTCCCAGGGAGGGGGGCCCCTTACAGAGGCACAGCCAGCCCCCGTGGGAAGGGGCTGTGTCACCCAGTCCGGCAGCTCTGTCTCTGTCCCCTGCCCAGGCTGTCCCCCGCCCTGGGAGCGTGGGAGGTGCAGGCCGAGGGTCAGACTCCTCGACAGAGCCAGTGAACCAGGGCTCTGCCCGCCCCCCAGCCGGTGAGGCCAGCAGTCCCCACGGACCAGGGGAAGGCCTTCCTCTCCCGTCTTCCAGGCCTGGAAATTCTGAGCAGGCGCTGGCGGCCCTGAGCCTTGCGGCTGGCCGCCCCGGCTCCAGCCTCGCTGGTGGCCTAGTTTCCGCCCGGGCTCAGTGGAAATGTGGGTCAGCGTTTGCTCAGCTGGCCTGGGACCAGGACCAATGGAAGGAAATCACAGACTGGGGGCTGCTTGGCAGGGCCAGCCCCATAGCCACCGCCCGCCCCCCCCGGCGGCACCCCTACCCCCCCTCACCACCTTCATGCTGCTTGGCAGGCGGGGGCGGAGGGGGCCGGGCCGTCCAGCCCCTCATCCGCACGCCTTCACCCACTCCTGGGTCGGACCGGCGTGTGGGAGTTGGATGGCCTGTCAGGAAAGGAAGACCCCCCTGCACTGTCCTGGGTCTGCTTCTCCCCCAGAGGCAGCTGGACTGAGCCCACCCCCTGGCGGACGCCCCTCTAGAACTGCACCCAGCGAGCTGACCTACAGGCCCCCCCCCCGCCCCCCCCACCAGCGCCCGGGAGCCTGGCGCCTTCACCCCCCGCCCCCCGCTGTCCGTACCACCTCCCAGAGTCTGCAGCACCCCGGAGCTGCCCGTGGGTGGCCCTGATACTCCACAACACTCCAGGGGCCCTGCTCGCGAGGGGCCAGGTACCCCCCCAATTCAGGGGGGCACCCTGGAGTTGTGCCTGCCGCAGCCCCCACGTCAGGACCCTCCCTCCTGCTCATGCACCATGGACAGCGCACCTGGCGGTGGGCCGGGCGACGTGCAGAGGTGGAGGCGTGCAGGGGAGAGCCCAGGATCCCCCGTGGTTGCTGGGCGCTGCATTCCGCGAGCTGCCTGCCTCCCTGCCTCCTGGGGATTCCCAAAGATCTTAAACCCCTAGAAAACCCCGGAGCCCCTGATCTCAACTACTCAAAGAAAGGATCAGCCCTCCCTTTCCCCCCCCCGACCACCTGAAAGTGGGAGGGGAGAGCAGGGGCGGGTGCGGTTGGAGGGCACTGCTCCGTGTACGGTGCCCCCACGTGGTGCCCCACGTGTGGGTGTGTCTGCTGACCCTCTTCCCGGGGCTGGTCTGGGCGGGAATCCCGCAGGAGGAGGGTGTGTGTCCTCAGGGTCACGTCAGGGGTCGTGCGTTGTTGACCGTACATCGAGCCCCGGGCCACGAGTCCCCCGAGCCAGCCACCTGCAGGAGACGCCCAGCGGGGCACAGGCCCCTCGGGGGCAAGCCCTGGTCACCGTCTGAAATGAGGGAGGCCACGGCCTCGCTTCCGTGGCTTCTCGGCCGGCAACCCGGTCCTGCCTCCCTTCTCCCGTCTCTGGGCCCTTCCCGCCTCCAAGAGGAGGCGCTGGCCATCAGAACACACCTGAGGCCCCAGATGTCGTGACCGCAGCCACCGGTCAGGGCCCGTGGGTCTGGGAGCGTGACAGGTGGTGAGTGTTCCGGCTCAGCCCCTGAGTCCGGTGTCCAAGGGGGCAGCCCACCCTGGGGAAGCAGTGGCCGGACGGGAATACCCACCCTTGGGTTCAGCAGGGCCGGGCACCGTGTGGGTCCTCGGGAGGCTGGAGGGCCCCCAGCTAACCCACTCCCCTCCACCCAGACGGGGCCCTCCGCCTTCTCCCCGGTACCAGCAATGGAAGGAGGCCAGTGCTCTGGGCTCCGAGGAGCCGGGGGGATTCCAGCTCCTTTTCCCGCCTGCTGAGTGACCTCAGGGAGGTCCTTTGGCCTCGTGGGGCCTGGTAGCACAGGGTCTGCCGGTCTGTAAAGCGGCGTGGGGGGTCCGGCTTACCTCTCACCTCTGCTGTTACACTGGGAAGGCAGGCACGGGCGAGTGTGCATGGCTGTGTTCTAGTAAAACGCTCCTGACCAAGACCTCGGGAGTGCGTGGGGAGCACACCAGGGGGGTCTAAGGCCTCCGGTCGCCCACGCAGTCCGCTGAGGCCCCTGCCTGTCCTTACCCCTCACCCTCACAAACCCGTGAAGCCCTGAAACCTCGTGGGCGGATGGGACAGCCGGGTGGGGAGAGTTGCATGTTTACTGACACCGAAGAACACGTTACTTCAAGAGAGAAAATATTAACAAGGCCTGGTGTTCTCATCTGCGATGTTGGAAGCAGAGGACAGTGAAATGTCATCCATGGGTCACGGAGAGAGAAGGACTCCACCCCCGGCCTCTCATACTAGCCCAGAAACGGTCACTGTGAGCGTGAAAGTGTCAGTGCGTATGTCGTCCATATACCCTATTCAAGGAGAACACCAGGAAAAGACCAGAAAACTGACCTCGACTGAGGGCAGAGGATACAAGACTGATGTCAAGACGGAGCTAAGAGGACAAGATCCTGAGTGCAAACGCTGGCACACGGTGACATACGCATTAAGTAAGCGAGCACGAATCGGGAAGGATGGAAGTTCAAGTCATCAACTGTGTGTGCCAACCAACAGGATCCAAACCCCTAAAGCCAAACCGAAGGGTGAAAGAAGGGTCGAGGGTGCAGACGCAGCAACTCTCCCTGGCTCCCTTCACCACCACATCTAGTAAGGGCTGAAAGATGCAAACAGAGGTGGACGTAGGTGATGATCTCCACCTTCCTCGGAGGGAAAACATAGTAAGTACTTCCCACGACATTATGTCCTCACACACACGGAAAACCTCGATGAATGAAAAAGCAGACCAATGAAAATGATCTTATGATAATCTAACAAAATTTAAAGCGAATAACAAAAAGTCACGTACGTACTCCCCATTTCAACCACGCAGAAACCAAGAAACACATTCCCAGGGAACCTCAGATAGAACAGGAAATCGAATCTGAACACGCAAGGTCTCGGGAAAGCTATGAAAATGTAAACACGTCTCAGCAGAGCCCAGAGGCCCAGCGGACACATCACTCAGATGCTCAGAGGAAAGAATACAAGTGAGGGATCTTGTGCCCATTTTAGGAAATCACAATGAAAACAACAAAGTACATCTTAAAAAGTCAAAAGAGGCAATTACGGGGAGAAAAACAAATTAATTAAGTAGAACAGAAATCAGTAAAAAGGAGAGAAATAGAAAATAAACTAGAACCTGCTAGAAAATAAACTAGAAAATAGAAATTCCCCCAATAGAAAATAAACTAGAACCCGCTAGTGCTGCCTAAAAGCCTGATTGAGGATGACAGTCTCTGTCTAGAATATTCGTGTACGTGGAGATGTAGAAACCCACGTGCAACTGGGTGTGGGGGAGAGCCGGGGAGGGAGGCGGGAAGGACGGTGGAGGGGCGCGGCTAGAGCAAACAGGTAATTTCCTAGTGAATACCAATTATCAAAATAACTTAGAATAGGGGGAAACACGGATAGACGAATGTAAGACAGTGGAGAGGTGGTTTAAAAATGAAGAATGAAGGAAAACACCAGGGACAGACGTTCACGGCTGAGTATGCGCTAACCGTAAGTCAGAGGAAAAGTCATTCCAGTGTTATTTTAACTTTTCCAAGACACATAAAAGGATGGAAAACTCTGTAATTCATCTCATAAAACCAGTATAATTTAATACAAAAACCTGATGTTAAAAAAAAAAAGAAAACTACAGACACATATCACTTATAAATGATGAGAAAAAAAATCTAAATAAGAGAATAACAAAAAGAATCCAATAAATTATCTGCAGAATTATATACTGTAACTTAGCAGATCTAGGCCAGGCTTCTAAGGGTGGCTCAATGATTGGATTAAATAATTTTATTGACAAAATAGCACAGAAAATTCATAGAACCAGATCGATAAGTACTGAAAGGAAATATGACAAAATTCAGCAATCATTAATACTATAGGGTATCAATCTATATAATAGTCTATCATGATACTATTTAGAAACAAATTTTTTAATGTTTATTTACTTTTGAGGGCGAGACAGAGACAGAGAGAGTGTGAGCAGGGGAGGGGCAGAGAGAAAGGGAGACAGAATCCGAAACAGGCTCCAGGCTCCGAGGTGTCAGCACAGAGCCCGACGTGGGGCTCGAACTCACAGACCACAAGATTATGACCAGAGCCAAAGTCAGATGCTTAACTGACTGAGCCACCCAGGTGCCCTATCATGATATTATTAAATCTGTATAATTCACTATAATATCATGATAATAATAATTATTATTCATAATAGAAAATAGAAAAAGACTTTGGGGGCACCTGGGGGGCTCAGTCAGTTAAGCGTCCAACTTCGGCTCAGGTCACGCTCTCACGGTTTGTGAGTTCGAGCCCCGCGTCGAGCTCTGTGCTGACAGCTCGGAGGCTGGAGCCTGCTTCGGATTCTGTGTCTCCCCCTCTCTCTGCCCCTGCCCTACTCACGCTCTGTCTCTCTCTCTCAAAGAAAAAACATTAAAAAAGAAAACGAAAAAGGCTTTGCACACGATAGTGGCTGAGATCAATGTGCATGGAAAACACAAAACTTTGAACAAATGCAGGTATGAACAGTGACTCTTGCCCCTGCTGTCACTATTCAACATTTTCTCGGAGGTTCTAGCAACTGCAGTGAGATAAGAAAATCAAATAAATGATGTAAGCATCAGAAAAAAATAGATGAGATACGACTGAGGGACGGCCCCTATGGTACCGTAGTTCAAAAACTTAAAAATCAATAAGAAAATCTGATACGAGATAAATATACGAAAGCAAGTGACTTCTCGCTTCTCGGCAATGAGCACCTAAGAACGGAAGCACGGGGACACTTGGTCCCGGCGGGAACTGTGGCCGAGGTGAAGGGCTGGAGCGATGCCTGGGTTGGGCGGTGGGCCACCCGCGGCTTCCACCTCCAGGCCGGGCGGCCCGGGCCCGCCGGGGCGGGGAGCGTGGGCTTGCGGCCGCCACCTTTCACAAGGCAGCATCTTGGGAGCCACCCACGTCTCCCCGCGTGCACTCTCGTGGTCCCCACGTGGCGGGCTGTGGCCCAGGCACAGCAGGGAGGCGCTCTCGCCGCACCGGGGGGGGGGGGGGGGGGTGGCACCCTGTCGCACACAGGGCCAGCCTGGTGGGCAGCGGCGATCTGGGCCCGACGGAAAGTGTCCAGGAGCTGACGGGAGCAGAACCGCGCACGCTCAGTGCAGAGCGAGCCGTGAGCGGCGGGGTAGACGCGGCGAACCCCAGCGGCTTCGGGCTAACAGCCGGAGACACGTGGGATGAAGCCACCTTGAAGTTTCCCCGGAAGGGTATGTGCATGGGCCGAAAGAAGGACCCTGGTCCCCATCCCGGCTCTGCCTGTTGCCAGCCCTGTGGTTTCGGTGGTGACTTAGCCCCCGCCGTGCCTCGGTTTCCACATCCGTTACTTGAGAGTTGTTATGGCGAGGGATTTGACGTGTGACAAGCGTCTGCTCAGCTGAGTGGCATTTGCAGGTATCAGAACATCCCCGAAAACCACCAAAACCCAACCTGTGTGCTATCGACACAGACAGTAAATCATCCGTGCCCCCAGAGTCCAGAACTGGATTCCGGAGCACATGAGGAGGTCCCGGGCGACAGAGCGGGCTTAACGTCACTGGGGACTGGGGACGACGGCGGCGTAAGTCATCAAGGAACGATGCCGGGAGCAGCAGGGCGAGGACCGGCCTCGGGGACCCGGGGTGGGGCTCCTGGGGGCGGAGGGGGGGGGGGTCCCAGGAGGGCCGGGGCCACGAGCCGCGGGACCCCCGCCCGGGAGGAGGGGCCGGGCCTGAGAGGAAGCGGCCGGGCCACGCAGGCCGGGACCCCCGGGCCTGAACGGGAGGTTCTGGGCGGCCAGCTGGCCCCGCACCAGCATCCGTCCGGCTCCCATGACATATCACCCGCCTGCCGAGAATGTAAACCATGAGCTAACGGCTTGGGGAATGTGGTTTCCGCTGGCGGCCCCGCAGCTGACAGCTGTTCCCCATCAGGGCCGCGCCGGCCGCCTGGCGCTCGCTGCCCTTGTTTTCCAGCGGGAAGCCCGAGGCCGCCCAACTGCAGGCCAGGTGCGGACACCCCCTGTTGCCGCCGCGCCACCCCGGCTTGAGACGGGCTCCGGCTCCAGACCCGCGGGGAAGGCGGGCAGGGCCGGGGCCGGGAGGGGCCTTCTACCTGCGTGGACGTCACACCCCCGGGCTCGGGCTGGCACCTGCTGTGGAGGGGTGTGGGGCCCCGCCCACTGGGGACCCTCGGCCCCCCCCCCCCCACCCGGGCAGGATGCAGCTCGAGTCCTTACCCATGAACGGACCCCCCGAGTCCACTGACCGGGCCCCCCGGGGTGCTGCTTCACCCCCAGCCCAAGCATCCCAGCTTCCTGGTGGGTTGCAGCAGCCCATCTACAGGCCAGAACGTTCTGGATGATTCAGAGGTTCCTGTGTGGCCTGGCCCCTCCCTGGTTCTCTGTTTCCTTCTGTGCAAGCCCGGGGCTGAGCCCCCACCCCCGAGAGATCTGCCCCGGGAGGCTTCGTGGCTGCACCCTGCCCAGGACACCCCTGCCTGCCGTCCAGCTGGGACCCAGTCCCTGCTGGTGATTCCCCTGTTCCCCCAGCCCCCCCCTTCACTTGGGATGCGGTCTAGGCGCAAAGGGTGGGGCTCCCGCCGGGTGAGGGGCAGCACCGACTCAAGCCGGGGTGAGCAGGGGTTCCTGACTACCCCACTGGACGTCCTGGCTTGGCCCTTTCCGGCCCAAAGCGTCCCCTCCACGGGCCCCAGCGAAGGCCTGGGCGGGGCTGTGTTCTTCCAACGGTGCTCAGCAGTCCAGGGGGCGTGCAGGGACAGGGCGTTTTGGGGGTCAGCCCTGCAAAGCCGCATGGGAGCTCGGCGTCCCTTAGAGGAGAGGTCGGAGGAAGGTCAGAACCTCGTATTCCCGGGGGAGCTGCCCTGCCCTGTGACACCAGGGGAGGGTCTGCCACACGTGAGACCCACACATCTTCCATTCTGCCGGTGCTGCCCTCTCGATACAGGCCCCCACGGATGGAGCAAGGACGTTTCTTGAAAAAAGGCCTTATCGAGATACAATTCACGGGACAGGAAATTCACCTTTTCGAGTGTATAATTCGGCGGTTTTTAGTTTATTCACGAGGTTGTGCAACCATCATGTCTACTTCCAGAACATTCCACCACTCCCAAAGAGGTCCTGCCCCCGTTAGCGGCCCCTCCCGTCCCACGTGTCCCCCTCCCAGCCCCTGGCCACCACTCGGCTGCCTCCTGTGCCTGGGACTCTCCCGTTCCAGACGCGTCACGTAGACAGAGTCACGCGCTAGGTGGCCTGTGGTTCTGTCCTTCCACTTCATGCGTTTTCAAGCTTCATCCACGTTCACGAACGTGCCGGTGCCGAGTTCCTTCCACGGCGGGACAGGAGCCCGTCGCACGAGCGGACGCCGTGTGTTTATCGGCCGTCGGGTGACGCCATCCGGGCCGTTGTGGGAGTAGCGGTCACGCCACATGGCTATTGTGGCCCGGTGGCCAGGAGGCGCCCCTCGCTGGGGTTTACACCTCCCCGAGCGCTCGTGATGTTGGCGCCCGTCACGGGCCCGTTGCCCTTTGTGTGAATTATTCGGAAAAGCGACTGTGCAGGTGCTTTGCTCGTTCTTCAACTCAGCCGTGGTTTTTTGTGGAACCGTTCTCGCTCTCCCGCGTGCCACCGCCCGGCCCTGCTCCTGCCCCTGGCCAGCCGCCATCTCGTGCCCTGCCTCCCGCTGACCGAGACGTGGCCACGGCCATGAACTCCGGTTAGCTTCGGGAACACGTGGCTTCCTTGGTGCTCTTTTACTCCAGAACTTTCTTAGTTGTTTGTCCACGTTTCTTCAATAGTAACCTTATAATCAACCGACCTGGTTGCAGAGAAATTCTCAGGTGCTTTCCCGGGACTGTCTCGCTCAGATTAGCTCAGGACGAGGTGACATCACTGTGAGGCTCACTCCTCTTCCGGAAAGTG
Source organism: Prionailurus viverrinus (assembly GCF_022837055.1). NCBI lineage: Eukaryota > Metazoa > Chordata > Mammalia > Carnivora > Felidae > Prionailurus > Prionailurus viverrinus. The sequence goes on along the minus strand of NW_025927610.1, from coordinate 3,346,558 downwards.
CCTTTCTGGAAGGTGCTAGAAGATGTCCCTCAGGAGCTCCTCAGGATGGTTCCGAGTACACAGGAAGTAGGCGAAGTTTGTGCCTAGATAATTTATAACTTTTACTTCTGTTATAAACACTGCCTTCTCTTTATCATCTCTTCTTGGAAACGGCTTGAATTTGAAAGATGTTGGTTTCTGAACATAAATTTTGTGCACAGCTGCCTCCCTGCACTCACCTGTGGCTTCTTACTCTTTCTTTCTTTCTTTTAAAAATATATTTTTAATGTTTGTTCATTTTTGAGAGAGAGACAGAGAGCAAGCGAGCGTGAGCCCAAGCTGGGGAGGGGCAGAGAGAGAGGGAGACACAGAACCCGAAGTGTCTGAGTCGTCAGCACAGAGCCCGACGCGGGCCCCGAACCCACAAACCGCGAGATCGTGATCCGGGCCGAAGTCGGACGCTCAACCGACGGAGCCCCCCAGGCGCCCCCCTTTCTGGCTGTTTCTAGGCACAAAGTCACAGCTCAGCATGTGTCCTGGGCTCTCTCTGGGGCTCCTGGCCGGGTGAGGCCTGGCCCGATCCTGTGGCCGAGGCGGGTCCCCTGTCCCTGAGGAGACGCGGCCGGGCGCCCCCGTGCCCTCCAGTGCTGCCAGGCCGGGCTCTGGGCCTGGTCCCGGGGGGACACACAGACACGCCTCCGTACGTGGGGGACTGGGGCACCAAGCACAGCTGTGGCCACAGGAGGCCTGGGGCCTTGTGCTGGCATCACCTGGGAGGTGCCCCCAAATTGGCCCTCCTCGGAGCCGCACCCCAGGGCGCACCTCCCTGTCTTTACGAAATGTGCCCACGGGTGGGGAGGCTCCGGGCTCGGTGGCCAGCAGGGATTGGGGGTCTCCTAGGTTCCAGGCCCCAGGGGCCAGGACCTGGTCTGCGACCTCCTACCTTGAGCTCTCCCGGGGACACCCCAGCCAAGGAAGGTCTGGGAGCAAAGAGAGTGGGGGCCGGGGCCAGGCCTTGCCCTGCTGACCAGCCCAGGCCCCCAGCATGCGGTTCTCATTTGGGTGTGGTGGTTCTTCCTCCTGGATCCCCTGAGCCGGGGGTCAGCAGGGTGACCCTGCCCTGCCCACGGCCATCACAGGGCCCTGAGGACGCCTCGCTCCCACGTCCCCGTGCCCCTCCACGTGAGCTGGGCAGCAGCCCAGCCTCGGCCGCCTCGCAGGGTGTGTTGGGCCGGGGGCTGGTCTGGCCAGGCCTCTGGAGCCAGAAAGAGCCCAGCCCGGGCGGGGACCAGCACTGGCCACCCACTTTCCCGTGGAGGGTCCTGGCTGCAGACCCCCCCAGCGTATCCACGCCACTCAGGCCCTTGCACCCCTGGTCGGACCACCAGCCCCGTGCAGGGCCGCTACTTGGCTGGTGTGTGGCCCGTGGGTCAGGTGGCCGCCCCGCCCCCACCGACTGCCGGCCACCCGTTCACTTTCGCCACCAAGAGTGACCACAGCAGTGACCACAGAGACCCGAGTGTCACCCCCGCCGACTCCGACACGGGGACCACAGCCGCTGTGCAGGGAGGTGGGTGGGGTGACAGAGCACAGGGGCTGACCCATACCAGACACCCCAGCCCCGGGGTAGCCTCCACACCCCTCTGCACAGGGCGCTGGGCTCAGCCAGGACATGGGGACCCAGCGAGCCTCCTCGGGGAGAGGGTACCCTGGTGCCAGCAGGGCAGCAGGCCCCCCGAGCAGGAGAGGTCTTGCCCCTCCGGACCCCCAGTAGTGGCAATGAGGCCAGCACGCATTCACGGCACCCTCGGAATAGGAGCCCCTCGGGGCTTGGCGCTTGGCCCAGCTCTGGGAGAGACGAGGGGGACGGGTCCTCTGGTGGGGAGTGGGCCTGCCTAGGGGGTCTCCGTCAGGGGGCAGGAGAGCCCTCCCCCCCCCGCATCCTGCCAAGCCCGACCTCGGTGTGTGTGTGTGAGGGGCTGGAATCACTGCTGGGCAGGGGAGGGCAGGTGAAGTTGAAGGGTGCCAGGAGAGGCCAGGTGAGGGGCAGAGAGGTGCCTGGTGGGCAGCGAGGATGACGGCAGAGGCTGCCGTGGCCTGAGTGGCCACAGAGCTGGGGTGGGTGGGCCCTGAGCCGTAAGCACATCGGAGAGTGGACCAGACCTGCTACCTGGGGCTCTCCTAAGGAGGCCCGGGGGGCCAGCGATGTGAGCGGCCCCCGCGGCCTCGGGCACAGCCCCGCCCCACCCCCACCAGCTCTGGTGGGGCCGGGGGCCAGGGACTGCAGCTTCCAGGACCAGCATTCCACTCCAAAGAAAGCCAGTGCCCACAAAGTGGCCTCGGCCAGGGGCCTGGCCACCTCTCTCCCCGCCGAGGCCACCAGGGCCTGCCCCCCTTTGCTGGTGAGGCGAGGGAGCTGAAGGCTACTTCCCCCTCGCTGGTCTTCCTGGCCAAGCCTGGCTGGGCCCAAGGACTATTTTTTCCTTAGCAATTTCCAGAATCTCCCATCTGTTAAAAACACTCCACTTTTATTGGAAAGCTGGCCCCCGGTCCAGAGCGTGGGCTGCTGCTGACGCCCCCGCAACCGGTTACCAGGCCCCCAGGGCAGCGACAGGGGCTGGTGCACGGAGCAGACGGCAGTGGCTCTTCCTTGATGGGGACACCGAGGCTGGAAACTTGCAGAAGGCAGGGATAGATGCTTCGGGGTCTAGCTCCCGGAACCCTTGAGTCCCACCAACAGGATGGAGTCTCTCCCCTCCTCAAGGGCTGAGCCCGGCCCCCACCACGGGACCCCCTCTGCTTGCCCCCTGCCCACCCAGCCCCGGCCTTCCTGTGCCTGGGCGGGAGGGCGGGAGGGGGCAGGACCAGCTCCTGTTCTGGCTCCCACTGAGCTGTGGCACTGGGTGCGTGGTCAGCCCCGCGCCAGAGGCAGGTGAGGAGGAGGAGTGGGGAGGGACCACCTCCTGGAACAGGGCCATGAGGAGACAAGCGACAGGGGGCGGGGGTGGGGGGGGATGGTTCCTTTTCACATGGGGACACCGCGTGTATGTGGGTTTGGGGAGGACACCCTGGGACAGCCAGGTAGTACTGTCTACCTGGGGGAGGGGGCACTGGCTGGACAGGAGCCCAGAGTTGACCTGGCTGCCATGGAACTGCCTGTGCCCTGGAGACACAGAATTAGCTGAGAGCCCAGGGCAGGCTCCTGGGTGAAGGAGACACCGTGCTGGGGCAATTGGACATTCCTTGCCCTCCTGGCGGCTGTCCATCTAGTGGCAAAGAAAGATCATAAATGTGCATGTGAACAATTAAATAAACAATAAATGAGGAAACTGTATTTACAACTCATGTTATAGATAAAAGTCTAATTTCCTCAATATATAAAGAGCTCTTGCAAATCGATAAGAAAAAGACCAGTTGTAACTTTCCAAATAGAAAATAGAGTTTGAACAGGTAATTCATAGGACGTGCAGACACGAGCAGTGTGCAATCTCACGAGTACTAGGAGAAAAGCAAATACAATTGCACAAAGGCATGATAGCTCACTTGCCGTGGATTATGAAGTGTAAGAACTCATAATGCCTGGGTAGCTTTGGGGAAACAGCACTTTGTTAAGTGTTTGTTTATTTTGAGAGAGAGAGAGAGAGAATGAGTGTGTGTGCAGGTGGGGGAGGGACAGGAAGAGAGGGAGAGAGAGAATCCTAAGCAGGCTCCAGGCTGTCAGCACAGAGCCCAACATGGGCTCAAACCCACGAACCATGAGATCATGACCCGAGCCGAAGTGAGACACTTAACCGAGTGGCTGAGGTGCCCCTTATTAGTTTCAACGTCTATTTATTTTTGAGAGAGAGAGAGAGAGACACAGAGCACAAGAAGAGAGAGAGGGAGACCCAGAATCAGAAGCAGGTTCCAGCCTGCTGAGCTGTCAGCATAGAGCCCAAAGTAGGGCTCGAACTCATGAACCGAGAGACCATGACCTGAGCCAAAGTTGGACGCTCAACCAACTGAGCCACCCGGGCACCCCGAAACAGGCATTCTTATACACTGTGGGGAGCTGGTTAATCCGTACAACATGCAATTTGGGACCGTCTCCCCCGATTACACATGTTCACATCTTGACTTAGCAGTTCCACTCCCGGGAATCCACTTGAGAAAGAATCTGCTCCCCCAAGACCCCCGCCCAAGGACAGGCCACAGGCTGGGCCACGGAAGGGGCGAGGAGGGCCTGGGTGAATGAGCAGTGACTGGTCCCCATAGTGGGATCCTGCACAGACCCCCAGTGCCGCCCTTGGGGGTGGGCAGGGTGCCGGAAGCCCAGGCTCCTGCGCGTAAGGGCACGTGGAGAGGAGACCAGGGGCCGGCGGCTGCTGGCGGCGGCTGCCCGGGGGTCTCGAGACGTCACCCCTGCGGCGTTTCCGTGCCGAGGTGGGGGTGACTGTCAGAGACGTCTCAGTTGGGCGCACGAGGCCCCTCGGCTGCCCCCGGACGGCGGACCGTAGTGGTAGTGGGTGGGCAAGCTGGCCGGGCCGGAGTGGGCCTGCCGGGGCTGCCCCGTGGGGTGGCAGGGACTCCGTGCCCGCGGCCCAGGCTTGTCTGCACGCTCTGTGCCGCGGGGAGTCTGCAGGGGCACGGGCATGGGGCGCCGGTCACGGCGACTCCGGGGCCTCCTCCGGGTGTTTGGCACGAGCCCTGGCCCCGCGGGCCACATGCCTCTCCTCATGCAGAGAGCACCGGCCGCCAGGGCACAGAGCCCGGAACAGCCCCGCAGCTGGCCCCAGTCTCAGCTTTTCTCCTTCATGTTGTTTTTTGCTAAAAAATCAATTCTGCAAACCCAGCTGGCGCTGGCCGGGAGCAGCTGGGGGCAGCGCGGCCGACAGCGCGGCAGATGTGGACCCGGCCCTCCCCTTCCTGCCTCCTCTGGGCCTGAGGTGAGGGGAGGCAGGGGCAGGGGTGGGCGGCCCGCGTGAGGCCTGAGATCACCCCCTGCCCTGGCCCTGGCGCAGGCCACCCCCAGGACGACGTGCCCCCACGTCCTGCCAGGGGCCCAGCCGGCATCCACAGACCCCTCGCGGGGTGCCCGCCCACCGTCTTGAGCCCCCAGGGCAGCCACCCCAGCCCTCCCCTTCCAGCCGCACCAGACGGCAGCTGTGGCCGGCGGCCTGGATGGAGCCGACGTGTGGTCTGACCCCTCCCCCGCCGTCCCCCCCCCACCCCCCCCCCACCCCGCCGGCCACCTCTACCCTCTGGCTGCAGACCTCACCTCTAGCGGGGTGTGCCCTGTCCCTCAGCCCTTCCTAGACGGGAGCCCGTCCCGGGGTCCGGAAATCTGGGTTTTCTGCTGCGTGGTTTGTCCTCAGCGGTCCTAACGGAGACGCCGCTCTCCGCGCCCTGGCCACGGGGAGCCGCGCCGTTTCACCCGCTACAGGTCTGTCCTTCTGCACGGACTTGGGCCCCCGGATCACATCTCGAGTGTGCACGCCCACGTGTGTGCACACAGCCGCCACACCCGCTCTGGGCTCTCTCTTCCTCGCAGACCCATCCGAGGTCACGGCAGCTCGCGCTCTGCTGTCACAGCGTCCCCGAGAAGACCCCGTACGCTGAGGCCACACAGAGTGAGGCGCGTCCCCCACTCTCCGAAAGTTCCCGTTGTGCCACTTTACAAAAGGCCTCGTCAGCGCCTGTTCTCGCTAGCAGAAAGAAATGCAGAGAGGGCTCTCCGCGTTTACGAAAAAGGCCTTCACTGGATTAAGGGAGTTTTCCCAAAAGAAATGGCGGACACGAACTTTTGGAAGGCGGTGTTACAATCCCAAACCCCAGATCACTGCTGTTCCACAGGCGTTTGGGGATAAGGTGGTTGAATTTGTTAAAAATAAACAGGAGGAGGGGCACCCGGGTGGCTCAGTTGGTTGAGCATCTGGCTCTTGATTTTGGCTCAGGTCAGGGCCCCAGGGTGGTGGGTTTGAGCCCCATGTCAGGCTCTGTGCTGAGTGCGGAGCTTGCCTGGGATTCTCTCTCTCCCTCTCCCTCTGCCCCGCCCCTGCTGGCACCCACTTTCTCCCTCCCTAAACAACAAAACAAGTAGGTGGAATTTTGGCCGGAACTGTAATGAACTTCTGTGCTAATTTGGAGAAGGCCTACTTTGTGCTGTTAATCTCCCCCCCACCCCCACGACACGATCTGTGGTTGTTCGGGGTTTCGGGGTTCGCCGGGGAGGCCGGTGTGCCTGTGCTTCAGGCTTATGGCCGGCGAGCGCAGCAGGAGTCCTGGTTCTGGTCGGGGCAGGCCACGTGCTGCACCTCACGGAAACGGAACAGAAGGGCCCGGAACCGACCATCCAGGGCACGTGCCCTCTGCCTCCCGCCCCCAGGCCAGGCCCTGCCCCAGGGCCGCCGTGCCCGCCCCAGGCCCGTGCCCTCTGCAGCCCCCGCAGAACCCCTCCTCGGGCCTGCACCCCAGACCCTGCCAGGGAGTCACCCTCACTGCCCCTCCGCCCACACGCACTGCCCGGCACCAGCTAACTGGCAGCTGTTTCCTCCAAACGCATCCAGAAGGCCCCCCCACTTGCCGCTGAGGGCTGGGCCACCTGTGCGCCCGCGGGGCCAAGGCTCCTCTGGCAGCTGAGGGGGGGGGGGGAGCCCTGAGCGGATGCCGTGGGCTCGGGCAAGGGATCCACAGGACCTGGTGGGGGTGTGGGGAACGTGGGGTCTGGGGACCTTGGGCTCCTGGTCTGGGCCCTGGAGCCAATGCGGGGGGACAGCTAGGCGAGGCAGCAGTGTGTCTCTTCCGAGGCGGCCCGAGGAGGCCTCACAGGACGGGCCCTTGGGACAGAGATGGGCTGGGCAGCGTCCACCTGCTGGGGGAGGCCAGGGGCAGTGGACCCAAGCACAGCGAGGCAGGGACCACCCACAGGGTTGGCCCTGAGAGCCTGGGCCACTGGCCACACCTCCAGTGACCTGTGCAGAGGTGGGGGTGCTGTCCTCAGGGGCTGGCACCTACACCCTCCTGTGACCAGGGACAGGGCTAGAGGCAAGGAGATGGGGACAGGTGGCTCACTTTAAAGGCCGGTGACTAGACCCCTCGTCCGGATGCAAACACCACAGAGCGGTCTTGCCCACGTGCGCTCCGCATGAGGGCACCGTGAGCACACACGCCGCAGCTGGCCCCTCCTGGCTGTTGGGGGCTCATATTCCGGTCCCTTCCGTTGCTGCGGCGTGTTTCGTTGTGAAGGAGCGTCCGAGGAGAGGACGTCTCCAGTCTCTGGTCGTCACGATCCCCACGACGGAAGCCACTGCACACGCTCCTGCTCACGTCGGTCACCGCACATCCGCGTCTGCGCTGGGGACGCCGCCGGGGCAGGAACGCTGGCTCAGCATCCGACTCAGCCTTCCTGGGAAACGGGCGTTTCCGCACAGCGGGCCCACGGGCGCTCAGAGCTGGCACAGACCTTCAAAACTGTCTCCTGGAGCTAAAAGGTCAGATCTTTGTACCACGACGTCAGCAGGGAAGCTTCCCTGGGACAGTCCGCTCTCCAGGGCCGGGGACAACGCCCAGAGAGTACCCGGCTCGAGCCCTGAGCAGACATTACTTCTGCGGCTGGGGAATGGCGCCCGGGTCTCGGAGCAGACACAGCCGGGCCGCGGTCCCGGGGGGACGCGGTCCCGGGGGGACGACACCGCACGCCGCCCTGCTGAGCAAGTTCACCCCGGTGGGGAGCACTCTTCGGGGCGATTCCAGACGGGGTCTTTGGAGTGAGAGCCAACCTCATCAACTGCGTTGGGAGGGGCGTCCCCAAAGTCCTGGCAAGTCTGTGCGAGAGCAGTTACTTCCCGACGCTAACAAAGGAAGCCATCTACCTAGATTTGTAACTCTCTTCGAGGAAGTACCTACGATGCAATTTCTTCAAGGTCACAGAGCTATCCGGACCGTTCACATCCCGTGTCGGTTTTGGCGAGTGGCTTTTCATCTCTTCTGCGTTTTCAGTGTGAAGCTGCTCGTCGGATCCTGTCGTGAGTGACCCCGGGGGCTGCGCGCCTACACTCACGCGCAGCCTCACCGCCTTCGTCTGGCAGACTGATCGATTCTATTCAGTTTCTCAAAGGACCAGCTGTTAAATTTGTCGGTGCTTTTGCACGTGATTGATTCCTGTCTTGAGCTTCTTCTTCCTGCTCCTCTATGACTTTAAACTTTTCCTCATCATTCTTCTTCTAGTTGCTTGGGACGCACACGTGTTAATGTTACTTTTGGCCGTGACTCTTTCTAACGTGTCCTTAAGTCTGTGCTTTCTTCTCGGTCCATCGCTCTGCACGTGTTTTCACTGCCACTCGGGATCCCTGAAGGAGAAACCGAATAAAGGCAGGCACCTGAAGACAGAAAGGCCGAGAACGTCCCAGAACCGACTGAAGATGTAAATGCACCAGTTTGGGAAGCGTGATGAGCTCTGGTTGGGCAGATCACGCCCCACTGTGGAGGGGCCCGGCTAGGACACCAGCTGTCCAGGCCGGAGCCCGGAAGACCACGGAAGGGCGTGTGTGCAGGCGGGGGGGGGGCGCAGCTCCCAACCCGGAATCCTGTCGCAGCCAGCACCTCATCAAGTGTGGGCAAAGCCAAAGCGTTTCCCCAGAAGTTCCGCACAGGCACCCGCAGACTGTGTCCCCTCCGAAGATCCACGCTGGAAAGACCGCTGAAGGATGAGCTCCAGGAGGCACAGAACCGAATCGTGACGTGACCCTGGGTGCTGCCGTGGTGGCTCGGGTCGGGAGGGGGATGCCAGGCTGGGGGAGGCCCCATTCCCGCTCCCGGGGCCCCCGTCTAGCAGACCGGCGGCCGGTGCAGGGCAGGGGTGTGGGGGCCGAGGGCCGTGGGTGCCCGCAAGCTCCCAGGGGAGCCGGCGAGAGCCCGCGGCTGCGACGTGGATGACCCTGTTTGCCCCGAGCTACGGCCAGGAAAGCGCCGCTCTGCACATTTCCGAGAGAGAGCACGGAACCACAGGTCTCTGCCGCGCCCGTGCAATTTGTGTCTGCAGAGGTCACGGCGTCTGCCCTTGTCCCGGGTCACAGTCCGGCCCGGGGGAGGGGCACGCGGGAGGGAGGGGGCCTTGTCCGCCTGCACCCCCGGCCCCCCCAACAAGGACCACCGCCCCCCCCCCCGCACCCCGGGGCTCCCCAGGGCCGAGACCCGCCGGTGTCCCCGCGAGGCAAAGCCACCAAAACAGACGCTGGGCCTGCCGGCTCTTTCTGGGGTTTTTATTTCTTTAAAATAATTCATACAAATGGTTACAGTCACAAACATGATTTTAACCAAAATATTGCTAGCCTACCACGTCAGCAGGACGGCACCCGCGCAGGCCAGGGCGCTGCGCCCTCACGTCCCGGGACCGGTGCCGACGGCCGGAGCGCGCTGTGCGCCACACCCTCCTCTTCTCTCCGAGCCACTTACAACGCCATCTTCGTTTGGAACAAGGGGGTTCATGCCAAAATGAGGAAAAACAGCCTCTGTTTTGTTTCTCTAAATTATTCTAAAAATAAGACAAGCAGGTAGAAAAAACAATGCACTGTGTGGCGTAGAAAGAAAAACGGGAAGGAGTCGTTGTCCTGAGAAGTTTGCCCAACTGCCTGGTCGCGGGTGTGTTCGGGCCGCAGCCTCAGCCCGGCCTGCGGAGCACGGCCCCTCGGGCTCTCTCCCGTAGACAGCTAAGCAAACCGATCCTTTGTGATGTTCTAAAGACTGTACACGGACAAGAACATTCATGATAGAATTAACTACTAAACTTCTTTTGCTTAACGAGGACGCAAAGAACACAGGACAGCGGCTGGCCCTCGGGGAAGGACGACTACGGCTGACGCGGGGAGGGCGGAGCGGCCTCTCGCCCGCGCGGCGCCCGGACAGTCTCTGGAGCGCTGTGGCCTCGCAGACGCCGCCTCCGCCACCACCCGTCCGAGGGCGCCAAGGCTGCAGAGCTCCGCCCGGGCTACAACTGGTCACTCGCGTGGTCTCTATCTGCCTCGGGCTTGACGGTTTGGCCGGGAGAAGGGGCGTGGGGCGGGTGGGACACAGGGGGCAGGCCGTGGGACAGGGACATGGCGCTGGGGACGATGCCTTCGACGGCGGTTGGGATGCCGCTGGGGGCCACGCCCACCACGCCCGGCGGGTACCTGCTGGGGGGGGGGAGGACCGCAGGTGAAGCTCGCAGCAGGGATGGGGGGGCGGGGCCTGGGCCAGGTCCCTCCCTCGGCTGCAGATCCCACAGCACAGGGCCAGCGAAGCGGGGGCGGCTCCCAAAGGCCCCGCCTAGCAGGACCCCTCCCCGCCCCGACTCCTCCCCTCGCTCCCGATTCCAGGGTGGTCTCTGCCCACGTGTCTGGCGCATCCAGGCCAGAAAGGCCATCCAGCTCGGTCTCCCGCGCCCTGCCCTCCTGCTCCACTGGGGCCCAGGCCAGCATGCACGTCCAGGCCTCGGGGCCCCCCACGGGCCCCTGCCCCACCCGCAGTCATCACGGAAGTGTTGTGTCCCCGCCCCCGCTCACCTGTAGGCGGCCCCGTTGAGCTCGGGGTGCACCACAGCCGGGTCCATGCTGGCCCAGTGGGTGGCCGCTGTCAGGTGATCCTTATTGACACAGTTCTTCAGGCTGTCGGGGATCCGGCCTGGGAAATGCGGCGGAAGGAGGAAGGGCAGTGCGTGTGCGGTGGCTGCAGCAGGGCCCAGGGGCTCGGGGTCCCTCCCTCCCCTCAGGCCCAGCAGGCGCCGGTCCTGGGTACGCTCACCTCGCAGCTCAGGGAGCCCCCAGCACCGAGCGGTGCCCTTAGCTCTCTGCCGGGGCTAGGGATTTTGGAGGGCAGCAAAGGCCCAGCCCAGGTTCACAAGCACAGCCAGACTTTTAAACGCGGGGTGAGGGAGGACACGCGTGCCGAATTCCCACACGGGCGACAGAGACCGGGCATCCTCAACGTGCTGTGCGAGGAGGACCCCAGGGCTGTGTGGGGAGCACCGTGTGGAAGCCGAGTGCCGACTTCTGCACTTGGGGGCCTGGCAGGGTGCGGAAGGGTGTGGACCCGCCCTGGCGCAGGTCCGTCTCAGCTCCACGGCCCGAGTGGCGGGGAGCAGAGGTCCCTCTGGCGGCCCAGCGGTGCAGGCCTCCCAAGGGGCCGCACCAGGGTCTGCCCGCAGCCCTCACCTGTGATGGCTCTCCGGATCTCCCGGGCCGCCTCCTCCCGCATCTCGATGGAGGCCTGTTCGCTGTACCAGGCCGCGTGGGGGGTGCAGATCAGGTTAGGCGCATCCTTCAGGGGGCCCTGGCTAAAGCTACGAATGGCACAGAGCAGGTCAGGGTAGTGTGGGGGGTGCCTGACCCTGCCTGGACCCACACTTCACCCCTGTGTCAGACCAGGGGACCTGAGGATGGTCAAACCTGCCCACGGGCCTCTGACAGCAGCGGGGACGCTGCCCCCGCCCTCCCTGCAGGCGAGGGCGCTGGTCCCCAGAGCCGCAGGGCCTCCAGGCCCTCCCGGCAAAGCTGACAAACCAGGGGCTAGCTGCCGACCCAGAACGGCTTCTCGGTGCGGGGCCTCTACAGACGCGGCCACACGAGGGTCAGCTGCCTCGTGCACCTGGGCAAACCCACTGACGTGGCACCCCGAAGCGCTCGGCATGGAGCGCGGGTCTGAGCCCTCCCCTTCCCCACCTACAGCACCAGTCACACGCCCACTGAGACCCGGCCGGGCCCCGGGGGGCAAGCCCGCCTGGAGCAGTAGCTCAGGCTGGACACCAAGCCCAAGGACGCCGTGTCCTTGGACCCTTGGCTGGGGCCTGGAGACTATGCGTGGTGGCAGGCCCAGCCCCACTCCGGCCAGCGGCCAGCGTGGGGCGTGAGGCTGGGTGGGGGCCCGGTTGGGAGACATGCTGTCCAAGGACCACCCAGGGTGTCGCCAGGAGGCACCTGAACGGCTCCGACTCGTGCACGTCCAGGGCTGCGCCCCGGATCCGCCCCTCCTTCAGGGCCTGGGCCAGCGCCTTCTCGTCGACCAGCCCGCCCCGGGCTGTGTTCACCAGGAAGGCGCCTTGTCGCATCTGGGGGACACAAAGGACAGCAGGAGCGAATCGACATGATCAACACGGAGGCCTCTCCACTTGCCTTGCCCCGCCCACCCAGGGGAAGGGCCTCAAGGACCAGGGGGCACAGAGGGGCCGGCTCTGGGACCTCGCGCTTGGCCTCTTCCCACCCAGGCCAGCAGGAGCTCTCTCGGGCCGGCAGAGGGCTTGGGGTCTGTGTGGGCCCCGCCCCACCTGGAGGACCGGGGAACGCACAGCTGGCCTCCTGCCACAGCAGTGGGGTGTCCCGGCCCAGCCCCCCGGCTGCATGTGGTGCCTGGCAAGGACCTGACGCATCCAGGACACGGTGTGGCCCGAGCTCTTAGCCCTGCACACACCTGGAAGATGGGGTTTCAGGACCTTGTGGTGCTGGCCTGACGGACAGGAGCCCTGAGACGTGGTCCTCAATGCAGCGGCCCCACCAGGGAGCCCCGTTGGCGAGGGTGGGCTGGGCTGCACCGGCTCTACCCCCGCACGGCCTCACTTCCTTCTGCTAAAAGCCCTCAGGGTTGCCCTGAAGACGCCCCCCTCCACTGCTCCAAGGTGAGGGGCTCCACCCTGCTCTGAGGTGAGGGGTTCCCACGACCCTGAGTTCACACCAACTAAACCAGCCCCGCCAAGCTCACACGGCCAGCCGTCAGGTCAGGGGGGCTCCGGCCCGGCTTCTCACCTGGTTCTCGGGGACGTACCCCAGGGCCATGCCTGTGCCCCCTCCCTCCCCCCTCCAAACCCACCAGCTGGAGACAGAGAGGAGCCCCAGGTGCCCGGCCTTCCCCACAGGACTGCAGGGCCTGGGGCAGACAGCAGGGGTGATCCCCACCCCCAAAAAAAACATGCACACACCTGCAAGGCGGGCAGAGCAGCGGACACAGAAAATCCCACACACAGGCACATGCGCGTAGGCACGCACACACAGGCACGCGCCTAGGCACTCGAAAGGCCTGGCCCGGGAGAGGCAGCCACTAGCTCGAGCGCCGGCCTGACCCAGGGCAGTTCTGAAACCCTGGTGACACCGTGTGCCTCATGGCCACTGTCCGGGCACCCCCGGCCCCCAGGGACGCTTCGCCCTGCAGACACGGTACTGAGGCACGTGGCACAGGCAGACGGCGCAGGACAATGCAAAACCCCTGGGCGTAGCGTCTGCCCTACACGTGGGGATGACAGGACCAGGGACTCAGAAGACAGGCCTGCCTGTGTGGATGACTCCCTAGCAAGTGAGTCTCCAGCCAGGAATCCACCCACCGGGAACCCAGGCCCCGACCCTCCCCCTCCCCCTCCCCCAGGCCCCCGGCCCCCAGGCCCCGACCCTCGCCCTCCCCCAGGATCCAGGGAACACGGGCCCTGACCCTCACCCCCGCCCCTGGGCCCCTGGCACCCAGGCCCCGATCCTTGCCCTCCCCCAGGACCCCAGGACCCCGGGCCCCAACACTTGCCCTTCCCCAGGACCCTGGGAACACGGGCCCCGACCCTCGCCCTACCCCTGGCACCCAGGCCCGACCCTCGCCCTCCCCTTCCCCCAGGAGCACGGGCACGAGGGTGGCGGGCGCCCACCTGCTTGACGGTGAAGTCGTTGATGAGGTGGTGGTTGTGCTCGTTGAGGCCGCAGTGCAGGCTGACGCAGTCGCTGTGGAACAGCAGGTCCTGTAGGGTGCTCACCCGCTGCAGCCCCAGCGCCCGTTCCGTGCCGTCTGACAGGTAGGGGTCGTAGAACAGCACGTTGAAGCCGAAGGCCTTGGCCCGAAGTGCCACCGCCTGCCCCACGCGACCTGGCAGGGCGAGACTCGGCGTCACCGGGGCCGCAGGCTGAGCGACCCCCCACACCGCCTCAGTCTCCCCTGTGCCCGGGGCCGCTCGCTGTGGGGAGCACGGCCCTGTCCGCCCCCAGGCATCTGCTCCCAGACGCTAAAGACGGGGCATTCAGAGAGGAGGGCAGGGGCTGGAGGGGGTCCCTGGGGAAGGCACAGGGTGAGGGCCGCAGCACCAGAGGGGTGGCCCCTGCATCTGGAGGGGGGAGACCAGAGGGGCTCGGAGCCACTAACTCCGAGACCCCAGGAGAGAGCCCTGACCTGGCCACAGTGGGGCCACCGGGCAGCCAGGCCCAGGACAGCGCGGCCCCGGTCCCAACGTCTCAGGGAGCGGTGCCGCAGGCCAGGGGGCACCCCGCACGGCACCGCAGGGCCCCTCTGGAGTCCCCGGCCGGCCCAGGGCAGGGGGACACCCATGAGGAAAGCGAGCAGGGGAGAAACAGCCCACGCTCCCTGAGGCCACCGTGGTGTGGGGCGGGGTCCCGCACCTGCCTGCTGAAGGGTGACTGCCCGAGGGACGGGACCCCCGGGACCCCAGGTGAGACCAGGGCAGAACAGTCCTGCCGGCCGCACCCAAACAGCTGCCCACGGTGCCACGAGGCCAGGTAACTCAGCCACAGGGCACCCGCTGCCTGGTAGGTGGGGCCGAAAACACACCCAGACACCCGGAGAGCCATTTAGACAGTCCCCTGAGTGGGGGCCGGGGCAAGGGCTGCTCGGGTCACCTCTGCCAAGTCAGACTCGGCCCGCCCGGCCCCACCAGGTCAGAGTCTCTCGACAGCACTGCCGAACGAGATCACGCAGCCCCCAGATCGACCTGGCCAGGCACACTGGCTGCCCATCCACCCTCCTTCAACAAACCCCACGCCTGGGGCCCCAGGTAAAGGGTGCCGTCCCTGCCTTCACAACAGTGGGGGCAGCAGGGGGGAGACGCTCACGGGGACCAGTCCTGGTGTCCACGTGCCCATCTCAGCAGGACGGCGATTTGTGCCGGAGGAGACAGGCCTGTGTCTCACGGACGACCCCGACCTGCGCTAACACAGGTGCGTCCTCACGATCGACAATACCCAGACGTCCCTGTGGCACTGCCCCACACTGCACACAGCGCTGCCTCTGTGGGGCGGGGAGGCCGTGCGGGCCAACCAGAGGAAGCTCAGGAGGCAGCATGACAAGGGGGTCCCATCCATGCTGGCCTCCCAGGTGGGTGGAGCCCGGGTTTGGGTAGGGAAATGGGTCGCAAACAAGAAAGAGAAGAGGGACATCACGGACCCCGGAAAGCTGCCTGCATGGCAGGTAAACCACCTCCCTGCACCCACAGCAGGGTTAAGGGCCACCTGGCCCTCACCTGAAGGCCACGTCCACTTAGCCGTGGTCGGAGCGGGGACAGGGTGAGCGTGTCTGAGTGTGGTGGGCGTGCGTTTGTGTGTGACCCCATGGGCAACCATGTTGGCGTACGTGTGACCCACACCTGCTGTTCCTGGGAGGATCAGCCCCACGCTGTCTCCAGCCTGGAAACCGCCCTGCATGGGGGAAGTCGCCCTCAGGTCGGGGGGACCGTCCAGCGTTGGGGGGGACCGCCTGGCAGCACAGCCAAGCCCCGGCCTCGTGGTCAGCCGAGCCAACACAAGGAGCAAGGACACAGACTAACTCACCTAGTCCTATGATGCCCAAGGTCTCCCCACGGATCCTGGCCGCTCCGGAAGCCACTTCCCGGATCTGCTCAACGCTCTGGACCCGTGTGCCTTCCCGCAGCGCCTGGTGCAGCCAGGTGGTCCTGCGGTACAGGTTGAGGATGTGGCACAGGGTGGAGTCAGCCGTCTCCTCGACAGACGCCGCCGGCACGTTGCAGACCGCGATGCCTGGGAACAGATACACACGCGCGGTCACCGAAGCCAGTCGTGGCCCTTCCCTCACGCAAGGCCAGAGGAGCGTCCCCGGGCCATCCTGGGAGGCTAGGAGGCAGACCCTGGTTACGTGCCACGTGGAGAAGCTGCCTGTAGGTCCAGCGGCAGACAGGACGGGACACGGCAGGCATCTACCTCGCCCAGATTGCTGGCCACCTGACCTTCTAGAGGCGCCTGGTGAACGGAGGAGCAGCTCCTCGAGCTCCCCCAAATGCCAGGATGATGCCAAACACACCGGCAGGGCTGCAGGACGGGCCCAGGGTGGGTTCCAGAAACAACTCAGCCCACCATGAAATGCAAGAGCTGGTGGGGGACAGGGGGGCCCAAGCCACAGTGTCCCCTAGACCTGGGAACAAAACTGCTGCCTGGGAGAGCAGACCAGGTCCTGGGACTTCCGAGTGCCCACCTGCCAGGCTTTGAAAGGTAAGCACAGGGCTCGGCTCTGACTGTCCCTGGCGGAGGAACAGAGTGAGGCCAGACTCCGTGCACAGGGACAGAGCCTCCAAGGAGCCCCCAGGCCACGGTGCGACGCTCCGGGGCATGCTGCTTGGGGGCAGGTGACAACAGGGCGGGAGGGCTCGGCCAGGTGAGCCGGTGGTGGGCATGAGCGTGCCCACAGGAGCACAGTAAACTCCAGGACGCGTGACGCAAACCCCACCACGACTCTGCGGCAGGCAGAGATGCCGGAACGTTCTGACAAGTTCCTTCAGCTGCATCCCGGAGGAAAGGACAGGCACAACCAGGCACCGGGGGCACTGCCTCTGACCGCAGGCCCTGGCCAGGCACGACCTGGCTGGATGAGGCCACGAGGCCGGTGCAGACACACGGGGAGGCAAGACCAGAACGCACACTGGCCACGAGCCAGAGGACACGTGCTCTCGCGTGGCTTTCTGAGGAAGCTGCTTTGACCAGTGGCCGGGGCTCTGCACCCCAAAAGCAGGCTCATGAGTCACCTCCAGCCAAACAGGCAGCTGCAGGGGACTCTTGGTGTAAAGCAAAACCCACAGACAAAACCAGATGTGACGAAATCCAGCCCAGGGAAGGACACACGAAAGCTGCAAAGGAAGAGCCCGGAAGCGCCCTACCTAAGTCCCCAGCTGACTTGATGTCGATGTTGTCGAAACCACTGCCGATCCGAACAATGATACGAAGAGCTTTGAACTTCTCCAGGTCCTCCCTGGTCAGCGTGATGGTGTGGTACATCAGCGCCCCCACCGCCTCATTCAGCACCTGCCGAGAGGGAGGGCGTCCGCCAGTCACATGCCGGCCCCACCTGGGCCCCCGGTCTGCCTGCTGCCCCCAAACCAGCCCAGACACCCTGGGTGGGGGGAGGGGAACACCCCACCCCCAGCCTGGCCCCAGGCTGGGACAGTCCAAGGGGCTTCCCGCTGTTCTCTCCTCTGTGCACTGCGGCCTTCTCAGGCCAGAAGCCACTGCGGTGACATTTGAGGTCACCACAGTGTGGCCCTGCTGACTCTGCTCAGTCTCACCTGGGAGTCCAGGGCCTGCCCCGCCCCATGAACTGCAGGCCCAGGAGAACGCACTGTACGGGGAGCGGGCTGACCTTACCTGTGGGCACCAGACAGTAAAACAGACAGAGGAAGCTGGGCATTGGGAGGACACAGAGCATCCGAAACCCCCAGACCCTGCGGAGGTGGGTGGGGGGTGGCGGAAAGCTGCAGGGCCGCTGTGACAAATTGCTACCGGGACCGGAGCGACCCCACGAGGAAGCTACAAATCATCGTGGCAGAAGCGCACATGGGGCCCCACGACCATAAACAACTGCGGGTAAAGGACGTTTCACCTGCGTAGGGAGGACGGCTGTGCGGAAGGCCGGGCCGGCGGGGCTGCGACGTGCCCCTCGGATGGCGTCCGCTGCCAGGCCAGCACGGGACGCTGGGGGCCGCGCCCTCGCCCTGCACGCAGGCAGCACGGGCCCCGCCTCTCCAGGTGCTCAGGTGGGCGAGGTCTGCCCCTGTACCTGCAGCTCCCGCTGGCCGGCGAGCGGCCCAGGGCATTCAGGGCAGCCGCAGCCAGCACGGGCCTCCCGGGGAGATGGCCATGGCTCTCCGGGACAGCCCTGGACGCCTGCCCTGGCGGGGTCCTCCTGTCTGTGTGTGGCCTGGGCTGCCTTGCGTGAGGCCCCAGGTGCATATCGGTGTCCTGCCTCCCCAGAGTTTAGATGACACGGGCTGATGCCCCACTCCGCTTGCAGAACCGCCCAAAGGGGGCGGCCCTCCCCAAAGTTAGGGCTCCACCCACAGGCCCCGCGCAAGCGTGGGGCTCTCCGCGGGTGGGGATAAGCCCTGAAGACCGAGCTCAGAGCCGCTGCGCAGGCCACGCCCACACCCGAGGGGCCTGGTCCCTGCCGACCAAGCCCCGCCTCACTCGGCGGTGCCCGTGCAGACCACGCCCATACCCCCACGAGGGGGCAGGCCCGCGCGGACCACGCCCACACCCCACGCGTGGCCTATTCCCTGCTGACCAAGCCCCGCCTCACTCAGCGGCGCCTGTGCAGACCACACCCCATGCCGCTGTAGCGTGGCCCCCAGTGTGCACAGCACCCCGCTTGGAAGCCCCCAGGGTGCCCAGCAGCCACACAGGAGGCTGGGACGCCTGGTTTCTGGGGGGCTTGGCCCAGGTCCAGGAGGGCAGCAGGACCGCGCCCCAGGGCCGCGAGCACGGCCTTAAAGGGCTGTCGTGGCAAGAGCCGGACGTTGGCGGAAGAGCCGCAAGGTCCCATCTCCGGGCCGGCGATGCTCCAGACACACGGTGTAATCCAGGGCGTGTCATAGTTCAGGGACCCTAACAGGGTACAGCCGTGAGCTTTATAATCAAGACACCTCCAATTCAAAAAAATGCGCTGGCTACTGGGGACTTCCAGCACCATGCTACCCTGTCCTCCCCCAGACTGAGCTTCCTGTGCTGACTCTGGGTCTCCTGCATGGGGAGGGAGGCCAACCACAGGCTCTGCTGACCTTGAGTCCCCAGGACGAGTGAGGCCAGCAGTGGGCTGTGCACAGGCTGCTGGACGGCAAGGCACCAGGCATGAGCTGAGGGGGACCGCACCCAGGACAGCCTAGACTCCGGGCTGATGTGGGCAGTGGAGTAGAGCAGGCGTCCCGTGTGGGGTGCAGGGCACAGTGAAGCTGCTAACCGCCCTGTCTCAGTTCCTTCCTCCACTGGACAGATGGCAACCCAAAACACAGACAACTCCCTCAGGCTGGCATGGCCTCCCTTCTCCTGCCGGCTGAGGTGGCCAGGGGGACATGGCCGTAGGGGACCACACCAAAAGGGCCAAGGGAGAGATGACTGAGAGGCAGGACAGAGGCGGCCTGGGTCCCTGGTCCTGCGAGCTCTGGCTGGCCCGGACTTGAGGGTGCTGTGGGCCCCTGCTCCCGCTCCTCGCACTGAAGATCCTAGGAATTTCAGCTCCTAGAGGCGAGGATGTGCCAGGCTGACGTGTGAACAAATGGGATGGGTCACTGCCCACATCCTGACCCCTGCCCCTGGACTCCTGGAAGGAGGTCCAGGCTGCACAGGCACAGACTTCTGGCACCTTGACTGGCCCTGGTGTGAGAGGGAAGCGAGGACCCACGTGTGACAGGGGAGCAGCAGCGAGTGCTGAGGGGACACAGGGTTAACTAGGAGCGCACGAGGAGGGTGGCTGGGAAGCGGACGCGGGGCTGTGGGGCGGAGGCAAGAGGGCAGACCTTGGCCAACGAGACCCTGGGAAGGGTCGGTCCTCTGGCTGCTGTGCTGCACAGACCGGAGACGTGGGTGGCCATGGCAGCAGGGGTGGGGGCGAGGGGACAGATCTGCCGGTGCCCACTGTGGGCAGACACGGGCGTGCAGCGGAACTGGGGATCCAGATGCGTGCAAGCCAGCGCCAGGAGGAGCAGCCCTGGGCTCAGGGACACACGGACTGTGGACGGGAGCTCCCGAGGGAGATGGGGTCTCCGGCCGGGGCAGCTGGGCACATGCGGGCCTCTTGCAGAGAAGAGCAAGGCTCAGCTTGCGTGCGTGCAGGCGGCCGGCTTTCTATCTTGAGCATTTAACCACGGCAGGCAAGTCTTCAAATCGTGACCTTCACTGTCCTGAACTACATCCCGACACGGACGATCCGGGATCTGACGTTCCCTACTGTTGGGGCATCTGGGTTACGACCACTGTTGGCTGCAGTAAAACCCACGACTGCCTTGAGAGAAGTCCCTAGCAGTGCAAACCAGCGGGTCCGCTGGAGAGGCCTCTTCGGGCTCCGGGCGCCGCTCCGGCCGCACCTGGCGGTTACGACCCCCGCGCCGGCACCGAGCCCGCAGCGCCGGGCAGTCCGGGGTGTAAAATGCTACGTGGGAGGGACACCCGTCGTTTCAGCCCTAATTTGCACTTCTCGGCGTGACCTGCCCACATAGGCTTCTTGGTAAATTTTTTCATGTCTTAATCCTTTTTCCACTGAGCCTATTTTAACCACGCGGTACCAGGTGAAGTTCTCAGAACAGGAAGCTGCAGTCCTCAGCGGCCACCCGCCCCTGGCCCTGCCAGGGAGGCCCCGCCCAGCCGCGGGGGGAGGGCCCGCTGCCGCGGCAGCTCCGTGCAGACGGGCACAGGCCAGGACCACCGCACCGCTCCACCCGGCCCCCAGGCCCACGCGCCCTGGAAGTCCCTCACATTCCCTCTCGTGACCGCGAAGGGGCTGGGATACCCCCAGGTGCCACACCGACCTCCCAGAGGGGACGTCTGTCTCCCTAAGTCGGACACCGGCAACTCACATCCCCCTCCACCAGCCGTGTGGCCAGGCTACTGCCTGAACGGTGTCTTTAGCCCCCGAACGGGTACGTGGGGCCCGCCTTGCAGGATGAAGTCAGCCCAGGGGCCCCGAAGTGCTCACAGCAGCAGCAGGGTCTGAGGGGCACTCGCTGGGCACCACGCAGAAGGGGAGCAGCAAACGGCTGGCTGGGAAGATGTGTGCTGCGAGGCACTGGCGGGGTCCACGACGCCCCCTCCCTGCATCCCGGAGGGGAGGCCTCGCTCGCTTCCTTTACACACACACACACACACACACACACACACACACACACGCACGCACCATGCGCAAGCTTCCCAGGACTTCAGGTTTACTTACTTTCTGCGTCCACACAAAGGTGTGACTCATTTTGTGAGGCTGAGGCTCAGAAAAGCGGGCCAGTGACACGGTGCCCCCAGCACACTTTTATATGGTTGTCACGGGATGTTTCCCTGTGACAAAGGGCCACGTGCAGGCCCAGAGGGGGCAGGTTTTCACAGAACTGCCAAAGCACCATCAAAGCCGGCCACGGCCACGGCCACCGCTGAGCAGGCGTGGCGCCTCACACCTCCCGATGCTCCCTGGGTGCAGCCAGAGCGGGGCTAACGTGGGGCGGGGACAGTGTCACCTGCTTCCCGGCGCTGTTTTTGCCCAAACGCACCCTCCGCCGCCCCCCATCTGCTGGGACTTGTCTTGTCCCTGTCGCTTGGAGGAGAGCAGCGTGAGCCGTCTCGGGTACAGCAAACAGCCACCCATTTGTCACTCTTGTCTTTTCTTTCGCCACGTGACTGTTTTCGCTGCTCTTCAACGCAGCGACCTTTTCTGTGGCACGGCCCCGTTTTCCACAGAACTCAGCACGGCCACTTCTGTCCTGACCTCAGGGCGGGAAGGTCAGCCCCTCCAGAAGCCCCCCTACTTTTGTCAGGACACGTGCACACGCGTGGCCGCTCACCTGGGAGGCTGCCCCGGGGTACCTGGGCTCACTTCCCGAATGCTCCCCGCTTCCCCGGGCCCTCTCAGTGGGCACCAACACAGCCCTACTGTGTGCTCAGAGTCGCTGGGACACTCCCGCCCGAAAGCCACCTCCCGCCACGCACCACTCGCTGCATTTGCCTGGACGTCCCCCTCACTTCTCGCGCGGCCCCGGTACCTCCCTCCGGGGACCAGGAGCCTCACTTTTGACCAGGACTCTCGAAACACTTTTTCTGCGCCCTTGCCGTCTTCCTTGACGTGTCCCCACATTGCCGCCTACAGGTGCCCCACTTTCCCAGAAATGCCCCTCAGGGACTTCCTGCTCCAGGCCGGCTGACGGCACCCTCCCACCTGCCGCGCCCCCCCCCCCCCCCGCCCCCCCCGGACTGCCCCTCTGCTTTGCAGGTGCCGGTCTTTAAGGAGCTTCCAAGAGTAACTGAGAAAATGCCCCTGCCTCTGCAGTCTGACAACGTGCAACCCTGGGTTGAAAACTGGTTTTCCCAGAAGCTTTAAGGTACCCAAAGTGGGGCTGGTGGCGGGATCTGCCACTTGAACAGCAAAGCATCCTGCGGGCCCCCAACACTTGTCCTGGTTTCGCGGCAAGAGAGCCAGAGTCTCCATTTAGCTCTGGAAGGTTTCTTCATCACATCCGGTGATGTGTTCAGTCTCTCCTCCGTAACACTCAGGTAACATCCGACATCCAGCTGGTTACAAGCAGGTAGAACTAACTCCCTGATCCACGGCGATGTGGAAGAGAAGCCGTTTCCCTCCCAAGCCAAAGCCCTCAGATAGGTGGTCCAGGGGCCCTGTGTCAGCTCCACAGCCATCAGGGTCCAGGGCTCCCGTATGGTGGCTCTGCCACTCCCAGGTGGCTGCCCAGGCTCCAGCCATCACACGTGGTTTCCGGCCCACAGAGAGGGAAGGCGGCTCTGCACACAAGGCCTGTCACCTCTTCCTGGTTGGACTTAGTCCCCGGGCTATGCCCAGCAGCAAAGCCTGGGGAAGGAGGTGTGTTTCCGCCGGGAAGCGGGAGGTTCCCGAGGGTGGCAGCTAGGCGGGCACGCCCGGCCGAGAGCCCTTGGGTCTGCAAGGCTCTCCTCTGGCCTCGCCTCTTCCACCTCTCCTTCAGGCTCCCCTTGGCTGTGTCTTCCAAGCTTTCTATTAAAATTAAGTTTTTCCACTCGCGTGTTTGATTTCCAAGTGCGCGTTCGAGTTCTCGGGTGCCGCCTTCCCGCCGCGAGCCGCCGGCTGCACAAGCAGGTGCCCCGTAGGTCTCGCTGAGGCTCTGACTGGCCGGGTCCCAAGGCTCTCTTCTACCCAAAGCGTAAATCACAGGCCGTTTTTCTCTGCGAGTACCCGTCGTCCTGTCTTCCCGAGCCGTCTGGCAACGTCTGTCTGTCTGCTGGGCGTGGGGCGGAATGGAGCTGAGGCCCCTCACTGCCCCTCCCCGGGTGTCTGACTTGCTTATCTGGGTTTTACGTTAACTTATCAAGATAGTTTTGATAAATTACAATTTTAAAAGAAAACACGTTTTGGGTTAGTGTTCAAATTTATTGGTAGAACTTGCTTTACTATTGCTTATGGTTTTTAAACATTTCTATCTGTATGTCTCTTTCATGCCCTATATGGGCTGTAGTTTTCAGCGAAACGCTTTGGGGGCGCCTGGGTGGCTCAGTCAGTTAAGCGTCCGGCTCTCGACTCGGCTCAGGCCTTGACCTCAGGGTTGTGTGTTTGAGCCCCACGTGGGGCTCTGTGTTTACAGCATGGAGCCTGCTTGGGATTCTCCCTCCCTCCCTCTCTCTCTGTCTCTCTCTGCCCCTCCCCGCCTGCATGTGCACACTCTCTCTAAAATAAAACTCTGAAAAAAAATTTCTTAAGTAAAAAAATGAACTAAAAGTTTTAGTCTGGAACAGCAGAAGGTTCACAATCGCCCTCCCAGCTCCATCGTTCCACACGCACGGGTGTGCGTGGCCACATGGTTCCGCCCTGTGGTGACTGAAGCGGCCAGCACCTGGGCGGGCCACAGGCCAGACCGTCACGTGGGCAGAGCCCCACTCGGCCCCGTGCTCCTCGCCTGGGCACCCGAGCCCCCATGCACCTTGCCCCGGCGCTGCCGAACTCGCCGACCGTCGGGACGGGAGGGTCTCTCCTCTGGCATAAACACTGGCGGGGGGGGGGGGGGGGTCACTGTGGGGGTGTCGCAGCATGTGCCTCCTCCAGAGGGGCTGCTCCGCGAGCGCCCCACAGCGGGCGGCACTCCGCCAGCCCTGGACGGTGGTGGGCCGTCACTTGGTCACGGCGCTCCTGCCCCCCCCACCGGCCCGCCAGGTTCCTGAGGTTTCTATCAGCAGCGCACACGCTCAGCCCCACCCTCGGCATCCTGGCTCCTGTGGGTTTTCTTCCACAGCCATGGGCTCTCTCTCTGCGTGGGCGGGGGCTGTCTGCCCGGGCCCTCGGGTTCTGTGACGGACACGCAGCAGAAAACGGCTGCTGGGAAGGACATGTGGCTTGGCCAACGGGGCCATCCCCTACAGGGGACTGTCCGTTGCCTCTGCCGGGCCCCCAAGGCGCAGCGGCGTGGGGTCGCCGGCAGCCCGGCTCAAGGCTTGACACGGACGCGTCGGGCAATGTGGGGGTGGCGGGCGGCGTGAGGACGGCGGCTTCGTCCCGTCCATCCTGTCACCGGGGCCCCAACCCAGACCCGGGCTGGGCTGCCCGCAGCAGGCCCTCCAGGAGCCACGTCCAGAAGCAGACACCCCAGGCCCAAATGCCTGGCCGCCAGCCCGGGACGCCCCAGGTGACCAATGTGGGACCAGGATGACGCAGCTCACCGGCCCCCAGTCCTGTCTGCCATGTCCGCGGCCCCCGGATCTGCTTTCTGGGAACATCTGGTCGCAATGGCAACGGCTCGAGATGCCAAGCAGTAGCCGTCTCCGCCTCTGACAGGGTGGGGTGACGATGGCCGCACGTGTCTTGGTGGCCCGGGAGCCGCTGAGGCTCACGCCTGAGGGACCCGCCTGCCCTCCTCGCTCCCCCGAGCACCCCGCGCCGTTACCTTCTCGTGGATCTCCTGCGTGGACTGTGCGTCACAGAAGGCCACCGTGGCCACGTCCTTCAGGATGGGCATCTCCACCGTGCAGTCCCGGCCGTCGAGCAGCGCTACCAGGGGCCGGGGGTGCATGGGCCCGTTCATGATCGGGGGTCGGACGCCTGCGGAGACAGGAGCGGACGCTCAGCACAGCGGCGGCCCCGGCTGAGACCTCGAGCCCCCTGCCACCCGCCACCATCCGCAGCCCGGCGCAGGCCCGGAGAGGTCCCGCGTGTGCTCGTCTGGACTTTGTCAAACCAGGGTTATGAGCCACCGGGAGAAGCACACCAGCGTCTGCTACAGCTCACTGAGGCCCGAGTGAGCAGGGACGCCGCCGACGGTCACCACCCCACGGGGCTCGGCTGCAGACACGCGTGGAGGCGCCGGGGCAGCCGCGGTCTTCAGCACTGTGACCCCGGGACACGCAGACGCAGCGCCACAGGCCTCGCGATGGCATCCGTTCTTTTCCGCCTCTGGCGGCAGCGTGGCTACCCAGAAACCCTGAAGGGACCGCGTCTGCTAGCAGGTTTGAAGAGCAGACACCGTGCAGGGGTGGGGGGTGAGGGGGACTCAGAATCGCCAGAAGCTCCTTCCAGACAGGAGGGGACTACGCCTCGTCCAGGAGGGCCTCCCAGGCGCCGGGACCAGCCCCGCGCACCCCACGGCCTCACGAAGACTCGCCCCGGGGAAGGCCCACGGCCCCAGTGCACCGCCTACGCGAGCCGCCTGGACGCGGCGGCCCCGGCGGGTGGCTCAGAGCGGGGTCGGCAGGGCCAGAACCCCGTCTCTGCTGCCTCCCTCCCTGCCCCGCGAGCGGTGCGATTCCCGCCCCCGGGGGGCCCGGCACAGGCGCGGTCTCCAGACGGCCCGGAGCTGCGCGCACCGACGGCGCTCACGTCTCCAGCCGTGCTGGGACGGTGATCTCACTTAGAAGACTGACTTTACCAGCGGAGGCTTATCGCCGCCGTTCTCGAGTGACCTGGAAGACGCCCGCCGCCAGAGTCCCTCAGCTCTAACTCCTGACGAGCACGGACCGGCGTCACCCCCGCGAGCTGAGCTCTGAGGCTGTAAGGCCCCCCTGCGGGCCCGGACACCGCCGATGCCAGGGCGCCGCCCGCTGGAGAGCAGGCCCAGTCCGCAGGGCTGCCCAGACGCAGCGTCGTCGGGACCCCCGACCGGACGACGCCCCCTCACCCAGGGAGGCCCCGGCCTCCCGACCACGCAGCCAGCGCCGGAACAGGCCTTGGGTTTCTGCGGCAACTCCCCAACCCGGGAGCGAGCTTGCGGGCGGACGACCAGAACAAACCCAGCATCGACCTGTGGCCTGGACCACCTGCCCTGGGGAGGCGTGGCGGGGGTGGGGGGGGGGGGTGGGGGGGGGTGGGGGGCTGGGCCCCCCGAGGAACCCCCTCGCTCCACCGCACGCGGGGCTTCACTGAGGCTGTCCTGACCCGCCGCACGCGCCGAACGGACAGGGTGACCGCGGTCGCAGAGGGCCTGGTTTCCAGCTGCTTCACACTCCGGGAGCCCCGACCAACCTGACATTTCTTAATATGGGCTCAGCTTCCACGACCATGAATTCGACTTTTCAAAGCGTTTTATCTTCAGAATCCCCCGGCAGAACCGCGTCCTGTCACTGGATCCTCATCCCACGTCTTTAATTGTCTCGAACCAAAGCTCTTAGGCTCCTGATCCTTGGCGACCACTGAAGCCTGCGCCGGGGTCAAAGTCTGACTAAAAATTAAACACAAGAAACACGTTAAAATACCGTCGAGAGCCAACGAGGACTCCCAGACGCCGGAAATTCCACACTGCATCCTTGATTCTGTGCCCGCGGCTGCCAGGCCGGGACCGCCCAGAGCCAGGAGCCGCGCTGCTTACCCTGAAGGTCCTCCTGGCACGTGGGAACCCCGCCCCAGGCGCTACCAGTGTCGGCGAGGTGCAAGGCCGGGGCGACTGGGGGCTAGTCTGCCGCCAGTCCTGCAAACCTCTGTCTCGTGCTCCCAACGGCCTCCTGGGCCTCTGCGACTGTGCAGGGAGAGTGGACTTCTGAGGGGGCCACCGAGAGGGAGACCGCAGGATGCAGACCGGAACACAGACACCACCGTCCTGCACCACACAGGACCCAGGCGGGGGCTGTCCCCCAGGCCCCCTCTGCCGGTCCCCACAGGCCACATCCCGGGCACCGGCATCGACTCAGGCACGGCCCCCCCCACCCCCCGACAGGACACTGAGGACACACTCCTGGTCACACACCTGTACGGACGGGCTGAGGACGTGCCAAGAGCTGGGACTGAGCATGGATGCTCAGGACCCCTGCTCTCGGCATGGGGACAGCATGCCAGGGTGGCCCCGAGGCCTGGCTGGGAGCCATGGTGGCCGGGACCCGCGACACCACCGGTGTCAACCTTGGGATCAGATGGCACCTCGGGAGGCCGGCACGGAGCAGGGACCGGATGCACTCGTCCCCCGCCCGATGCTGGCCACAGGGACATCGGGCAGACCGGCCACAGCAGGGACGTACCTGCGGCCCATGGGACCCACGTGGCTCTCACCCTCGCCAGGCTCCAGCTGTGACCGCCACTTCTGCACCAAGGCGGGTGCCCTGTGCTCCTGACCCACGAGCCTAGGCTGTGCCGGAAGGCCACGCTCGGCCACAGCACCTCCCGGGTCTGCTCACCTTTAGTCTGTGCAGGTGTGACCTCTGACCCATATCCTCTGGCCCCGCCCCTGAGCGAGGATGTGCCTTACAACCCGAACCTTTGCCGACTGGGCTCGACCGGGCAGGACCCAGCCTGCAGCAACCCTGGGACACGTGGTGGCAGGGGAGCGGGGGCGGCCCTGTGTGTGCGGGAGTCTAGGGCTGGTGCAGGAGGTAGCAGCAAGGCCAGACCCAGGCCAGGCCCGCCCCGCCCTGCCCCGCCTCCCCGGGAGGCAAGCCTCACCCTTGACCTTGACCTTCAGAAGACGAGCAGGGGGCCAGCAGCGGGCCTGAGGTGTCTGGGCCAGGGGCGGCAAGCTGGCTGCCAAGGACACAGGTGTCCACCAAGGACAGCTGAATCAGAGCCCTCGAGTCTGGCTGGCCTGGCCTCCCCAGGACTTCTGCGCCTCCCTGGCGGTGAGTGTCCCGACTGGCCCCAGATGAAGCACCACTTCCCAGGCCTCACGGGATCCCCACCACGTTCCCTGGCCAAGTGGGGTCGCCCTGTCTGCCCTGCCTCGCCCCGCACAGTCAGCAAGTGCAGGGGAAGGGGGGCTGGAACGGGCCACAGCCAACCGTACAGTCACTAGG
Source organism: Prionailurus viverrinus (assembly GCF_022837055.1). NCBI lineage: Eukaryota > Metazoa > Chordata > Mammalia > Carnivora > Felidae > Prionailurus > Prionailurus viverrinus. The sequence goes on along the minus strand of NW_025927610.1, from coordinate 3,318,653 downwards.
CTTTCTTCAGTCTTCCCCCTAAATCCTGAAAGCATCCAGGGTGTCTCCGGCCGGATCCTCCCTGGTCGGCGTGGCCCTCGGCAGACGGTGTTTCCGCACGCTTGCACGTCCTCCGAGGGGCCCAGGGCCATACGCCCTGTACACACGGGTCCCGAGTGCCCTTGCACCCCTGGGGAGCGGAGCCAGACGCCTCAGGCACTCTGGCGTCACGCCCTGGATTCTCCCGTGTCCACTGCTAACCTCTGTTGTGAAAATGATTTCAGAGGGAAGCGTGGCTTTGCCAAACCTGACCTGGGTTCAGAAACCCTCGAGCAGCCTCAAGGGGTCGGGGTGTGTTTCCGGGCCACCTCACTATGGGCGGAGGTGTGAGCCCCACCCAGGGAAGCACCAGCCGGCGTGGGGCTCAAAGGCCAGCCCGAGTCAGGCCCCACGTGCAGATGGGTGGTGACTCCGGGCTCGGGCCACACACCCATGAAGGCGAACCTGGCTCCCGCCTGCCCCGGTGCCCCACGGGTCTCAGTGCCCGGTGCCTGGGGTCGGGGAGGGTGACCCAAGTCCAGCAGCAGAAGAAGCCAAGTCCAGTGCGGGAGAGAATAACAAGGCCGTACGACTACAGGAAGCTTCTAGGCTGGTGCCGGGGGACATTCGAGTTGTGAAAATACCATCTCCACCTCGTTTCTAAAAAATGCCAGAGAGAAGCCCCCCTAAGGGATCTCACTGCTCAGAACAACTACAGAGAGCCACAAGGACACAGAGGTGGGAGAGAGGGTGCAGCAAAGGACTGGGGAGGACACACGGTGGGGGGAGGTTCCTTGCGGGCCGGCAGTAAGGACAGGGCCAGGGTCACTGGGGTCCCGAACTGTGTCTGCTCTCCTCACTGAAGTACCTTTTCTCGAGCACTTTTGCCGTGTAATCAATCGTCTAGAATTCAGTTTTGCCACAAATGATAAAATCACAAAAACTAAAAAATGCTCATTAAAAAAGACGAAATGCGGGGAGCCTGGACGGCTCAGTCGGTTCAGCACCAACTCTTGATTTCGGCTCAGGTCGTGATCTCACAGTTTGGGAGTTCGAGCTCAGCACTGGCCTCTGGGCTGCAGCACGGACCCTGCCTGGGATTCTCTCTGCCTCTCTCCCTGCCCCTCCCCCATGCACACAAGCTCTCTGTCTCTCAAAACAAGTAAATAAACTTGAAATAAAATAAAATAAAATAAAATAAAATAAAACGCGAAAAATGAACGACGAAATTAGGAAGACCTCACCGTAAAACGGAAAAACGTTAGCACGCGTGCGCACTGGCGCGTGCGGGTTCGCCTGGTGCTGGTGCCACAGGCGCTCGACCCCAAGGGTGGCCCGCGCGCCGGGAAGGGGCACCAGCTGGCACGCACCGGCACGTCCCCGCCGCCGCCAATTCCAGGCGCCCCGCCACACGCCCGCCACACGCCCCCCGTGACTCAGACCCCGCAGGGCTGGGAGACCATCAGGAGGGCTGAGCTTTCGTAACAGCGAAAGGGGCGTTCCCCCTCAACAGGGAAATGAAACCAAACGTCCACCAGTCAAGGAAACCTCTGGACGGTCCACGGTTATCGTTCGCTCTTCCGCAGCAAAACCGCCTACCGGCCAGTTAGTTACGTGGCGGACCACCTCGCGCTGCCCCAAGCTCCCCAAACACGCGTGTCCGGCACCTACACGCGGCAGCCCCAGGCCAGGCCTCCTGCCCCCATGGGCGAGGGACAGCTGGAGAGAGTACGGCCAGCAGGGTGGACCCCAGGGTCCCCGTGGGTGCCCTGCCCGTGTCCCTCCGCTCCACCCCCTTCCTCCCGGTGCCCATCCCACGATGACCCACAGGAGGCTCCTGAGAGTCCCCTGCTCCAAGACGGCATCAACAGCTCTTGTACCGAGAGCCCCTCGCCGGGGGACGGGGCCTGACTACCGGGGGTGGGGCCCAGAGACCCGACGGGGGTCTGGGAGCGTGGGACACAGGGCTCCGCGCCCACCCGACCCCGTACTCAACACTGCCGGGCTCCCTTCTGCCCCCGCCCGGCCCTGATGTCCCACTCCCGACGACATGCGGGCTGGCTTACGGCATCAGCAGGAGAGGGGCATCTGCGGGCACCCACCTCGGCACCTAACAGGCGCCAGGCGGGCGGTGAGCCCACGGGGAGGGAGTGGATTCCGGCGCCCGCCTGACACACACGTCTGCTTTACTCTGCACGTGACGAGCTGCGCTCTCCGAGGCGGTGGCTCTGGGGGGCTAGGTGCCCACAGTGGGAGGTGACGGCACCCACACCGGGCCCCACGATCGCAGGTGCGCATCTGCATCCCTGCAACTCAGCAAGGCGGTGGAGGAAACGCAGCGGTCAGCACGGCTAGTGAGTCAGGAAGCCCTGGCCAGAGTGGGGGGCACAGGGGGGCGGAGGGCCCGCTGAGCTGCGGCGGATGCCTCTGCTGGCCGCCACACGGCACAGGCCCCGCGGAGAGGCACGCGTGAGCACCAGCACAGGTGCCGCGACGCTCGTCGGCACACGGTTCTAGGCTGGCCGGCCGGTTGCCAGTAAGCAAGGCTGCAGCACAAAGCATGGTTGGGGGGGGGGGGGGGGGGCAGGACTCCAGCTGTGACACCAGCACCTCGGCGGGAACACCCCACCCGGCACGGGGCAGCTGCGTGCAGGGGCGCACACGCTCTCTGTCCTGTCCTCGTACTCGCCCTGAAGTCTGAAGCTGGTCTCAAAGCTCATCTGAAAGAAAACGGGGCAAGAGAAGGGACCACAGGTCCCGGGGGCCCCTCCCACAGGTGTCTGCGTGGAGCTCTGGGGGCCTGTCTCCCCGCCCCACCCCCCCCCCCCCCCCCCCCCCGCAGTCATTCCTGCTCTCCCCACCCCCAGCCCCGCTGTGCTTGATTTGACCTGGCCTCCTCGGCCCGGCTCTCCACTGGGGCTCACTCTCGGGAGATCGGGGGTCTGGGGACGCCCGAGGTGTCCAGCCCTCTCCAGACGAGCCACAGCAGCTTCCAGAGAACCTAGCCCGCTCTGGGCGCAGCACACCTGAGCTGGGACCCCGGGCCCTCCCCATCCTCCCCGCCAACTCTGACAAGCACTTCCTGCTCTACGCCCACAGCACACTCCCAGGACTCCAGCTGCTTCTCCAGCCTCAGAGACCAAGCTGTCTCCCCATACCCTCCGCCCCCCTCCGCTCAGGCCCCAGGTCTCCCCACTGCCACAGCCGGGCCCCTGGTCCTAGATGCTGCCTCCGAGACACTGCGCCCCTGACCCAGACCCCCGAGACCCTCAGGTGCTGCCTAGCCCCTGCCAGCCCTTCCTTCCTCCTCCACAGAGCCGGACCCTCAGCCACAGCAGGCTGCCCGCGGCCAGCCCCCTCCGCCTTTCAGCTTCTGCGGGCCAGCGGTCACACCCTCCGGACGGCAGCCTCCTCGGGCCGTCCTGGTCCAGAGGCCCCGGGCCTGGCCACGCTGCCCGGGGCAGGGCTGCGGGCTGAGCGGAGGGCGGCTCCCACAGCGGGACTGTGTCTGGCCTGGCAGGACCCGAGCCCGCGCAGACCAGGCCAGGGTGCTCCCTTGGGCGCCGCGGGGCCGTGGGGCAGAGTGGCCTCGCAGACCTCAGCGGCCAGACTGTCAGCTGCACGCGCTGTGCCACCCCCTTAACTTACCGTAACCCACGAGGGCACTGACCACCACCCAAGTGCGGACTAAAACCGTGGCAAAGGCACGCTCCTGTCCCCAAGAGCCTCAGTCCCACATACTCCTCTCTCGTGCTTTTATGCGGCTTTGTGACACTTCAGGATCCCACAAACGAGAACCTGATCGCCGTCACAGAGAGGGTGCTGGCTGGCAGTGGAGGGAAGGTGGCCTTCCCTCCCCTCCGCACGTGACATCCGATAACTGCTTTGGGGACACCCCACGCGGTGCCACCACCTTCAAGACCCGGCCAAGCTGCAGGACACGGACGTCACAGACACAGGAAGACGGAAGTCAATGGCACCACGGCCTCCATACAGGCCAGAATCCACGCCTGGGGAGGGTCCAGAAAGCGCCGCCTCGGCCCCCCCACCCCGGCCCCCCACCCGCCAGACCTGCTGGGATTTCTTCTCAACCGTCCCAGCTTCCAGTCCTACCACGCTGTCACCACCCCCACCCCGCCCCCGACCTCGCCGAGCACAGTGCTCTTGTACCACGGCGGTCATCCAGCCCGTCTACGGCCGGGCTCCAGGGCTGACAGGGACATAAGGGACCCCTTCCCCCAGGGCGCCACACCAGTGCCGGCCCGTGACCCGTCCGCAGCTGAGCTTCCCGGGACGGCAGTGACAGGAGATGTGAAGTCCCGTCTGGGGACCAGAGGCGAGTGAGGTGTGGACACCCCCCACCCCACAGACGGCGGTGCCGGGGCCAGACACCTCCCCCCCCGTCCCCCGGAGCCTCGCACGGGTCCTTCTTCACGCCACCAACGGAGGGAAACCAGGAGACGCGCTAGCCTTTGACCGGGTCCTCCACACCCAGGAGCCTCGGGCGGCGGCCACAAGCTGTGCTCTGGCTACTGGACCGGCAACGGCCCAAGGGCACGGGCAGTTCTGCTGGCCCAAAGGAAGGCCCCGCCGATCTTCAGCTTCCACCGGGTTAGTGGGGAGCCAAGGCCAGAACCCAGAGGCCAAGGCCCGCCTCCGAACCCAAGGACCCTCCTCCTGCAGACAGTCGTTCATCTCTGCCCTGAGGTTCCAGACAGGGGTGGCTCCAGCTCCCCAGAACATGGGGCCCTCGGGGCTGAGCGCCAAGAACCAGGCCCTGCCCCAGGACAGTCAGCGGGACCTCAGCAGGGCAGGCGACACCAGCCCCAGGCCCAGCTCCGTGCTCCCAGCCCCCCACCCCCAAGTGTCCTCGAGCTGAAGAAAAGAGGCAGGAAGGAAACCCCAAATGCAGTCAGGGGAGAGGACGGACAGGGGCTGAGACAGGTCACCCCTGCCACAAGTCCATTTCTCAGAAACGGAGAGAACAGAGAGCAACCCGCCACAGCTGGACAGGCTGGAGGTGCACCAACACCCCGAGACAGGCTGAACAGGACACACGTGCGTGGGGTGGGAAACATGCAGCCCCAAGCGCGCGTCCCTCAAGAGGCCTCGCAGAGACACCCAGACCAAACCCCGCGCTCAGAGGTGGTGATAAAACCCGACAGAGAAGAACCCTGGAGCGACCGTGGAACACAACGGCCGGCCCCTGCAGGAAGTGGAGCTCCAGGGCCAGCACACACAGCGGGCACCAGTGGGAGCCACAAGGAGGGGGAGCAGACCAAAGCCGGGGTCCAGCAGGCCCCCCACGGCCCCCTCTGGCACAGTCCTGAAGCTCTAGGGTGGACAGAAGGTGAACCCCAGAGCACACACATCGCCAGGCTGACATCCAGGGACAGCAGGGACAGCAGGGCGGGCACACAGCACAAGGCGGCACTGCCCCAGGACCCTGCTCTGTCCCCAGGCCTGTCCTGCCCCGCCCCTCACCCTGGCCCTGGCCCCATCCTGTCTCCTAGACCCGTCCCCAACACTTAACAGGTGCTCACTCACGATCCCACATGGCCTCACACCGCCATCCCCACCTGACAGACGCACACGAGCAGAGCACACGACAAGCTCAAGACCACACACCCGGCAGGAGCTGGGCCGGAATGCCCCCAGGGACGGGCTAGGTCTGTGCCCTGGTCCTCTCTGGTCACTCCCCTAAGAACCTCGGGGATGCCACCCCACACCAAGAGTGGATGGCCTGCACCGACCCACAGGGCGCGTGTGCAACGCTCCCTGTGCCTCAAATGTCGGCCATGCTGGAGGCCAGCAGCTAGAGCACCCTTTGGTGTACATTTTTATACAAATGAAGTCGCTGCTCTTGAAGGAGAGGGCGGATCCTGGAAAAGGGGAAACCAGGTAGGAAAAGGGGATGTGGCCATCCCCCCATTTGCGACCTAATTCTCCAGCCACCCCCAGAAGTGGGAGCTGGGTGAGGATTTCACCTCTGACTGCTCGATTCAGACGAACCAGAGAAAGCCAATCTTGTTCCACTTCTGGGTGACAAGTGGTCCCCCCTCCCCCAACCAGAGGTTAATCTGTCCTAAACAAAGCACGGGGAAAATGATCACTATAAAGGGGTCTGGCCGCTGGCCAGGTTCCCGGCTTAAGCCGCTGCCAGCTTCAAGGCTGTCCTTCCGGGCATGCCCAGAGGTGGTGCCCTCATTTCTCCGCACACAGGCAGAGGGCCGGGCAGGGCACCCAGCCACAGAAAGATCTAGCCTCCAACTCCTGGCTCAGGTGTGGTTGTAGTCTCCCTCCCACAGGCCTCACGGAGCCGGTGCCCCCAAGGTTCCAACGGCAGAGGGGAGGAGGAGGGGCAGCTCCCGGGCCCACCCAGCCCGGCCCCTCCCCTGCTGGACCCACTCCAGAGAAGGCGCCAGGCCCCGGAGGCTGAAGGCTGGAGTTGACCGCGAACTGCAAGACGGCCCCCTACACTTGGGTTCAACAAGGGGCACCAGGCACTGAGACGGCGACCAAACCAGCACCCACCCAGGAGTGTCCCCAAGCTGCCCTGCTCCCCTACGGCCCCAGACCCAGGGTCCTCAGTGGGAAAAATGGGGGGCAAGGCCCTGCTGGGTCGTCTAGAGCACCTGCCAGGATCCTGGTTTCTGACACCTTTATAAGTGCAAAGGGGAGAAGAGGTGCCTATGACAAACTGAATGGGGTCCACACCTCTTGACGTACTACGGTGGAACAGACTGGCTCAGAGGAGTGAGTGCAGCGCGCAGGCTGCTCGGTTGGGGAAGCCCGCGCCCCAGGCTGCTGGCTGAGGGCCACCCAGGGAAGGAAGAGCCGCCCTCCCCACCAGCTGGGCGCTCTAATTTTATTCCCGTTTAGAAAATGAGTAAACAACTTCAAAGGGCAGCACGAAGCGTGCCATAAAGCCAAGCGCCCCCAAAACCGCCTGAATGAGCAGCAGCGAGGGAGGAGCCCGGCATCCGCGGCAGCACGCGGCCAGCAAACGCGCCCGGGGCGCAGGGCCGGAGCTCGGCGCCCGCAGGCCCGCAGACACGCAGCCCCGCAGCCCCGCGCCGCAGTCCGCGCCCGGCCTCGCCCCGGGAGCCCACCCACGGCGGCTCCACACGCCGGCGCGTCCAGGTCGGGGAACGGGGACAACGGCCAGGCCACGGGGGGCCCAGAGGGGACAAGGCCACGCGACCGCCAGGAGGCCGGCCCGGTCCCGGCAGGACGGACGCGGGCCGGGACGCAGCGGCCCGGCCCGCGAGGGGCCGTGAGTCCGCAGGGCCTAGACGCCAGGGCGCACCAGCGGCGCCGTAGGGCCGGGACTGGGGGTCAGGGGCCGGGCGCGGCGCCCCTTTGTGTCACCTGCGCGGGCGGCGGCGGGCGGGGGCTGGCGTGACGGCGGCGCCGGCGCACGCGCACTCGCACGCAGCCGCTCGCGCACGCGCACGACCCTCCGCGGCCCCGCCCCCGGCGGCGCGCGGGATACCGGCACGCACGCGCACTCGCACACAAAGCCGGGGCCCGCGCGCGCCCGCCCGCCCCGCCCGCCGCCCCGCCCCCGCGGCCGGAAATGCGCGCGCGCGGCCTTACCGAGCGGCAGGCCCTTGTTGAGCAAGTGCGAGCTGCCCATTGAAAGGCGCGGGCGGCCGCGGGCCCCGACGAGTCCGGCGCGCTCCGCCGCGAGCCCGGCGCGTGGGGCGGCCTGGGCGCCGTCCGCTGCTCCGCCCGCTCGCCTGCGCCCGGGCGCCGCCGTGCCGAGCCGCGCCGCGCCGCGCCAGCAGCCGCTCCACCGGGCGGGGACAGGCGGCGCGCGCGCGGGCGGGGCTTCCGGCCCAGCAGTCTCCTGTTTCCAGGCGCGAGCGCCGCGCAGCAAGACGCGGGCGGCTGCAGGCCGCGCCCGCCCGCCCCGCCCGCCCCGCCCCGGCAGCGAGGCTCTCCCGCCGGGCGCGCCTGGCCGCACCTACCAGCATCCGTGCACCCTCCTACCTCGCACCCAGCAACCCCCTCCCCCGCCGCCCCGTATCCGCGCGCACACACACGCACCTGCCCCGCACCCACCAGGCCTCCACCTGCCGCGCGCGCGCGCGCGCACACGCACGCGCGCGCGCACACACACACACACACACACACACACACACACACACACACACATCTCTGCCCCGCACCCATACGTGCACCTGCTAGGCCTCCACCAGGCCCCCACCTGCCCTGCACCCGCGCGCGCACACATACACACACCTGTCCCGCACAGGCACGTGACTCGCACCGGCACACCCGCACAAACACCCATCTACACACTTTCTCCGCACACACGTTCGCCGTGTGCCATCTGCTCCACACCCACTGGACCTTTACTGGCAGGCCGCACCTGCTCAGCACCCAACCGAGTGCCAGGCCGCATCTGCCCTGCACCCGCACCCTGGGAGCAGTGTGTGACCACCTACCCCACACCACGAGCGCTCCTAGGCCGGGATCGTTTAAATATTCTTGGGCCACTGCAAGGAGGCACCGCAGGTGCGCAGTGGCTCTGGGTGGCTAAAGGGTCGCAGGAGGCTGTGACAGGGATCCCAGAGGATTTCTCTGGGCAAACTTGGTCTTACGTTTGGGTTCCTGAGACCAAGGAGGAGGTGCACCCATGGTGGGGTGAAGCATGGGTGGGAGGCACCCGGGAATAGTTTTCTGATCCTGCAGAGAAGAGCAGCAACCAGAAGTCAGCATCAAGAAGCCTAAGCAGGGACTTCCCTAAGCCTGGTGGTCCCTGGGAGGTGGCCACACGTGGCTGAAGCAGGGTCCCCAGCCCCTGACGGAGCAACCTATGCTTAGTTCCAGAGAGGCACTGGTGGGAGGGTCACCAGGGCTCCCCTGGGGTGGGCTTGGCCAGGCCCCATGGGTGAGGTGATCAGGTGATGGGAAAGGACCTGAGAGCCCCTGGGAGCCCCTGGTCCCGGGAGCTGGAACGTTCTCAGGTGGCAGTGAGGATAGGCAACATGACTGTCCTCTTAGGTACAAAACAGTAACACGACAGCTACAGAGCTAGCACTGAGCTCTTGGTACAGCTCACTGGGCCGTGGTGGGCAATCCTGAAATCCTGTTATGAATCCTGTTGTTTTCAAAATTCACAAACTGGTGAGAAAGTGTGGGTGGGTTCAATAAAGAGTAATAGGGAACTGGGTATCTATTTGCAAAACAAATGCTTTTAAGCCCTCACTTAGTACTCACCTATGAAAATACCTCCCAAATTGGATTTAGATTGTGCAGGGGAAACGAAAGAGCAGGATATAAGGGCACATTTAGCAAACGTCTCAGAGAACTTTTTCTAAACGCAGATGCAAATTGAGTCACAAGGCAAAGATAAGAACTGCAGACCTGGGTGCGTGTCTCACCCCCACGCCTCTCCCCCTCGCACGCAGTGCTTACTCATGTAACATGTACTCAGGTACTCTTGACGGCCCACCCCTCCACCTCACAACCGCCCCAAACGGGGTCACAGGCATGACTTCTTCCCTGAGAGTGACCGTAGCATGTAAATCAGATGCTGTCGTCCCCCTACTTAAGTCTCTTTGTGGCTTCTCGTTGCACCAACGGGAGGTGCGAGCTGCTTTCCACAGTCAGAGAGCCGGAGGCCTGGGCCACCTGACCTTCCTCTAACCTCCCTTCTATCCTCCAGCCAGGAGTCCCTCCCTGCCTACCATGTTCCAGCCACATGTCTTCCCATTGGCCACAGGACCTTTGCATGTGCTATTTCTGCTGCCTTCCCCTGCTCTTCTGTCTTTATCCTCACGCCTATTATAGAAGTTGCCTTTCTGTCTGGGCTTTCTCCCTGGGGACAGGGTTTCTGCTCACCTCCTCCCACGTATTCGAGGTGGGAACCTGCTCAATGGAGATGTGGGAAAAACTGATGCACTCTTCTGAACTTGCCTACATCATGCGTGCCTCCCCCATCTTCAGGACTGGCCAGAGGCACCAAGGCCGCAGGTTCCCGCCTCTGGCAGCCCACCGCGCTGATGCCCTCCACTCCCCCTCACCATCCCCTCCCCACCTTTGCACGTGGCCCTGAAGGCCCCAAACTGGCCTGCAGACAAGGGCCTGGGGTGGGCAGATGAGATGGCCCCACAGAAGCTCATTCCCCCCCTGGGTGTGTCCACCACGGCCCACAGGGTGGGCCCTGACATTTAGGACAGCGCCGCCCACCCTGCCTTGCCCAGCTCAACTGTCCCCTCCAGGTGAAGCTGCCCCTCCCAGGAAAACTCACCACCTGGAAGGACAAGATAGGAGGGGCCCCACCTCTTTGCTCTTCAGAGCTGGGTTTGCACCCAAAGTGACCTGGTAAGTCAGTTCTGCTTTTGTGGAAGCCAACCCAAACTTTGCCAACTGTGGAAGACAGCCGTGAGCCCAGGAAGACTGGAGCATGTTTCTCCTTCGGGAAAGGGAGCACACCCGCCTGGCCGGGTCACTGGAGATAATAGCCTTGCAGCCCGGGCTTCTTTCCTTAGGAATTCGAGAACGTTCCTAATGGCAGAAGTTCCTATTTTGCTTTTGTCTCGATGCACAATGAAAGACCCTTTGTTTTTTAGTTGTTCCGGGTCCTCTGAGACACTGCGCAGACACCTGCCTGCATGATTTACACAACAGTGCGGACGTGAAGCAGGTCTGCGACTCCCACCCCCTGCCCTGGGACGCTCACTCGGCATTTACTCGGTGGTTCTTGAGAACACATCGCAGGCCACCGGGGAAAGACCAGCCTCTCCCGAGGGCGTTGAGAAGAGGCCTTAGGATGCACCTTCCAGTGACTCTGACGGCTCTCAAGACCCGAAGGTGTGCCTGCTGGCTTCCTGTTTCCACGGCCGGCGGCAAGGCTGGAGGCCCTGTAGGCATCACATGGGTGGAGTCGTGGAGGGGAGAGGGGTGGAGCCCTGATGGGGAAAGAGGCAGTCCTACAGAGATCTGGGCGAAGAATAGTCCAGAAAGGGAGCAACGAATGCAAAGTCCTGACGTGGGAGGAGGGTTGGGGCCTTGGGTTCTATTCCTGATGGTGGAAGGGGTGACGCGGGTGGGGGCGGGAACCTGAAGAACTTGAGGCTGGGCTGAGGGTCTGGGACCTCAAGTCTGGGTCCTGACACCCCTCCCCCCTCCCCCCCCCCCCTCCCGTCCTGCGCAGCGGGAGTCGGCCGACCTCTATGGGGTCGGTGAGGGCAGGCGGGGTCGCCAGGGAGCCAACCACAGCCCTGGCTCAGACTTGCTGAATGGGATAGGGCTAAGAAACTCAGGAGTTGGACCGTGGACACCGGCAGTGGGCTACCGAAAGCCAGCGGGTCTTGGGCCAGAATTACGGCGTCCGTCTAGGGTCTGTTTCACCCCCACCTTCGTTTTATAGCTGGAGCAGAAAGTCAGGGAATTTCACAGCTGCTGCTGAAAGTGAGGGCTGCCCAGAGCTCCAGCATCTGCCCTGGCACCCCCTCCATGGTCTCCCCGTGGAGGCCTTCTCGGTGCCTTATCCTGGCTCCTCTGTGGACCCAACCCCCGACCCACCGGCCCTGAGCCTCCTGTCACTGTTACTAGATCTACGGAGGCCCGCCCGCCTCTCTTCCCTCCGCCTCCACCCCACCTTCCGGCCGGAGCCTTCGGGCCTGCTTGCCTGCTCGTGTGCCCGGGGCCCGTCCTGGGCCTGCACGTGGCAGGCACTCAGTGCCCACTGCTCTGCAAAGGACCCAAGTGTCCCCGGAGCTCCTGGGTCCCAGGCTCTGGGCGTGACAGTGCCAGCCCCGGACCCCATGGGAGGACCCGCTACTGGGGGAAACCACGTCCACGAAGAACCTCTAACATTTACATGAGTAACTGCTTCTTCGTGAGGCTCCGTGTTCATGGCCTTGAGTTCCACTTAAACACCCGTGATAGTCTCTCGTGGCAGCCACGTGCGGAAGCAAAACCCCACTTCAGGCGTCCACACCTGCCGTAACCGGGAAGGCCGGGGCGTCCGCTGCTCCCGCTGGCATCCGCGACCCCGGCGTGGAGGCCGAGGGGCAGCCACGCCTCCCCCAGGGCCCGTGCGCTCGCCGATAACACCGGAGCACCGCGTTCTGGTCTACAGACACCTGGCAAAGTTGGAACGAAGCGGGGCCGGGCCGCTGGCCAGTGCGCACGGCTCAAGCGGTGGGCAAAGAAATCGCCAGCGGGTGAAACCTGCAGCACCCGCCACCCAGACACCGCAGCCGCCACGCGAGTCACGGCACTTCTGAGAGACTTGGGTGTTCAGCCGCAAGACGGGGGGACTCGAGTGCCACCTGCAGCGGGTTAAGGAGGGCGAGAGGCACTGGGGGCTCGCCTGTCCACCCTGCTTCTCTACCACTCCGGTCCCAGCCTCCTCCGTCGGCAAGTGGGAACGAAGGGTCACCTGTCTGGCAGGCTCGCGAGGACCCGGCGAGACAAGTCACGGTAACTGAAGGCTGCCTCCTTGCCCGGTGTGCCGGACCGAGGAAGGCACGCAGGTCCTGGCCACAGAAAGCCCCCTGCACCCAGCTCCCCCCACCAGTTAGCACAGGGTGTGGCCTCAGATGTTCAGGGAGAAAGTGTCCCAGCCGGTCCAGAGCCCCTCCTGAGACAGGTCACACCTTATGAGTCATTCACTGAGTTTTAGGGAAGAGAGGATGTCAATGGGCTAAATTGTGTCCCCCTCGAATGCATTCATTGGAGGCCTAACCCCCAGGATCCCGGAACATGACCTCATTTGGAAACAGGGTCTTTGCAGATGTCAAGTTAAAATGAGGTCATTTCGGTGGCCTACTTCAACGACTGGTGTCCTTCTAAGGAGGACAGAGGCCCTGAGACAGAAACGTAGACAGTGTCACATGCACACGGACGTATCTACAAGCAAAAGGACACCAAAGATTGTCAGCAAAGCCCCGTGTGCGAGGGGAGAGGCAGAAACAGATCCTTAGAGCCTCCAAAAGGAAACACCTTGCCAACAGATTGATCTGGGACTTCTGGCATCACGAACCAGGAGGCGATAGGTTTCTGTTTTAATAAAGCCACCGGTTTGTGGGGCGTCCTCACGGGAGCCACGGAAGACCGATACAGGGGGAAGAGCAGATATTCGGAAGTAGACTTCCACCTCTGGCATAACCCAAGACGCCCCCCCTGCCCCCCCAGAACTTGCAAGTACGAGATGGAAACAGCAGCCTTGCGGCGCCTGGTGGCTCAGTCGGTGGAGCGTCCGACTTCGGCTCAGGTCGTGATCTCGTAATTCGTGGGTCCGAGCCCCACGTCGGGCTCTGTGCTGACAGCTCACAGCCTGGAGCCTGTTTCAGATTCTGTGTCTCCCTCTCTCTCTGTCCCTCCCCCACTCACTGTGTCTCTCTTTCAAAAATAAATAAACGTTAAAAAAAAATAAAGAACGAAACAGCAGCCTTTTCCTGTGGAGCTGAGCTCACAAGAAGGTTGGGAGTGTTACGGGGACAGAGCACAGCAAGCCGCTGAAGGGCGGAGGCCCGGGAGGGGTTCAACACCCACCCAGGGGAGGAGAGAGAGGCCTCCCGGGCCCATCCAAGGCCAGGGCTGCACAGCACACTCCCCCTCTTGGGAGGGACGTGAACAAGGAGACCTTGCTCGCAGGGACAGGGCACTAAGGAGGCCTGCGGGCCCGGGCAGCTGTGACACAGCCAGGGCCCAGAGCCTCACGCAGTGTAGATCCTGCCCTGTGGAGCCGTCGCAGTCCAGGCCCCGTCACCCCCACAGCGGATGAAGGGACATGAAACCTGGACCGGAGCCAGTGATGCCCACGGGGACCAGGGCAGAAGAAATGCACGATCGCCACGGGGGACAAGCTCTTGACCCAGCCCCACGTGGTTCCTGCCGGTAAAAGACGAGTTCACCTTCGGGAGTGCGAATCACAGCAAGAAGGAGCCACCACGGGGTCATCAGATACACAAACAGCAGGCCGCCCGGCAAAGGATGACCCAGAGTGAGTCCGACAAGCGGGCATCAGCTACCACGGTTAACACGGTGAACGGGCCGATGGAGTGAGAGGACAGGGGAATGACGGCAGGTGGGATTCCAGGGGAGGGGACCGACATTCGGAGGAGAAAGCAGTGGTCACGAGAACGACTCGAGTCCTCAGATTCAGGAATACTATGAGTGTTAAGCCCGAAAAAACCCAAATCTACATGTCTACATTTGAGGGTGAAACCATAGAATACACAAGACATAAAACTTAAGAGGAAAAGAGAGCCCTGAATCACCTCGAAAGCAGTTATGACGACAGCTGACTTGTCGGTGACGGTGGTAAAAGTCAAACAATAGTGGTAGCTCTGCTTTTTTCCGAAGTCTCAAGATAAAATAACTATCACCTTAGGACGTTATTATCTGTTTTTGGTGTAAAAAGTTACCCCAAGACTCAGCAGTTCAAAACAAAACACTTCAGTCCTCACAGCTTCTGCGGGTCAGGACCCAGGCGTGGCTCAGCCGGGCCCTCTGCCCCACTGTCTGTCACACGGCCCAGTCACGGCGCTGGGTCTGCGTCCTCATCCGAAGGCTCGCCCGGGGGGGTCTCGGTTCCCCCGACCACGAGGCGGAGGCCCCGTGCTCCGGTGCCTCGTGGGCCTCTCCCAGGCGGCAAATGGCCTCATCAGAGGACACAAGCCAGAAAGGCAACAGGGAATCTTCCAGCAAGACGGGAGGCGCGGTCGGGGAAGTGGCGGGTGTAGGTCCCGCTCCCGGGCAGGCACCGGGGGCTCACGCGAGGAGGGAGGGTCGGGCATCCGCCCGACCCCACACACCGTCACTCCCCAGCGGGGGCCGTAACAAAGCCACCTTCGAACACACGAGACTAAACGTCATCAGCATCACGTCCGCGTTGAAGTCTCTCCTTGAGGAAGCGCTTCAGGAGGAAATAAGGGGCTGAGGGAGAAGGTGCGAGCAAGAAGCGACAAAGAGGACTGCCCGTGTTAAATAGTAACAGTGACACAGGCGGTCGAGGAACAAAGCCAGCGGAGCCGTGGTAGCGGGCAGACGAGGCGGCAGAAAGCAGAGTGGTGCGGGGCCTTGCGCTACTCGGCGGAGGCCAGCGGGGCCGGGTACGTTCTGCCCTTAAGTACGTGCGTTTAAAAGAAATCTGTTGACGTTTTATTCATTTTTGAGAGACAGAGAGTGTGAGCGGGGGAGGGCAGAGGAGAGGGAGACACAGAATCGGAAGCAGGCTCCAGGCCCTGAGGTGTGAGCACAGAGCCCGACTGGGGGCTTGAACCCACGAGCTGTGAGAGCATGATCTCCGAGCTGAAGTTGGAGGCTCAACCGACTGAGCCCCCCCGGTGCCCCCAGATATGTGTGTTCGAAGAGTGAAGTCAGCCACTAAAATAATGCTGAGAGCTTCCAAGTCCGTGGTGGGGGGCAAGGAAAACGCTGATCGGTCTCAAAGGAGTCGGGAAGAGAGAAAAAAGACAAGGATGAAGTATGGCAAAGAGAAAAACTAAAATGGGGAAAAGCTCTAACCGTAACCATCATCCCAATAAAGTTCCACGGATTTAAACTAGCCAGTTTTTAACGATCGCTTACCAGACTGGGTGAAGAAACAAAATGCAGCTGTGTCCTGATTCCAAGGGCAGAGTCAAAGCAGTAAGGAAGGAGACGTATCCGCAAGTGTGAACCACGAGAAAACCGTTACCACGTTATCGGCGCAGCCGGAATCCACCCGAAGACCGCGGTCATGCGCGGAGAGCACGCCGGGAACGCTGCAGCGGGTCGCCGGGGAGGCTGAATGACTCTGAACTCGCAGGCAGCACACACACGGCTTGAGAACACGCAAGGCGGACATCGGCAGAGCCCCAGAACGATCGGCTCTGCGGTCAGAAGGGACGGTGACGACAGACCGGGCCTAGAATTAAGCCGCTCACAAACACTCGGGGGACACGGTCACCCGCAAGACGCGCCACCACAGGATCCCTTACCTTCAAGCACACGTGGCATGTTTATCAGCAAGGGACGCGCCGCAGGGCCACAAAACCAAATCTCAACAGAACACCCCAAGGGGACGCAACGACAATAGTACAGAGACACAATCACCAAACATTTGGAAACGTAAAACCGTAAAATAGCATGTGACTGATGGTTCGGGAACGAATCAGAGTGGGGCCTTAAGACAGGGAGAACCCCGTCACGAAGCAAGACCACGTGCAAGCCTTTTTAGGGCGCAGCTCCCCTCGCCCTCGGAGGCAGTCCCTAACCAGAAAGCGTGGGCACGAGGAAGCAAAGGCGGAGAAGGGCTAGAGGGAGACCCGGGGAGCACGGCGAACGATAAAGCAGTGACCCGTGGGACTGAGAACCGGAAACAAGAGCGAACGTGAGGCGGATCGAACAGAGTCCCAGCTGGCTCCCTGCAATGACCGTGCGGCAGGAAGCGTCTAACCCCGCCTGCGGGCGCCCGCTCGCCAGGCCGGCCCTTCCAGAGCCAGCGCGGGGCTGGCCGGCCCTTCCAAAGAACAAGACACAGCAGAAGTGACGGGACGCCCCTGCCGAGAGTGGGCGACAAGCAGGTCACTGTGGCTTCTGCGTCCCCCCTGCTCTGGGGACACCGGCTGGCACGCCGTAAGCTGCCCTATGCAGAAACCCACGTGGCTGAACCGGGGAGGGGGGGGGGGGGGCGGCTGGCTGTGTGAGCTTGGAGGCGGACCCCGCCCCGGCCGGCCCGACGCCGCATCCCAGCCACCGCTGCACGGCCTCTAAGACCCAAGAAAGGGACACCGGATCAGGCTGCGCAGAAAGTGCCAGCTAACACGTGTTCGCCGTTCGGGCCGCTGGGCTGTGATGTCCTGTGCTGCACAGCAGCAGGTAATCGTCACAAATAAACTAGAAGGGTCACGACGTGGCAAGACTGAAGGAGACACGGGGGAAGAACTCGCCACTGAACAGTATCGGTGACACAACCACAGATGGAACAGAGATTTTAAATTAAAAAAAGAGATTATAACCAATTTTTGTCAATAAATTCAAAGCTTAAGTAAAATAAGCAATATTTTATTAAAAATTAAACTTATCGGGGCGCCTGGGTGGCTCCATCGGTGAAGCGTCGGACTTCGGCTCCGGTCATGACCTCGCGGTTCTTGAGTTCGAGCCCCGCATTGGGCTCTGTGCTGACAGCTCGGAGCCTGGAGCCTGCTTCGGATTCTGTGTCTTCCTCTCTCTCTGCCCCTCCCCTGCTTGTGCTCTCGCTCTCTCTCTCTCTCTCTCTCTCTCTCCCCCTCTCTCTCAAAAATAAACATTAAAAAGAATTTTTAGAAATTAAACTTATCAAAATCACTCAAGAAAAAAATAGAATACCCAAACAGCTCGATAACCACGAAGAAAATGAATCAGTAGTTTACAGAAGTACCCTACCCCCAAAACGGATGCAGATGGTTTAAAGAAAAGTTCCACCAACTATTTAAAGAACAGGAAATCCAAATCTAATAAAAAGTGTTTTATATGAGTAAGAAGTAGGAAAGCTACCTAGGTAATCTTGAGAGATCAAACCCAGAGAATGCCAAAATGAAATTTAAAAAAATGTATAGCCTAGGGGCGCCTGGGTGGCTCAGTCGGTTAAGCGGCCGACTTTGGCTCAGGTCACGATCTCGCGGTCCGTGAGTTCGAGCCCCGCGTCGGGCTCTGTGCTGACAGCTCCGAGCCTGGAGCCTGTTTCAGATTCTGTGTCTCCCTCTCTCTGATCCTCCCCCGTTCATGCTCTGTCTCTCTCTGTCTCAAAAATAAGTAAACGTTAAAAAAACATTAAAAAAAATGTATAGCCTAATACATTTAGAAACAGAAATACAAAGTTATAAAATATGAGCAAACGGAATCCATCAACATGCACAAAAATAGTAATTATGCCAAATTAGGTTTATTCCAGGAATCATCAGAAAACGCATGATTCGGGGCACCTGGGGGGCTCAGCCGGTTGAGCGTCTGATTTTAGCTCAGGTTATGATCGCACGGTTCGTGAGTTCAAGCCCCGTGGTGGGCTCACTGCTGTCCACACAGAGCCTGCTTCAGATCGTCCTCCTCTCTCTCTGCCCCTTTCTGCTCATGCGCTCTCTCTCTCTCTCTCTCTCTCTCTCTCTCTCTCAAGAATAATAAACATTTAAAAAAAGAAAAAAGGAAGACAAATGAGCATTTAACACATTATCGGCGGAACTTGTCCACAGAAACATCACCACATATACAAGAAACATTACTTGATAAAATCTAGTGCACACTATTTTTTTTTATTTTAAATTAGGGTTATACATGTATTTGTTTACTAAGGCCACTGTAAACAAAGTACCACAGACTAGATGGCTCGAAGCAACAGAATGGGTCCTCGCTCGTCTGGAGGCTAGAAGTCTAAATGAAGGTATGTGCGGGGCTATGGTCTCCCCTCCTCTTCTTGCTGGAAATTCTCACTTTTCCTTGGCACGCTGTTTTTTCATTGAGGTAAAATGGACATAACATCAAATTTAACCATTTTAAAGCGTACAATTCGGTGGCTTCCAGTATACAGATATAGATATAGATATAGATATAGATACAGATACAGACACAGATATAGATAGATATCCAGATGTAGATGTAGGCAATATAGATACAAACATAGGCACAGATGCAGATATAGACGTGGACGTACATATCCACTGTGTCGTGCAGCCGTCACCACTAGGTGATTCTAGACCATCTCCATCACCCCCAGAAGAAACCCCATCCTATATGGCAGCCCCTCCCCTTTTCCCCTCCCCTCAGACCCTGACAACCACAAATTTGCTTTCCATCTCTCCCTGCTTTCCACCGCACGGAGGATGACGCTTCCACAAACTCCTTGTGTCCGGGCCGGCCCGAGAGAGAAGTCCTGGCCGGAGAGCTGGACGCGGGTGACACGTCGCTTCGGAGGCACAACACAGAGCTGCCGGCGCAGCTCCCCCAGCGCCCTCTTCCACCGAGGCGGTCCCGGGGCCACTCGCTGTGGCGGTGCCAGACCGGGGCTGCCACACCGCACGTCCCCACCTCCCGTCCCCACGCACGCCCCCCTCCCTGAGCACGAGGGGGAGCTTGCGATGTGCGTGAACCAGCAGAACACGCGAACTCGATGGGATGCCATTTCCACAATTATCGTAATGAGATTTTAATGCCCACCTAGCGAAGCGACTCTCCCCCCTGCATGTGGCAGGTCGCTAAGGGTGGCCTCCAGACGATGGCCAGCAAGAGACAGACCCTCGCTCTAGCCGGGGCAGGATGCAGTCACGACCAGCAGGTGGGCTTGGAAGTGGGTCCTTTCCAGTCTGTCCTCCGAGGACGACGCGGCTGGGCCACTCCTGACCCACAGAAACCGTCAGAATCACGTGCCAAAATAGGTGTTGTTTCAGGTCCCTGAGTCTGTGGCAATACTGTCACATGCTGTAAGTACGTACGTACAGTGGTGACAGACAGGATGCTGGCCCACGGGGCACGGTGGTGAGGGCATACAGCCATAACAGCAAGACACCCGGCCTGTGGTTTTGAGCCACAGCCGCCGGGGCTTTGGTGACCACAACGTAACCTGGCTTAACTATTATCACTGATCACTTTCCAATGATAAATGACCTTCAACGCACAGCTTACAGGACTGGCGATGGGGGGGGGGGGGGGGGGCGGTGCCCATGGCTGAAGGGACGGCTGCCTGGACAGAGAGAGGCTCAGGCCTTTGTCGGAGGATGAGAACCAGCCACCCAAGGTGACCCAGAGGGACCCAGCAGCAAGGGCAGGGCACTGGATGCCTTCACCTCACCCGGTGCCTGTGGGGGTCCTCTGGGTCCAGCTCCCCCAGGGTCCCCCGGGGCCGCAGGCAACGTGGGGGAGGGGAGCACGGGGGACCTCTGGCGGCACCCCTCAGTCATTGCGCATCGAATCTTGACCCACGAAGGGTCGCTGGAGTACAGGACAGACAGCCCAGCAAGAGATGGATGGAGGCCAGAGCCAAGCCCCCCGGGTCGCCGCTCCCCCGCCCCCGGCCCGTCCCCCACTCCTTCCTCCTCCTCCTCCTCCCCCCACTGCCCCGTGGCAGGAGTTTGGGAGGTAACAGCTCCCCAGCACGGTCTCTGGAAACACAATTTGGCGGGCACCCGCAGGGTGGGGGTCAAAGTGTGGCAGACCCCCGGGGGGTGGACAGACTGTGACCGTGAACCGTGAACCATCACGACGACAACGATTTGCTGTCTCCCCCAGCAGGACAAATCGAAACAGCTCAGCGGAGATGTTTGGGGCAGTCTACACAGGAAAACCGCACACAGGACATCGGGCCACGGCAGCCCGAGGTGGGGAGGACCTCTTCCCAGAGCCTGGCGAGTCTCTGGTGCTCTGCCTTTCAGAGCGCGCCCCCCCCCCCCCAGTCCCCACCCCACTGCAAGCACCCAAGGGTCCCCTCAGACCCCGCTGGAGGCAGAGTGCCCCCCGGGCCCGGATCTGAAGCCCAGGGCCGGGCCTCCTGCATCTCACCTTCTCATAAGGACACCAGCCACGCTGGGTCACGGCCCGCCCTGTACCAGCGGGACCCTACCTTAACTAATTACAGCTGCGATGACCCTGTGTCCGATAAGGTCGCTGAGACCCCGGGAGTCATAATGTCCACAGACTGTGGGACAGAGTGCAGTCCCGCACCCTCGGCTTGAGGTGAGACGTGCCAGGCGCTTCTAGCTTCCACAGCTCGCCCGTCTCCCCCCAGAGCTCCCGTCAGAGCTGGCGGACAGGCCGCAGGCCCCCGGTCTGCGAACAGGGGTGTGGAGAGGTCTAGGGGGCACGTTGGTGGGCACCCCGACCTCCGGGCACCTCGCCACCGCAGGGGTCAAGAAAGGGTTCTGCCGCCGTTGGGCCCCTTCTGTGTGGGATCCCTCAGGATAGTGGTTAAACCAAAATCGTGACCGTTAAAGTTATAGATGGCTGTTGGAAAACCTTACTTTTAAAACCCTCCAAGTCACCCACGTGCCCTAAACTCGACCGCAAACTTCAGTGACTTCTCTGCTCACCACGGCTTCGTGGGCCCGGATTCGGTTTCCTTCTGTCCGACTGCCCCTTTCTCGACCTTTCAGAGAGCATGTGGATAATCTGCCAGAATCCGTGCGTGCGGGGACCAGGTGTCCCCTGGATGGCCACGTGGCCGGCCACAGCGGTCCGGCCCCCAGCACGTGGGAACACCGCTCTCACGCCGCGGCCAGCATCGGTCGGAAGCCTGTGGTCGGCGGGATCAGCGTTCATTTGCGGGCCGTGAAACTCCGGTCTCTAGCAGCTTCTTAGGCTGAACGTGAAGCGACAATTCATTCATTAGAAATTACTTTTTGGCATCCATCGTATGGACGGCTCCAGGCGCTGAGCACGTAGCCGTGAACAGGGCGGGCAAAGCCCTGCTCCCCGACCTGACCAGCCAGGGGCACAGACAAAGGAGCCAAACCAACTACCGAGCAGCACCAGGCGGTGACCGCCACCCGGAGAGACACGAAGGGAAGGTGCTGGAAGGGATGCAGCGACAGGGGAAGGGCCCCGGATCACAGGAACATGGGGCCTGGCACCAGCAGAGGAAGAGGAAGGCCGGGGCTGTGGCACCGTGTGGGTGAGACCTGTTCCCACCCCCTTTCTTCAGGCAGAGGGTCCTTCCTTCACCTTGTCAAGTGAGGGGGGGGCGGGGCACAGCCAGCAGATGACGTCAGCAGATGACACAGCCTCCCTCACCTGAGCCTGTGTCCAGACGGCATCCTCAGAGCGTTCTGTCCTCTGGGTGTCCCCATGCCACCGTGAGGTCCTTAGAAACAGGTTACCTCCCATTTCTGCTCCCGCCCCCAGCTCCAAGGTTTGCTCAGATAATTTCCCACCTTCTTCTCCGGATGATTATCGGGCATTTCTGGCAGCACATCTGCACCCATTCCTTGAGTGCCCCGCGCAGAACTCCCGGGAGGCTGTGGGGCACGGGCCCCAGAGCCCGGTGCTGGGGGTCCCCACGCCTGGCTCACCAGCCGGGTGCTCGAGGCCAGGGAGTGGCCCCCGTGAGAAAACGTGTTCTCGTCACCGTGCGAGGCCCTGAGGGGCGTCTGAACAGGGCAGTGACGCACCCGGAGTGTGCACGGCTGGGAAGGCTGCGGGGTCCCAAAGAGCAGCAGGCGTCCTCCGGGCCAGACACAGGAAGGCCTGTAATGCCAAGGAGAACCCCGCCTACACCCTCACGTGGCCGGGCCCGGGGGGGGGGGGGGGGGGGGGGGGGGGGGGGGGGGGGGGGGCCCTCTTCTGCCTTCTGGTCCCGGCTGTGCCCCAGGGCTCCCGCTCTGCGCCTCCAGTCTTCCCAGTGACCCCGTGTCTCTCTCGGGGTCTACCCACACCAGCAGCATCTGGGAACCACCTACCAACCCCTGACGTCGGTCCCCCTTGCTGTGGAAAAGACCTCTGGGGCCGGGCTCAGACCCCTGAGGTCCATCTCAGACTGTGCCCACAGTCCGTCCACTGAGCCACCCTGACCACCGCCCCCTCCCCCTGCGGCCTTCCGGACAACCTCACCCGTGGGCTCCAGCCGCACAGGACCCCCACCCGTTCCTCTCCGGGGCGGGGGGAAGGGCTTCTCCAGCCAGCGGCCAGGGAGGGGGGCGGCCAGGGGGGCGCGTCCCAAGCCCCCGCTGGACACCGGACGGGCTGGGGCACCACCCGCAAGCTCTGTCACCCGCCACCTCCGAGAACGTCCCAAGCGGGAGAACGTCCTCCAGCCGCCGGCGAGGACAGAGGCGGAGAGAGTCCGGTGTTACTGGTGTACCCGCCTCGGGGCGGTGACAATGAGGAGGCCACGCGCCGGCAGGGGCCCGAGCGTTCTCCGTGCTCTTCAGGAGGGTCCCCTGCGGCTCTGCCAGCTGCATGTCCCGTCTCCCCCGCTTTGGTGGTGGCCGCGGCGCCCGCCTGAGATCACACGGCGGAAAGGGCCTCTGCTCGGCGGCGCTGCCGGTGGCGGGAGCATGAACGCGGCCGCTCGCTTCGGGCAGCTCAGCGTCATGGGGAAGGGCGACCGGGCCCAGACGCGACGGCAACCGTGGGGGACAGTGAAGTCAGGGGGTCTCGGCTAGCGGGCGGGAGGGCACCCCGGAGGAAGCGACGCCCGGCAGCCGACACTCCGGGACGGAGGGGCACGGGCAGAGGCCCCGGGGCCTGAGGACACTGACCAGCTCTGGGAACTGGGGAGTCTGCGCAGTCGACGCGGAGGGAGCCGGAGAAGGGGTCAGCGTGGGCAGGCGAGGGGCCCCACTCCTAGGTCGGCAGCTGTGGGGGGCGGGGGGAACAAGTGTCCGGGACCCCTTCCCAGGGCAGCTGTGCAGCCGGCGTGTACCCCCGATCGGGTGGGGATCGGTGGATCCGCTACGAACAAAATGCCACCGTAGGGCCTGGGAAAAAGGAAAATGAAATTCTCTCATGTAAACAAGCCCGGATTCTCCACAAGATTAGGGCTTTGTGTCCCCCTTTCTGCTCCCGGGCCTTCCGGAGGTTTCCATCCTGGAGGTGCCGCGGAGGGATCCGGCCATCACATGTGGCCTCCACATCGGCCAAGGCGCTGCTGCATCACCTCCCGACCCCTTCAGAAATGCCACGAGGCCCTTCTTCCCAGCCCGGAGTCACGGGAACACAGCGGCCGCGGAAGCGAAAAACCGGTCCCCGTGGGGCGGGTGCGTGGCTCCACGGGAGGGGAGGCACGGGACATACTCGGGTGAGATATTTAGGTTGTTCCGAAACGGACCCGCGAGGGTGACTTCGGCTTCCTGTGACGGAATCTCTGCCCGAGGTGGCTTCAGTGCAGGTGCCTCGCCCACAGGGGTCGCAGGTCACAAGGCTGCAGGGGTGCGGAGCGCATCCGGTCACAGGGCAGGCCTTTGCAGCAGCTCCTCTGGGAAGGCATCACGAAATCACCCAGCCGGGGCAAGAGCTTGGACCGCCTCCTACCGGCCGCCTTCCCTGGGTGAAGAAGACTTCCGCGGACACCACCGGCCCCCACCAGCAGGTGTCCTTCAGGTCCCCTTGGCCAGAACTGGGAGGACCTCAGCCCAGCCCCTTCTCACGCACTCCCGAGCTGCCCGGCCTGGGCGTTAACTTCAAAAACAAAACTGCCAGTTATTTCCCCAGCAAGACTGGCTTTATTCGGGAACAGCAGAGGCCAACACAGGACAAGCAACTCTCGACCATACGGTTCAGGAGGCTGGTTTATAAGGAAGGGAGGGTGGAGTGGGCGGGAGGGCTGTTGTAAACAGAAAGTTCATTGGAGCAAACTCTGAGCTGGAAGTGTGGTGCCTTCTCATTGGCTGGGCTGTGGCAGTCTCTCATTGGCTGAGCTGTGATGCTCACTCACTGGCTGGGCTGTGGCTGTCTCTCATTGGCTGGGCTGTGGCAGTCTCTCATTGGCTGGATTGTTGCTGGGGGAGGAGGAAACCTTCCATCCTCCTGCTGAGCTTGTAAAGTGGTGGCTACAGTGGAATCCACCTGCAAGGTGCGTCCCTTCCTGTTGGGTCTGCAATTGACCGGGAGCGGTAGGGCTGAGAGCTCCCCCTGCTGGCCACCCGACTCCATTCTAAATGAGGTTTCCTCTCACTAATTTTCACGTGGGCAAGTCCCTGCTACACCCCGTACCCGGGGGTGGTGCTGCCCGGAGAAAAGGCCAGCGTGGGCCCTGGTCCAGCTGGTAGGGGACCCAGGATGGTGTCCAGGTGATGAGGGAAGGAGGGCCTGGGTGAAAGCTGCCTGGCAATTGGGCCTCCGAGACAAGACCCAGTGAGAGACCCCTGGTGATTGTGGAGGGTGCTGTGGCGACATCAGGAGGAGGCGTTGTGAAACCCTGGCTGTTAGAAAAGCCAGTCACCTGCAGAGCCGCACTGAATAGAGAGATGGCACGTTTCCTGCAGCTTCTCTTAGCTCCTCCTTGCTTCTCCGTTCCTGTCCCTGCTGATGGCGAGGCCCCGCCCACTCGTCCTGCCCCCGGCTTCTCGCGGACTCTGTGCTCCACCTCAAGGCTGGTGCCCACCTTCATGCCGCCTTGCAGTCCCACATACCTACACCTGGCACCTCCTGGACCCAAGCCCAACAAGGGGCTGGCCAGATTGCTCAGTTACGTGTTGTCATTCAGCAGTTGGGAGTAGGGCACTGAAAATCAGAGTACAAGGGACCCTCACCCATCCAGGGAGAGCCCTTCTTGACTTCCAAGGCCACAACCCGGCTCAGCACAGGGTGAACGAGTCCCCTAGGGGACTCGACACCTACCACCCAGATCAGCACAGGGTGAAGAGTCCCACTGACGTCCAGCTAATCAGGAATCCTCCGGCTGGGAGCCCTCTGACCCAGCCCAGCCCAAGGAGAACAAGTCTCCAGGACCCCCAGCTGGCCAGGAGCCTCCAACACAGCTCCGTTCAGGAAAGTGAGTCTCAAGGACTCCCAGACCGGGCACCCTGCAACCCAGCTCAGCACAGGGTGAACGAGTCCCTGGAAACGCAGCCCAGGGGGTGGACCCAGCCCAGCACAGGTAGAATGCATCCACAGGACCCCTGGCCAGCCTGAGCCCTCTGACCCGGCTCAGTACAGGTTGAACAAGTGCCCAGGAAACATGGCTGACGGGGAACCCTCCGACCCAACTCGGCACAGGGCGAATGCATGCACAGGACACGTGGCTGTCTGAGAGCCCTCTGAGGCAGCTCAACAGGGAGTGAATGTGTCTCCCAGACCCTCTACTGATCAGGAATTTGACCCAGCATAGCGCAGGGCCAAAGATCCTCCTGGACACCTGGCCAACCAGGAGCCCTTCAACACAGCTTAGTGCAGGGCATAGGAGTCCCGTGAACATCTGTGTTCCCGTGGAGGAGCCAGGTCAGGCGCCGTCTGTGAAGGCAGAGGTTCCTTCCTCTGTTGGAGGCTGGCTCCCATGTGTCACTCAGTCATGGCTGGATGCCAAGGCCTGGCTGTTGGAGCCCTTTCAAGCGCAGTCCTGTTGGGTTGCTGTGTGGACTTGCTGGTGGGCACGTGGCCAGTAGTCCTCGGCCTGGGACCGACTTCAACCTGGTGTCCCGGTGCCATGCCATTTCGGGAGCCTTTATCTTTTGGGGAGTTGTCTTCAGAGGAAGCAAAGGGTACCAGCCATAAACTAAGAGACAGAGCAGAAGTTGGAAGAGCCGTCCACGGGAATGAAACTCGTTGATACATCTCTGACCAATTTTGGCAGAAAGCTTGAATTTATGAAAACAGCTTTTTAAAAAAAATCTTTTTAATGTTCGTTTATTTTGAAAGACAAAGACAGAGACAGAGAGTGGGCCAGGGAGCCAGGGCAGAGAGAGAGGGAGACACAGGATCCGAAGCAGGCTCCAGGCTCCGAGCTGTCAGCATGGAGCCAGATGTGGGGCTTGAACTCACGAACCGTGAGATCATGACCTGAGCCAAAGTCGGACGCTTCACCGACTGAGCCACCCAGGCGCCCCAGAAAGCGGCTTTTAATACAAGCAGGGAAAGGAATTGATGTCTCTTTCAGAAGGAGTCTAAGCTACAGGTTTCACTTCTCATGTGTGAAGAAGAAAATCAAGTTGAGAAATCTGCTTTGTCACTTAGTGTCACAAGGGGGACACAGTTTAAAGGCCTTGTCAGAGACCCAGGCCTCCCCGGACGCAGCACGAGATGAGGAAAGGGACTGGGAGCGAGCTGTGGAGACCCAGGCCCTGAGCTTGGGGGAGGAGTCCTGGCTAAGCTCCTCCTGGAGGAGAGGATGAGGTCTTAGAAGAACGGGCCGGCAGCACGGGCAGAGGCAGGCCCCGTGCCGGGAGCTGGACAGCTTCCTTGGCAACACACAGGGCTTTCCTGGAAGTCTGCCTTCCAGGGAAAGTTCTCAGAGGGGTGAGACCTGCACACCCCCAACCAGGAGGGCGTAGAGGGGGAGCCGGGGCTGGGTGAGGGCCACCTCTGGGATATATATGACTTTTAAATAAAGAATTTCACATAATCATTTCAAAATAATTTAAGATAAATGGTCCCGGGGTAGCCCAGGACTGCGGTCACCACCACGCCTCATGCGTCCCCACCTCCTCCAGATGGGGGACAGGGGCCTCCGTGGCTCTGAGAAAGTGTGGGGAGCTGACACGGAGCACGACCTGTCTGTCCCGTCAGCCCTTTCACACCCATTGACTCCTGTAGAACACAGGCCACCGCTGAGGTCAGCACCATCCTGATAGGAAAGGAAAGGAAAGCAGGTGTTTCTGCATGAACCATTTCTTGCCCGAGACCTCCCAGCTGGATCGTGGTAAAACTTGGGTTTGGACCCAGACGTTACAGTTCCAAACTCTGGCCACAAGAGTAGGAGCATCTCAGCTGCAGGCCTGGGGCCCTCCCTGCCTCTGGGCCAGGGGTTGTGGGCTCAGGGCAGCAGGCAGACTTGGGAGTGAGGGGCTGGAGGGTGGCTCTGCCCTGACAAGGAAGCACTGTGGGATTGGAGGAGACACATGGGATTCATGCCAGCTGCTCTAGGTGCAGGGGTGGGTGGGCGGAGTAAGGCAGAACAGGGGACAGGTGGGAATGGGTGCATCTCAGAGACTGTAGGGTGCCTGTGGACGTGGAAGATGTCCTCTTAGCTCCAGGGATGTGCGGTGGGAGCTGAGAGGACGTGCGGGTCCCTGAGAGCCGGGGCCGCCTGTGGCTGCAGCCGAGGAGGAGGAGGACAGCCCAGCGCTGGGGCCCCTAGGCAGAGCTGGAGGCAGCACGCTCGGGGACCTGGGCACGAACTGGTGGGAGCCATGAGGAAGCTGGCTTTTTGGGGTGAGGCGAACTCGAGATGGACGTGGGACGAGGGAGGCTTGCCTCCAGGATGGATGGTGTCTGAGCTGATTCGAGGGCGGCTGTTCTCGGGAGCCGGTGGGGAGGCTGGTGGAGTCCAGATCACTCCAGCCTGAGAGGACAGTGGAAAGTTTGTGTGATCCCAGGGCTGGGGGTCTCCTCTGCTCAGCTGATCTGACCCTGCTCACCGTACCCTGGGTCCTGGGGCCGGGGCCGGCACCTCACCTTGGGGGTGTGATCCAGAGCTGTTCACCCCGTGAGTCCCCAGTTCCTTCATGTGTAAAATGCAAACAACTCTGGATGGGGTGGGCGGGAGGCAGGAGATGGCGGAGGTGGGAGGGGATTGGCAGGGGCAGGACACAGATGGAGACCCGAGGAAGGAGACACAGAGGGAGGGTCCCGGCCCTTCCTTGCTGAAGCCGGAGCAACAGCTCCGGGAGGAGAGCACCCCGGGTGCTGCCTTTGTCTCACACGGCTGGTGTCTCACTCCACCAGCCTCCCCACCGGCTCCCGGGGGCCTCCTCTGCCTTCTTGGTCATGGCTCGCAGGTCACGGGCCACAGCACCAGACCTCTCCTGCTTCCTCCACTGTTGCTTGGCACCAGCAGGTCAGAGCCCTTGCACCCGTGGGGAAGCTTTGAGCTCTAGGGAGCAGCGATGGGACCGCTCGCTTCAGGGAACTCTTCTGGGCTGTGTTGACAGGCATGCAAGTAGTGTGTATATTGTGATGTATTTATAGAGTCACAGGAAGCTGCAGAAAGTACAGGGAGTTCCCTTCAGAAAGGCATCCTTCATTCATTTTGCCGCAGCGTCACATCTCACATTACTGCCGAATGTCATTAATGCAAGGAAACCAACACTGGCTCATTGGGCGTGGCCGGCTGTTTATCGCGTACACTCAGGTAGCCAACGACACGATCCAGGTGTGGACTGTTCCATCAGCACAGAGATCTCCCTCAGGCCACCCACTCCTGCCCCTGTGATCCCTGCCTGTGGCAGTCGCCAATGCGTTCTCCACCTCGGAAGCTTTGCCCTTTGGAGAGTGTCCCCTGAGCGGGGTCCTGTAGCTGGGACCTTGAGGTTGGCTGTTCTTTTCACTCAACACTTGCCCCTGAAATCTATCCAAGTTGTGTGTGTTGTATGCTTCAGCAACGTGCAGTGGCTTCTTTATCACTGAGGAGGGTGCCCTTGTGTGGATGGGCCACAGTTTGTTCATCCGGTCACCTTTCAAGTTTCCGGTCTTTGCCATTACCAATAGGCCCACAGTGAACATCTGCGCACAGTGTTTTGTGTGATATCGTTTTCATTCTCTGGGCTAAAGGTTCATGAGTGTGATTGCTGGGCCGTAGGGTTCGTGTTTAGCTTTTGAAGAGCCTATCAAACTGTCTGACCAGGGGGGCTGTGCCGTGTACTTTCCCACCAGCAGTATACGAGAGAGCTGCATTTTCCCCAACATTTGACATTTTCCCTTATTTTACCCAGCTGACAGGTGGGTGGTGATATCTCATTCAGGTTTTCGTCTGCATTTTCCTAATGGCTCGTGATGTTGAACACTTTCGTGTGTGTGCTTAATTGCCATCTGTATATTGTCTTTGGTGAAAAGCCTGTCTTTTGAAGATTTTCTATTTGGCCAGTTTGCAGTTTTCCTGTTGACTTTTGAGAGTTCTTTATATATTCTATTTAAAATTTTTTTTTTCAACGTTTATTTATTTTTGGGACAGAGAGAGACAGAGCATGAACGGGGGAGGGGCAGAGAGAGAGGGAGACACAGAATCGGAAACAGGCTCCAGGCTCCGAGCCATCAGCCCAGAGCCCGACGCGGGGCTCGAACTCACGGACCGCGAGATCGTGACCTGGCTGAAGTCGGATGTTTAACCGACTGCGTCACCCAGGCGCCCCAAGAGTTCTTTATATATTCTAGATACAAGTCCTCTTTTCAGATATGTGGTTTGCAAACAATGTTTTCCTAGTCTGTAGCTTGTCTTTTCGTCCTCCTAACAGGATCTTTACCAGAGCGACTTTTTAACTTTGGTAAATTCCAGTTTATCAAGTGTTTTCTGTTGTAGGTTGGGCTTTTAGTACCATGTTTAGAAGCCACCAGTCTCCAGGTCCTGAAGATTTTCTCCCGCACTTCCCTTTGAAAGCATTACAGTTTCACATTTTACTTTGAATCTGTACTGTGATTAGTTTGAGTTCACGTTTGTATAAGGAATGAAGTTTAGGTCAAGGCATTTTTGTTTATTTGCTTTGATGTTGTTTCTTTGCCAATGGATGTCCAATGGCTCTGGCGCCATTTGTTGAAAAGCTCATCCTTCTCATGAAGTGGATTATTCACCTTTGTCAAAATTCAGTGAGTCACACTGGCAGAGGCCTGCTTCTGGGTCCTCCCTTCTCTCCCGCTCATCTGTATCTTTTCCTCCACCACCAGCACATGGTCTCGAGATGCAACATACTGATTCCTCCCATTTTATTCCCTTTCAAAACTGTTTTAGCTCTCCTAGTTCCTTTGCATTTCCGTATAGACTTTAGAATAATCTTGTCTATATCTATAAAATAAATACTGCTGGAGTTCTTTAGGAAATGTGTGAAGCCAGTATATCGATCTGGGGAGACCTGACATCTTTTACGGTGTTGTGTCTTCCAACCCACGAGCATGGTGTCTCTCCTTCACTTAGATGTTTGATTTCTTTCATCAGTGCTGTGTAAATTTCAGCAGGTAAGTCTTGTACATGTTTTTTAGATTTGTGCCTAAGTGTTTTAATGATTATAAATTTTTAAAGATTGTGATTTTGGTTTCCATGTGTTCGTTGCTAGTAGACAGAAATAAGGTTGATGTTTGTATGTTTATCTTGTTTCCTGAAACCTTGCTGAACTCATGTATTCTAAAGAGGATTTTTCCCCCAGTCTGTATGACTCCCTGACCCCCTTCCTTGCCTTACTGCACTGGCTGGAACTTCAAGCACTATGTTGAATAAGAGTGGTGAGTTCAGAAGACTTCTGTGCCTTGTTCCTGATCTTAGAGAAAAAGCATCAGTCTCTCATTATTCTGTATAATGGTACCTGGGGGTTTATAGAGGGTTTTCATCAAGGTCGGGAATTCCCCTCTATTCTGATGTGTTCTAAGTTTTTATCCTAAATGACTGCTGAATTTAGAAGTGCAAGAAATGCTTTTTCTGCGTCAACTGATGTGCATTTGTGATTTTTCCTTTTTAGCCTGTTGATAGAGTGGATTAATATTGATTGATTTTCAAGTATGAAAACTTTCTCACATCTGGAATAAGCCCCATGTGGTCATGGTACCTGGTTGTTTTTATACAGTGTTGAGTTCTATTTGATAACGTTCTGGTGGGGATTTTGGCATCTTTATTAACGAAGGATATTCATCTGAGGTCTCCTTTTCTATACTCTCTGACAAGTTGAGTTTCAGGGTGATACCAGCTTCATCAAACAAATTAGGAATTTCTCCCTTGTTTTCCTTCCATTTCCTGGAAAATATTATGTAACACTAATGGTAATTCTTCCTCAAATGTTTAGAAGAATTCTCCAGTGAAACAACCTAGGCCTGGAGATATCTTTTTGTTTGTTTGTTTGAGCTTAAAAATTATATATTGAATTTCTTTGTTATAGGGATATTCACAATACCTATTTCAAATGGAGAACATGTAGTAGTTTGTGCTTTTTTGAGAACTTGGTCCATTTCACCTAAGGTGTAAAATTTGTGTAGGCGGAATATTTCCTCCTCATTCTTTTGATGTTTGCAGAGTCTGAGCCGATACCCCTGGTCTAACCCTGATATCGATCATTTGTTCCTTCTCTTTTTCTGTATCAATTTTGCTAGAGGTTTGTCCATTTTATTGCCTGCTGTTTCATTGATTCTCTCTGTTTCTTTTTTCAATTTTATTGATTTCTGCTTATTTTTATTGTTTCCTTCTGCTGGTCTTGGGTTTATTTTGCTCTTCTTTTTCCTATTACTTTAGGTGCAACTTTAGAGGATTGATTTAAGACTTTTCCTCTTTTTTAAAGTAAGCATTTAATGCTGTAACTATCCCTCATAACACCGCTTTAACTGTGTCCCACAAATTTTAATAACATATTTTATTATAATTTAATTCATCAATTTTAATTTCCCTGGGGACTTGCTTTATTTTAATGTTTATTCAGTTTGGAGAGAGAGACAGACAGAGTGTGAGCAGGGGAGGGACAGAGAGAGAGAGGGAGACACAGAATCGGAAGCAGGCTCCAGGCGTTGAGCTGTTAGCACAGAGCCCAGTGCGGGGCTTGAATTCATGAACTGTGAGATCGTGGCCTGAGCCTAAATTGGATGTTTAATCGACTGAGTCACCCAGGAGCCCCTGGGGACTTGCTTTTTGACCCATGTATCATACATAAGTGTGTTGTTCAGTTCCCAAGTTCTTGGAGATTGTTTTGTAATCTTTCTATTATTTCTTAGTATGATTCCATTGTAGATGGAGAACATACTCTGTATGATTTCAATTATTTTAAATTTGTTGAGATTTGTTTTATGACCCAAGATATGTCCCATATTGTTATATGTTCTGTGGGCACTTGAAAACAGTATGAACTTTGCTGTTGTTGAGTGCAGTGTTCTATAAATATCTACGTCAATAAGCTAAACTTGTACTTTCCACTAGTCTACTTTCTGTCTCTATGGATCTGCCTGTGTGGACGTTTCACATCAATGGAACCATACAGTATGTGACCTTTTGTGTCTGGCCCCTTCCACTCGGCATGTTTCCAAGGTGCATCATGCTGTGTGTGTATAGCAGGTGTCAGTACTTGGTTCCTTTGCGCGGCTGAATAATTTTCCGTTGTAGGGATGGGCCACATTTTATTTACCCATCAGCTGATACTTGGATTGTTTCCACCTTCTGGCT
The DNA here is from genome assembly GCF_022837055.1 of Prionailurus viverrinus. NCBI lineage: Eukaryota > Metazoa > Chordata > Mammalia > Carnivora > Felidae > Prionailurus > Prionailurus viverrinus. Next base: position 3,285,946 of record NW_025927610.1, on the reverse strand, counting down.
ATCGTGGAATTGCTGGATCATGTAATTCTATGTTTGAATCTTTGAGGAACCTCCACGGCTTTCCACAAAACACCGCACCATTTTACATTTCCGCCAGCAAAGTAGGAGAGTCCTGCTTTCCACTCTGTCACTAACACTTGTTGTTTTCTGGCTTGGGATTATTTTGTTATTTGCCCTCTGGGGATTATGGATGTCCTGGTGGGTGTGAAGTGACATTCTGTTATGGTTTTGATTTGCATTTCCCCAGTGACTAAGGTATAGGAGGTAGAATGTATCCATCACCCTCTTAGGGTTTGTGACTAGGACTGACCTGAGCCAGAGTAGCAGGAGAAAAGCATATATGTTTGATTTAATTAAAATGTACATGTTCATGGGAGTCCTCACAGGAAAATAAAGATCCAAAGAAGTGATGAGGCCTAGGTGTTTATAAGGCAGGTAAACAAAGAGAAGCAACTGTGGGGACGTAGCTAAAAGGTGTGCGGAGGGTGAAGGCAGAGGAAAGCTTTTAACAAGGTCTATCCACACAGAATCCCCTCACCTTGACTCCTCGTCTCCAGTGACAAGAACGTTTCTTTCCATTCGGTGGGGGGGGGGAGGGGGTGGGGGGGGGCTGCCTTCCACCTGGAGTCCCTGCTCCTGCTTTCAGGAGGAAATGTTTGGGGGAAGGTCAGAGCCTTGTTGGGGGGTCAGAGTCTTGTTTGGGGGAGGTTAGGGCCTTGTTAGGGGGTCAGAGCCTTATTGGGGGGTGTCAGAGCCTTGTTTGAGGGGGTCAGAGCCTTGTTTGGGGGAGGTCAGAGCCTTGTTGGGGGGGTCATAGCCTTGTTGGGTGGGTCAGAGCCTTGTTTTGGGGAGGTCACAGCCCTGTTTGGGGGGTCAGAGCCTTATTGGGGGGGTCACAGCCTTTCTTGCACCTGCTGTTTTTCAAGTGCCTTTGGTGCAAATGACCAATATGCGGAAGTGACATCTTTTGGAGCAGCTGTCCTGAGCAGCTTCACTGATGACGTTGAGCATCTTGCCATGTACTTACCAGCCACCTGTGAATCTTCTTTGGAGAAACATCTGTCCAAGCGCTTTGTCCACTTCTTAAGGAGGTTGTCTGTCCTTTTGTCACTGAGTTGTAAGAGTTCCTTATCTATCTGTGTCAGATGTATGATCTGCAAACATTTTCTCCCCTCTGTAGCTTGCCTTCTCTTGATAATGTCCTTTGATGCACAAAAGTTTTTAATTTTAGTGAAGAGCAATCTTTCTATTTTTTTTTTTTTTAACTTTGTTACTAGTGCTTTTGGTGTCACAGCTAAGAATCCAACACCAAACTGAGGCCTAGATTTCTTGAGTGCAGTCTTGCCCTGGCATCTCTGTCCTCAGCTGTCACTGGCGCTGCTGCACCTTCCGTCTCCACGCGCTCTGCCCGCATGGTGGCCTCCATAATGACGTCCAGGACCTGTCCATTCTTTCCCGGTTGGCTCTGCTTAACATGGCCACCCCTGCACTTCTCCAATTCCTTAGCCAGCTCTAAAATTTAGGAGTGGGCCCACTCACTGTGCCGTCCACCCTCAGGTGAGCGGTCAGGGTCAGCCCTCATGGGCCCCAGGAGCAGGCTCCAGACTGGTTAAGTGGGGCTCTACAGCCACAGGCGTCTGGAGCAGGTTCTAGAAAAGGAGAGGGCATGTGGATGGGCATGGCCCCTTGGCCTTGAAGACTCCTTTTTCATGGAGACAAGCGTAACCCCAGACGGACACCGAGGGAAGTACTGGGTCTGGTGTCCACAGACACGTGCACATTGCAAGGCAGTGCCACGCGGCTTTGATCCCCCGTGAGGAAGAGGGCTCCACGCACGAACATGCCAACCGTAAATGTGGGAGTGTCCACAGCTCCACCGGGGAGAGGGTCCTCGGAGGCTGTCTCGTCAACCTGCTCGAAAGGGGCTAGGTAACTACTACTCCGCCTGTGAACCGAAGTGAACGAAATAAACCCGTCAAGGTGCTTTAGCGGTTTAGCATGGAAATAAAATCAGAATTCAAAGAGCGACCACGTGAAATGTGGAAAATCTAGAAGGAGTCATTACCCTTAGAAAGCAAAAGGGGCTCTCGGCTAGCGACAGTGACACAGCCACTTTTATTGTAGTAAAAAGCCAGTAAATCCCAATGAGCTGAAGGAATCGGAGTATCATCCCCACTAAATGTGTCGGACGGGATCACAGCACGCAGCAGGTGCGATCACAGGTTTGGCCACGTTACCCGTCTCTCCTTGGGCATTGACACTGACCTTCAGAGAGGACTTCCGCCTCCACATAAGGTGTAGACGGTTGCAGGGACCGTTGCTCCAACCCTGCCACTGAGATTTCGCCAGATTTGGCACAACGGTGTCACATCAACGTCCTTTGTTTGTTCTGAACTTCGCCAAAGAGCTAAGGATGTGACGATAAAGCAGATTCCGGAGAGGAACGTGGCTGTTGTGGGAGAGAAGAGACCCGCGGCTGCTTCTCACTTCCACAGGGTGGCGGTGAGACCGCCGCGGTCAGGAGCAGGACGGCGCCGGCAGAACTTGGAGCTGACAGGTGAGGACGGCACGTGGCTGGCGCGGGCATTAGCGCGCGGGGAGCCCGCTCACCCAGGTGGGGCCTGCACCCCTCGGGCTGCCCCTCAGGGCCTGCGGAGCCGAGGCCGGAGAGCACCCTCCCGGACAAGGGCTGTGCCGAGCGCTTGCAAAGTTGGGGGCAGCACAAAGGGCGCAGAGGGACATCCTGATGGGAAGAGCTGGGGGCGGGACAGGAGTGCCGCCTGGCAGAGAGAGAGATCCCACGGCCCAGAAAGCTGGCGTCCAGCTGGAAAGCCCAGAGACCCGCACGGTCTCACCGGAGCTCAGACCCCAGGGGCCCGCCGCCAGAGCCTGTCCCTTTGCTCTCATTAAAAAGCGAAGTACGGCCGACACCCACGTGGCATTAGGTGCAGGTGCATGACGGTGACCCACCACCCGCCTCGGTCCCGCCGTGCTCACAGGCGTGGCCACCCCCCGTCACCACACCACACCATCACAGCACCGCCGACCGTATCCTCTACGCGGCACCTTTCATCCCCTCTGCCGGTTCCTTCCATACCCAGGAGCCTCCACCTCCCACCCCTCCCCCGTTTTGCCTGCCTCCCCTCCCCCCTCAATTTTTTATTATAATACGATATAAATCCCATGAAACTTACCGTCTTAACCATTGTTAACTACATGGTTCAGTAGCAGTTAATACATTCCTAGTGTTCCATCCTCCACGTCCAGAGCTCTCTTCCACCTGTAAAACGGACACGCTGTCCCCGTCGAACACTGACTCCAACCCCCTCTCCCAGCCCCTGGTACTCGGCATTCTGCTCTCTGTCCCTACGATCTGACTTCCCTAGTGGCCTCATACCAGTGGAGTCGTACGTGATTTGTCTTTTTGCGACTGGCTCATTCCATTGAGCATCGCGTCCTCCAGGCTCATCCGAGTTGCAGCAGGTGTCAGAACCGTTTCTCATTTTGAGGCTGAATGACATGCCGTTTCTCGTAACACGTTCATCTGTCCACCGCGCTTGGGTTGCTTCTGCTTCTTAGCTATCGTGAATAACGCTGCAGTGAACAGCGGGTGCAGACGTCTCCTCAAGACCCTGCTCGGAATTCTTTCAGGCAAATGCCTGGAAGTGGAACTGCTGGAACATGCGACAAACATCTTTCTTTGATTCTTCGAGTAACCCCAACACCGTTTTCCACACGGCTGCACCATTTATAGCCCCGCCGACCGTGTGCAGGGTTCCAGTCCCCACACCCGTCAACAATTGCTATTTTCGGGTAGCAGCCACTCCACCAGGTGTGAGGTGGGACCTCATTGTGGTTTTGACTTGCGTTTCCCTGACCCTGTTTGTCGCTGTTAAGCATCTTTTCATGGCTTGTTGGCCATTTGCATAACTTCTGTGAGGAAGGTCTGTTCAAGTTCTTTACCCATTTTTGAGTCAAGTTCCTTGCCGTTGGGTTTTAGGGGTTCTCTACATATTCCGCATCTTCACCCCTTATGAGAAATGTGATCTGCAAATATTTTCTCCCATTCTGTGGGGTGCCTTTTTACTCTGTTGAGAGTGTCTTTTGATGCACATAAAGTTTTTCATGAAATGTAATTTGTTTTGTTTTGTTTTGTTTTTGCCTGTGCCTTTGCTAGTCTACCCAAGAAATCATTGTCGGGGCGCCCGGGGGGCTCAGTCGGTTAAGCCGACTTCGGCTCAGGTCACGATCTCGCGGTCCGTGGGTTCGAGCCCCACATCGGGCTCGGTGCTGACCGCTCAGAGCCTGGAGCCTGCTTCGCATTCTGTGTCTCGCTCGCTCTCTATCCCTCTCCTGCTCATGCTCTGTCTCTCTCAGAAATAAACATTAAAAAAAATTTTTTTTTAAATAACAATCATTGCCAAATGTTGGGAAGCTTTAGTCCTATGTTTTCTGCTAAGAGTTTTGTGTTATTAGGTCTTACATTTAGGTCTTTGATCCGTATTGAGTTAATTTTTTCGTATGAGGTAAGGCTCCAGTGTTACTCTTCTGCTTGTGGATGTGCAGTTTCCCCGGAACCTTAGAATGAGTTAGGAAATGTTCCCTCATTTTCAATGTTTTGAGAGTTTGAAAATAATTGGTATTAGTTCTTTCTTCATTTAATTTTTTAAAATATTTTATTGTGTTTCTTTATGACTTTATTTATTATTTAGAGCACATAAGCAGGGGAGAGGCAGAGAGAGACGGAGAGAGAATTCCAAGCAGGCTCCGTGCTGTCAGCTTGGAGCCTGACATGGCCTTGATCCCATGAACCATGAGATCGTGACCTGAGCTGAAATCAACAGTTGGAAGCTTAACTGACTGAGCCACCCAGGTGCTCCTTATGATTTTATTTTCAAAGAATCTCGACACCCAATGTGGGACTAAAATTCACAACCCCAAGATCAAGAGTCCCGTGTTCTACTGAGTGAGCCACCCAGGTACCCCAGTGTTAGCTCTTTAGATGTTTGGTAGAGTTCACCAGTGAAGCCATCAGTTCTAGGGCTTTTCTTTGTCAAGAGACTTTTTACTGTTCATTCAATTTGCTTACTAATTATGTCAATCAGATTTTCTGTCTCTTCATGATTTATTCTTGGTGGTTTTGTATTTCTAAGAATCTGTCCATTTCATTTAGGTTATCCAGTTTCTTAGTGTACAATTATTCATAGTACTGTCTTATAATCCTTTTTATTTCTGTCACATTTGTTTGAATGTTTCCACTTTCATTTCTGATATTAGTAACTTGTCTTTTTTGATTAGTCCATCCAGCTGCAGTTTGTCAATTAGGTTGGTCTTTCCAAAGAACCAAATTTTTTTTATTGATTTTCTCTATTGTTTTTCTATCCTCTATTTCGTTTTTCTCTGCTCTCATCCTTACTATTTCCTTTCTTCTGCTGGCTTCGTGCTTAGTCTGTTCTTTCTCGGATTCCTTAAGTTGTGAAGTTAGGTCATTGACTTGAGATCACTCATTTTTTTAATGTGCTTAGAATTATAAATTTTCCCTAAGCACCACTGTCAATGAATTCATTAGTTTGGGTAAGTTGTGTTTTCTTTTCCATTCATCTTTGATTATTTTCTAATTTTCTTCATAATTTATTCTTTGATTCACTGGTTGTTTAAAAATGTGCTGTTTGGACAACAAATTGAGCCTCTAGTGTTTAAAGTAGGTCCAAAGTTGTTGACCATATTTATAGTCTCTACAAACTTACAGCTTGTAAACATAAAATGAAGAATTCATCCATAAGCGTTCCTTTTATTCCAGAAATACCTGCGAGAACCAGAATAGCTTCAAGACTTAAACCAGTTGAGTTTTGAGACGAGAGAACATGGAAGAAATCATAAATCCCCTGCAAGTTGCTCAGATGGTGATGGGCATATCTGGTCCTCATCAGTAAACGTAAACATTTTAAGTCGGTACAGTACAAGGAGATATTAAATATCAAAACTAATCATAGATATGTGAAATGTTTTTAGCTTTCTTTGTACAATTTCTAAAATCTGAGTTTGTATTTAAGTTATATATATATATATATATAATATATGTATATGTAAAGATATATAAAAAATAAAAGTGGATTGTTTAATTTCCATAATTTTGTGAAGTTTCTAGTTTTCCTTCCATTACTGATTTCAATCTTCATTCTGTTGTGGTCGGAGAGATACCTGGTATTATATCTATCTTCTAAAATCCACTAAGACTTGGGGCACCTGGGTGGATCAGTCAGTTAAGCATTCGACTTTGGCTCAGGTCATGATCCCATGGTTCGTGGGTTCAAGCCCCACGTCGGGCTCTGTGCTGACAGCTCGGAGCCTGGAGTCTGCTTTGGATTCTGTGTCTCCCTCTCTGCCCCTCCCCTGCTCGCACTCTCTTTTTCTCTCTCAAAAATAAATATTTAAAAATTAAAAACAAAAAAAGAAATTGGGAGCCTTGAATAGCAGTTCAGAGTTTTCTGATACACCTCCATTACCCTGCTTTTTGCCAGCTATTATGACCAGTGCATTTTGGAGGCCATGCTTCACAACTGAGACTTAAAGATCCTTTTATGGAGAGTTCTCTAGTGGAGTAGAAATCCTTCTATAAAAGTTGGCTGTGATTTGAAGCTATACTACAAAGCTATGGTAGTTAAAATAGCGTAGTAGTGGCATAAAAATAGGCGCATAGACCAACGGAACAGAATAGAGACCAGAAATAAACCTCACATATACAGTCAACTAATATTTGATAAGGAGCCAAGAACATACAGTAACGGAAGGGCAGTCTACTCAGAACATGGGAAAACTGGATGAGCACAGGCAGCAGCATGAAATTGGGCCTCCTCCTGACACCACTCACAAATAGTAACTCAAAATGCCTCAGATTTAAACATAAGACCTGATACTCTAAAATTCCTAAAAGGAAACAGGGAAGAAGTCGCTCAACATTGGTTTGGCAACGATTTTGTTTTATGACACCAAAAGCACAAACAACAAAAGGAAAAAAAATCAACAAGTGGGACAACACCAAACCGAAAAGCTTCTGCGCAGCAAAAAACCATCAACGAAATGAAAAGACAATGTGCAGAATGGAAGACAATTTTTGTAAACCATACATTTGCGGTTAACATCCAAAATATGTAAAGAAATCATAAACTCAACAACAACAAAAAAACCCAAACCATCCAACTTGAAAATGGACAGAGGAGGGCACTGGGGTGGCTAAGTCACTTGGGCGTCTGACTCTTGGTTTCGGCTCAGGTCACGATCTCAGTTTTGTGGGTTCGAGCCCCACATCGAGCCCCACGCTGACAGCACAGAGCCTGCTTGGGATTCTCTCTCTCCCTCCCTCTTTGCTCTTCCTCCACTCGCACTGACTCTATGTCTCTCGAAATAAATAAACTTAAAAACAAATGGACAGAGAAACTAAATGGACTATAATTGGGGCGCCTGGGTGGCGCAGTCGGTTAAGCGTCCGACTTCAGCCAGGTCACGATCTCGCGGTCCGTGAGTTCGAGCCCCGCGTCGGGCTCTGGGTTGATGGCTCAGAGCCTGGAGCCTGTTTCTGATTCTGTGTCTCCCTCTCTCTCTGCCCCTCGCCCGTTCATGCTCTGTCTCTCTCTGTCCCAAAAATAAACAAACGTTGGAAAAAAAAATTTAAAAAAAAAAAATTAAAAAAAAATAAATGGACTATAACTGAATTTTCCAAAGAAGACTTCCAAACAACTGACAGGCACATCACCAGAGAAATGCAAATCAAAAGCATGATATTTCCTCATACATGTCAGAATGGCCATCATCAAAAAGACAAGAGATAATAAGCGATGGTGAGGACGTGCACTGTTGGTGGGACTGTAAACTGGTTCAGCCACCATTGAGAACAGTATGAGGTGGCTCCACAAATTAAAAACAGAGCTATTACATGATTCAGCAATCCAACTTATGGGTATACATCCAAAGGAAATGAAAACAGGATACCCAAGAGAAACACACATGCCCTTGTGGAGGGACAGTTGAGTCACAATAGTCAGGATATGAAATAACCTAAGTGTCCGTCAATGGATGATGAGAAGATGTTGTGTGCATGCATGCGCGCGCGCGCGCGCACACACACACACACACACACACACACACACACACACAGAGTGGACTACTATTTGGCCATGAGAGAAGAGGAAACTCTGCCATTGTCAACAATGGATGGACCTTGAGGACATTATGCTAAATGAAATAAGTCAAATATGTCATGATTCGTGTCTTTTATGTGCGGAAACTAAAAAAGCTGAAATCATAAAAGCTTAAAAGAGCATAAAAGAGTAAAATGGTTACCAGGGGTTGCAGGGCGGGGGAATGGGAGAGAGATTGTTTAAAGGTACATACTTGGAGCTTGGAAGTAAGTCAGTCCCAGAGACCTACTGCACAGTGCTGTGATTATAGACAACAAAAATGTATCATGAGCATTAAGCCTGCTAGGTGATTGGACCTGAATTGCTCCCAACACTAGAAGAAATGATAGTTATGTGACCCATAGAGGTGTTCCTAATTCTAAAATGGCAATCATATTACAATATAAGTGTGTCAAATCGATACATCGTACACCTTAAACTTCCACACAATGTTGTTTGTCAAATATCTCTACAAAAAAACGTCGGGGGGCGGGGGGTGTTCTGTTACTCTAGGAAAGACTTACTGTCTCTCTGACTGTTTAAAAGGCATTTCCTGTTGGGAAAAAGCACAAAGATAATGGGGACTTATTTCACTGACAACTTAGAATGCGATGCATTAACCTTAAAACCAAAACCACCAGCTATTGTACTAGCAAAACTGGGTTTATTCAGGAATAGCACAAATCTACAACCCAGGACAAGTGATCCACGGAAAAACCATAGACAAGTGAGAATAAGGTACGGGAGACTCTTTTCTGGTTTTTTTAAAATTTTTAAATGTCTTTATTTTGAGAGAGAAAGAAAGTGTGAGCAGGGAAGGGGCAGAGAGAGAGAGAGGGAGACACAGAATCAGAAGCAGGCTCCAGGCTCTGAGCTGTAGCACAGAGTCTCATGCGGGGCTCGAACCCACTAGCCCCAAGATCATGACCTGAGCCAAAGTGGGACACTGAACCGACTGAGCTACCCAGATGCCCCCAGGGGGCTCTCTTATAGAGAAAAGGAGGGCTGTTGTAAACAGAAAGTCCACGGGAGGAAACTGGGACCTGGAAGTGTAATGGCTTTTCATTGGCTGATCCACGGCAGTCTCTCACTGGCTGGGCTGTGGCTGGCTCTCATTGCCTGGGTTGTTGCTGGGGGAGGAAGAAACCTTCCTTCCTGCCACTGGGTTAGTAAAGCGGTGGCTGCCGTGGAATCCACCTGCGAGGTGCGTCCCTTCCTGTTGGGGCTGCAACTGGCCGGAGTGGTAGGGCTGAGAGCTCCCCCTGCTGGCCACCCGATTCCACTCTAAACCACGTTTCCTTTCAACTTTAACAGTATTTTATTTTTAAACTTCTGAAACTTGAGAACAAGACAACCTAGTTAAATAATACAGTTTTCCAAAGCTGCGCATGCTCATTTCAAGCTCATTTTTTTTTTGCCCTGAAATACAGAAACAACTTCCTAAAACTCCTAGACGGGGGCACTAGCACTCTGATGATCTGTGATTAGGTCTGTGATCAATCACAGTTGGTAACATCCCTGTTTCTCCTTGGTAAGGGTTTAAAAAATTCTAGAATAGTGCATTCTTCTAGTCTTACACCAATTTCACTCCAAATGTCTCCTAGAGGCATATGCCATGCACAGGAATCTATCTTCCTCCTTCTCACTTTCACAAGCTTCCGAAATCGGCATCAGACACACTCACCGTGCTACATCGATTCACAACGGTGGGAAGGCTTGATTAGTATTGAGCTGTCAGCCCCTTCTGATGATCCTGATGAACTCACTCACGCGGATGGCCTCAGGTACAAGGAACTTGGTGTGAGCCTGGACAGGAAGCTGCCTCTCCCCGCGGCTCCCACTCCCACAGTATCGGCCTCCCTTGTGTCGAACCTCGGGTGTTTTTTTCAACGCTAAGCTTAAGTTTCAAAAAAATCGTTTCAGGAATAAGTGTGCAACACGAGAAACGGTTTAATTGGGAAGTCTTCTAATTAATGAAAACTAATTTCATTTCTATTTAAAAAGGGGAATGAAAGGACTAGTTATTTTGAAAGGATAGAATGTGGAATGGTTGAAAGGGAACTGGAGTACCTTGCTAGGTGCCAGGGCCGTGTGACATTGGTGAGGACACAAAGGCACACAGGCCCTTGTTCTACTTTGGGAGCTTCTTTCCTGAAAATCAGTTAACAAAAATTTCCTTTCCTTTTCCGATAGGAAACGTCAGGGCTCCAGCAGCTGCCACTCTGCGGAAATGCAGCCCAATGGGAAGTAGTTGCCTGACATGCATGGTGGCCTGCAGACCTCTCGGCTACTACCGTAAGGGGTCACGACGGCGAGGGTCACCGTCCCATGCAGAGGGCCACTGTTTCGGGGGCCCGCCCCCGCGGGAGCCCAGGCGCGCCCACGGCTGCGCCGCTCCACGAGCCTCAGCCTCCCGGCCCCAGGGAGCGCCCCGGACCGCCCGCGCCCAGAGGCTGGGATCGGCGGGAGCGTCCCCGGCCGCGAGTTCAAGGAGGAACCCGCCCAGACAGGCTTCCCGCTGATTGGCCGAACGCGAGGAGGGCCAGAGGTGATTGGTCCGGCCGGACGCCTCTCCGCGCGCACGCCGCGGTCGCGCCTCCTTCCGCCGCCACAGTCTGGTGGGCGGACGCGATTGGAGCAGGCGCGTCGGCCCGCCCGGGCGCGCCCCGCCCCCGCCGGAGAGCGCGACGTCACTACCCGGCGTGCCGCGCGCGGCGCTTCCCCCACCCGCTAATGTTTTGCCCGATTCAAGATGGCGGTGCAGGAGTCAGCTGCTCAGCTTTCCATGACCCTGAAGGTGCAGGAGTACCCGACCCTCAAGGTGGGGTCTGCGGGCCGGGGTAGCGGCCGCGCTTGGCCGGGGCCCGCGGGCCGCAGGGGCTCCGAGGAGAGGGAGGTGGGGCAGGGTGGGGGCCGGGGCGCGGCCTGGGGCACCGGGCGGGGTCTGGGGGTCTGCGCGTCCGGGCTTCCGAGGTCTCGGGGTCTGCGGAGCTGGTCTTCCGGGCTCCCCGGGGCCTGGGGGTCTGCAGGGCCGGCCTCCTCGGGGTCTGGGGGTGGTCTGCGGGGCTGGGCTCCCCCGGGTGTGGGGGTCTGCAGGGCCGGCCTCCCCCGGGTCTGGGGACCCGCGAGACCGGCCTCCCGGGCTCCCTAGGGCCGGTGGGGTCTGGGGTCCTGCAGGCCCGGCGGGTGTGGCGTGTGGCCGCCCATGCCCCTGCCCGGCCTTAGAGGACTTCGTGGCAGGGCGTGGAGCGCGTCTGTCTGGCGCCCCGCTTCGCCCTCTGGAGTCCGATTGTGGCCCCTTCATCCTAAAGAAAAAAACACACACAAAAAAACCCCACAAAAAAACCGTGAACTGCCCCAGTGACATTTCCGGCGGTAGGCAGGCAGGCTGGTGACTTTGAGGGCCGGGGTGGAGGCCGGCGTTTCCAGGGTGTGGGGTCGCGGGCGCAAGAGTGCCCGATGTGGCTCGCGGTGGGTGTCCAGCTGTCCTCCCGGAAGCTTAACGTCAGAGGGTGTTGGTATGTTGGCTTCCAGTCACTAATTAGGAGCCTACAGGGAGAGACCTAACGACCTAATGGGAACCCATCTTGTGGGGCGTCACCAAACCTGAAATACAGCCCTTGCCACTCGGTTGCCGGTTGTGTGACCTTGGATGGCCACTTAGCCAAGTCGCCTTCCTTGAGGCTGAAGCCCGCGTCTCTCGTAGGAGGGGCTGCACTGGCTCCTTACCTAGTTCGCAGAGGAGTTGATGAGAACAAAGCATCAGGAAACAAGTTCCTTAGGAGACGAAAGGCCGCAACATTCCCAGGAGAACTGTGGCTAGGCATTTGTGATTCCAAATTCCTTTCCCGAGAGGCCGGGTAGCTTTTTCCTCCTTGTGGCAGAGCCCAGCGTCCCCATCCACCTCAGTGGTGACAGGTGGCGGCGATGGGTGCGGTGAGCGCTGAGCCCGGGGAGGGGGGCGGGGGGCTGGGGTTTGAATACTGCCCCGCCTTGCTCCTCACTTTTTACTGAGAGACCACTCTGAGATCGTTGACTCCTGTCAGACAGAGGCGTGATCGCAGCAGCGTCGCCTTGGGTGAATTGAGGGACCCCGTAATGCTTGGAGTGGTGCCGGCACTCTTTGGAAGGTACATGGGATAGCTGTCGCAATTCGTCAGAGAGTCACTGTCCTCACCAGAAAGCAGAAGTGAGGCTTTGTTGCTTTTCTTTAACTGGCTGTGGAGCGGTGGTGTTTCTCGGCGCCTTGTCTGATCCAGGAGGACAGGAGAGCGCTGTTGACATGAACCAGCTGCCTGTTCGCCAGGCCCTTTCGAGATTAGGTGCTGGGTGGTGGTATCTCCAACTCCTTGAAGGCCCTGTGGCTCACATCGTGCCACCTGAGGCCCCGACCAGGCATCATTTGGGTTGATGTTTATCTCCCTCCACCTTCTCCCTCCACCAAAAAAAAAAAAAAGGCTTTATTTGGGGAGCTGTTGATTGCTGGCCTGTTGTCTCACTCAGTCCACCACCAGGCCTGTCGTGGGGCTGACAGAATTGTGGCAGAGTTCATCGTTTGTGGTGCTGGCTGGTGAGTGTGGGCAACATCAGGCAGGAAGGGATTTCCCTTTCGAGTTCTTTCTGTTGTTTCCCAGCCGTGAATGTGATTTGATTTCTAGAATTATTAAATAGTCTTTGATTAAAAATAGTCCTGCAGGTATTCATACAGGTGAAGAAATATTGTAGTGTCATTTCGAGTGAGCTCGCCAGATTGAAAAGAGTTTTACTTCTGCTTTAGAAGGATTTTTTTCGGGTGCGCTTGCGGGGCTCGGTCAATTAAGCCTCTGAATCTTGAGTTAGGCTCGGGCATGACCTCATGGTTTGTGAGTTTGAGCCCCCATGGGGCTCTGTGCTGGCAGCGCAGAACCTGCTTGGGATTCCCTCTCTCCCTGTCTCTGCCCCACCCATGTTTTTTCTTTCTCTCAAAATAAATAAACTTAAAAAAAAAGGATTTTTCAAATGTTTTTGAGAGCACGCACACACATGCAAAAGAGAGCATGTGGGCAAGCGAGAGGGGGAGGGGCAGAGAGAGAGAGAGAGAGAGAGAGAGAGAATCCCAAGCAGGATTCTGCGCTGACAGCACAGAGTCCCACACCTGGCTCGGTCTCACCAGCCACGAGATCACGACCTGAGCTGAAATCCAGAGTCGGACACGTAACCGACTGAGCCACCCGGGCACCCAGCTTTTAGAAAGCTTTAAACATTTTTTTTAAACGTTTATTTATTATTGAGAAACCGAGAGAGACAGAGCATGAGCGGGGGAGGGACAGAGAGAGGAGGAGACACAGAATCCGAAGCAGGCTCCGGGCTCCAAGCTGTGAGCACAGAGCCCAACGTGGGACTTGAACCCACGAACTGCGAGATCGTGACCTGAGCTGAAGTTGGATGCTTAACTGACTGAGCCGCCCAGGCGCCCCTAGAAAGCTTTTAGATGAATTTTTGCGATCAGAGAAGCTATTTCCACCATATCCTCTCACAGATTTAGATCACCTATGACAAATTTTCTGTTGACACATGTGTCCCTGTTGAGAGTTAACATTTTTTTCTAGAAGTTTTCGGGAGTGATTCCTAGTGCACGATGAGGAAGTTTCACCGGGAAGCTAGGGACCCTCGCCTTAGGAACGCACGCTAATACAGAATTCTACAGAATTCCACAGAACGTTGGAAGGCCTGACGCTTAGGAGCTGTGCCGGTCACAGATGCAGGTGCCGCGGGCGGGAGGGACACCGAATCCACATCAGGGCGAGGGGAGTGAGGGCTGAGGGGCTGGTGTCCTGAGAGGCCGGTGCTCGCTTCTCCGGTTCAAGGGTGCGTTGTGCAGCAGGGTGGTGGGAGCAGGGCCGAGCCCCCATTGCTGTCCCAACGGCCGTTCCTCCTCACACGTGATGGGACAGGGGTCTTCGCGATTCAGAACATCGGCCAATCGGGGCAGGTTCCTCACAGCCTCGGGGCCGGGAGGGGGCTCGTGGGCCCTGGTGGGCACCGCTCTCATCCGCTGGCAAAGCGGGACGAGAATGGCATGGCCGTGAGGCGCTGCTGCCCGCACGTGCCCACCCGGGCACCCGCTCCTTCGGGAGCCCTCCGGTGTGCGGCGGGCGACGTGGCCCGCACAGGCGCGTTCGGGCTGGGCGACTGCGTGGCGGGGGCCCGGCAGCGCCTCTAGCTTCTGCCCACCAGATGCCACCGGCATGCCCGCAGGATGCCTCCAGATACTGCCAGACGTCCCCGGGGGGGCAGAAGCGCCCCGGTGAGAGCCACCAGCCGGGAGTTTGCTCTGCGGAACCTGTTTTTATGTTCTGACCACAGCAGGGAGAGGGGGGTCGGTGGGACACGAGCCCTGTGTCCTGGGCCTGGTCGAGGCTTTTCCTGTCAGCGCCCTGAACCAGAGGCCCTGCTGTAATTACATTTTAAAAAGCGTTCTCTCATAAGAGTACCTTATGTTTATTTTTCAAATCATTCTGATCATCCTGTTAATATTTTGGCGTATTCTATTTTTTTTTTTCCCTCAGAGAGCTGAACTACGATAATTTTTTAGAGACCTTTACCGCTACCCAAGTTAGGCGGGGTTTTCATCACAGCCCAGGAGAAGGGGTCTAGAATCGGTCCTTGGGAGACCTGGCTCCGGACCCTGATTCCTCATCTGGAGTCTCGCCCGGGACCTCGTCCGGGCCCTCCCAGCCGGAGGAGGGAGGTTCAGTGCCCCCTCCCAGCTGGCCCCTCTCCCTAACTCGTGACAGGCTGGGGCCTGGGGCAGTGCTCCCAGCGGGGTCTGTGGGCCTACCTCCTGGGTCCCGGCGTCCTCTACGGCAGTGTTTCAGCGTCCCGGGCTTGTGCCAGCGCGAGGCCCAGAGTTCCAGCTTTCGGTGAACTTTCCCAGACTCAGCTGGGGATTTAGGGACTGCGGGTTCTCAAGTTTGAGGAAGGGTGGTCGGCAGGAGCGTTTGGTCTTAAGGGAAAGATATCCTGATTGTGCTGAGCCCTAGAGAGTGGCAGTCGGCTGGGTCTTTACTTCCTTTCCCTTGAGATCGTTTGGTTGACCGAGTGAGCCCTTCCCTCCCCCAGAAGGTGGTTGTATTACTTGAATCCGGCCTGGGGCCTGGTTCCCTTCCTCTGGTGGGACCTCCAGAGCCTTCCGGAGTCCCATCTGCTCTTCCCTGCAAGAGCCCCGTGTTGCCTTCGCCTTCCAGAACCCCCCAGAGCTAGAGCGTGGTCGAAATCCTCCCGGCCTTCCGCTCTGGTCTCTGCACCGCTGCTCAGATCCTTGACCACAGACAAGACACTTGGGGGCACAGGTCGATGTGCCCGCTCTGCTCATGATGTTTGGAAGCAGCCTCGTGCTGGGAGAGGAAGGGCTGTGGCAGCTGGAGGCATGGGAAGCCCGGCGCCAGGCAGGCGGCAGCCAGAGGTCCCGGGCGTGAGGTCCGAAGGCGGGGCTTGCTGGTACCGCCCCCCCCCCCTCGGAGCCCCCCCGCGAGGCACCCCAGGGTAGAGGTGCCAGCTCCTTCGGCCCGCACTCCTTGCTGCTCCCGGAGAACTCTGTCCCCATCCTGGTGCCACTGGGCTTGGCAGGAGGGAGCTGTTAAACAAGTAGGTGCCAGCCTTTCAGATCCCGGAACCGCGCATGGAGTCAGGCGAGCGCGGGGCAGTGGGGGGGCGACGGCCCTCCGGGGGCGGCGGGCGCACGCGCACTTGGGGGAAAAGCTCCGCGGGCCGTGTTGGAGCCTAGGCGGACCCTGGCACCATTGGCATCCAGTCCCAGCGGAGCCGTAGGGCCCAGGATGTCCCCGGAGCCTCCCGGAGCTTGGGACAGCGGGGCCCCGAGGGCCCAGACCTCCCCACGGACCGCGTGTGCGGCTCGGCAGGAGTGGGGAGCAAGCTGGGAAGACCCCCGAGCACGAGAGGAAGCAGGAGGCCGGCCGGTGTGTGCAGCGCGGCACCCCCTTGGGGCTTTGGATGAGTGGGGCCGCTTGGTGCTGGCCTAATCAGGGCAGGGCACGGTCTCCAGAGGTAGCTGCTGCTTTTCACGGCTGTGCGCTGGTTTAGTCTTTACACCTGGGGGCCACTCTTGAAAGCTTTCTGAGGAAACCGATTTGTTGGCTGTTTGGATGACAACTAAGTGATAGTAACTAAGTGTTGTTAAGTAGTTTAACAACTGAAGTGTGGCCGAATGTGGCTGAGGGAGGAACACGCCCAGCTGTGCAGATGGCCTCGCTGACGGTCCCCTCCTCGTTGCCCCCCACCCCCCCCCCCCCCCCCGCCCCGCTTCCCGCACGTTCCTCCCACACGACGGTTGCCTCCCTCCCCTCGTGGTCGGCTCGCCCTTCCTGGCCCGTGGCTCCCGCACTCTCGTCTCTTCCCTCCTGCCTCTGTTTCCCCTTTTCACTGGCTCGCTCCACCAGCGCACACACGGCTCTGGCCGCCCCGTGCCCTCCAGCTGCTGCTTCCTCTCTCTGCCCCCTCCTCCCGCGTGTCTGTTGGGTCTGAGTCAGAAGTGCCCCTAGGTCACAGTCCCCTCGCCTTCGGTATAAGTGCCAGTCGCCAGGCGGTTGCCTCCTCCTCTTGGCCCCCGGGGCGCCATTCTCTCGCTTCCTCTCATGGTTTGTCTTCTGCAGATGCCTTTGCTCTTCCCTTGGCATCCTCCGGCCCGGGGTGACCGTGGCAGCCGCCAGCCCTGGGGAGGTCTCTGTGCCGCGGCCTGCCACTCCCGCCTGGCCTCCCCTGGACTCCCGCCTGCTGGGTCTCTCCGTACATCTGGGCAAGGCCTGGAGGACACGGCCCGCAAAACCATGCCCTGCCCTGCTCCTTGGCCCCCGGCCGGCCCATCCCATGTGGAGCCCGCGCTCTCCTGCCGCTTGTTCAGGGTCCCTTCAAAACCTGGGGGTGTTCCTGACGCCTGTGTTTCCCACGATCCTTGTGATCCCCTGCTGTTCTGCCCTGGCCGTGGGACCGCGGCCGCCGTGTCGCGGGCAGCACAGAGAGGGAGAGGAGGGGAGAAGGTGCCAGCTCCCTCCATGGGGCCTCCCAGAAGTGCTGTTCAGCATTTGTGCTTAAGCTCGGAGGCCAGGGCTTGGGCTTGGCTGTATCTAGCTTCAAAGGGACCTTAAAAAAAAAACATCCTGGCTGTGGGCTTGTTGCTGCCCTGGGCCTGAATGAAATTGGGGTTTGTGGCTCCTGCTGTGATCTGTCCCTTCCTCTGTTTTGCTTTCTTTATGGCTTTAATCACAGCCTGACGGAACTACCTCTGTCTGCTTGCTTTTGTCGGAGGCCCCGTTAGAAGCCATGCTGCCCGCCGGCGCTCTGGCCGGGCCTCCCGTGATCCTGATGGTGTCTCCCAGGGAGCACCCACTGATGGCCCCTCCTCCCTGCACAGGGTCCTGTCGGGCCCCCAGGACGCCACCCTGGCCAGGTTCCTCCCCAGCTCACAGCTGCCCCCTCCTCCCGGCTGTGACCATGCGCCGTCTCGGTGATCGTGTGTGATCTCATGCGCTCCGAGGACGCTCCGTGCGTAGCAGTCGCTGCCAAAAGGTCATCTCCCCCACCCCGGAGCCCAGGGTCCAGGGTCACCTGGATCTCTGTGCCGTAGCTCAGCATGAGTAGATCTGAGCTTCTTAACTTGTCTGCCTCCTCCCCGTCTTCCCGGTCTTAGGCTAGGGCCGTGACCCCTCTGTCCTCACAGCTTAACGTCTGTGTGTCGTTCTGTAGCTCCCAGCGTCTCAGAATCTCCCGCCTTCCTCCTGCCACCGTGGCCGCAGCCCCCATGTGTCTGTGGGTTGGGGTGGCCTCCTCACCGGTCCCTGCTCTGCCCGAGCCCGGCACAGCTACCACAAGGCTGCCCCAGACAGCACCGTCCCCGTTCTCCGTGGGTCCGGAGTGGGTTTGGGCCCTGACCCTTGCCTCTGCCCCCACCTCCTCTTCCTCACCCACCTCTGCTCCCCTGGGCATTTGCCACGGCGGCCTCCCTGCCGCTAGAGGATGTGCTGGTGGCTCCTCAGAGCCTCTGTACCTGTTTACTTTGCCCGGAACCCTCTTCCTCCAGGGGGTCATCTGTCTTACTCCCTCACGGTCTCGGATCTTTGCTTAGGGATCTCCCTCAAGGTGGGATCACCTTATTTAAACTGGGAGCCTCATCATCTCCCTCTCTGTTTTTCTTCTTCGCCATTACTGTCATCTGAGACATTCTGTATCTTGCTTCTGTCTGTTTCTGACCCCTGGGATTGTAAACTTTGTGGAGGGCAGAGAAGAAATAATTCATTTAACAAGTGAACCATTAGGGGCACCTGGGTGGCTCAGTCACTTAAGCATCCAACTTTGGCTCGGGTCATGGTTTCGTGGTTCATGAGTTTGAGCCCCGTGTCAGATGGAGCTTGAATCCCTCTTCAGGATTCACTGTCTCTTCCTCTCTCTGCCCCTTGTGGGACGGTCTCTCTCTCTCTCTCTCTCCCTCCCTCCCCCTCTCCCTCCCCCTCTCCCTCCCCCTGTCCCTCCCTCCCTCTCTCTCTGTCTCCTTCCCTCCCTCCCCCACCCTCTCTCTGCCCCCACGGGATGCTCTCTCTCTTTCCCCCTCTCTCTGCCCCTCGCTCACTTGCGCTGTCTCAAAAACAAACAGGGGCCCCTGGGTGGCTCAGTCGGTTAAGCATCTGACTTCGGCTCAGGTCATGGTATCACGGCTCGTGGGTTCGAGTCCCACGTTGGGCTCTGTGCTCATGGCTCAGAGTCTGGAGCCTGTTTCGGATGCTGTGTGTGTCTGTCTGCTCTTCCCCCACTCGTGCTCCTTGTCAAAAATAAATAAACCTTATAAACATTTTTTAAAAAGATAAGTAAGACGTTAAAAAAATGTTTTTAAATAAAAACAAACAAAAAAGGAAATGAACTGTTAAACATTATTTTGGCATTTCTGTCCAAAGAAGTAAAAACTGAAACACGAGTAAATGTAACTTCGAATGGATGAGACGTGTTTATGTACTCAGAAAACACAAGCAAACTAACTGGAAAATTACTACTCCAGTTAATGAGAATGTTTCGCACAGTAACGGGCACACGAAAAATACCCCCAAATCAGTCACTTTTCTGTGTCAGCAATAACCCGTTAAAGCACCTCGTGGAGAAGCGCCTCGTGGGGAATGTTGTCCACGGTAACAAAACGGCAACGGAGATGCAGCCTCACCGTGAGCTTTGCGGTGATGGACACTGAGGAGACGCCACGTGGTTTCTCAGGAAAGGCCTAGAGGACGACCTTGGCGACGGCAGGGAACGTCGTGTCCGTCGGAAGGACGCTGACGGCCGAAGATGCCCCCGATCGCATACTTCTCACTTGTAATCGGAGGCGCCCGTCGGGCCGCGCCCGCCCGACGCCGAGGCACGTGCGGGCCTCGTGCAGAGCTGCTTCCGGGTACCCGTGGCAGCTCACCAGCCGGGACGCCCGCGCTGCTGGAGCCACCGACGCGAGCGGACGGCGGGGCCTGCCGGCGGTTGGGGTCGCCTTGGGTCGGCGAGCCCGTCCTGAGGGTCCCGGGCGCTCGACCACGTGGAGCGCGGCCCCGGTGCTCCCACCGCGGTGGTGCTGCTCGGCTGCGCCGTGCGCGCTGGCTGACTCGGGCCGACTCGATCTGGAGCTCGCGCCGCTTTCCGCGTACCTCCCTTTCTAAAACGGGCCAGCGCGGGAAGAGATCTCTGCGAGTGCCCAGCGGGCGGCAGGTGAGACGGTCGCGCACCCGGAGAAGAGGTCATGGGGGCGCTGGCTGTGCTCTTCCCCCTTCCCCGCGATGGCCCCCGGAAGCTGACGGCAAACGTCTTTTTTCAAGAAGCCCACTGGAAACCGGACGAGCCTCCCCCGGGGTGTGTGCTGCGCTCGGGAGGTCAGCCCAGGGAAGCAGGGAGCTGCTGCGATTGGGGAGACGTCTCATGCCACACGCAGGAACGTGAGACAGAGATCTCTGGGATGTAGAGAGATGTCTCCCGCCATTCAGGGCTCAGTCGAGCACTTTAGAAGATGTCACTAGCTTTGGAATAAATACGTCGAGACCCCTCGTGAGGTTTCTTCATTGTGAAAGATAAGTCCTGTGCCGTTGGGGAAATACTTCCTTCCTGTGCTGGTAAAAATGGCTGCAGACATTATGATGACAAACTAAAGTGCGTTTCTTTGTCAGCAAATACTGCCAGCAATCCCAGAGCAAACACCGGAGAAGGTTTGAACAAACACACACTCAGGCAGATGACATGGTGTAGGAGGATCGCTATAGAGCTGGAGGAAAGTACAGATGTTTTCTACAAAACTTAACTTACGGTGTTTGCCAGATTCTGTTTCAATCATGAAAACAGGAAGGATTACTTTTTATGAGTCACTGAAGGGGAAAAATGTACTGGAGGAAGTATAATTTAACATCAGCTAACTAAACAAATCCTGTGATCTTAGAAGTTGTCATGCAACATATTAGCAAGGAAAGATGGAGTACATTTGATTAATACAAATTTAAATCCTGGGGATACCCAGATAAAAATAGAACCAGAATTTAAAAGCAAATAACAATTTTATTTGGGTGCTGGGTGGCTCGGTTGGTTGAGCATCCGACTTCGGCTCAGGTCTTGATCTCGCGGTTCGTGGGTTTGAGCCCTGCGTTGGGGTCTGTGCTGACAGCTCAGAGCCCGGAGCCTGCTTCCGATTGTGTCTCCCTCTCCGCCCCTCCCCCCCCTCAAAAAATGAATAAACATTAAATAAAAAAGCTTAAAAAAATAAAAGCAAATAACAATTTTTTAAAAATTTACCAAATATGAACCATAAAGAACTGATTCACGTTGATGAGACGATCCAAAACCTCTTTTTCTTGTTGAATGTTGGGCAAGGAGCACAAAGGGAAAATGTATCAGGTTGAACCATGTAAAATTGCTATTTTGTAGGTTAAAAAACGATGGCTGAACAGGCTATGATATGAAAAGAGGTTAAAAAAAAAAAAAAACGAAAAACTTTCCATACAGAAAAAAGCCCAGGATCAGATGGCTTCACTAGTGAATTCTAGTAAATGTTTAAAAAAGAATTAACACTGATCCTTAAACTCTTTCTAAAAAAATAAAAACGAACTTTTCCCAACTCATTCTGTGAGGTCAGTATTACCCTGATAGCAAAATCAGACATAGATATCCAAGAAAACTGTAAACCAATATTTCTTATGAATGAATATAGGTGTTAAAATCCACAACCACATGCTAGCAAACTATATTTGACAACATACAAAAAGGTTTGTGTACCATGACTAAATGGGATTTACCCCAGGAATGCAAGGCTGGTTCAACATGCAAAAATCAACGTAACATACCACGTTAATAGATAAAGGGCACAAGCCATGTGATCATCTCCATAGACACAGGGGAAAAAGCACATGACAGAATCCAACACTTTTTCATGATAAAAAAACCCTCCATTTATAGGAAAAGGAGAGAACTTCCTCAACTTAATGAAGAGCATCTATGCAAAAACCACAGCTAATGTCATGCTTAGTGGTAAAAGACTGAAAACTTTCCCCCTAAGACAGAGGTAAGGATGTCCATTCTGGCCACTTCCCATTCAAATTTGTCCTGGAGGTTGTAAGCAGGGCAGTTGGGCAAGAAAAAGAAATAACAGGCATTCACATTGGAAAGGAAGAAACAAAACTTTGTTTGCAGATGAAATGATCTCGTATACGAAAAGTCATGAGGAATGCACATACATACCCACACGACTCTATAGAACTGATAAACTAGAGCGAGAGCCGGGTTGCAGGACACAAGATAAGTATACAAAGACAAGTTATACTTCTGCACCCTGGAAACGAACAACAAAAAGGGATGGAAAAAATTTTTATAAGAGCATGAAAGACAATAAAGTACTTAGGAATAAGACTTCACCGTTAAGATAGCAGTAGATTCATCTACAGATTCGACCCAATCCGTATCAAATATCAAAATACTAGCTGGCTCTTTTGCAGAAATTGAGAAGCCAATCCAAAAATTCATATGGAAATGCAAGGAATCCAGAATAGCCAAGACAGTTAATTATCTGAGTCCACTCAAGCTGCTATAACAACAAGAGATCATAGACTGGAGTGGCTTAAACAACAGACATTTATTTCTTACAGTTCTGGAGGCTAGGAGGTCTCAGATCAAGGTGCCAATACATTCAGGTTCCCGGTGACCCTCTTTGGTTTGCAGGTGGTTGTCTTGTCACTGTGCTCACATGAGAGAAGATGCATGCTGGTCTTTTCCTTTCATGAGGACATTGATCTCATTATAGAGGCCTCACACTTCTGACCTCGTCTAAAGCTAATTATGTCTAAAGGCCCCAACGCCAAATACCATCACATTGGGGATTAGGGCTTCAACGTAGGAATTGGGTGGAGACCCAAACGTTCAGCCAATAATGATCTTGAAAAAGAACAAAGTTGTAGGGCTCACATTTCCTGGTTTCAAAACTTAGTACAAATTACACTTAAAAAAAAATTTGTTTTTGATGTTTATTTCTGAGAGAGAGGGAGCAAGTGTGAGTGGGGGAGGGGCAGAGAGAGCGGGAGACACAGGATCCGAAGCAGACTGCGGGCTCTAAGCTGAACTCACGAACCACGAGACCATGACCTGAGCTGAAGTTGGACGCTTGACTGACTGAGCCACCCAGGTGCCCCCAAATTACACTTCTTGCTTATTGGCTAAATGGCTAAAAATAGATTCGTGGGCTACAACTGAAAGTCCAGACATAAGTCCATACATAATTCTCAATAAGGGTGCCAAGAGGGCTCCATAGGGAAGGGAGAGGGTTTTCAACAAATGGTTCTAAGACAACTGGAGATCCACTTGCAAAGGAATGAAGTTGAATTCTTCCTTCACACCATATGCAAGCACTAACTCCAAATGGATCAGAAAGCTAAATGTAAGAGTAAGAACATCTAAAGCACAAGAAACCAAAACAGAATTCTTGGTTGTTGAAGGTTGGACTTCAAAAGTGAAAGGCTTGGGGCGTCTGGGTGACTCAGTCGGTTGAGCATCCAACTTCAGCTCAGGTCATAATCTCACAGTCCAGAAGTTTGAGCCCCATGTTGGGCTCTGTGCTGACAGCTCAGAGCCTGGAGCCTGCTTCCGATTCTGTGTCTCCCTCTATCTCTGCCCCTGCCCCACTTGTGCTCTCTCTTTCTCTCAAAAATAAACATTAAAAAGATTTTTTTAAGTGAAAAGCTTGTGCCTCCAAGGACAGAATGATGAGAAATGTTTTCATATCACATCTAATAAGAATCTAGTAGTGGGGCGCCTGGGTGGCTCAGTCGGTTAAGCGTCCGACTTCGGCTCAGGTCATGATCTCACGGTCCGTGAGTTCGAGCCCCGCGTCGGGCTCTGTGCTGACCGCTCAGGGCCTGGAGCCTGTTTCAGATTCTGTGTCTCCCTCTCTCTCTGATCCTCCCCTATTCATGCTCTGTCTGTCTCTGTCTCAAAAATAAATGTTAAAAAAAAAAAAAATTAAAAAAAACAAAAAAGAATCTAGTAGTATCCAGAATCTACAAAGAACTCTTATAGTTCAATAACATAAAGACAACCCAGTTTTAAAATGAACAAATTATCTGAATAGACTTCTCGAGAGAAGATATACAAATGGCTAATAAGTATGTGAGAAAACGCTCTATATTATTAGTCATTAATGAAATACAAATTGAAAACCACAGTGAGATGCCACTTGATGCACACTGAAACGACTGTAATTGGCAAGATGGAAGGTAGCAAGTGTTGGATGATGATGTGAACGAACTGGAACTCTTCACGGACTTCTGGGGACCATGAAAGACACTTTGGAAAGCAGTCTGGCAGTTCTTTAAAAAGTTAAACATAGAGTTACCAGCAATTCCACTCCTAGATATCGCCCCCGAAGAAATGAAGAGTTGTCCACACAAAAACCTGTATAGGAATCTTTGTAGCCATATTATCCATAATAGCCAAAATGTGGAAGCCATCGAGATGTCCATCAACTTATGAGTGTGTAAATAAATGTGGTAAACTCGTGTGGTGGGATACTATTCAGCCATAAAAAGGATCGAAGTACTTACATCATGGTGTGGAGCCTTGGGAACATGCTAAATAAAGGAAAAAAAGCCAGGGGTGCCTGGGTGGCCCAGTCGGTTAAGCGTCCGACTTCAGCTCAGGTCATGATCTCACGGTCCGTGAGTTCGAGCCCCGTGTCGGGCTCTGTGCTGACAGCTCCGAGCCTGGAGCCTGCATCGGATTCTGTGTCTCTCCCTCTCTCTGCCCCTACCCTGCTCATGCTCTGTCTCTCTCTGTCTCAAAAATAAATAAAAACATTAAAAAAAAGAAAAAGCCAGACAAAAGGCCATAGAACGTATGATTCCATTTATGTGACGTATCTAGGGCGGGCAGATCCGTGTAGGTAGGAAGCTGGCTACTGGTGCTTGGTCGCCTCGCTAAGGGGAGGACTTCAGTAGGTAAGGGATTTCTCTCTGGCTTGGTGAGATGTTCTGGAAGTGTTTGTGGTGATAGTTGTACAACCTTGCGATAACATTAAAAGCTAAGTTGTACACTGTCAGAGGGTGAGTTTTATGATATCTGAGTTGTATTTCAACTTAGAACTGGGAAGTTAACGGCAGCCTGTCAGCATTTTGTACAGCCCATCTCAACAGACGATTAGGGAGCCCTCCTGCACGGCACCACCAGGCTCGGGCCGGTGCCGGTGGCCCGTGGGTCCGCGTACGTGTGCTGGTCGGCCTTTCGGGTGGACCCACAGAATTAGAACGGCCGGGTCAAAGGTTCGGCACGGTTTGGGTGGCGACTGTCAAGTCCCCCCGCCGTCCATCTGCACTCCCCGCCAGCCGCGAATGGGGTCCGAGTTTCCCCAGGCCTCACCCCGGGTTTTCCGTGGTGGCACAATCCAGCGCAGCCGCCCTGAGCCCCGCGTGGCAGTGAGTGCTTGCAGGGCTGCTGGTCCAAATACGTGCTCTAAGTGTGAAATAGAACGTACACTCACTCGTAAAGATTTAGCACAAAGAGAAAAGGTAATGCAAAATGTCTGTAAATATTTGGGGGGTGTTGGATTAAGTAAGATCCACTAAAAATCCGTTCAATCCCGCTCTTTTCAGCAGGTGACTGGGTGGGCTCTGTCTAGCAGTCTGGGTGGGCTACTAGAAAACTTAAAATTGCAGGCGTGTGCGACTCAGAGTTGGCGTTGGGCGGCCCCGCTCTGTGGCTTTCTCCTTGCCATTTGTCTTTTGTCTGTCTACTTACTCTGTTTCTGAGAGGTGTTTTAAAAAGAAAAAAGCCTTGCTCTGGTGTTTCTTCCCACGGCCATCCAATTCACAGTGATTACTAATACTGTGGGCGTATCCTCACCCCTTACTCTGTTTTCTGTCTCCTGTGCTTTTGTGTGTCTTCTGTTTCCTTTTTGTAAATTGATAAGGTTTTCTTTGTTCCATTTAATTTCCTCTTGTGGTTTGGCAGGCTCACAACCACACCCCAGTCGTGACAGATCAAAAAAAGTCTCCAGACACTGTTGCCGAGTGGGGGGGAGGGGTAGTCGACCTGGTGGAGAAGCGCCCCTCCCACTGGTCCCGGTGTCAGAACATCACCTTCTGGGTCTCGCTTGTCCCTCACCTGTGTCTGAGCTTCAGTGTGCTGCACCCCACATCAGCGGGCACCAGGTTACCATCCCCGTGGGTGGGCGTCCAAGTTGGTTCTGGTCTCGGGCTTAAGAATAAAACTACTATGAGCGTTTGTGCACAACTGTCGTTGTGAATACTGTGTGTTCGTTTCTCTTGGGATTGCAGTTGCTGAGCGACACGCGTGTGTTTAGTCGTACTAAACAGCCAGACTGTCTTCCCAGGTGCCAGCGATGGCATCCAGGTGTCCTCAGCCTGGCCAGCAGGTGGTGTGAAGTCTTAGGGCTCTCTAGAGAGACAGAGCCAGTAAGGGAGGGAGAAACGGAGAGGGGAGGTGAAGAGAGATTGAGACTGACCGGAAGGAATTGGCTCGTGGGATTACGGAGGCCGAGGTCTGCAGTGCGCAAGCTGGAGCCCCTGGAGAGCAGACGGAGCAGCCGGGGTCAGAAAATCGAAAGCGCCTGGGGGCCCGGAAGAGCTGACGTCCTGGCTCTGCTGTTGAGTGGGGAGAGTCCCTCCTCCCAGCCTCTTACTCCCTCCAGGTCTGGGTGGATTGGAGGAGGCCCACCCCTGCTGGGGAGTCCGCCTGCTCTACTCAGCCCGTCACCCAAATGCTGATGGCCATTCATACCGAGAGCCGTGTCTCCCCCAGTGTCTGCGCACCTCGTAGCCCAGTCAGGTCGGCAACACATAAAATTAACCCTCCTAGGGGCGCCTGGGTGACTCAGTCAGTTGTGCATCCGGTTGAGTGTCTGGTTCTTGACTTCAGCTCACATCATGATCTCACGGTTGTGAGTTCAAGCCCCGCGTGGAGCTCTGCCCTGGTGGCACAGAGCCTGCTTGGGGTTCACTCTCTCTGCTCCCCCCCTGCATGTGTGCACGTGTGCTCTCTCTCTCTCTCTCTCTCTCTCTCTCTCTGTCTCAAAATAAATATTTTTAAAAATGGGATTGTCTTGGTCTTGAGTCGTAAGAGTTCTAAGTATGTTCTAGGTACAGGTCCTTTGTCAGATTTCCATATGGTAAATGTTCTCTCCTTTCTTGCCATAGTTGTCTTTATTCTTAAGTTGTCTTTCAACGAGCAGAATTTTGTTCTGATAAGGTGTAATTGATCAATTTTTCTTTTATAGTTAGTGCATTCTATATCCCTTTAGGAAACTTTGCTTGTCTTAGGGTTATGAAGATTTTCTTCTATGTGCCCATCTAGAAGTTCTGTAGTTGTAGCTTTTCTGTTTGGGTCCCTGAGTCCATGATCTTCGAAGGGGGGGTTTATGGACCACCTGAGGTATAGACTGAAGCCTTCCCCCTCCCATGTCACTGTCTAGATGGTCCTCTCCGCCCTGGATTGCTTGTCTCCTTGGACAGAACACGATGAGGGTCCATTTCGGGGTTCTCCACACTCCGCCGGTCCCTGTGTTGTTGCACGAAGGCCACACTGGCTTGATCGCTAGAGCTTCACGGTTAAGTCTTGAAATCAGATACCATTGTCATGTAGCATCAGTAGCGGGAATATCGTTTTCGTTGTGGTGAAACGTTATGCGAACCAGCCATCTCCGGCCTTTTTAAGTGTGCGGCAGGCGTCCAGACCTTTTCGCCTTGCGCAACTGGAACTATGTCCCCGTTTGTCTCAGTCAATCCAAAGTGCTGTGGACCGCGTGCTTATAAGCCCCAGGAAGGTATTCTCCAAGCTCTGGAGGCGAGGGTGTTGGGCCGGTGTGGTTCTGGTGAGGGCCTCCTCCGGGTTGCCGATGGCCACCGTCTGTCTGCATTGCGTGTGGTGAAGAGTGAATGGTCCCTGTTGTAAGGACGCTGATTCCAGTCTTCAGGACCCCACCCGGGTAACCCAGTCACCTCCCAGAGCTCCCGTCTCCATACGCCGTCCCAGTGGGGGTGGCATTTCAATGCACAAACTGTGGGGGACACGTTCAGTCCCGGTTGCACATTAAACAGCTCCCCCTGCCCCCCAGCCCCTGGCAGCCGCTCTTCTGTGTTGTGCTTCTGATCACACGGCTCCTCTGTCTCATGTAGGAAGAATCACACGGCTTAGTCTTTCTGTGCCTGGCTATGCCACTTGGCACAGTGTCCTGCAAGGTCACCCGTGTCACACCAGTTGTCAGGACTTCTGTCGTCGGGTGGACCACGTTTTCTTACCTGCGCGTCTGTCAACGGACTCTGGGTTCTTGTTCGTTTTAGCTGATGTGAACGCTTCTGCTGTGAACGTGGGGTGCACACACCTCTTGGAGACCCTGCTCTCCGTTCTTCTGGGCTCACACCTGGGCCAGACGTGGGCTTACTGGATGGCAGGGGGAGGCGGGCTTGGGCTTACTGGATGGCAGGGGGAGGCGGGCGTGGGCTTACTGGATGGCAGGGGGAGGCGGGCGTGGGCTTATTGGATGGCAGGGGGAGGCGGGCGTGGGCTTGCTGGGTCTCAGGGGGAGGCAGGCGTGGGCTTACTGGGTCGCAGGGGGAGGTGGGCGTGGGCTTACTGGATGGCAGGGGGAGGCGGGCGTGGGCTTACTGGATGGCAGGGGGAGGCAGGCGTGGGCTTGCTGGGTCTCAGGGGGAGGCAGGCGTGGGCTTACTGGGTCGCAGGGGGAGGCGGGCGTGGGCTTACTGGATGGCAGGGGGAGGCGGGCGTGGGCTTACTGGATGGCAGGGGGAGGCAAGCGTGGGCTTACTGGGTCGCAGGGGGAGGCGGGCGTGGGCTTACTGGGTGGCAGGGGGAGGCGGGCATGGGCTTGCTGGATCGCAGGGGGAGGCGGGCGTGGGCTTGCTGGGTCACAGGGGGCGGCAGGTGTGGGCTTACTGGGTCGCAGGGGGAGGCGGGCGTGGGCTTACCGGATCACAGGGGCTCCCTGTTTGATTTTGGGGGGACCTGCCACATTGTTTTCCATGGCGGCTGCACCAGTTTACGTCCCCACCGACAGCGTGGGCTCCCAGTTTCCCCACACCCTCGCCAAGGCCCGTGGACCCGCTTTTCTGAGGGCCGTCTTCCCCCGGGGTGTGACGTGGGGTCTCCTGGTTCCGCTCCGCATTTCCCTGAGGCTCGGTGACGCCGAGCACCTTTCCGTTCACGGGTCGGCCACGGCGCCTTCTTTGGAGAAATGTCTGCTCCAGCCCTTTTCCTTGGGTGCTTTCAGCCTGGTGTGGTCCCCATTTGTCTACTTCTGTTTTGTTGCCTATACGTTTACGAGTATGTTTTTAGTGTCTGCCTCTCATTTGGGGATTCTTTCAAAATCTCTGAAACTTATCGTCCCCATATCCACGTTACTTAGGCCATGGATTTTCTTTTTCCTTTTAAACTAACTGCCTGTTTTTTTTCCCCTCTTGGTTTGATTGTATTTTTTACTCGTTTCTTTCCTCTCAGCTCTTTCTTGTATCTTGTTGTTTCTTCTCATTCATGTGGTTATTCTTGCTTCGTGGAGGACTCTCTGAGTCGTTTTCCTCCCAGAAAAGGCTGTGGGTGCTCAACTTGGCAGTGTCTCCGTGTTTGGAAGTGTCTTAATTTTGCCCTCCTTTTTGAATGATGGTTGCTTGGTTCAGAATCTTCAGCATTTCTGAAATTCCATTCCTTCATTTGGCAAGAGGCCTTTTGGAAGGAGCCTGTGAAGGAGCCGTTGGTGACGGAGCGGCAGGGGGCAGCTGGGGAAAGGCAGGGACCCCAGGCTGCGGGCCCTGCGGGCAGAGGCTGAGGAGCTTTCCGGGGTCAGCTGCCCTGTGTCCTCGGGCCGGAAGTTGGCCCAGGAGGCGGCGCCGTGCTCTGGGAGCTCCTGCTGCGTGTTTGCGGAGGGGCGGTGGCGGGCGCTCACATCCCTGCCTTGGTCCCACGCCGACCTCCGGGTGCGGCCCAGGCTGGTGGGGGGCTTGGGCAGATGGGGGTGTGGGCAGCAGAAGGTGAGGCCCCCACAGGGGCCGGAGCCCGGAGGGCAGGAGGCCAGTCCTCAGGTGGGAGGAGTGGCGCAGGAGGCACGAGGCAGGGCCATCCGGAGGTCCGAGCCAGGAGCGGCGGCCGAGGGGCGGGCGGCGCCACCAGCAGTGCTGTCACGTGGTTTTGTTAGCCGCACCCAGAAGCGCATCAGGTCGGGGGGAGAGAGAGAGAGAGAGAGAGAGAGTAATTCACTTCGTAACCTCACAACATGCGTTGTCGGGCCTGGATGTTGATGACGCACCGAAGGTGAACGTCAGGGCGTTGCTGGCTTTTTTTTTGGATACAAGTTACAAGTGGAGGGCTCAAGCCTGTGGCACCTGCTTGGGACCCTCCTCTTGTGTCCCCTTTGGCCCCGTGGGACGAGCCTCGGGCCGGGTGTCCCGAGCGGAAGGCAGGATGCCGAGACACGTCACTCCTGTGAGTCCCATGCTGTCACCCGCCGAGCGCGGGTATGTCGACCACGCAGAGTCTTGCTGGCACTTAGGAGCACGACCGTGTCCAGCGTGGGTGACAGAGCACAGTGGTGCTCACCTGCCTTACAGCCGCGTGGAGCGGGGACGCTACCGTCACCTGGCGCGTGCTCGGACTGACTGTGTGCGGACGTGTGACTTTTTCTCTTTTCTTTTTGACCGCGTTTATTGAAGTGTAGTTTTAACGTCTGAATCGGAGAGTAAAACTTTGAAGCTTTTGTTATTGTGCGTCACGGGATTTGTCTCGGTACGTTTTGCAGTAATCCTGTTTATTGTCTTACGAAAGTGCCGGCCGGGTCAGGTTAGACACACACCTGTCCTCACACGGTCGGTTTGCGGGGCCGCTGGGGTGGGTGGAGGCTCTGAGAACAGCCCGGGATTCTGAAAGGGAGTCTGCTCGTGGCAGCATCCCACCGGCACCCGGCTTCGGCGCCTCCTCTGAGGTTGACCGGAGTCGAGCGAGCACGAGCACCCAGGTCTCTGTGCTGCGCTTTGTTACTCTCTTGCGAGGTACGCGTGACAGAACTGAGGCTCGGCGCAGGGTGTCTCTTCCCCTGGGTGCGGGGACAGGTGTGTGTCTGCGGCCGGCCGTCTGCCTGCAGCTTCCCCCTCGTCCACGCCCGTCAGGGACCGTGAGATCAGGACAGACCTGGTTGGCCGTCGACCTCACGCAGCTGAAGAGGCGCAGGTGCCGTGGGTGGTCGCGTGTCACCCCACGTTGGGGACGGCCCTGCTCTGTTTCCTCTCAGAGACTCTCGTGTCTTGCTCGTGCCGGACCCAGCGTGGAGGCTGTAGGGGACGAGACCTCCCCGTGTGGCGCCCGTGGCTTGTCCAGTGGTGTTGCGCCTCTTGGGCCGATAAGACCCAAGGTGTGGACAGGAGTGTTTGCCCACTGCCACTGTGTGCCCAACAGAGGCGAGGTGGGAGTGGCAGCCGGGACAGGACGGCGGTGGCCTCGCCGGGTCCCGGGGAAGAGTCCTGTTGCCGTGGCCCTCCTTGGCCGGGTCCGGCCCTTCTGGTTTATGCTGTCACCTTGGCGTCTCCGCCCCTGGGAATCCCGGCTCCCCCCACCAAGCGCGGTGCCCCTTGGGAGCGGATCCTTCCCCGTGGTCGGCACCACTGTAGGGAAGGCGTGCGCTTGGCGCGGCTTGTCACAGACTTCTGCAGTGACTGCTGGCCCTCGGTGGGTGGGAAGTGCTGAGCCCGCAGCCGGGAGGAGGGCTGGGAGGGGTGTTCTCTCTGGAAGGACACGCCATCCTTGGTGGGTATTAGGGGAAGGCGGTTCACGTAGTAAACGCGCGCTCACGATTTCCCGTAGGTGCTGGCGCGCCCTCCCCCTCGTCCTGCGTGACCCCCCGCTGTTACGTCCCTGCTGCCCCCACCGGGCCCATCATGGGCCCTCTGCAGCCCTACGCGTTTTCGGTCGTTTCCTTAACTGTTTGTCATTCTGGATGAACTTGGGGATTACTTCGTCACATGTACCCGTAAACGCTCTCCAGAAAGAGTGCAGCTGCGCTACCTCTGTGGATTTGGGGACACGACACACCCTCACATTAGTGTCCTCGTCCAGGAACACGAATGGTCCTCGGTTCACACAGGCCCTTTGTGGGTAGTAGACGTGTGTTTAGACCCCTGGAAGCCTAGGACTTCTGCCTGACGAAGTACCAGGAAGGAGGTCTGGGGTCCCGCGCGTAGGACGGCGGGCGCTCACACGCCAGCTGCCTCTCTTCCCTAGGTGCCCTATGAAACGCTGAATAAACGCTTCCGGGCTGCTCAGAAAAACATTGACCGAGAGACGAGCCACGTCACCATGGTGGTGGCCGAGCTGGAGAAGACGTTGAGCGGCTGCCCCGCCGTGGACTCTGTGGTCAGCCTTCTGGATGGCGTGGTGGAGAAGCTCAGCGTCCTCAAGAGGAAGGTGAGTGTTGCTTCCGGACCGTCCCGTCTGCCCCCCGGTGCTCGGGCTGCGGCGTGGGTCCGTGGCCCCGGCCTCACCGTGTGCCCGGGCTGTCCCAAAAAGGGGTCGTCTTCTGTGGGATCGGGGCCACGGCAGAGGCCAGGCAGCCCTGAGGTGGGGAGGTGGGCTTTCAGGGCCAGAGTGCGGGAGGGGCGAGCCACTCCACGCCGTGTGTGCCCTGCGCCCTCTGTGGGAATGGCAGGCCGACTTCCAGTTCCACGCTCCCCTTCCTGTGAGGCCGGGTCGTCCTGGCACCAGAGTGTCCCAGGTGCAGATGGGGAGACAGATGACTTCTTACTTCCAGAATCTCACCTCAGAACTTTGTGTCGGGTTTCTCACGAAGCTGGGAGAGCTAGGAAGGGTGTACACTACGCCCAGCGAGAACAACCTGGAAAATACCAGAAGCTATTGTAAAACATCTCGCTGAACGTGTCAAAGGGCTCACGAGACAAAGTTTATCGCCAGAATCGGAGGGCAGGGGACAAGAGGAGAGAAGGGCGGGACCCCCTGCCGCCCTGGGGACTGCATCACACAGGTGAGCCCTCTGAGGGCCTTGCTGGCCGGGGCCCGCTAGCCCTGCTTGTCAGGTGAGGGTGCCCCAGGGGCAGGCATCGAGGCCGGTTTCGGGACAGCCAGGTGAGCCACGACCCCTCCTCTTCAACTTGGTGCCAGCGGTCCCCACCAGTGGTACCTCCAGGCGCCAGGCGGACCGCAGCGCTTCTCGGGCGGGGGACAGCTTCCGTCAGGGCATCACATCTGTCAAGTAAGATGACCGGACACACGGGACGTGTGGCCGAGGCACGGCAGAAACGGTGGACGCCGCGCGGTCTTCGGGGGGTACGGCGTGGAGGCTGTCGGGCCCGGCCGACTCCGCCGCGTCTGAAGAACAGACAGCTGAGACCATCCGCGGGGGGCACAGGGGACGGGAAGTGTACAGTGTGAATGGGTTTAAAGCGAACCAAACAGAACTTGGAGAGATTAAAAGTATAATAACTGAGACGAAAGACTCAAGTGTTTGCTCGTAACAGACTTTTCAACATTTAACAGACCAAGCTAAAGAGAGAATTTGTGAACTGGAAGGTAGGTGTGAAGAAATTATCTAGAATGCAGCACAGAGAGCAGGAGAACGCGAAAATGCATAAGAGGGTAGGAGGCCTGGGAGAATAGAGCAAAGACTTTGACCAAAGCCAAGGGATGGTGCAGGGGGAATGGCTGAGATTTTCAGAACTGTGGGAGTCGCCAGGTCAGAGCCCTAAATGGGACAAATAAAAATAGACCTACCTAGGATTTCACATTGTGAAACTGAAAAGAGAGAAAAATCTGAAAAGCGGCAGGAGGAAGAAAACCACTTCCAAAGGGTTAGCAGCTACCCTGGCAGCAGGCGGAAGCCGCAGAGGAGCGGACCGTGCCCGACGAGCGCCAGCCGGCTGTGATGTGACACCGGCGCCACGGTCGGTGGTGCGCGAGAGTCGGCTGCCGTCGCGGACGGCGCCAGCACGTAACACTTCTGGGGAGCCGCACAAAGTGTCACGAGAGGTAGTCGTGACATAACAGGTGGTTTACTTAACCGGGAGGCGAGTTCAAAACTACGCGTCTGGCAGCACAGCAGCAGAGCATGTTGGGCAAAAAGTCGCGTCGCGGAAGAGCAGGTGGGGGCCGCAGAGCCGTGGGTGTTGACTTGCCTTCTCGGGAATGACGGGAATGACGGATGCAGCCGCACCTGCCTCCGGGGCGCGTGTGGGACCCTCCCTTTGGCCCGGGGCCGTCCCCTGCCGTCCTCGGATTGTCCTCGGATTTCGTTCTTGCCTCCCGTTTGCATTTGCGGGTGTTGGGGGCGGGGCGGGCTGGCCACCGCCCGGTCCCGGTCCCGAGCGCCTCTCCGTTGCGTGTCTGTCGCAGGCGGTGGAGTCCATCCAGGCGGAGGACGAGAGCGCCAAGCTGTGCAAGCGCAGGATCGAGCACCTCAAGGAGCACAGCAGCGACCAGCCCGCGGCGGCCAGCATGTGGAAGAGGAAGCGCATGGACCGCATGATGGTGGAGCACCTGCTGCGCTGCGGCTACTACAACACGGCCGTGAAGCTGGCCCGCCAGAGCGGCATCGAGGTGGGCCCGGGCGCGGGGCGGGGCCGCGGGGGCCAGCTCCCCGGGGCAGGTCCCTCCGGGTAGAGAGGCCGACACCCGCACGCACACGCGCTCCCCTTTCGGTGGCTTGGGAGCCGCGCGGCCGGCTTCCGAAGTGACGAGCGGCTCCGGGGGAGGACTGCCCGAGGACACCGGGATGTGTCTGCAGCCATCTAGGTTGGCACGCGGGGCCCTCGCTCCCTTTCCGGGGGCCTCACGGAGCCGTGTGCACCTTTCTCTGGCCTCCGGGCCGGTTCAGCTGGGGGCCGCCCCTCTGCCGTTGGGCAGCGGTCCCTCTGGTCTCCCGAGGGCAGCATCTACCGTGGTGGGGGGTCCATAGCACACCCGCCTCCCCACCCACCAGTCTCTGCGCGGCACCCAGTGGTGCCTCGAGCCTGTTCCTCCCACGCTTTTCTTTCCCTGACCTTCCCTGCCCAGTACAGCCAGCTCGTGCCTGACTGTCGGGGCGTCCTGTCCTCCTGTTTGCCTGGCACGGCCTGTGCATCCGCGGTGGTCGTTGGGCTTCTCACAGACACCCCGCCCTCCGTCTTCCTGCCCCGTGAGGGAGTGGCCGAATGCTCCTGGCCCCGAACGTGTGCTTTGATGGGGAGAGAGGCATGAGTCAAACAGGATGTGTACAGGGCGCACAGAGCACAGGGGCAGGAGGACTGGGGATTTTCAGAAGGTTGGTTTCTGGGGGGGCACCTGAGTGGCTCAGTCCAACTCCTGATTTCTGCCCGGGTCAGCGTCTCACGGTGGTGGGTTTGAGCCTTGTGTGGGGCTCTGTGCTGACAGGGTGGAGCCTGCTTGGTGTTCTCTCTGTTCCTCCCCTGCTCCCCCTCAAAATAAGTAAACATTAAGTAAAAAAAAAAAAAAAAAAAAAAAAGTTGGTTGGGGTGGCCTTGCAGAGATGAGGGGAGGGTCCCAGGCCCGGGACCTGCCATATATTTGGGGCGGGTGTCGGAGCGTATGCGGAACTCATCGATTGGGGTTTCCCCTCAACTGAAATGTGTGCGTGGTGGGGGGTGGGGGTTGAGTTGGAGGCATTGCTTTTTTTTTTAATGCTTGCTTTTTTTTGAGACAGAGACAGAGTGTGAGTGGGGGAGGGGCAGAGAGCGAGGGAGACACAGAACGCGAAGCAGGCTCCAGGCTCCGAGCCATCAGCACAGAGCCCAATGCAGGGCTTGAACTCACAGACCGTGAGATCATGACCTGAGCCGAAGCCGGACGCTCAACCGACTGAGCCCCCAGGCGCCCCTGGAGGCATTGCTTTAATAGGCTCACCCTGGTTGCTCTGTGAGAACAGACTGTGGGCGGCAGAGGGGGACCGTACTGTGATTCACGGTGATGGCAGTGGTCAGACCGTGGACATCCTATGAAGGGGGCCCTGCAGCATTTCCAGGTGAAACCCAGGCTCGCAGCTGTTTGCAGCAGGAAGTGTAGGAGGACCCTCATGCCCTTGGGTGGGGGGAGGGCTCCCAGCAGAGTGGGGTGCCGTCACCGGCGAAGACGCTGGTGTATCAAGGTTCCTTAACGTTTAACTTCCGTCCATCCCAAGACACCGTGGAGAGAGAGCTCCAGGGCCGCCCGGATGGGGCCGCGTGCCCCACGCGGAGCCTCGGTGTTGGAGGAGAGGCACAGCCCCAGGGGTGTCTTCGTGCGCCGTCTGGCTTCTCACGCGGGGCCAGCACCTGATCGTCTGGGACGGTTTCCAGCTTCCACGCGTGTTGCGCATGCTGGCCCACCTCCACCGTCCGGCGTGGCACCTCTGGTGTGAGTCCCCCAACCCAGGGGCCACGCGTGGACCTCGGAGACCCCGTGGGCAGGAAGGAGAAAGATGTGAAGGATCCAGACTCAGAGGCTGCACCGGTCAAACACACAGGTGGACCCTGACACGCGAGCAGGG
This sequence comes from Prionailurus viverrinus, assembly GCF_022837055.1. Classification (NCBI taxonomy): domain Eukaryota; kingdom Metazoa; phylum Chordata; class Mammalia; order Carnivora; family Felidae; genus Prionailurus; species Prionailurus viverrinus. The sequence goes on along the minus strand of NW_025927610.1, from coordinate 3,249,736 downwards.
GAGACCGCCTCTGAATTCAGGGCGAAACTCGCAACCAGAGATGGAAGTAGACAAAGACGATCCTCGTGTAGGAGACCCACATTTGCCCGTTAGGGAGGTTCTAGAAAAGAGAGAAGAAAATGCCAGAGAAACGGCGGAAGGAGTGGCTCAAGAAGACAGCCAACCTCTGAGACGCTGTGCTGGCCCTCGTGCGCTTCATAAGTAGGAACACCGGCGTGCGAGGCGTGTGTGTGCGCGGCGCTTACCCGTCAGCTCGCGTCAGGAGGGCGAGGTGGGGGCGGGGCGGGAACCAGGGAGCACTGCGGAGTCTTAGCTGCCCCCCACCTCGCCCTCCCGACGCCCCTGCGTGAGGACGGAGCCCTCTCACTGGGCCGGCCCCCCTCCGAGCTTGCTGTCCTGCTGCTTGCTCCTGCCCTCACCCCAAACTTGGCAGTCAGGACGTGGGGCAGGGGAGCCACGGTTGGGTCTCCGGCCGCATGAGCTTGGGGATCCGTCCAGTGGCTCCTGACGACTTGGGTGAAGCGGCCCTGGGGTGACCCACCCCAGACTGCCCTCCGTTAAGCTGCCGTTCGGAAACCTGCAGAGCTCACGGGCCGTGTCCAGGGCGCCAACCCCGACAGTGGCACAACCCCTGTCCTTAGGTCAGCTACTCTTCTGCCCGAGCCTGGCTATTGCCTTCCACGGCGACACGCCCCAGCGGTCCCTGTGCTGGCCTCGGCCCTGGTGTGGCTGAGCCCAAGGGTCGCTGTGTGGTGGCACTCTGATTAGTATGTTTTCTGGTTACTTTTGCGATAAACATCCGGTGTTAATGATACTGCAGCATCGTTAGCTGTAACGTACTGTTTTTTTTTTTTTTTTGAAGTTTATCTATTTTTGAGAGAGAGTGCCCACGCATGAGCAGGGGAGGAGCAGAGAGGAGGAACAGGAGAATCCCAAGCAGGCTCTGCACTGTCAGAAAAAAAATCCCAAGGCGGGGCTCAAATTCACACACTGTGAGATCATGACCTGAGCCCAAACCGAGTCGGACGCTTAACCACCGACTGAGCCACCCGGGCCCCTGTCCAGGATGTACTTCTTAACGTGCAGAAAGAAAGGAAAGTTTCTGGCTTTCGCTTTGGTCACTTTTACTTGAAAGTTCCCGTCTTCTGCCACAGTCCTCCCTTCTCCAGACACCGCTTGTGCGACCCTGGCTGCCGAGGCTGGGAAGCTCGGTGGTGAGCTCCTGACTTGGTTGGCCCCAGGGCAGACCTTACGTGGAGACAGCATGGCAAGAGAGCGGACTCGTCCCACACTTTGCCGTGCCAAGTGGCTCCGTGTGAGGCCTGCCTGAGGACACCGGGATGTGTGTGCAGCCAACACTCGCCTGCTGGCCACAGGACACTGGCATGCAGAGCAGCACGGTTCCCCCGAGAGTTCAAGTGGTTCAACCCTCCCCCGAGGGTTCGTGCTGGACGCTTCCCCTCCGCTTAGCGAGACACTGATCTTCAGTAACGGTGTTTGCTCCGGTCATTCCAGAAGGGGGAGAAACTTCCCGCTTGACATTCGTTTTCCTCACGGCTTGTCCCTTTGGTGATGTGCAAGCATCCACTGTCTCTTCCCAGCCTGCATGGCCACATCCTTGTTATTGGCGGTGCTCCAGCCCCTTGCTGGGGACGTGCAGGCCCCGGGCACCCCGTGGCCTCCTTCACTCTGGCAGACACGTGACGGGGCTAGTGGCTGTCCTTACCCCGAGTCCCTGGGCCTGCCTAGGTCCCCCAGAGTGCAGCAGATGCGGCTGTGTAGGCTGCTTCCCCAATTGCACAGGCACCAGAGAAGGGGAAAGAGCAAAGGTGACACAGAGACCGCCCTGCTCATCCACCCTCACTGCCCCTTCTCTAAAATCTCAGAGGAAAAAAAAAGCCCGCAAATGAGGGTATGGATTCTCGGATCTAATTGTGAAGGGGTGAAATGGGGTCAGGCGTATGTTCCCGCCGGGAGGGGGAAGGTTCTAAACTGGGGCTTTGGTTTGGGGCCCACAGCTGCTCTTGGGAGACCGTATGTGGGCGCAGAACGGGCCTTGGGCGGGGTGTTCGGGCCGCTGTGCTCGGCCCAGTGCTGGGGTTGGCGTGCCGGGTCCGCTGTGCTCAGCCGGTGCTGGGGCTGGTGTGCTCGGCCCGCTGTGCTGGGGCCGCGGGGCTCAAGGCGGCCCACAAGAGCCTCGGACCGAGCCCTTCTGCCAGGCTGGGCCCCGCCGAACCGGAGGGAGCACGGAGCACATGGGGCCTGGGTGCGGGGGTCCCAGAGCCCAGCGCACGGAGCTCACGCCGCTACCCTCCCCTAAGGACTTAGTGAACATCGAGATGTTCCTGACTGCCAAAGAAGTGGAGGAGTCCCTGGAGAGGCGCGAGACCGCCACCTGCCTGGCCTGGTGCCACGACAACAAGTCCCGGCTGCGCAAGATGAAGGTGTGCGGGCGCGGGGCGGGGCTTGCGGGCGCGGGGCGGGGCTTGCGGGCGAGCACCGGCGGGAACCAACGCTGCTGCTTCACCTGTTGGTTCAGAATTCTGTGCTTCCGGTTGGTAGGGTGGGGGTGTGGGGTTTCGCTTTTGGTCACGGTGTTTGGGTTTTGGGTAAAATCCCTGAAAAGTGCACCCCCTCTGCATTACGGTTTGACAAATGGCCTGAGCATGAGGTTCTGAAGGGGCGAGGTGCCGACTGCCTGCGTGTGCCGGGTCCCTCCGGCTCGCCCAGCCCCTCAGTCACCGGTACAGGAGAGCCCCGCCGGGAAGCGTTGTCCACCTGCCAAGGTGCTAAGTGCTAGGTTTTCTTGAGAGCTTTTCTTGAGAGCTACAATACAAGCAGCTTAAAAAATGGACACTTAAATTGCAGAATTTAAACGTGCTTACTGAAAGGTGTTGTCACCATGGGGCTTGCAGAAATGTTTAACTTCTATTAACCTTCCCCTGCCTCCGTTAGAAAAACTGTTTGTTTTCTGTTTTCTAAACCGAGCGCCTTTAACCTCTCCCCGGTTGAGCTTGTCGTGTGCATATAGTCACCAGCCAAGGGTGACGCTCTCTGCCACTCAGGGCCGCCAAAGCGAGCACGACGCGAAGACGGGACGGAAAAGTAGAGTGGCCAGTGGCTCCCCTAAAGAGAGTGAGGATCTTGGTATGGAAACCATAAAAGGAAAGCCAGAATTGGTATGTAACACTTACCCTGCGCTCCTGCTCCAGCCCCCACAGCTGTGCCACACGGTGGGAACCAGGCCAGAAGGAACGTAGGCTTCCCGTCCTGACAGCCAGTTTCTGCAAGCCCCGATGCCTCCAGACAACACTGCTGCTTGGCCAGGGCACGTCCCCCTGGGCCGGGTCTCAGGCGGGGCCTCACAGCCACTGTGGGGGAGGGCGGGTGGGCAGGCGGCCGAGTCCGCGGCTGGCGGCTTCTTGTCACCGGCCCGTGCGCTGGAAAGCACGTGGACAGCCACCCCGAAGTGCGTTGGGCGTGAAGATAGGCTTGTTACGAAGTGCCGGCCGAACAGGGTAGAGCAGCGAAGTACCCGCAGCACACGTATGTGTGGGTACACGCGTGCGCTCACACGCGCAGGCCGGGGAGGGGCCGTGCTGGACCACAGCAAACCCCTCGGAGCAGTCAGAGGCCCTCGGCCAGAAAACAGATTTGAGACCCGAGTTTCCTGATGGGGGTGCCGAGTGCGCGTCTGTTGACTCTGGGGTCCAGACGCTTCAGGGCAATCGGAGCGGCAGCACACGGGCTGCGTGTCCGGAAAGCCGGTGGAGTCACAACCGTGAAGGTGCCAGGCCCCCCCCAGGTAGCACACGAGGGACGTAATTCAGCCGTGGGTGCTTGGCACGATCGCCTAGAATTGTGCTGTCTCATGCTGGAGTCTGGGCACCCGACTTCCAGTTCGTTTGTATTTGCCGGTGAGACTGGAAGGTGAGCTGCGAGAGCAGAGCCGTTAAAAATCCTCGAACGCGTCCGCATGTGCAGTCATAGGAGCTGTCGTGGAACGCGCCGTGGCGCTCTCACCTGGGACATCCGCCTGGTGGCTCCCCCCTGTTGTTAGAGCTCCTGGCATCCCCTGAGCCCAGAGCGGTGATCGTCGGCCGCCCTGGGGAGGCAGGCAGGGCATCTCCCCCCCCCCCCCCCCCCCCGGGCTCCCCCCCTTGGCTTCTGCTGGTCTGACCTCGGAAGGGAGCGCGTCATTGCGGGTGGGACCACCTTTCTGTTTACAGTTGGTGCCGGGCCCGCCACTCAGCACGTGGCATCTGCTCCATCCATTTGGGGGCCAGGACGGACCGCTGCCTTGGTGCAGAGGGCAGGGGAGGTGGGGTGGGGGCGGGGAAACCGCTTGCCCCGAGCACCTGTGTTGTGGACGTATTGGGCACCAGGTAGGTGGTTCTCGGCACCTGTGCCTCCGACGGCCTGGCGGGCCCCAAGGTAGGTCCCGTCAGCCGGTGCTCTGCCCTCGTGTCCCTGGAGGCGCCCTCGCAGGGGTCCGGCTGAGACCCTTCGTCAGAATGTCCGTGTGCACGTTCGGAGGCACGTTCCCGGGTGGGAAAAGTCCACGTGACTGGTAGACTCGAGTTACGGTTGAGACACTTGGGGCTGGCTGACTGGCTCACCACGTAGAACTCTGTCCGCACCACCCTGCGATCCAGGTACGACAGAAGACGGAGTGACAAATCGTGGAAAACCCAGAGATTTTCCTATCCCGTTAACTCCGCTTATTCTGTTTCTGGTTGGAAATACTGAGCGTTTTCTGAAACCACAAAGATCCTATAGTTTAAACTATTACTTTCGTAGAATGATCCAGCTTTTCATCTTAGGTCACAGAAGTTAATTTTGCCTGCCTTCACCCGTCCCCAGTCAGAGTTTGAACCCAAATTGGACCGGCATTGTTGAGATTTCAGAGTTAGCGTTTGGGCTTCCACACAAATGACCGTGCTGGTGCCGCACCCTGTCAGCTGCCCCTCGCTGCCCCACGAGGCCCACCGGCCACTGCTGCCCCAGACCTCGCGCCCCCTGTGCCCTCTGCAAATCCCGGCACCCCCGCCCTCCCCAGGGCCTCTGAACTGGCTCTTTCTCTGCCTGGAACACGTGTCCCCGGCGTCCCTGTGCACTGTCCCCGCCCCCACCCCACCCCAAGGGTCCTCACCCGTGTCCCTGCTCGGGGACCTGGGTTCTCTCCCCTGCTCCCCGCTTGGCGCTCCTGCTTCTGCTCCCCTGCGAGACACCACCTCTCAGCCTCTCCCAACCGGGTGTTGGGGCCTCACGTGGGGAGCAGGTTGAGGTGGACAGTGCCACACGGGATCCTGAGGCCAGGTCCCCGGGGCCGAGGCTGGGAAATGCAGCTGGGCTAGGAGAAGGCTGTGACAGCGTGCCCACACGCTGACGCCTTTGTGTCGATGAAGCAGCCGGGATTGTGAAGGGGCTGGAAACTTGTCTTCATGGGGTCACTTCACACACACGGGAAGTCGTGCCACAGGCCCTCCGAACCCTCAGCCTCCGGCATCCTCGCCCTCAGGGGGTGCCTGTCCCGCCATCCCGAGCCTGGCCCACGGGTGCACACGCAAGGCCCCGGGCCCCTGGGTGCAGGGCTGCTCCCGCCGTGCTGGGGAGGCATGGGCTGCAGCTGAAACTACAGCTTTGGCGTCCGTCCCACCTCCCTGCTGGCTCGAAGCTCCCTCGACAGGGCGTGCGGTGCGCGGCCCGTGAGGCGGGGCCGGCCCGTGGGCGTGGCTGTGTGGGGACACTACCCAGGCCTTGTCTCGTCTTTGCCCCCAGAGCTGCCTGGAATTCAGCCTCAGGATTCAGGAGTTCATTGAACTCATCCGGCAGAACAAGAGACTGGACGCCGTGAGGTACGTGGAGGTGGTCTCCTGGGTCTCCGCAGGGGGCAGACTCCCTCCCTGACTTCACGGGGCAGGCCTTCTGGGCTCTGGGGGGTGAAGCGTGGAGTGTCCAGCAGGCCTGCCCTGACTGGCTGGGCCCTGCCTGTGACTCGAGGCCTCTCTCCCCGTCCCCAAGCAGGACGCTGGGGCCGGGCACCCAGGCTCCTCCTGTCTGGTGCACACGACCGTTCTGACGGCACGAGGCCGACTTACCGTGTAGGCACAGGGCCGCGGGTTCTGCTGTGTCCACCTGTCCTGGGACGGTGCCGGCCCCGGGCTGGAGGACACTCAGGCGCGGCGATGTGCCGTTTAGGGGGTGGACCGAGGGCGTGCGTGAGGGCAGAGGGGGTCCTCTGGGAAGGAGGCTGGCACGCAGGCACGGGGACGTGGGGTCCCCAGGTGCAGCCTGTGCGGGAAGGCACAGCCCTGGGGCCCGACCTGTGGGCTCTGTGTCTCCTGAGAGTCAGAACCCGGGGGGACGGGCTGTCTCTGAGGCCTCCCAGGGCTGTGCCGGGGGCGGGGGGGACCGGTGGGCGTTCTGGCGCAATTAGTGTTGCTGGGCTTTGGGTTCGTGTAGGCCAGGGTCACTTGGAAGAGTTTGGGCAGGTGCCCTTTTCAGCTGGGTCGCTGCCTCTGGCTGTTCCCTGAGTGGGATTCTATGCTCGGTGCCTTGAACCTCACCTCCGACCCTGTGTCCGTGAGGAGGGGGCCCTGCTGAGCTGAGCTCCCAGCAGACCCTGGCCCAGGGCACACGAGGAGGGGGCTTCTTCGGCACTGAGGCTCCGGCATACACTGTGAGCACAGACTCTTAAAGGTAAAGCTGTAAACTTAGACGGCCCCAAATGTTGTTTTCCAGACACGCGAGAAAGCATTTCAGTCAGGCCGAGGGGAGCCAGCTGGACGAGGTCCGCCAGGTCATGGGCATGCTGGCCTTCCCACCAGACACGCACATCTCGCCCTACAAGGTAACCCGTGCCCGTGGGCCCTCAGGGCTTGGGAGGACTTCGTCTGTGGTCACTTCCACGTTCAGAGTGTGGCCAGCACCCCAAACAGGCCCTTTCCCGTCTTGTTCCTGTTTGGCCGGGGAGAAGTTTGGATCGGAACGACGCACGGGGGTCTCAGCCTAGAAGGCCCTTCGGCTCTGAGCGCGTCACCTGCTCCCCTCACCTTTCTCCCTCACTGCCAGTGTCCTTCCTGATCTCCGTCCTCTCTTCGGGGTCTCTGTGGGTCCACGTGGGGTCCGGGCGGGGCGTGGTCATGCAGCATCGCTAACCAGTCCCCTTGGCTTTGCTGGGTGCTGGGGCAGGGTGTCTGGCCTCTTGAAATCAGGCAGTGCCCCCCCACCCCCCAAAGCCTAGGAGCAGCCCTAGCGATCTTTGATCCGCCTTTGGGTTCCTCCTTCTCTTGTCTCGAAAAACGTCAACGTGTTCACAGCTGAGTCGCTCACGGTCCCGTCTTGGAAAATCTGGGGATTCCAGCAACTTTCCCCCATTCCTGTGGCTGCTCCCCGTCGGGGTCCCTTGGCCATCAGTCTGGTCACGCCCACACGAGCGTCCTTATAAAGGCCGCTTGGCTGGACCCTTAATGCTCTTTCTGAGCAGCCTTCTCATGTTTCGCAACACGAACAGAAGTTTCCAGATCATAAAGTTCTGCTTTCTTTTGGTGGGCAGTTCCGCCCTGAAGTCATTTTTGTCTTCATGTGTGTTACTGTAAATGGGACTCTGCTTAGAGACCACCTCGGTCGGACTCTCAGTGTCCTCGCACATCTCCATCCTCCGGGGTCTCCAGGACAGCAGCACAAAGCCGCCGCACTCTCTGCCGCCTCTGACAGGGCTGGCCTTTCCTCGGCCTCCCTGCCGCCGTCCCGCTCCTGACCCCCTAGCCGCTCGCCCTCCACGAAGACTGGGGCTCTCCGCGTGGGACCAGTCCCATCGCCGCAGCATGGACTCTGTGTGGTCACGCGTCCACACTGTCCCAGCTGTGGCCCCAGTTCTGGGTGTTCGTTGCACGGCTCCTCCCTCGGTTTTCCGTCGTCGTCCGCCTGGGCTCTGGGACAATCCCACAGGCTTGGCGGCTTAGTCCTCACAGTCTCGCGCCTGGGAGCCCTGGATCGTGGCACCAGCAGGGTCCGGTGAGGCTCCCTGCCTCCACTCCCTTCCTGAGCCTGTGGCTCCTGGAGGTCCACCTGCCGACACTGTCACGGCGAGGGACACGGCACTCGACCCTGGTGTTCCCTCTCGCTGTTGTCAGCCTGTCCCCAGGAGGGAGGGAAGTGAACTGCCTTCCCCGTGGGCTGAACCCGCCTTGTTCTCTGAGCCTGGACGTTGGGCTCTGAGGTCCCACATGCCCCATGCGGTTTTGTGGGCCGCCAGCTCCTGTCCCGGGCACAGCAGAGCAGACCTCGCCCCCACTGACTGAAGTGCTTGGCCGCAGGCCTTCTCCGGGCTGCTGGAAGCTGCTTCTTTGTCCCGACTGGATGCACACAGTCCTCAGGTGTCAGGCATGTCCTGTGATACAGCCTCTGTTCACAGAGATCTTTGGGCGTGATCACGTGTCTCTTCCCTGCTCTGGAGGAGGTTTGCGAGGAGTGCAGAAGGGGCCTGCCCTTAGTGCGTGAGAAGGCCTGCTCGGGATGGCATCCGTGGGGCCCGTGCCCACTCTCCTCCCTGGAGAGGCCTCGCGGCGGCAGGAAGGAGCAGGGCCGGTGCTGCCATCGCAGCCTGAGGACCGGAGGGCTGACCGTCTGGGAGACATCCTGGCGGCGTGGAAGAGAAACCACGGCAGCCAGTGCACAGCCAAGGCCGGCCGGGGGTCAGGGAGGCTGGGCGGCACAAGAGAGGAAGGCCGGGACGTGCACAGTCTCAGCGGAGGGGCGCGGGCCGTCAAGGGAAGTGCTGAGGCGGTGGCATGCCCTGGGGGCCGTGTCGAGGGGGCACATCCCTGACCCCTTGTGGCAGGAAGTCACAGGTCTAAGTGGGTCACATGAGAGGCAGGATGAAGTGCTCTGGTCTCGGAGAGGTGGCCACACCAGTGGCCCGAGGCCAAGGGTCTGTTGGGGGGGGGGGGGGGGGTTGCAGAGCCTCTGGACTGTGGGCTTGGTCCTCTGTGGGCTTTGCTGTGGTAAAAATAACATTAAAGGCACGTGTTTTTAACATTGGAGTGAAGTGTGCTATTTGCCCCGGACTAGGGCTCCCCGTGGGGCTCCCACCCAGCGGTTGCCTGTGCCTCTGCCTTGACGCGGGACCCCTGACCCTTGTGCTTGACGTCCAGGGTTTCCCTCCTGTTGGTGTGTGCCCTCCCCTCCCTGCTCTTGTAGGCTCTGAACTTGGAAAGCTCTGGAGACGGGCTCATCAGGCCCGGTGTTCTGTTCTGCGGTTCTCCACCCTGAGCTGGGCTGCTGGGTCCCATGCCAGCAAGTCCCTTTCTGGAACGAGACTTTTCCTCCGGAACCTCAGTGCCTTTATCCGTGTCCGGCTGTCTTTAGACCCACTGAGTCCCCTTCTTGCCGCGAGGCCACAGGACCCGCACCCTCTATCATCTGTCCGCACAGAACACGCTGTGGGCAGACGTGCGGTCCGGGCTTCGGGCGCGCTGTGCCGCTCTCCGGCTGGCGGCTGTGGGCTCGTGGGGGCCCGCCTTCTGTTGCCCGGGACTGCAGTGGGCCCCGGGGTGCCCCCAGCACTGCTCTGCCCTGTCTCTTCCAGGACCTGCTGGACCCTGCCCGGTGGCGAATGCTGATCCAGCAGTTCCGGTACGACAACTACCGGCTGCACCAGCTGGGGAACAACTCCGTGTTCACCCTGACGCTGCAGGCTGGCCTCTCGGCGATAAAGACACCGTATCCTTCTGGCAGGCAAGGGGCCCCGCGCCGCTCCGCCCTTCCGAGCCTGGGGGTCCCGTGCCCTTGCTTCCCTCCACCCCCCCCCCCCCGGAAAAGCCGGGGGCTGGGGCCCTCCCACCCCGAGACCCCTGCTCTTGGCTTGTGTTGTGGGGGCCCCGCTTGGGTAGTCGGGTGGTGGTGCGGGCGTGCCCGGGGCCCCGCTTGGTCTGTGGGAACCCGGTCACGGAGCCACACTGTATGTTCTCTCGCCCCCAAACGCTGCCTGGCACGCCGCACGCCGACCGGATGGCCGCCAGTGTGCGCAGCCTTCTGGCGGCCGGGACCCTCACCATGCGGAACCGTTGCCCGGCGTGATTCCTGAGCATCCCCTCCCAACTCCTGCGGGTCTGAGCCCGGGCTGCGGCCGAGCGCCCCAAGGCCGGAGGGCCCCTCTCGAGTGCAGCGCGTGGGCCTCCTGGGACCCCGGGCCGTTTGCTTTTGCGTGTGAGGGGACCTGCCCTGAGGGCCGTGAGTGGGAACGTGCCGGGGTGGCCGGGACGTGCTCTGGCCTCCTCGGTGGGGCCATTTCCCCGCCAGATGCAGTGTTTCCTCTGCCGGGAAAGAGAGCTCTGGGCTGGTTTCCCGCCCCGCGCCCCTTCCTTAACCTGAGCACAGACAGTGCTACAAGGAGGACGGCAGCTCCAAGAGCCCCGACTGCCCCGTGTGCAGCCGCTCCCTGAACAAGCTGGCGCAGCCGCTGCCCATGGCGCACTGCGCCAACTCCCGCCTGGTCTGCAAGATCTCCGGCGACGTGATGAACGAGAACAACCCGCCCATGATGCTGCCCAATGGCTACGTCTACGGCTACAACGTGAGGGGCGGGGCCGTGGGGCGGAGCCGAGGGGCGGGGCTGGGGCGGGGCGGGCCCTGGAAGCTGGGGAGGCAGGAGGTCCAGGGGAGGGCCTGGGAGGGGTTGGGAAGGGGAAGGGCCCTGGAGGGGGAAGGGCCCTGGAAGAGGGGGAGCCTGGGAAGGGGAGTGGGTAAGAGGCAGGGAGGGGGTGGGGGGCGGGAAGGGGGGAGGGCCCTGGAAAGGGGCTCGGGTAGTGGAGGAGCGGGGCCTGGAGGGGCCGCGGGAGGGTTAGGGTCGAGGTGGCGCTGGAAGTGGGAGGCATGGGGCCTGGGAGGGGCTAGGGGCGGCGGCGCGCCTGGCCTTCCGCCTGCTCTGCGCCAGGTGCTCTGCGCCAGGTGCTCTGCGCCAGGTGCTCTGCGCCAGGTGCTCTGCGCCAGGTGCTCTGCGCCAGGTGCTCTGCGCCAGGTGCTCTGCGCCAGGTGCTCTGCGCCAGGTGCTCTGCGCCAGGTGCGGACGTCTCGGCCCCGCGCTGCCCCCGGAGAAAGCTGCAGGGTCAGGGGTTCGCGGGCAGGGCTCAAGGGGAGCGGAGCTCTCCCGCAGCGGGCGGTGGTGGGCGCGCCCGTCTACATGCTCACGTGCGGCCCGTTGTCTTTCAGTCTCTGCTGTCCATCCGTCAAGATGACAAAGTCGTGTGCCCGAGGACCAAAGAAGTGTTCCACTTCTCACAAGCCGAGAAAGTGTACATCATGTAGGCCGGGCCGCCCCGCGCCCCGGGCCCCTGGGCCCCTGGGCCCCCGCGCCCCTGCGCCCCTGCCCGCCTGCGTTTCTGTTTCTTGCGACCAAAGATCAGTGAGCGACGATGGGCCCCCTAAGAGGAGAGGAGTCGGATCAGCACGCGTGTGCTTGGGGACAGCCTCTCCGCTGGTAGGACTCCGGAGCGCGCGCGAGCTCCTGGCCGCCTTCCCCTTACAAAGAGAGAGACCTTCTCGGCCTCTTCGGAAACAGGAGTCGGTTGTTTTTCCGCGCCCCGGACCCTGTCTCCGCCCGCCGAGCCCCGGGGCCTGAGCCTGGGCCCGGAGAGGTGCCCGGAGGCACCAGGACCGCGCGCCGGGGCGGGGTTAGGGTGTGCTAGGTTCAATGTCACGTCATTCGTGCCGCCTTATTTCCTGCTTGAGAATGTATTCACGTGGAGATCCACTGGACCGAGTTCTGCAGAGGCCTTGCCGATGGCTCCGTAACTGTAGACGTAACGCTGTTCGTTACAGAAGCTAGTAGTTCAGTTGAAGTAACCACCGGTGACTTTCCAAATCCAACGAACCATTGTAGTTTACACGAAACCATGCCGTAGAGGTTTGTACTTAGCGCTTATTTTTGCATGTCGATGTTGATTAGCTAATAAACTGTAAATGTACAACATGTTAATAAAAGGGCTTTCTATTTCTTACGTCTGTGTCAGGTGGAAGCCGCTGTGCACCCCGGTACCCTCACTCCTGTCTGCTCACCCCGGGCCGCCCCCAGTCCAGGACCTTTGCTCGTTTCTGCTCACCCCAGGCCCCCCCCCCCAGCCCCCCAGTCTGCGGCCGCACCGCCGGTGGGGCCGGGGTCCCGGGAGCAGCCCCCGCAGCTCTGGCCCGCTTGTGCCCACATCCCAGAGTCCCGCTCCAGCACGCAGGTGGTCGGCCTCCTCTGCTCGGGGAGGCAAGGGTGGCAGGGCCATCCAAGTGGGGTCTCCCGAGTCGCCGGCACACGTTGGCGGCATGCTGCCAGTGAGCGCCAGGCACACACACGTGGCCGTGGGCGGCCTCTTCCAGAGCCCCTGCTCGGAGCGCAGGGTCGAAGTAGTGGGGTGGAGGCTCCTCCCTGCCGCGCCCTCCAGTCCTCCAGCCGCACTCTGACCACCACCTGTGCCGCCTCCCCTTTTCCTTCTTCCCAAAGGCGTGTGCACGCACGCGTGTGGCCACGCACCCCGGGAGCCCCTTCCGGTCCACTCCAGCGACCGCATCCACGGCGAGAGCGGCTCAGCCGTGGGGCGGCCACAGGGTGGGCGGAGCAGGGTGGCTGGTCCCCGCTATGCTGGGACGTACAGGCTGTGATGGGTGACGCCGCACAAACGCGCTCAGGTGCTCCGTGGAGGTGCCGGCCTGCTCGTTAACGCAGGAGGCGCCGGTGCCAGCCCGCACCCACCCGCCTCGAGGCCGCCCCACCTGCTCCGCGTCCTCCCTGGAGTCCTAGGCTTGCGGCCTTGTGCTCACGGGAGTTTTAACTGAGGTACGAATCGCATCCGTTGAAACACGGCGATCTTCAGGAAGCGGTGTGAGCAGGTTTGATAACCGTGTGTGCAGGTGTAACCCCCGGGCCCAGGCGGCCCACATGCACCCCCAGACCCCAGGAAGCCGCACCTCCGCCTTCTTCCAGGCCATCCACACCGTCTGTCTGCGTGCAGCGAGCACTCGGGCTTTGACCACCAAGGATTAGTTTTGCCTTCGGGTTACATGGAGACAGACGAGGTGCTCCTTCGTGCCGTGCTCGTTCAGCAGGTGCCTGAGGTGCGTCCACATGCCTGCGTGTATCGGCGCTCCTCCCGGGCGGTGGGGTTGCTCCCAGGCATCTGCGGTCATCCTGGCCTCGGCGCCCCTCCTGGTGTCCGCGGTGCTCCCGGCGTCAGCGATGTTCCTGGGCATCTGAGCTCCTCCTGGCGTCGGCGATCCTCCGGCGTCCGCGATCCTCCAGCCGTCGGCTGTGCTCCAGGCATCCGTGGTCCTCCCCGCATTGGCAGTCCTCTAGCATTGGTGCTCCTCCCGGTGTCGGTGGTGCTCCAGCATTGGTGTTCCTCCCGGGCATCTGCACTCCTCCCGGCGTCGGCAGTGCTCCTGGGCATCCATGGTCCTCCGGTGTTGGCAGTCCTCCCGGTGTCCACGATGCTCCCACATTGGTGCTCCTCCCGGGTGTTGGCGGTCCTCTGAGTATCGCTGAGGAGTTAACCAGTCCACAGACCCCATAGGCTGTCCATTCTCTTGATAGACCTTTGCGTTTGCATCATTCTTACTCTGAATAAAGCTGCTGTGAACATTGCTGGACAATTCTTCGTGGACATTATTTTCATTTCTCGTGGGTAAACATCTGGACATACGGTACCTGCGCCATGGTGTTGTATACTTGACAACTGCCAAGATTTTTCCCAAAGTGGTGATAACAGCGTTCATGCCCGTTGGCAGTGCGTGAGGGTTCCAGTTTGTCCACATCTTTGCTGGCATCTGCTGGGGTCATTCTTCCCGTGAGCCGCTCGGATGGGTGTGTGCTCGCACCTCCCTCTGGGTTTCATTTGCATTTCCCTGATGCCTAAGGATGCTGAGCCCCTTCTCAGGTGCCGAGTGGTCGGTCCCGTGCCTGTTCAAGTCTTCTCCCCATTTTGTATTGAGTGGCCTCTCTTGATTTGCAGGAATGCAGTACCTATTGCGACACAGACCCTCTGACACACCTGAGTGCACTTGGTTGCCTGTCATCTGACGAGCAGGGTTGTTTTGTTTTGTTTTGTTTTTTTAATGTTTATTCTTGAGAGAGAGAGAGCATGAGCAGGGAAGGGGCAGAGAGAGAAAGGGAGACACAGAATCTGAGGCAGGCTCCAGGCTCAGAGCTGTCAGCACAGAGCCTGACGCGGGGCTTGAACTCACAAACTGTGAGATCGTGAAGTCGGACGCTCAACCGACTGAGCCACCCAGGCACCCCTGACCAGCAGGTAACATTCAATTAATTTTTTCTTTTATGGTTTGTGACTTTTTGTGTTCTTTGAAACATTTTCCCACGCCAAGGTCCCAATGATCTTCTCTTCTGTCTTCTGGAAGATTCAGTTTTACCTTTTGTTTGGCTCTGTAACCCGTCACAATGAGCTTCTGTCTGTGGTGTGGGGAAGAGGCTGACGGCCATCCCCCCCCCCCCCCATGTGTTCATCCTGTTATTCAGACATCATTTGTTGAAGGCTCTTTTCTGTCCATCAGATGATAAATCCCCTGGCTGTGTCTCTCTGGGTCTGTTTCTTGGGGTGGCCCTCAATCTATCACCCCAGCATCCTGTCATTTCACTGTGGCTTAAAGTACAGTACAAACAAGTCCCTTTTGTTCTCCATATTTTCTACTTTTTCAAAATAAAATTGTTTTGACTGTTCGCTTTAGTTTTAGAGTCAGCTTGTAAAAGTCTACCCCCAAAACAGTCTGCTGAGATTTTAACTAGAACTGCATTGAATCTATTGATCAACCTGGGGATTTTCAAGCTGCCACAACACTACCACAGACGGTGCTTCAACAACAGAAAATCATTTCCTCACAGTTCCAGAAGCCAGAAGTCAGATCTGGTTGCCAGCCTCTTCCTGGCTTGTGGACAGCAAGAAGCCACCTCTCGTGGGCTCCATGGCCTTCCCTCTGTGTGTACATGGACAGAGACCCCTACCTACTAGGGGGACACCAATCCTGCCGGACCAGGGTCCGGCTTGTGATGTCACGTGACCTTAGTCACCTCCAAGTACAGTCACCATGGGCGGGCAGTCAGGGCTTCAACACGAGTTGGGGTGAGGGGGACAGTTCAGTCCACAATGGAGACTTTAAAATCTCGACAATACTGAGGCCACTGGCCTGTGAACACGGGGTGTCTGTGTCCAGACCTCACCACGTTACAGTTCTCAGTTCTCTTGCTTATCCTAAGTGTTTCATGACTTTACTGCTGTTGTCACTGTCATCTTTAGATTTAACTTCCCATGTGTTCCAGTGTGGTTAACATATATGTAGCACTGATTTTGTTTATTGATCTCGTATCCTGTGACCTTTCTAAGCTCATTTGTTCTAGGCGCTCTTTGGTAGGTTATAAAGCATTTTCTTTTTTTTTTTTTTTAATTTTTTTTTTCAACGTTTATTTATTTTTGGGACAGAGAGAGACAGAGCATGAACGGGGGAGGGGCAGAGAGAGAGGGAGACACAGAATCGGAAACAGGCTCCAGGCTCTGAGCCATCAGCCCAGAGCCTGACGCGGGGCTCGAACTCACGGACCGCGAGATCGTGACCTGGCTGAAGTCGGACGCTTAACCGACTGCGCCACCCAGGCGCCCCTATAAAGCATTTTCTATGTGCGCGATTGTATCACCGGCAAATAAAGGCCATTTTGCCTTTTCCTTTCTCATCTCTATGGTTTTTATATCTATTTCTCCCCTTCCTGTGTGGGTAAAGCCTCCAGCACAGTGTGAACCAGGAAGGGAAGAAGGAAGTCCTGGACTTGTTTCAGATCTCAGGGGGAGGTGTGGTCTCCTGCCAGGAAGGACGCGAAAGACGATGTCTGCTGTACGTTTTCATGGGTGCAATTATCAGGTTAAGGAAGTTCACTCCTTGTTCCCTGAGTTATCATCATGAGGGCATTTTGAATTCTATCAAATGTTATTCTCTTCGTCTAATGAAATTACTACAGGATTCTTCTCCTTTGCTTTGATAATGAAGGAGACAGGGAGGACTACACGATGGACCTTGAGTGGTGGACCAAGCCTCCCCTTCCTGAGACAAGCATCACTGGGTCATGGTGTAGGTTTCATATATTGCTGGATCTGACTTGCTGGTACTTTGCTGAACAAAGTGTCCATGACGTGCACTCTATTATTCTTTTAAGGTCTGTAAGATATGTAGTGATGCTTCCTCTCATTCCCGATACTGGCCATTTGTTTCTTCTTTTTTCTTGATGTCTACCCAGAGGATTATCAATTTTGCAGATCATTTCAAAGAAACACCTGTTTGATTTTTTTCCCCCTATTGTTTCCCTGTTTTCCATTTAATTGATTTCTCTTCTTTACTGTTTTCTTCTTCCTGCTTATTTTGGGTTTAATGGCTTCTTTAAAATTTTTTTTTAACATTGATTTGTTTTTGAGTGACAGAGACAGAGTGTGAGTGGGAGAGAGACAGAGAGAGAGGGAGACACAGAATCCGAAGCAGGCTCCAGGCTCTGAGCTGTCAGCACAGAACCCGATGTGGGGCTCGAACTCATGAACTGTGAGATCATGACCTGAGCCAAACCCAGCTGCTCAACCAACTGAGCCACCCAGGTGCCCCTCTTTTTCTGGCTTAAGGGGAAGATTAGATAACTGCTTTGGGCCTTTCATTTCTACTATAAACCTCCCGTACATTCCTATGTTGTTTTCATTTTCACGCATTTCAAAATACTTTATAATGTCATTGTGATTCTTTTCTCCTTTGACCCATGGATTACACAAGTCTGTTAGCTAATTTTCAAATACTTGGAGACTTTCCAAATCTTTTTGTTATTAAGTTCTAATGTAATTCTGTTAGAAAATCTACTGCGTATGGTTCCGACCCTCTTAAATTTGTAGCGATTTGTTTTATGTCTGCCCTGATAAGTGTTCTGTGTGCACTTCTAAACAATATCGTCTGCCATCGGGTGGAGCGTCCTGCCAAGTGCAAACCAGGTCAAGTCCACGATGGGCGGTTAGTCTCTCCTACCCTTCCTGATCTCCTCCCTGCCGGTTCTTAAAGCTTACAGATCAATTTGTCTATGTCCCCTTTATGTCTGCAAGCCTTTGCTTCATTTATTTGTAATTTGTTATTAGGAGCAAGCACCCTAGCTGCCAAAATCTCTTATAAAGTCCACTTTGTCTGATGAGGGTCCAGCCAGTCTGGCCCTCATCTACTTAGTGTTAGTATGTTACATCTTTCTCGATTCTTTTGCTTCCAATCCAAGTCAAATTTGAAGTGAGTTTCTTGTAGACATTATACACTCGAGTCTTTTTAATTCAGTTGGACAACCACTGCCTTTCAATTGAGGTGTCTAGACCGTTGACGTTTAATGTAATTATTATTATTGCTAGATTTAAATCTGTGCCCTTTCTATTTGTCCAGTCCGTTTTCTGTTCCCTTTTTTGTCTTTACTTGACACCTCTAGACTATTTAAACATTATTCCTTTTTTTTAAAAAAAATATTGTTTTAATGTTTATTTTTGAGAGAGTAAGACAGAGCTTGAGCGGGGGAGGGGCAGAGACAGAGGGAGACACAGACTCCAAAGCAGGCTCCGGGCTCCGAGCTGTCGGCACAGAGCCCGACGCGGGGCTCGAACTCACGGACCACAAGATCACGGCCTGAGCCGAAGTCGGACGCTCAACTGACTCAGCCACCCAGGTGCCCCCACATTGTTCCTTTTGATCTTTGACTTTTTAGCTACACCTCTGTAGTTCAGTGTACATCTTGAACTTCCCACAAGGGCCTTCAAATACTGTACAACTTCACGTAAACACAAGGATCTGAGAAACTGACTGCCTTTCTCCCTCCTCTGTCCTTTGCCCCAACTATGGCATATTTTCCCTCTATGGACATTCTGCACCCTGTGATACACTGTTATGCTTTCAATGAGCAGCCAACGATTTAGAAAAGAAATTTAGAACAAGACAGGTCTCCTATTTACCCATATTTGCCGATCCCAGTGCTCCCCCCAGCTTTTGTACATGTAGGTTGGCATCTGCGTTTGCCTTTCATCTGAAGAGCTTACTGTACCGACGCTCCCTCGGTCGACCTGCGGACGAGGAATTCACTCAGCCTTTCTTTGTCTGAAAGTGCTCTATTTCAGCTTAGTTCAAGTTTGGAGGGGTATTTCGTGGCATACACGATTCTGGGTTGACAGTTTTCCTTTTAACTCTAGGTTTCATGCCATTCTCTTCATGCCTGTGGTGTCCTGGCCAAGAACTCTGCTGCTTGCTCTCTGTAACTTCGCATGAGGCCCCTTCTCTTCCACTCCTGTTCGTCACTGCCTTCCCACACTTTGATCGGGACGGCCTTGGATGGGCTCGTGTTCCTTCTGCTGGGGTCCATCTCTGAAAGTCCCAGTTGGTTCTACCATATCTTCCAGGCCTCAACATATTCACCTGAGCTAATTCTATGTATTCGGCATTCAATACTGGCGCCTGTTGTGTGCCCGATATCGTGAAACAAAACAAAGATGCCTGTTCTCGTGGAGCATGTTTTCAGAGCAAAGAAGATACGAAGATTACAAACCTCGTGTGACAGGAAGTCTCAGTGCTTTGAGTGCTGCTAAAGCAGAGTTGCCTGAGGAAATGGCAGGAGGAGGCTTGTTACACAGCCAGCGAGGGCCCTGCCCGGCTGGGAGCGGCCTTCCAGGCAGAGGGGCTGGCCCCCCAGAAGCCGGCCCCCTGGAGCAAAGCAGCCAGCTGGGGGCAGCACTGAGTTCCACCCTGGCTGGGCGAGGTGAGTGGACTCGAGCGGTGTGAGGACAGAGGTGGGGGGACAGGAGGCGGCTGCCGGGCCGCGGAAGCAGGACTGACATCCTATCGGCTAACACGAGGGCGCTGGGCAGGAGACGGGACCGGGCGGTGCAGACGTCACAGGGCACTGGGGTGGACGCGGGTGTCGCAGGAAGAGGATGGGGCGCGGGGCAAAGCACAGATAGCTGTCTCCAGGAGTCCTGCTGCAAGAGAGCACCAAACCCGGAACGGCTGGGGGAGGGGCGGCATGCACACAAGGCTTTGGTTAGGACAGGAGAAACTGCTCTCCTGCCGCTGAGAACAGTCTAGTGGTGCAGGAACACCAAACCACAGCAGAGACGGAGGGAGGCTTGCTCGGAGTGGACCGCGGGCCGGGGTCAGGCGCCCCGGGAGGGCCGGCGTGCTTTCCGCTTTCCTTTTCTCTTCCGACAGCCGCTTTTTTGAGAGAGAATTCATGTGCCATAAATGCCACCCTTTGAAAACATACAACTCAGTGTTTTGTAACGGTCACGCGCCCCCGTCTCCACGCATCTGCCCTTTCTGGACGTTTTACGTAGGTGGCATCACAATATTTGGCCCTTTTGTCTGGCTTCTCTCAGCGCCCTGCTTTTAAGGTTCATCCACGTTGTGGTGTGAAGGACAGACCCTACCGTCCACTGACGGACATCTGAGCCGTTCCCACCTTTGCCACTGAGAGTCCCGCTGCTGTGGGCCGTCAGGTCCAGACGGTCCTGTTCCAGTGGGCCCTGTCTTTGGTGCTTTCCTCCCGTTCTGCAACCACCGGACAGCCTAGAAACATCCAACCAGCTCGCTGTGCACCGGTGGAGACCCCCTCAAAGAGCCCAAAACACGGGGGTGGGGGCCCAGTACCTGGGGTGAGACAGGCCTTCCTGAAGAAAGGGCGAGACAGGAGCCAAAAGGGGTGGTGGTCCCTCAGCCCTGGGGTGGGGGACACACAGCGCGCAGGCTCTAAGCAGGGGCGAGTGAGGCCACCAGCCTGGCCCCTAGGGGACCCTGGGGTGCAGCAGGCCGCACAGGTGAGGAGGAAGCAGCTCACCAGCGCCGGGAACGTGTCAGGAGCAGACCCCCAGGGCCCTGGTCGGCCCGCTGGCCCCCGAGCCCACAGCCGCGGAGCCCGCGGAACCCCAGGTGCGCACAGGCCCGGCGGCTCCGGGTTCGGGCCGCACGAGGAGCGAGTCGCAAACCCGAGGTGTCCCCAGACTGAGTGAGGGGCCCCGGCGAGGCCAGCCGCAGCCTGCACTGCTCAGGGACAGGGGCAAGGGGTGTCCTGGGGAAGGACGGAGCCCGGCAGGGGCCCAGGCCAGCGCCTCCACTAGGGGTGCGGGCACCTGCGCGGCGTCCGACCACAGGGCGGGGGACTAAGGCCCGGCGCGCCGGCAGGTTCCCGGGGCCGGGTCGTGCCGCCCCTCCCGCGGCTGCACACGCTCCTCCGGGGACCGCCCCTTTCCACGCCGCCGACCCCCCCACCTCAGCACCAGGAAAAGCCCCGGCCGGCCCCCGGCCCCGGGGGACCCCCCGCCCCTCGACCCCTCTGGGTAGCACGTGGGAAGCGGGGGCGGGGGGAGGGTAGTCTCCGGCGCCCCCAGTAGAAACGTGCACCGGCTCCCACCCGGGCCATCCCGTCGCGATGGCAAGGACTGGGGATCGCAAACCCCTAGGCTACCGCGGCATGGAGACCGAGGTCGCACCCCTCGGGCCCTCTCCGCGTCGCCCTGGCAGCCGGGCACACGGCCCCTTTAAGGACCTGCTGCGCCCGCCCGCTTTCTTTTTCTCTCTCTCCTAAGCAGTCCCGACCTGCCGGGAGCGCGCCTGCGTCACCGCGCAGGCCTCGGCCCCTCCCCGGCGCTCGCGCCTGCAGGGTCAGGGAGAGCCATTGGCTGCCGAGCTCGGGGGCACGTGACAGGAGGCGGGTTGGGCCTCCGCCGGAAGGGGCGGGCTAAGGTGACTGGTCCGCCTGCGCTGTAGGTGCGGTCGTCGCGGCGCTGACCTTCGTCCCCGGGCCGCCTGTGCCAGGGCGAGCCAATGACTGTGGTGATCTGCGGCACGTGACAGGGGCGGGTTCTCCGCCGGAAGGGGAGGAGCGAAGCGAGCGGCCTGGTTTCGCGGTACGTGTCGCGGTCGTCGCAATGCCGGCAAGGGGCTGCGGCCCAGCCGGGGTTCGGAGGGCAGGCCCGTTTCCCCCCCGCCACAAACCTCCACGCCCCGCCGGGCGTTTTCCCTCCTCCCCGGGACATGCCCTTCCACCCCGGGACTCCCCGTCCCCCTGCTTTCTTCCTGGGACACCGTCCTCTCTTTCTCTTCTTCCTCCCTGGGACGCCCTTCCCTCTCCCTCCTCCCCTGGACTTCCTCCGGCCTCCCCGTCTGCGTCCTCCCCCGCCTCCCCGCCCCGCCCGCTTTCTCCCTGGGACACCGTCCTTTCCTCTTTCTCTCCCTTCCTCTTCTGGGACGCCCTTCCCAAGCCGTCCTCGTGATGCCATCTCCTCCTCCTCTCCCCTCCCTCCTCCTCCCGGGGACACCATTCCCTCCTCCCCGCACACCGTCCTCTTCTCTTCCTCCCTCCCAGGGTCGCCCTTTTCTCCTCCCCGCACACCAGTCCCTCCTCTTCCCCTTCCTTCTCCACGGACACCCTTCCCTCCTCTTCCTCGTCCGGATGGGGATGCCATGCCTTCCTCCTCCCCGCACACCATTTCCTCCTCCTCTTCCCCTCCCCTGGAACACCTTCCCATGGTCCTCCTCCTCCCTGGGAACTCCATTCCTTCCTCCTCCTCCTCCTCCTCCTCCTCCTCCTCCTCCTCCTCCTCCTTTTCCTTCCAGGACATTCCCTCTTCCTCCCTGAACACTGCTCTCTTCTGGGATGCCCCCTCTTCTGTCCTTGGCTGTGGTGCGCTGGGCTTAGAAACACTGGCAAAGTCCCCCCGGAGGGATCCATGATCAGTGGGAGGTGCTGGGAGGGCGCTCAGTTGAGCGGCTCCTTGCTCCTGCCAAGTGTGCATTGAGTGGAGTCAGTGTCCCTGACAAACGTTACTTTTCGAGAGCTCCTCCTGGCTCCCTGTACACCTGCTGGCCTCCCCCCTCCGAATAAAACAGCCTGGGGCAAGCCTGGCATCCGTGCTGCCCCCAGTCTCTGTCCACGCTTAGTGGCTGCCTTCCCCGGGCCTTCCTCCTCCCAGCCCGCATTCTCCCCTCACCCCCACCCTTTCCTCTTCTTTGTGCACACCTGCTAGGTGCTTAGCATGGGAGTGCTAGGTAGGTGCACCTCTGCTGGCTTGCTCCTAGCCATTAGGCTGGCCCCTGAGTGGGTCTTTCGTTACCGAAGTCTGTAGCGAGAGGCTGCCTCGTGGCTTGGGCGTGAATAGTTGGAAAGGGAAAAAACGCCTGTCACGTTTGGGAAAAGCTAGTCTAAATTTTATTTGCACGGTTATGTTCTGTCGCTAACGTGTTGCCGAGCGTCCATTGCTGAGCTCTGATCTATGTGACTGTAGAGCTCCAGAATTAGTATTTTGTTGTTGCGCTTTTCCTAATTTACCATCGAAGAGGTCTCGTTGGCCGTGCCCGGAATATCACCTTGAATTGTTACGTTTCAGCATCGAGGCCATGTACCAGAGGCAAGGGCGCGGGGAGCCCAGCCTTGCAGCCCCCCACCCGGAATGCCCAGGAACCGGTGGAGCCCAGTAAACGTTTAATGACCTAGAGAACCTTCAAGTGCTAGGGGGTCATTTCTCGCCTCTCTCATACGTATGTATTTCTAGACATGGATCAAGCACTTTCAAAGTTGGTAGAAGAGCTCACGACTTCAGGAGAACCCCAACTGAGTCCTGAGAAAATGAAGGAACTGAAGAAAATTTGCAAGTATGTCTTCAGGCTCAGGATGTCATGCCGATCGATTGCTGGCTCCTCCAGCCTGTGACACCTGGGGGATTGTGGGGCTTCCCCTGGGTCGGTCAGGCCTTCCGCCACCTGCATGTCTCAGCCCTTCCCTGCCCCCCACCATCACCTCTCCGGAGGCTGTGTCCCCAGGGCCGTGCAGCGTCCAGGTCTGGCAGGCGGTCACTTTGTGGGGCAGCGGCCCCAGGGTGGGGGAGTGCGGCACGAAAGCTTTCTAAAGATTGTCGGTTGGGATCTGTTGAGAGCTTAAGTCAAAACTCGCCGATCGTCCTTATCTTGTATTTACAAAAAGGAAAGTTTAAGTGACTCTAAGTAGCGAAGTCTTTGCACGTCGACAAGATTTTCGGCTCAGGTCTCACTGTACGTCGCACAAAACTCCAAAACGGCAGTGGGTTTTTCTGCAGGGGAACTAACTGGGAAGAGCGACAGGAGGGAGGGCCCCAGGAGCCCCATGACTTTGCCCTTTTGTTCCAGTCAGGTGGCTGCACCTGCAGGGGAGGCTGGGGGCTGTGGTGTCCCCTGGAGATGTCAGCTCGGACTTTGTGTAACGGGCCAGGTGGTGAATACGGTAGGCTCTGCGGGCCATAAAGTCTCTGCCGTGACCACTCAGCTGTGGGCGGTAGCGGCGAATAAGGTGAAGGTGCGGCCGCAGTCGTGTCCCAGTAAAACTTTATGGGCACTGACGCTGGATCTTGTGATTTTCACATGTCATCAAGTGTTATTCTTTTGATTTGTTTCAGCCGTTAAATAGCGTAAAAACCGTTCTTGGCTCGCGGGGCCCGCAGAAACAGGCAGAGGCCCGAGGCAGCATCCGTCCGCCCTGCTGTGGACGGAGGCGGGGGGCCGGGAGAGGGTGTGTCCCCACGCAGGGCACTTAACGAAGCGTCCCCGGGGAGTGGGCGCCCGGCAGGCCAGCACGGCTGCTCTCCCCAGGTCTTCGGAGGAGCAGCTCCGCCGCGCCTACCACCTGCTCGTGGCCCAGCTGAGCCGAGAGCACGCCGAGGTCCGCCTCTCCGCCTTCCAGGTCATAGATCAGCTCTTCGCCCGGTCTCATCAGTTCCGGGTGCTGGTCGTCTCCAACCTCCAGGAGTTTCTGGAGCTCACCCTGGGCACCGACCACGAGCAGCCCCTGCCGCCCCCCAGGGAGGCGGCCCAGAGGCTGAGGCAGGCGGCCGCCAGGGCTGTCCAAGGATGGCACGGGAAGTACGGCGCCGCCTACAAGAAGCTCGCCTTGGGCTACCACTTCCTGAGACACAGCAAACAGGTGGGGCGGGCCCGCCTGGCGTCTCGCTGCCGGCCGGCGTGGTGGAGGGGCTCCCGGGCGGGGACGGACGGCAGCCCCAAGACGGGGACGTGTGGACGGAGCGGAGCCCCCGGTCCTGACTGCCACAGGAAGCGGAAACGAGGGGGAGGAGCCAGCTTCTCGGACGCGGCCCCGTTCTGTGGCCCCGAGCTTGAGTCCCGCCTGGGTCTGCCGTGGGCTCTGGCGGTCCCGGCTGCGTGAAACCCGCCGGGCCGGGCCCTCCTCCCCGGCAGCCCCCGCCTCGGCCAGGGCCGCTGGCCAGTCCCCCTGCAGCCTGACCGTGCTGCTGCTCGTCCGGGGCCCCAGGGGCCACGCTGCCTTCCCACGTGGCGTGTGCTTCGCTGGAAGTGCCGCTGGCCCTGATCCCGTCGGGCCCCAGGGGCACAGAGGGCCGTGTGCCGGTGCCGACACGCCTTCTTCTGGGTTTCTGTCTGACTTACTGTGTTTTCCACGTGTCTCGTGTAGTCCGGTCTAACCTCTGATTCCTCAGGTGGATTTTGAGGATGGGAGCGCGCGGACTCTGGCAGAAAGAAAGCGGGAGGAAGAGAAGCAGAAACGCTTGGACAGAATCTACAGGGAGAGGTGTGAGCGGGCCGTCAGGGACATGGAGGGTGAGTTCTCCCCACCCTGTGGGGCTGCAGGTGGGTAGACCGCTGGCCTGACCTTGGCAGCAGCCCCCAGCCCGTCCCCAGGAAGCTCCGGGTGGGCCCTCCTCTCCTGCGCCCCCTGGTGGTGTTGTCTGAGAACGATGCTCCCCATAAGGTCCCGTAGGTGGGGCAGGGGACAGCTCTTGCTGGCACCCCTACTTCTGAAACCTGACCCTTTTCTGAGCAGCCGGCCCTTTCCACGAGGGGCAGCCAGGGTGAGAGGAACCCGAGAGGAAGGCCCCAGCTGGAGGCACTGCTGGGCCCCAAGGCAGGTGCTGGCTGGAGTGCGGTCCGGCTGGAGGGCTGGGAAGGGTGTGCGTCCCCACGGCTCTCAGCTGGCCGCTCTCTTCCGGAAGTTCCGCCCACGGTGGCCTACCCCGCTTGGTACCCACGGGGCGCCCGTGAGCCTCCCAGAAGTCCAGGCGTGAGGGTGTTACTGAGGACGTCACGGGGCGGGTGGTGGGGTGCCGCACAGTCGGGTGGTTCTAAGAGACGACAAAGCCTCCATGCGCCCAGGGCTGGCCTCTATCCGGGGCAGGAAGGAGGGGCGGGCGGCCCTCCCTCTGACCCTGGGCTCTGCCTGAGGGGAGGTGCTGCTGCTTGTCCTCGCGACCCAACAGGCAGTTCCCGCATCTTTGCAGAAACGTCTGAGGAGATCCGGTGCTGCCTCACGGAGGTGGAGAGCTGCTTCAGGCTGCTGGTGCCGCTGGACTTGGCCGAGGGCCCGGGAGCCGCCTTGCCCACCGTGGCCTTCGGTGCGTCTGAAGGGGGCGCCCCTTGCCTGGCCGGTGCCGTGAGGCCTGGGGACGAGGAGCCCTGTTGCAGCAAGAGCCTGCTCGCCTGTGCCCGCCCTCCGTCTCCCCCTCCCTGGACCGCAGGGGACTCGGGGGAGGAGGACGAGGAGGACGAGGAGGACGAGGGGCGGCGTGAGGACAGCGACGGTGACGAGGAAGGGTTTGTGCGGCGCCACGGACTGGGCTCCCACAAGTACACGCTAGATGTGGAGCTCTCCTCAGGTAACCACCGGCTCCCGTGGGCTGGCCGTGGGCCCTAGGGGTGCTGGCAAGAGCTCAGACTTCTCGGGACGTGGCAGGGCCGGTCCTCCAAGGTTGGGGTCCCGGGTGACTTGAGGCTCTGGGTCCCACGGCCCCACCCGGGGTGCTCCTTGAGAGGGGCTGCTGCCACAAGTGGCCTGGAGCCCTGCGGGAGGCTGTGGGGCCTGGTCCCGGGCCCGTCGGGATCGGAGGGTGGCTGTCCGCCCTGGTCTGGAGGAAACGTGTTTGCAGAGCGGCTTCTCGCCACGTTGGCGACGACACAGGTGTGCCGTACGGGACCCGCTGTGGCCTGGCCCCCTGTGCGGGGTGTTGGGTGGGTTGAGAGCCCCTCGGGGGTGTTTACAGAGGAAGGGCAGTCAGGGCACGGAGCTGTGTGAACACCCCACACGCCCAGGCATCTTGAGCCCCACCAGCCCAAGGAGCCGCCCGCTGTCTGGCCGGGCCTGGGGGAGCACGAGGAGGGGACCCGGCTGCAGAAGGGCTAGGGGGCAGGACACGGAGGGAGGACCCTGGGGCCGAGCTGAGGCTGGGGCCTCCGTCCTGAGAGCTGTCAGGGGAGGGGCTTCAGGGCCGCCGCGGGCCGGGCGTATGGGCTGGGGCGCGTGTGTCTATGAGGACACCGGGCCGGGCGTTGGGGTCGGGCTGAAATGATTTCCACCCAAATCTTAAAGTAGTGGACGTCTTTCTGTGGCATCAGGCGTGGGGTCCTGGGCGACACGTGGCTGGGGGCCGACGCACAGAAGTGCGGGTGGTCCATCCGTGGTGCTGGGTGACCTGCCCTGCTTCCTCGGTGACCCCGTGTGCTTTGATCCAGACGGCCTGAGGGTGCACGAGGACGAGGACAACCACGCCGTTATCCAGTCTGCCCGGGACGCGCTCAAGCTTATCCGAAACAAGTTCCTGCCGGCCGTGCGCTCCTGGGTACAGGTGAGGCCCGTCTCCACCGCGCACACGTGCTCAGGCGCAGGCCAGGGTCAGGGTTGTGCGGCGGCTGACCCCCGGGGTGGAAGGGGGGGGCGCCCTGGCCTGCCCCAGTGACGTGCCTCCTTGTCGGCAGCTGTTCACGCGCGCGGGGATTCGTGGCGGGCACTTGGAAGCTGCCATCAACCTGAAGGCGGAACTGGAAACTGCCCTGAGGAGATCTGGGGAGCTGGACATCGAACCTGAGGAGGGGCGCGGGGGGGAGGTGAGTGCCGCCCGCGGGCTGGGGCAGAGGCGACAGCAAGGAGATCTCCTCTTCGGCCTGTGCTCGGTTTTCTGAGCGGGAATGACTGGGGGCTCAGAGATGTTCTGGTTCTTGCCTCATCGGGTGCTCAGTTCCCGAAACGGAAGCTTTGGTTTGGAAGGTCAGAGGGCGCAGCTGAGGCCCCCTGGCCGCTGGAGGGCTGGGACGGGGTCTGGGGCAGGAGGGCGTGGCAGGTGAGCTGGGGGAACAGTCAGAAGGTTCTGGTCGGGAGGGAGGTCCCAGGGCCCCGGAAGAAGAGGGGGAGGAGGCCAAGGGCTGAGCTGAGACCTAGGCCAGCCCTGCTGTCCCCTGAACCTCCCCGAGCGCCCCAGCGGAGCCTCCCGTGAGCTGGTGTCAACCTTCCAGGCTTCGGGGTCTCGTCCTGTCGCCTGCGTCGTAGCTAAGGACACACAGAGTTAGGATGCCTGTGGCAGACAGAAAATCAGGACTTTTGCTCCAGGCTTGTGCAGAGGGCGGCGTCCCTGGTAGTGCCCCACGGAGGAGCTCCCCGGCCGCCGGGCGGGCTGAGCGTGCGGCCGGTGCCTAATTTGGGGAGGGTGGTCGAGGCCGGCTGTGGCTGGTCGTGGCGCCTCACAGATACTGTGTGGTTTGGGCGGGGGAAGCTGGTGCTCTTGAGCGCCGTGTCCCCAGGCAGCAGGACAGGCCCGCACTTGGTGGTGGTGCCCGAGTGAAGGCCGCCAGCCCCTGAGACAGCAGGCATCACGCAGCCACCCTGAGCCTTAAAGACCGTGACTTCCGGGCCCCCCTCCGGTGGCTCTGGGCCAGGACCTGGGACTTAACATCCGAGAGGGATTTGAGAGCCGTGTCCTCTGCGGGTGTCCTCGGAGACTGGGCGCGGGCCAGCAGGGAGAGGCAGCCGTAGCCAGACCACGGTGGGGCCAGCACAGCACCGCTCTCTCAGAACCGAGAAGGCAGGCCCCAGAGTGTCCTTCTCCGCCGGGTGCCGGGACCCTGAACCTGGGCTCCAGCCTGGGAGCCGGACACCAGCTTCACCTGCAACCCCAGGACCCCGGAGGGAGGAGGGCGGGGCTGCGCTCCAGGGAGACACAACTGTTGCTAGAGGAAGCTCTAGGGTGGGAAGAATGGCGTTGCCGGGCTGGGAACAGCAAGTCCGGAGCCACCGAGACCTAGGACAGACAGTGGCCGACACCCCCGGTCTCGGCACCTAGTGACCTTGTCCCCTCCAGGGCCACTAGACGCCCTCCAGGCCGCCGCCCTTCGTGTGGGAGGGGCCCAGGAGAGGGGTGACTGCGCAGCGGCCCCCAGGGACCGGCAGAGGGCGATCTCGCCTTTCTCCCGCAAGGCCTCAAGAGGGTGAGGAAAGTTCCTGACCTGGCGCCGAGATCCCAGCCCGGCTTCTGTGGGTGCAGCATGCCACGGAGGACCCTGCTCGGGTGTGTGCCTGAGCACACGGTAAGAAGTTAGTTTTGTGAAAAAAGATACTCTTCTTGCAACGAAAGAAGGTGGTTTCCTGGTGTCGGGAAGGAGGTGATGCCGTCAGCTCGTTCCCACACGTGCAGAGGGATTTCTTTTGGAACGTGAGGTGACCCGGGGTCACGGTGCCAGAGCGCAGGCCGGCCTGAGAGCAGGGAGGGGTGCGGGGGCCGTGGGGCTTCCCCGCGTGCCCCCTTCGCGGTGCCCTGGGGCCCGCCTCTCTCCTGACAGAGGCCCAGCTGGGCTGGCTCCCGCTTTCCCTGTAGCAGGTGCCCTCGCCCGCCCTCGGGGGCAGCGGGGCCGGGTGGGGCGGGCAGAGTCACCCAGGTGCCTGGAGCTGGCAGGCACCACCCTCGCCTCGAGGCTCTAGGGCCCCCAGGGGAGGAGAGGCCGGCTTCCCTGTCCGTGGCTGCTGCAGCCCCGCGGCCTGGGGGCCCACGGGGCTCAAATCTGAGGGCCGGCTGCCGACAGCAGCCAGGATGGGCCCTTTCTCCAGCAGAGGCCACAGGCCGGTGGAGACTGAAGGGCTCAGGCTCCCCGTGTGGAAGGAGCCCTGCCCTGGGTGCCCCGTGGGTGCCGGGCTGGGGCTGTGCCCCCTCCCCCCCACCCGCGATACAGTCAGAGCCTCAGTGGTTCCCTCGCTCAGGCAGGACTCACACCCTCGCCGATGTAGCCCGCCATCCCGGGCACTGTCCCCAGGCATCCGAGGGAGTGTCTGGTGGGGGCAGGTACGCTGCTCGTGGCCCAGTAGGTTGGGGGATGGGAGGCCCTCAGTCAGAGGCGCCGGCTTCCGTTCTGAAGGCTGGGGGGCCGGCGAGGTGGGGGACCCGCCGGAGGAGGGGCTGTGGGTGTCCTCCAAACAGGACACTGTTCCTCCGGCGGGAGGACAGCAGGGCGCCGAGGCTCAGGATGGCCCCGGAGGGTGGAGCTGAGTGTGGGAAGGTGACTTCGGAGGCAGGGGAGCTTCACCGCCTCTGTCAGCCGAAAGGACACTCTGAAGACGCTTCTCCACGAACTGATTTAAAAAAGGCACCGCTCCGAAATCCTTGGAGACGGTCGTCCGCGCCAGCTGGTGGGCCGTGGCGCCTGGAGAGGAAACGATCGGGGATGGGGGGGGGGGTGGGGGCTGAGTGGCAGCGCCCCGCTCAGGTGAGCGCCGCTTCCCGGAATAGCCGCGGCCGCCTTATCTGCACATCTGCTCCCGCAGCGGCGCCGGCCCTCCGGGGAATTAGGAGCCAGGCGCGCTCCGCCCGGTCCCAAGTAACACGTCTGCGACTTTGAATCACTGGCCTGGGCCGTCCCCCACGTCCCCCCACTCAGCCGGGGCTCGCCCTGGCGACCGCCTGCACAGTGGCCGAGCCGGGGACGCCGATTCAGTGACAGGGATCCGAGTGTCTCAGAACTAACGACCGATGTGTGGGAGGCCAGAACGGACGCTAGAGAGAGAGAGAGAGCGAGCGAGCGAGCCGGCCAGGAGCCTGTGACTGCGGAAGCCCCACCGGGAAGCCCGGCGGGGGTTCTGCGTGTCAGAAGCCATCCTGGGCTTGTTTTTTGTGTTGCTGTTGGTTCTACAGACTGTTTTCCTTTTGACGTAGTTCCACCTTTAATACGCGTAAGTGTTTGTTCTATAGAGCGTATCTCCATCCTGCGGGAAGCAGGCCGGGGATAAATCCTGAACGGATCAATGTGGAGCGTCGTCGGGTAGATTTAGTCTCCGGCTCTGCTGTCGTAGGAGAGGTGTAATAATCCGTGGCTGCTACATTTGTTAAACTGATAAAAATCCTTTATAAACTTTTAAATTGCCTGCGGTTTAATTATGTGGCCGAGATCACCAATTATTCTGTTGTGTAATTAACAAAATATTAATTTCCCACCAACCGATATGTCTGAAAAAATGAATTTCAAGCATCCGTTTATACAGACTATCCCCACGGTATGGTTTTTAAGAATGCCTGGGTTATGTTTTCTCACCGCTCACCAGTGGCAGCCACATGGTCTGAGCGGCGGGCGCATCGTCACTCGTTCTAAAAGCAGATGGAGCCCCGTGGCTCTGTGCCAGCGTCCCCAGCAGACCTGTCTGAGGGAGGAGGCCCCTCGGCCTGGGGCTCCTGCTGCTCTGGTGTCGGACAGGTTTTCTCTGCTGCTGGAGGCATGTGAGTGCTGGCTTCCTGTAGGTGAAAAGGACAGAGCAGGGAACCCAGGGAATGAAATGTTGAACGAGTCAGGCACCCCAGGGAGGCAGGGAAACTAAATCAGCCGGCGGTGGGGACCTTGTGCTCGGCAGGGCCAGTAAACAGCCTTCCTGGTGACGCGGTCCCCTCCATCACGCTGAAGGCCGAGCCGCCGCAGCGAGGGGCTGGAGGCCGGGGGAGGGGAGGGGTCTGGACGCCTCTTGCCTTTCTCACGAGTACTGGAGCTCCCGCTCAAGCGCCCCCTGCTCAGGGCCAGCCGTCTCCTGGGGGCCCTGGGGCCCAGCCCCGCGGTGCCTGGCCTCTCCTGTGTGTCTACACCGCACACCCCTTCCTCCGGAACACCTTCAGGTACCAGCCCTTGAGTCCCCGAGCATGCTCTGAGGTAGATGATGGTACCGCCCCATTTCACAGATGAGAAGACGGAGTCTGGGGGGAGTTGCGTGAGCCTCGGCCTTTGAGGGTGCCGGCCGCCTGCCGTTGTGCCTGCGAAGTTTGGGCTGAGGGAGGAGGGCGCGAGCTGAAGGTTTTCCTCTTCCCATGTGGACACGGCTCCTTCGGGCGGTGGGAACTGCCAGGTCTAACCAGCAAGCTGCGCCCTCCGCCAGATGCGCTGTCAGGTAGCCCAGGGGAGCGCGTCTCGCGGCCTGCTGAGTCCAGCAGCGAGCCCCAGCGTGGCGGCCGAGGGGAGGATGCCCACGTGGACCATGGCACAGACCCGAGTTACCCACCCGAGTCTCCTGGTGACCCTGCAGGGCCTCGCGCCCCAGCCTCGCCCTGGCAGCGGGCCTGCCCGTGTCCTGTGGACCCACGGCGCGGTTTCTTGCACTGCCAGCAGGCCGGACGCAGGGCTGGATCAGACCAGACCGGCGGGGGGGGGCGTGGCCGTCCTAGAACCCGGTGACGCACTTCACCAGCCCTGCTCTCGCTGAGCGGGGACCGTGCGCTCTGCGGCCCGAGTGGTGTCGCCGAGGGTCCCTGTGTCCTCACTCTTGCCCTGGCCAGTCCCACGCCCTGCTGTCCTCTGCCCTGTGAGCGTGCGTCCCCAGCAGCTGGAGATGTGCATGAGATATTGGCCTGGCTGGGCAATTTGCACGGCCTTCCAGGGAGGGCATTAGCATATAAATAGCAGATGCGATGACGGCCATCACAGCTGAGCACGTTTAATTTTTAGTTTATAAGATAGAATGGGGTTTTAAATGCATGGCCATCAAGCCGCCGAAAGACAAATGCAGGTTGGAGCTCACTTGTCTGACGAGGCCTTACATCATTTTTTTTTTAAAAAGGGAAACAGACACACATAAAACTGAACAAAAGTGATTTCTTGGGTGAAAAGTAATTGAGATTGCGCACCAAGTTAATTAGATCGTACAAAATTTATTTAACGGTCCCAGCTGCATCTCGGGCGCGCGTTTGGCGGGCAGACCCGCTCCCGGAGCCAGGTCGCTCGTTCTGTTCCTCCTCAAATAATCAGTAACCCCGATACCCCCACTGCTGTAAGCTGATTGCGTTGTATATTTTAGCCGTTTTATTGCTTGTTTAATTACGATCCCAGAGGCTCATTTTTCTAAATCCTTTTAACCGTGGGTGCGAATCCATTTGTATAAGACCCGCGAAAGGCCCGAGGCCCTCCTCTGCGCCTCCCCGTGGCTGCGGACAGGCTGTGCCCGGGAGGTGTCTGTCCCCCATCCCTCGTCCCTCGGGTCTGGCCTCTCCCAAAAGGGTGACGCGGTGCAGGGGGGGGCGGGGGGGGCGTCCCAGGGGCCGCAGGGCTCTGTCCACCTGCCCAGGGGCTCTCCGTTAGGGAAGGTGGGGGGGACGCGGGGGCTGGTTTCTCGAGAGTGTTCGTGGGGTTTATTGCGACAGGGAAACTCAGCTTCTGGCAAACACAGAACAGCTTATGAGCCCACTCGGTTTTGAGGACCACCCACTTTCAACTGGATGCCTCCTTACAGGACGATCCCAGCGGGCGCCCCTCCTCTGCCTCCTGCCCCCAGTGCCTCCCCTTGCCTCATCCAGTGCTGGTTTCTTACCAGCCTGTGACCTTTGACTTTGAGGGGAAGTCCTGCCCCGGGACTGGCTCCCATGGGCTCCTTCCTGCCGGCCTCAGTTTCCCCAATCCATGCTGCTTCACCAACGTCTCATGGAGAGGGCTTTCTGGCCTGCCTGGTGGCGGTGCTCCTGCTCTCTGAACAGGCGTTTGTGTGAGGCGCCTGGGCAGGTCACACAGGTGTCACAGCCGCAGTGACTGTTCTGGACGTGGCGCCCCCTCCACCTCTGGACACCAGATGTCACTGCCCTTTGCTGATGTGCTCAGGGCCCGACATCCAGGGTCACTCTGAGCTCCGGGGGGGTTCAGACAGCCGAGCGAACACCGCGAACGAAAAGAAAGTGGAAGCTTTCAAGCGTGGCTTCGATATTGGCGGCAAAGTCCGTGTCTGACTGCGTCGCTGTGGTTTGAGTGGGCCACCAGCGGACCGGAGGTGAGCACCCTGCGGTCGAGTCAGCCGTGTTCTTCCGGGGAACCTGGCTGCACAGACCCAGGGGGCGGCGTTCTGGAGGTGGTGTGTGTGCTGCCTGGTGCGGCCTGATCAGTGCTAATTTAAGAACAAAGAGCAGCTCAGGGCTCCGTGTTTCTTCACAGGAATAAACAATTTTAGTTGGGGAGAAAGAGGGCATAATTCCTAATAGTTAGCTAAGCAGCCGAATATTTTTTAAGAAATGAAAATTTAATAAAAGTCCCTGGTGAAATTCAAGGGTGTGAACAATAAGCATAATATTTTATGAAAATGACCCCGTATTTAAAACCCAGCACTATATGTTATGCATTGTAGCACCCAGTGCACATCTACCTTTTAGAAAATTAAAACACATAAATTCTGTTTAGTGTTTGATACGCGCTGCACTAGCCGAGAACCGTAATGCCCTAAAACCTTGGGCTGCTTTCCACCTTTCATAAATTCCTGGGTAGATTCTATACAAAAATAATTTTCAGGTCCGCGGCTCATTGTTATTCAAACGTGATTGATCGTCGTCATTTGCCCAGCTCGGGAGTTAAGTGCCCCTGTCATTTCCAAAGAGCATAATTGGGACGTTTCACAGGTCAGTGGTGGAGACAGGCTTCCCTTTTGATCAGTGTTAGACTGATAACAAAAATTACAGTTTCCAGTGATTAATGTCTCCCGTGCCTCCCAGATGCACAGCCGTGGGTTGTACCTAAACAAAGTGCATTTGCATCTGATTATGCCTCTCCGGGCGGGCGGTGGCTCCCGCATGGGCGTCCCGGGCCCGCAGGTACGGCCGGGTCGCCGGGTCGCTGCCGGGGCCGCCACCAGGCCCAGCTGTGCGGGCGGGCGGGCGCTGCCAGCGTCTGTGACTTGGCCGGGCCTGGTGTGGGGCCAGCCCGCGGCCTCCTGTCCCCTGGGTCACTCAGGCTCTCCGTCCCCCTGCTCAGGCCTGCGCTGTGCCTCTGAGGTGTGCTATTGAGAGAGGTTTCGGTGGTGCGGGCGTGTGTCACAGGGCCGTTCTTCCAAGGCTGCTGCTTTGTGCCTTCAGAGGCCTGGCAGTCTGCATTCGCGCGACGGGGGCCTCCGTTCTGGAAGTCTCCTCCACTTGGTCTGAAATCGGCCGCGGCCGTGGTGCGGAGTAGGCCGGGCTCCTGCTGGGATCCTCTCCCTCGCGTCCTGCCCTGGGGCCACAGGGGTCACTGAGAAGGGGGGCGAGGAGGGGGCTGCGCAGGACCAGCCTCAGAAGCCCGATTCCTGGGTGTGCGGCAGCCCCCGCCCCTGCTGTGCCACGGACTGGGTGCTGCAGAGGGTCCCGGTGCCCCAGGAGCGAAGCAGGCCCTCCGGGCGGGCTAAGGAGCAGGTGGCCCTGCCCAAAGGGAATGGGCTCTTCGGTGGCTCTGTCACGAGTGACTCTTAAGGGCAGGTCATTCCAGCAGCACAGGCACACCGCTGTCCCCGGGGGGCCTGGCTTGAGCTGGACGCCACCCTCAGCTCGGCCCGGAACCGGGGGCATCTTGCCTCTCGCTGGGGGAGACATGTCTCACGGGGCCCTGGGAGCACGTCTGCTCCGTGAGACCTTGAAGCCGGGTTTCTTGCGTGAGTTTCAAAGGGAACGAGGTAGTGGGGCAGGTTTACGTGTGGCTGGACGTGGAACCCAGGTGGCTGGCCGGTGGAGGAGCCACGGGGCTGGCCTGAGCCGAGGAGCAGGGCCTGGAGACCATCTTTGGTGTTTGGTGCTGCCTCGAGCCCGTCGCCGAAACCCAGCCCGGAGCGAGGTGTCCCCCGGCAGGATCGGGAGCCTCCGGGCCTCTGGGCTGTTCTCACACACAGGTGTGTTTCCACAGACGGGCCCAGCGGTCGGGGACGAGGATGAGGACGAGGACGACGACTTCATAGAGGTCCCAGAGAAGGAGGGCTATGAGGCTTGCGTCCCCGAGCACCTGCAGCCCGAGTGTGGTGAGTGCGGCCGGCGGTGGGGTGGCAGGAGCCGAGGATGCTGGCCCTCGGGCGTGACCTCTCGTCTGGGGTCCGGGGCCCCCTGAGCAGGGGAGCCAGCCCTAGTGTGCGCCCTGCCTGGTGACGCTGCACGTCTGTCACCGAAAATCATGCCTTCTTCCCCCTCGTGCCCAGGGCCCCTCTCCCAGGCCGGCCCCGTGCTGGGCTCCTGCCGTCCCCGAGTCGGGCAGGCGCCACCGCCCCTTCTGGAGGCACAGTCAGGCCGGCTCCGCACGAGGGGCAGCCCTGCTGGGGACACACGAATCCGGGGGGGGGGGGGCGGCTCCCACGTCCAGGGGCTCGATTCCCGCTTGGGACAGGGGCACCGGGCGACAGAGACTGCTGCCTCCTCCCTGGTCCCCAGCCCCCGCATGGCGGAGCGCCCTTCCCTCCTTCCTGACTGTAGAGCCGCGGACGGTGGCGGCACGTCAGGCCCAGGACGCCTGTTTGCCGTGGGGCAGAGCAAGGTTGCTCCTGGGCAGCGTCACCCGGTGGTTTCCTTGCCAGCGGCCCAGGGTGGTGGCCCTCGGGAGCAGGGGTGTGGGCGCACGGGGCCGACCCCTCACGTCCAGAGGAGCCAAATAACCGGATCCGTGGTTTTGGGGGCAAAACAGGTGGATGTCTGCCCGAGGCTGTGAGGCAAAGCGCAGGTGTGTGAAGAGTGTGGGTGGTTGGCAGCCGCTCAGGGGTGGTGCTGTGGCCCGTTAGGGGCCTCACGACCCGAGCAGCACAGCCAGACCCGACGCCTGCCGTCTGCCGGCCAGGTGACCTCTCCCCAGGCGCCGGCCTGCACATGCGTCCCGCCCTCTGCTCTGGCCGTGCTGACCTTCCGTTCGTGGCTTTTTGCCCCCCCCCCCCCCCCCCCGACCACTGGGCAGCCCTCCTGCCCTTTGGTCTTGTGTGTTCTTCTGCCGTCCCTGGGTTCTGCTGTCTTCCCACCGGAGCGGGGGCTCCCCGTGGCCAAAGGCCTCCCCCGTGGCCAGGCCAGAGCCCAGCAGAGGCCCAGCCGCACTTGAGGCTGCTCGTGCCCAGGCTGGGACGGTGGGCGGTGGGGACGGGACCCCCGGGGAACACCCCCCCCCCCCCTCAGTCCGGTCACTTCTCCGGGCCTCTGCAGCCCGTGCCCGAGCGCCTCCTGGGGCGTGCCCGCCGCCCTGTTCTTGCTTCCCTTGCCTGGGCAGGGTGCCGGGCAGTGGTTGGGCCGCGAGCCCCTTGGCCCTGCCTCTGGGGCCTGGGAGCCCACGCTGACCCTCGGCTTGTCCTCCGCTGAGCTCTTACTGCCACAGCCGCTTGTCCTGGGCCCCCTGCAGTCTTGCTTTGAGGGCCCTGAGCCCTTCCCGCAGGAGGGAGAGCTTCCCTCTGGCCTGTGGCTTGTGCTTGGTGGCCGGTCGTGAGGAGAGCAGTGACCACAACCGTGGCCCGTGGATCTGCCTTACCACCGAGGGGCTGGCACGTGGTCTGGCCTTGCCAGCCTCCGGCGGGGGTGGGGGAGCTCCCGCCACTCCCACTGGCCGGGTGGTGAGCCTCCCTGGAATCCTGCTAATCAAGAGTGGCAGAGGGGGACTGGGTGTCACAGTGCCGCTCACAGGACACTCGATGGGATCCTGCCCTGCTGCTGTGTGACAAGAAAGCCCCGGGCCCACCGGCAAGAGCCGTTGAGTGCCGAGCCCAGCTGAGTCCTGCTCCCGGGTTCCCCAGGGGACCACAGAGGGCGAGCGCACTCCAGGGGTTCTAACCGCTCGTCTCCCCGGCCAAGGCCCCGGCAAGACAGATCAGCTGTTCCCACTGAGGTATTTCTGGCCCAGAAAAACCCACAGGCCTACAGGGTGCTCCGTCCCTCCGCTGAGCCCCGGAGCGTTTGCCCTGCAGGAGCAGGTTAGCAGAATGCCGCCTCCTGTCAGCTGCACCTGACACCCGCTTCCTCGTGAGGCCCGCGGGGCCCGTGTTGGGAGAGACCCCGCCGGTCTTGCCGCCACTGGCTCACCCCTTTTCTGTGGAAGGCTCACGACATGCTGTGTGTGACCCGGAAGGGAATGCTAATGGCCGACGCGGGTCACGGACAGGTGGGCTGCCGAGGGCCTGGCCGGCGATGGAACAGGGGCCTCGGGGACGAAGCCAGCCCCATACAGCCCAGCTGTGTGTGTGTGTGTGGGGGGGGGTTGTCCCAGGGTCCCAGGGTCCCAGGGGCGGTGAGGGTCCCAGTGAGCTTGGGGTTGGGGGAGGCGGGGGCGCTCGTGACCCGGGATCGGCTGCCGAGACGGCTGTGCGCCCGGGCGACCCCACCCTCACCCGCACGGCAGCCCTTGCGGGCCTCCAGGGCCCTGGGGGTTTCCAAACACAAGTGTGCCAGGGCGCGGCAGTTCATAACGCTGCTTTATATTCCGTCGCTGTGTTTTCAATTAAACGCAGGTGAGCCCTGCAGTAGAGTCGTCTAAATCCGCACGGCTGAGGACGCTGGTGCTCGCGCTTTCTCATTCCTTTCTCTGAATTTTCACCAAGGGGCTTTTATCTTCCCCTTAATCCTGCCGTTTCTGTCAGGACGTAATCTCTTTCTCAAATTTGCATTTTAATTACAAGGCCAGCTGAACCAGGTAGAATCAATAGTGTCAAGCTCGGCGGCCTAACTCCGCGCGAAGCCGCAGCCTCTCCATTTCCTGCTATCGATTCATCTCTCCCGCCCTGTCTGCCTTCGCGCTCCAGGCAAACGGGTGCCACTTGGTCAATTCAAACAAAAACGGGGACTTGGGCGTTTTTCTGACGCTTTCTCACGGCGACCGTGGGAGTACCTCGGAGCCACGCTCCCGCTCCCTGGGCCTCTGGGCCGGGCGGGCGCAGCTGGCGAGGCGGGGCGGCCGCGGCCTCGCTCTCCCGGCAGATGCGCGCTCCCGGGCCCGAGGAATGCCGTCTGCTTTTTGGGGTTTTCCTTTGAAGGTGTGTCAGCAAGATTGATTTTCTACAACGACGTGAAAGTGGTAGTGGTTTTTTTCGCGCCCTGAGTATTTACTCTGCCTTAACACGCTTACCCATCTTTTTAATGGTTTAAAACAACAAATCAATGAAAAATATATTTCATTCTTGTAACTCTCAGGAATTCTCGTATCGATCCTTGGGCTGTGATTGTATCCATCTAAATGCCACAGTGCCCACTTACCGGTCTTGCCCACCGCCACCCCCCTGCACCAGGCGTGCGCGTGTGTCACGGGCACGCTCGCCGGGCCACCGCGGCGGTTAGCGATCCACCTCGTCCACGTCCCGAGTGGGGGCGCTGGGGGGTTTTGGGGAGCTGGAGCTAGGGTGTCGTGGTGATGATGGAGCCTGCTTGGGGTCCCCAGCCTCGGGGGACCCAGCACGCCCGAACGGCTCTGTCCTTTGCTCTCAGCCACGGGAGCCTGAGAAAGGGCAGCGGGCGGGCTCGCTGGTCTTCTGGAGCGGGCGCGGGCAGATGTTTCCCGCGAAGGGCCTGCGGCCTCCTGGGGCCCCTGAGAAACCAGCCGTGCGACGGCCAAAGCCGTCTGCCGCCGCCCACCAAGCTGCAGAGGGCGGGCAGCCGCCTCTGGGCCGAGTCTGTCGGATCCTGCCGCAGAGAGCCCGAGGCCACCTGAGGCGGGCGCGGCCCCTCCTGGTGGTGCCGGCGCAGCTAGGCCCTTCCTGGCGCCCTCCCCAGGGGCCCTGGCTCCCTAGCAGAGTGGCTGGGCGGAGTCGGCAGTCGTGAGTCCGTGGGGGAGGGGACGGTGCGGAGTGGATTGTTCGGTGGGACTGTCTACGCCACCGGTCTGTGCGCTCGGGAAGTGGGCACGCGTGTGCGCTGAGTACGTCGTGTCTGTGTCCGTTTCTGACGTCTGGGGTCTCCACTGCCCGTTGCTGTGCACCCTCTGACCGCTCCGTGGCCCCGGGACGTGGTCTGGGGACGCTGCTCCTGTCCCGGGCCCGTGTGCCCGGAAGGGCCCCTGGGATACAGCGTCCCGCCGGCCCGTCGCGTGGGCCCTTTTGGTCTGCCCTGCGAGGGTCCGCGGAGCCCCCGTGCCGCCTGTCTGCGGTCTGCGCTCCTTGCCGCCTGCAGAGTGAACCCTCCCTCACGTCCTCGCTCCCGCTTTCTGCTGACCGGTGGTTTTAGGTGGGTCTGGTGTAGACAGCAGGTCGCTCCGTGTTTTAAGGCCGATCGGTCTGCCTCTCGGCTGATGGTGATCCGTTTAGCGAGTTGTTAGTACTTTGCTGCCTGTGCCGGGCCTTGGTCCCCAGTTTCTGTTGTTTTCTTTCTTTGCCTTTTATGCGGTAGGATGACGTGTCTTCTGGTTTTGGAAGTATTGGTTAAATGTTAGTGAAATGGTAAGAATGTTTATTTTTCTGAGGGCCGTGTTGAAAGATTCATCCTCTGTCCCATGCACTGCCCTCGTCACCACGCTCGAACGTCTGTCCTGGGCCTTGGTCTGCTGGCCCGCCCCGCAGTCTCCTGACTTTTACAGAGCCAGTCACATCCCCCCCCCCCCCCCCCCGGCCGATTGGCTGCTGCTTCTGGAGTGTTTTCAAGGCAGACCTTCCTGTGTGCGCCCCCCACCCCCACCCCCACCCCCACCCTGCCAAGGGGTCTTGGTGGGAGGCTGCCCCTCAGGCTGGCTGCAAAAGCTAATAGGAGAAAACGCTGGGAGTGTGATTGGCTTTTCCTTCAGTCTCCTGAGGCCTCGCCCCTGCCCGCTCACTGTCACGTCACAGGGAGCGTGGGTCTTCGCGTAGGTCTTTCCGAGCACCCGCCTCTTCTGCTCAGAAGCTTTGTGGGTCTCCTGCAGCCCCCGTAACTCTAGCAGCTGGGTTTCCCCCACTCTCTCCCTCCTGACACCCGGCAGGCCCTTCCGATCTTTCCCACGTTTTTCAGCAAAATAGCGCTGCCTCCTTCTCGGGTCTCTCACCCTCCAGTTGTCTTTCTGTCCTCCTGGGTCCAGGAGCGAGGGTGCTGGTGTCTGTGCGTCTGCTCTCCCCACCTGGGAGAGCCCCACCCCCCACCCCCCGCCACCCCGGCTTCATGCCCGCGTGCCGCCTGGGGTGCCCGCCGCTCACGTGTGCCCCTCCAAGTCCCGAGCTCCTCGGCCCCGGAGGACTGTGCAGCCTGCTCGACCTCTCGTCCTCTGCCTGGGACACATCACTCAGCTCGTTTCCTTCCCTTCCTGGCAGCTCACGGTCCTCACGGTGTGAGCCATGCTCGGCCCGCGGGCCCTCAGCCCCTCGGTGGGGAGAGTGCTCAGTCCAGGCCCCTGGCTCCCACAGCGAGTTGGGGGGGTGCGATGTGCTTGCGGTGGAGCGCCCCTGGTGTCCGAATCTACACTCCGCCCCGTGCCTCCCGTGTGCCCTGGGGCGCCGGCCTGCACGGCGACTGGGAAGGGTGGCCTCCGCACCCAGCGGAGAGAGTCAGCAGGGCTCAGGGCAGGGCCCGGTTGCGGTAGCGTTGAGGAATCTCTCACCCTGCCCTGGGGACTTGGGGGACTTGGGGATGGACGCCGGCCCGCAGAGGTCGGTGGCCTGGCAGCCTAGCCTCTCTTCTGCCCGCGTCCCGTTGAGGTGTCGGGAGACCCCAGCGCGGTGGCCTCATCCTGCTGGTGGCAGACCAGGCTCTCTGTGGAACATGGCCGAGGGTTTGGCAGTTGGAGGGTTTGGCACTAACACGTGCGCTCACTAGCGTGTTGTCACCGTGAGATGGGGGCGTGGTGGCCCCAGGGGTCTGTCTGGGGTCGTGGGAAGGGTGGTGGGGAACAACACCTCTCTGTTCCAGGGCTGGAGAGGGACCCGGCGGCACGGGGCTCGCAGGCCCGGAAGAGGATGAGGAGGGATGAGGAGGCGCAGGACCCCACCTGTGCTGCCGCCCAGCTGCACGCACTGCACGGACGCTTGCCCCCGCCCCCGAGCCCCAGGTGACCCCCGGGTGCCCCGCCTCGTGGGCCGTTGTCCTCGAGCTGCCGAGGCCCCTTCGGCCCCTGGGAGGCGGTTCCCGGCGTGCGCCCGGGCCAGGGGTCATGAGGCGTACAGGGGCCCGCGGAGGGCCGTACCGTAGCCACCTTGAGGCCGTGGGGCGTTCAGCTCCCTGCGCAGCTCCCCGGGGACGGCTGGGGCCCGATGCTGGGCTTCCCGCGGGCCCAGGTGTCCGCCTGGGAGCCCGGGCCCGAATGTGCTGACGTGGGGGCCCGTGTCTGTGCCTGGGGAGAGTGGAGGACATGGGGGAGAGGCGGGTGGCTGTGGCCGGCTCCAGGGGTGCACAGTCGGTGTGTCCTGTTCTCGGGGCCTCTCCAGGGCACCTGTGGGACCAGAGGAGGCTGGGAAGCTGGCCGCAGAGAGGGCCCGGGCGCCTGTCGTGCCCTTTGGGGTGGATCTGTGCTACTGGGGCCAGGAGCAGCCGCCGGCCGGGAAGATCTTCAAGTGAGTGAGTGTGTGTGCGTCTGGCTCCCGCAGGCACCCACCCCACCGCCCTCGCCGGCCGCGACTCTCGCTCCCTTGCCCCGCAGCCCCTGCGGATGCCAGCAGGGCATGGGGACGGCCACCACATGGCACGGGTGTGTGGCGGCCGTGGAACCGTGTGCAGTGCGTGTCTGCACTCTGTCTGAGCTGCCCC
Source organism: Prionailurus viverrinus (assembly GCF_022837055.1). Classification (NCBI taxonomy): domain Eukaryota; kingdom Metazoa; phylum Chordata; class Mammalia; order Carnivora; family Felidae; genus Prionailurus; species Prionailurus viverrinus. The sequence goes on along the minus strand of NW_025927610.1, from coordinate 3,208,043 downwards.
GTCGCTCGCCGTCCTGCGTGGTCTGGCGTCACCCCAGGAACGAAGGATGGGCTGCCGGGCCCTTTGTGACCCCTCGCGCTCCTTCAGTGCTTCTGCACCCCAGCCCCTGTCACGGCCGCCCCACCCACCCCTCGCCCGGTGCTCTCAGACGCCCCCCCACGGCCAGGCCTGGGGTTCTGCCAGGAATTTCTGGGAAGCTGCCCCCCCGGCTGTGCTGGCCTTCACTTTCCCTCTGGGGGCCGCCGACGGGAAGGGGCACGATTTCCATCTGCGTGTTTCCCGGGCGAGTCCCACTCCTGCCGGGCCGGGATCGCCCCCGAGGTCTCTGCTCTGCCGGGCTGCTGGCGTTCAGCTTGTGGCACCTGTGGTCGGGTCCCGGGGTCTCTGCGGCGTGCCCTCCCCAGCCTGCCCGGCCCAGGCCTCGCCGGCCGAGCCGGCCGACGGCCTCCCTGTGGCAGCGCTGAGAGTCTGGTGTTGCAGGTGTCCCTCTGAGCACCGCTTCTGGAAGCCCAGTGAAGCGCACGTGGAAGTGGACAACGCCAACGTCTCAGAGATGCTCCGGAGCCGCTACATCACCTTCGCGGGGAAGTTTGAGCCCGTGCGGCACCGCTGCCGCGCCCCGAGGCCCGACGGCCGGCTCTGCGAGCGCCAGGACCGGCTGAAGGCGAGGCGGGAGCCCAGGCGGGAGCTGAGGCCGGGAGGGGCGGGGCGGGGTGGCAGTGCGCGGCTCCAGGCTCCAGCCTCCCACTGCCGCGCTGCGCTGGCTGCTGCCGCCCCAGGGAGGGCTTGCCTGTGGCTGTCACGTGTCGCTCAGGCGGGGACTTGTGCCGGGGTTGGGAGTTGGGGCGCTCCGCACTTTTTCCGGCGCCCTCGCTTGCTTAACACCGCACCTCTTGAGCGCACTCCGTACGGAACACGCCGGGCGGGCGGCGGGCGCGGGACTGCCGTGGCCCCAGCCTCCCCCCTCCCTCGGCCCACCCGCCTTCACAGACGTACCCCAAGAGCCCCTCCTTTTCGGGGTGTGCGAAGGAAGGGGCATTCCTGTCCCGCCATCCGAACTGCTCTGTTCTCTGCCACAGTGTCCTTTCCACGGGAAGATCGTCCCGAGAGATGACGCGGGGCGGCCCCTCCGCCCGGAGGACAGGGCCTGGGAGCAGAGGCGGCTGCAGCAGCAGCAGCAGCAGCAGCAGGCGGGACGCCCAGGTAGGTCTGGGGGCTGTGTGGGGACGGCCGGGACCCTCCCCATGGGGTCTTTGTGGCCACCTGCCACCAGCGTGGTCCCGGCTCACGGCGGCACAACTGGGACACAGCGGGGTGGCGCTTTCGCACAGCTGCCACCTGGAGACGTGGATGCGCTCACGGCCCGAGAAGGCCGCGTTGTTGGCTGGTTGGTTGTTTGGCTTCTGGGCTCTGAATCAGTTTTTTTTTGTTTTGTTTTGTTTTTTTAATGTTTTTTAACGTTTATTTATTTCTGAGACAATGTGAGAGAGAGTGCAGGCAGCGGAGGGGCAGACAGAGGGAGACACAGAGTCCGAAGCAGGCTCCAGGCTCCGAGCCGTCAGCCCGGAGCCGGACGCGGGGCTCGAACTCACGAACCGTGAGATCATGACCTGAGCCGAAGTCGGACGCTTAACCGACTGAGCCACCCAGGCGCCCCTGAATCAGTTGTAAGGAGGTGAAGAAATGGAGGCAAGAAGAGTTAATTGGCCGAAGCCCGGGCTCCAGGGAGGAGAGCAGTTTGCTTCCTGCCAGGCAGACGCACTTGCCCCCGTGTCCCCCGTGCAGACCTTGTGCCCCCTGCCACCCCGCACGACCGGCTCGCTCTCTGCAGCAGGGCGAGCTGCAGGCACGTGCAGGTGCGTGTGTCTGTGCCCGTCTGGGCAGGAGCAAGTGGGTCCCCGGCGGGTCCTGAGGCCTCAGGCCTCGGGAGGCTAGGTCTCCACAGAGGCCATCTCAGGGTCCTGTCCCGTAGGCTAGATTCAGACAGGATGGTGGACTTGAGCCACATAATCACTGTTTTCAGGACAACCCAGGGAACTCGTCTCATCCAGTACGGGTGTCCACGCCCTGTGCTGGGCACGTGCCATGTGCTGGCTGCCTCCCGGCTTCCCAGGACCCCTGAGGAGCAGGGCCAGGGGGCGTCACCAGAAGTGGCCGTCACGGGGCAGCGCGCGGGCACACTCACGGGGCCCCTGATCTGTCTCCGTGTCTCCGTGGTTTGTCCAGCCCGGGCCAGCGTCTGGAGGCCCCGGGACTGCCTGGGGCTCTCGCTCACCTGAGAAAGCCCTGTCGCAGACCCAGAGCCCCGACGAAGGGAAGGCGGCCGCGTGCGTGGGGGGCAGCGCTGGCCTGCACGTGAGGGTCCCAGCCAGGCTGTTTTTGTCGTCATTAGTGGGGTTTCTCCCTTTGACAGATGTTAGATTTCAGGCTGACACCCGGGGCAGTGGATGGCGGCGGGGAGGGGCCCCTGACCTGCTAATCCGCAGGGTGAGGCCTTCCCTGGTGGCTCACACTCAGGAGCAAATTAAGTGCCTATTTTTTGTGTCAGCCCCGAAGAGCGGGTGGTTCTCCAGCCCTCGGCGACTTGTTAACAACAGGTATCGGGGCTGCGGCCGCGGGCCGGCGCTGGCCAGTCAGATGTGAAATAGCATCTCTTCACTAACTACAGTATCGATCCCCGCCTCCCTCGCACGCGGGGCAATTTTCTTTTCCCTGGCGCTAACCTTGGTGACAATGCGCGCCGAGCTCCAGGGCCCGTCAGCGCACAGGAAGGCCGCGCGGCCCGGCTTCTATTGATTTTCTTCAAAGGCTGTTAAATTGGTCCTTCATTTTACTGAGATGCTCATTTCATCTCCACCGGGCGCTGGCATTTTCTGTTGTGTTTAAACAATTGCTCCGTTCACCGGGCTCCTAAACTGTGGCGCCTTCTGATTACGGGAGATAAACTGTTCAGACACTTTTCCTTAATCTCGGATTAATCGTTCCTGGGCCTGAATTGTGCGGCCCTGTATTCCTTCACTTCAAAAAATCAACTTGGGGAGGCCTGGCCATCTGTCTGTCTGGGGCGCACAGCCCAGCCCTCTGACCCTGGGCCCCGGGGTTCCCGTCGGCTAGGTGGGCAGGGCGTCCGGCACCCTCCTGCGGGCCAGGGTCGGCGGCCACAGGTCTGGGCACAGGAGGGACATGGTGCCGTCCCGCTCCTGCCTGGGATGGCCTTCCTGGGACGGCCGGCATGGGCAGAGCAGCCCCCACCGGGACCGGGGAGCCGAGACTGAGGTGGGCGGTAGCCGGGCCTTTGGAAGCCGAGGCCGGGAGCCCCCACCATCGGACAGCAAAACCTCCACTCAGTTCTGGCAGGTGAGCGCGCCGACCTGGCCTCGGTGCGGCTCGGGGCTGGTGAGGCTGGGCTCTGGGACCGGGTGACGCGTGTTTCCCCTCGGAGCGCTGTCCCCCACCGCGTTGTGTGGCTGGGCCGTGGCAGAAGGCACGTGGCAGGAAACTCAGAGCTGTCTGGCTGAACTGACCCCCGCGTCGCTGAAGCCCGCGTCCGGTTCTTTTTGGACCGAAAAGAAAGAAGGCTGTGCCCACGCTGACCCCTTGGCTGTGGCCACCGCTGCTGCACGCGCCCACCAGCCAGCAGACGGGCCTGGCAGCCATATTTGGGGGCCTGGCGGGGCACAGTCCAGCTGGAGGCCGGGAAGCAGCCTGCAGATGGCACTGTCCCCCAGCCACCAGCCTCAGCTGCCTTCCTGCCTGAGGGGTCAGTGGATGCACCGGGAGAGGCTGCTGGGTCCTGTCCCGGCCCCTTCTGGCCTTTGTGGGCACAGGGGCCTGCGGGGCACAGGACGGTGGCGGGGGGAGGGTCTGCCTTGCCCCCCGCCCCGCTGTCCCCAGCCGAGCCGGCCCCTACGGCGGGGAGGGATCGGGACTTGAGTAGGGACGCACGGGTTAGTGTCAGGAGTTCTCCTAAATCTCGAGGCCTCTTTGCAGAGTGGCAGGACCCCGAGTTTATGAGAGACGTGGAGGCCGCCACAGGAGTTGACCTTGGCTCGTCTGGGTCCAGCGGGAGAGGCAGAGGAAAGAGGAGGAGACGCCGTGGCCTCACCGACCTGAAGCAGCAGGCCGACACTGCCCGTGCGCGCATCGCGAAGAAGGTGTTTGCTAAGTAAGAGCTTCTGGCGGCCTCCTTGCCCCCCACCCCCTGCGTCTGGGGGTGCCGGGGGGGGGGGTGGTGACTGGACTCCAAGACCCTGGCAAGCCTGGGGCCCCGACTCCGCTCTACCACACGTTTCTCCCGCTGACCACCAGGCCGCTGGGTGGGCCAGGTGCTCCTAGCCAGCAGGGGCAGGGCCTGGAGCCGGTCACCCCGAGGGTCACCGGTTAGCGGTTCCCCTAGGGGTGGGGCTTCGCGGACCGGCCGGCCAGCACATCCTCATTTCCCAGTGAGGGGCTGAGGCCTCAGCGGGGGCTGCTGGCACAGAGCCGGCCCTGTGTCTCCTTGCCCAGCTGACCTAGAAGGGCCGGGCGCTGGCCCGGGCTGGGCTCTCTCGAGGTCAGTGCCCAGGGACGTCCACCTAGGGACCGTGGGCAGGGGAGTCGCTCCAAGGCCGGTGGGACCTGCCACCCAGGTCTCCGCCCCAGCACTTGGCCGGTGCCACAGGGAAGTGGGTCAGGGCCTCGAGCCAGCACTCTCATTGCCTGCTCGCCGCTGTGGCTCGCCGGAGCCACCTTGCTTATACAAGGTGCTGCCGGAAGGAATTGGGGTGCTTGTTCAGGAAGCCTGTGAGGCCGTCACTTCGTGGGTCAGATTTAGGCACAGGTCTTAACAGGCGCCTCAGACCGTGCCTGCGGGGCAGCCTCCTCCAGTAGACCCTGGAGGGCATTTGGCTCAGTGTCCTGGGCAAGGGAGGCCCTCCTTGCTCTCCTGGCCAGCATCGCCGTGTACTTGGCTTGAGGGGACGGGAGAGCACGGCTTCCTCGGCGCCCGCACGGAGCCCCGAGGGGCGGTGGGGGGGGCGGTGCAGGACCTCCTCACTGCTGGCGCGTCGTAGGAGTCGGCATCCTGAGGAGGGCTTGGCCCCCAGCCTCCGGGCACGAAGCTGGCTTCTGGTGGATCAGCCGAGGCTAAAGGGCACCCTGGGTGCTGATGCCCAGAGGAGCGCCGGCCAAGGGGCCTCTGTGCCCGGCACCCTCCCACCATGCTCAGGAGAGCCTTCGGGCTGGCTGCTTGCAGCAGCTTGGTGGCCTAGAGCTCGTCTTGCTGGAGGGCCGGGGTGGCAGCGCCCCTGGGGCCGCGCCCAAAAGTCACGTGGGCACCGGGCACAGGCCCTCGGCGTCACAGCACCCAGGCTGGGCAGCGAGACGCGCCCCATCCGCCACTCTGCGTCTTCCTGCCGCACGTTTGCAGTGTTCTCCTGCGGCCCCACCTGAGGTGGGGGCTGGCTGGGCGGGGAGGGGGCTCGGGGTGGGGGGGAAGCAGGCTGGGCGGGGGCTGGGTCTGGCACTTGGTTCTGGCACTTGGTTCTGGGGTGCAGCCTGGCTCTGGCGAGATTCGGGATCCCGGGAGGTGTTCTGGGGGCTCAGGGAGCCCACAGGGGTGGTGCCAAGGTCGTCGTTGGGCTCTGCGCGGGTAGGGCCCAGCTGCTTCTGAGCTGCAGGGAGCCTGGGTGGCCGGAGTGTGGCAGCCACCTGGGACCGGTGCCTCAGCCCAGCCAGACCACAGTCGGAGCCCAGAGCCCTAGCCGGGGCTCCCTGATCACGCCCCGCTTTGCTTTCCCCACAGGGCAGCCGTGCAGAGGGTCGTCACGGCCATGAACCAGATGGACCGCAAGAAACACGAGAAGTTTGCAAACCAGTTTAACTATGCGCTGAATTAGAGGGCCAGGCTGGGCGTGTGTAGTCCCCTCTGGCCGCAGCTCCTCTTCGCCCTGTGCCAGCGCTCGAGGACGGGCAAGCGGGCACGGGACCGGGTCACCACCACCACAGCCACCGTTCCTGTGTGTGCTTTGTGTGAGGAGTTAGCGCGTATTCTAATTAAAGTGCCCTAGAGCCGTGGACTGTCCCTCCCGCGGGGGTGCCACTGTCCTTTGGGCTCCCGTCTGGCCCGAGAGCCTGGAGGACACACGGGCAGCTGTGTCTCAGTGGGGCCTCTTACAAAGCCCGTACGTCTTACGATGTGGCTCCGAGTCGATGGGCCACGTGTGACCCCCGGCCCCCGCTTCCCTGCCCCTTCCCTGGGCGGTGATCGCTCGGAGGGGCTCCAGGAAACCCACACTTCTACGTGCACACCGTTTCTAAGACGAACACACCGGAAGTGAACCGCTCAGGGCGCTGTGCCTTGTGCCTCCAATGCACACGTGTGGGGTGGTGGTTCTGCGTTAGAATGCCCACAACTACCTCACTGCTCTTGTTCTTCCGAGGACCGCGTTCCTGAGACAGAACCCACATACCACAGCATTCACCCTTTCAGAACGTGCAACTTAGTGTCATTAAGTGTGTCGACGGTGTTGTGCGACCCACACCACCTGATTCCAGAACTTCGCATCACCGCAGAAGAAGCGCTGTCCCCGTGGGCAGGCGTGTGCAGCACCTCTGGATTTGTCTGCGGGTTTGCGCCCTTTCTGGACGTTTCACGTGAATGCCCCTCGCGTCCGGCTTCGTCCGCTTAGCCCCGCGTCTCCAGGGTTGTTCCGTGTGATAGAATATGCCAGAACTCCAGCCCCTTTTGTGGCCTAGTGATGATACCCATTGAGTGGATGCCACACCCTGTTTATCTGTTCATCACGGACATGTGGGTCGTTCCGCATCGCTTGTCTGTTACGAATAATGCTTCCGTGAGCGTCTGTGTACAGGTTTTTGTGTGGACATAATATTTCCATTTCTTTTGGGTTTACACCTAGAAACGGAATTGCCGGGTCATATGGCGACTCTGTCTGACTTTTGGATGAACTGCTGAACTGTTCCAAAGCAGCCGAACCATTTTACTCACGTTCCCACCGCGGCGCGTGAAGGTTCCAATTTCTTGTCTGCGCTCGTCCACACTTGATATTATCTGTAATTGGCGTAAAGTGGTGTCTTGATTTGTATTTTAGTCTGTATTTTCCTAGTGACCAGTGGTATCGTTTTTTCGTGTGTTTGTTGGCCATAGAAATATCCGTTCAGATCCTTTGACCATTTTCAGTCGGATAGTTTGTTTTGAGTTTTAAAAATTCTTTATCTGTTCTGGATGCCGGATCCTTATATCGTGTGCCAATACCTTCTCCCATTCTGTCTCACTTCCTCAATAGTGCTCTTAGAAGCACTAAGTTGTTCCTTTTGATAACATCCAGGATCTGTTTTTTCTTTTGTTTCTTGTGCTTCTGGTGTGCTGTCTGAGCAGCATGGTCTGATCCAAGGTCATGATATACCCCTATGTTTTCTTCTAAGTGTCCTTATCGGGTTAGCTCTTAAATTCAGGTCAGTTTTGTTTTGAGTTAGTTTTGTATATGGCGTGAGGTAGGGGCCCAACTTTGTCCTTTTGTGTGTGGAGAAGATTATTCTTTCCGACCCACTGAATTATCTTAACACCTTTGCTGATTGTCGGTTGGCCATAAATGTATGAATTTATTTCCGGATTCTCAGTTCTGTTCCACTGACCTATATGTCCTTATGCCAGTGCTGCAGTGTCTTGATTAATGTAGCTTGGTGGTAAGTTTTGAAACCTGAAAGTGAGTCCTCCCTGCAGCTTTGTTCTTTTTCAAGACTGTTTGGCTGGCCTGGGTCCCTTGCATTTCCAAATGAGTTTTAGGATCAGCTTGTTAGTTTCTGCCAAAAAAAAAAAAAAAAAGGCAGCTGAGATTTTGACAGAGGTTTTGGTGGATCTAGGGGTCACTATACTTAATACTTAACACCTAGCCGTGTGGCTTATGCGCTCGGGGTCTCATGATCGTTAGGCTCTTTGCCAGCTTCTTTTAGCAACGTTTTGTCAGTGTCCACATTTTGCCCTCATTTTGTTAAATGTGTTCTCAAGTATTTTATTCTTTTTAATGCTGTTGCAAATGTAGCTTTTTCTGAATTTCATTTTAGATTGTTCTCAATTTATAGAAACTCAACCGAATTTTGTATGGTTTTGTAGCCTGAAACTTTGCTCAACTCGGTTAATTCCAATAGATCAGCACGTGCATGCAGATTTCTTAGGATTTTCTCAACACACAGTCACATCATCTGCAAACAAAATGCTCCCTTTTCAGTTTGGATGCTTTCGTTTTTTTCTTTTGCCTAACTGCTTTGGCAAAGTAGAAGCCTCGAGTACAGTGTCGAGTAGCAGTGGTGACAGTGGACATCCTCACCTTGTTCCTGGGCTTGGGGAGGAAGTTTTCAGAGTCTCACCCCATGGTACGGTGTGGGCTGTGGGCTTTTGAAGATGGTTTTTGCCAGGCTGCGGAAGTGACCTTCTAATTCTACTCTGTCAGGTGTTTTTGTCTGGAGAAAACGTTGCATCTGTCCCATGTCCATCCATCTGTCTCTACTGAAACGATCATGTGGCTTTTGTCCTTTATTCTGATGATACGGTTTATTATGTTAATTGGTTTTTGTACGTTGAACCACTCTTGGCTTTCATGGGATAAATCCCACTTGGTCGTGATAATTCTTTTTATATATTGCTGCATTTGGTTTGCTAGTATTCTGTGATTCCATTGACCTAGTGTGCTAGTACTTTGTTAAGGACTTTTGTGTCTGTATTCATAAGAGATATCAGTGTGTATTTCTTCTTGTGCTGTCTTTGTCTGGCTTTCGTACCAGAGTACTACTGGCCTCATAGGTTGAATGGGGAAGTGTTCCTTCCTCTCCTGCTTTTTTGGGAACAATCTATGGAAGATTTGTGTTAATTCGTTAAGCATTTGGTAGAATTCGCCAGTAAAGTCATTTGGTCCTGGACTTTTCCTTGTGAGAAGTTGTTTTTTCTTAATTAACTGATTATCTTCATTTATTATAGATCTGTTTAGATTTTCTGTTCTTCCTTGAGTCAGTTTCAGTAGCTTTTTTTTTTTTTTTTCTTTAACGTTTATTTTTGAGAGACAGCGAGAGACACAGCATGAGCAGGGGAGGGGCAGAGAGAGGGAGAGACAGAATCTGAAGCAAGTCCAGGCTCTGAGCTTTCAGCACAGAGCCCGACGCGGGGCTCGAACCCAGGAACCGTGAGATCATGACCTGAACCAAAGTCAGACGCTTAACCGACTGAGCCACCCAGGCTCCCCAGTTTTAGTAGCTTCTGTATTTGTAGGCATGTGTCCATTTCACATAGGTTTTTTATTGTAATTTGTTGATCTCAGTGGTTCATACTATTCCTTTACAGCCCTTTTTATTTCTGTAAGTATGGTGGTAACATCTATTCTTTCATTCCTGATTTTAGGAAATTGTCCTCTCTCTCTCTCAAATTTTCTTGGCCAGTCTAGCTAAAGGCTTTCCAATTTTACTATCTGTTCAAAACCCAGCTTTTGGTTTTGTTGATTTTTTTTCTTATTTTTTCATTGTTTCATTATTTTCTACTCTATTATTTATTTTGGGTTGCTTTGGGCTTAGTTTTCTCTCTAGTTATTGAAGATAGGTGATTAGCTTACTGATTTGAGGTCTAGCTTCTTTTTCATTAGGTGTCTACATCTGGAAGTTTCCATCTAGGTGCTGCTTTAGCTTCATCGTGTAGGTTGTGTGTGCTCTGCCTCATCTTTATCTCCAAGTATTTTCTCATTTTTCTTGTGATTTAAGAGTTGGTTTAATTTCCACATACTTGTTAATTTCCCAATGTTTTTCTGTTACTTGATTTCTGATTTCATTCCACATAGCCAAAGAACACATCATGTATGGTTTCAGTCCTTTAAGACTTATTTTGTGTATGCGCTATCCTGGAGAATGTTCCACATGCACTTGAGAAACTATTCTGTTGTTGGGTGTCGTGTAGACACGTGTTAGGTTGAGTTGGTTCGTAGTGTTGCTTACCTCCTCTCTCTCCTTGTTGGCCTTCAGCCCGCTTGTTCTACCCACTATTGAAAGTGGGGGATGGCGGTCTGCAGCCATTCCTGTCCAGTCGTTTCTCCTTTAACTTCTGTTTTTGCTTCGTGTGTTTTGGGGCTCTGTCGTTAAGTGCATATATGCTTATACTATTATTTCTTCCTGATATACTGACCCTTTTGTAACACAGCCTTCTCTGTCTCAAACAGCTTTTGTCTGTCTCTAAGTCTCTTTTCGTGTGATGTCAGCACGCCTTCTGGTTGTTGTTTGCGTGGTACATCTTTATCTGATCCTAACGTGCTCCTTATAGGTGGCATGTAGCTAATTGTGGCTTTTCATTTGTTCTGCCGATCTCTGCACTTATAGTGCAGTTTACTCCATTTACCTTTAATGTAATTACGATAAGAAAGATTTACATCTGTCACCTTTCAGCTTTTCTACACATCTTTTTATCTCTCTTTTCCCCTTTGTCCTTTTCTTGTATGTTGGATGGACGTTCACTTAATCCCCCTGTGCCTTTCACTGGGTGTTTGTTTTTGTTTTGGGGGCAATGTTTTAGTGGTTGCTCTGGAACCTTCAGAGTGAACGACTAAATACAGTGTAGTTTGGATTCATACCAACTTAATTTCAGGAGCATTTGCTCTAACATAAGTCTGTTCCCTCCCAGCTTCTTTGTGCCAATTTTTTGTCGTACAAATTACGTGTTAATAGATTGTGAGCCCGTCAGCATAGTTTTGTGATTATCGCTTTATGCAGCTCTTTTGACTCAGATGGGAAAAGAAAACGTTTACAATCAAAAATACATTTATTCTGTCTGCTCTTTGGCTGCGTGGTTGCCTTTACCGGCACTCTGTGTTTCTTCTTGTGGATTTGACTAGTGTCTCTCACTTTAGCCTGAAGGGCTCCCTGCAGTTATTTCCTGTAGGAGAAGTCTGCTGGCAGTGAATTCTCCCCATTTTTGTTTGTCTGGAATGTTTTCTTCTTCGCTTCTGAAGAATGGCTTTGCCGGATTTTGAAATCTTGGTAATAGTCTTTCTAACACTTTGTGTCATCTCACTGCCTTCTGGCACCCACGGTTTCTCACAAGAAGCCAGTGTTCACCTTCTAGATGATGCCATGTACACAACAGGTTGGGGCTTCTCCTTGTTGCTTCCCAGGTACTCCTTGTCGTTGACTTTTGACAGTTTGATTGTGTGTCTTTGCTTGTGTCGTCTTTGAGATTTGTTGAGCTTCTTGGATTTAGAGGTGGTTTTTCATCAAATTTGGGAGGTGTGGGGCCATTTTTTCTTCTCCTGCCTCTTTCTCTCTCGCCTGTCATTGGACTCCCATTATGTGTATGTCAGCTGGTTGATGATGTCTCTCTGGTCCCTGAGGCCCTGTTCATTTTTCTTCATTCTTTTTTCTGCTCCTCAGAATGAACCTATTGATCTGTTTTCAAGATCACAGATTCTTTTTCCAACAAAAATCTAATGAATTTTTCATTTCACCTATACTTTCTGAGCCCAGAATTTCTATTTGGTTTTTTTTCTATAATGTCTTTCTTTTTACCAATATTCTCTATTTGGTGAAACGCCATTCTCATTTTCATTCTTTATACGTGTCTTCCTTTAATTCTTTGAACATATTTATAATAACCGATTTACAACATTTGTCTAATAAGTTCCACGTCTGGGCTTATTCAGGGACAGTTTCCATCGAGTGCTTCTGTCCCTGTGTATGGGCCACACTTTCCCGATGCCTTATGTGTCATAATTTTTCTGTTGAAAATTAGATATTTTAGATAATACAACATGACAACTCTGGAAATCAGATCCCCCCCCCCCCCCAAATTTGTTGTCGCTGTTTGTTTAATGTCCTTTCTGGACTAATTATGTAAATCTGTATTCTTTGTTATGCTTGGCCACTGGAGTCTCTGTGGTTAGCTTAGTGATCAGCTAATGATTGAACAGAGACTTCCTTAAATGCTTTGACCCAAGAAGTCTTGTGGTTTTGTAGACAAGCTGTGTGTGCATGTGGGGCTCACTTTGCTCAGCCAGTCAGTTCTCACTGAGAACTCACACTTCCTGCTTGTTGTACAGGGCCTCGAGTTCAGCCGGAGGTGAGAGCTAGGTACTCCTCAGGTCTTCGGAGGTTTTTTGGCCAGCCTCTCGTTTGCCCAAGCGCATGTTGCCTCTGTGGGCGGCCGCATCGTTAAACAGCGCCGCTGATTGTTTGCAACAAACCCACACTCGGCCACTTGAGTCAGGCCGGAAAAAGACCAGCCTGGCGAATGGATTTTTTCCAGGCAGCAGCCAGACAGGTCAAATGGTGCCAGTTCTCTGAGGGGAGGGCTTCGGGGGGCTCCACACCTCGTCTTCACCTCCCAGTGACTGCCGGACTGATTTCCACAGCCGCTGTGGCTGTGAGGCTGCTGGGGTTAAAGGTCACACTGCGAAGCAGGAGAGGGACTGGGAATCGCAACCTCCCACCGTGACTCAGCCTATCGGTCCAGGTCTCTGGTGAATTTCCAGAGTCTTGAGAATGTTAGTTCTGGCTGTTTTCCCTCGGGTTCTGTGGCATTTTGAGCAGTCCCGACTTGGGGCAGGAAGGCCCTTCCTAGCCCTTGACCGTTCCCAGGGGTCCGGCACACGGCTTGCACACGCGCATCCACCACAGCCACGGGTGTCTCTCTGGGCCCCCGGGATCGCGAGTGCGGAGCCCCAGCGGTTGTGCGGCTGCTACTGTGCTAGTTGCCGTGGGACCGACCGCTCCATTCGCTTTCCCAGTGGCGGCAGCCCGCAAAGATGCGGACTCCCGGAGCCCTGGGCACTCAGCGGTGGCGGCACCGGGCACTTGCCCCATGGAGCAGTGGCACCTTGGAGTTCTGGTTGATGATGTGCCTCTTGGGGGGGTGAGCTACCGGGCATTTCTCCTCGTGTCTCCTTTTCTGGGAGCCGGATGTCCATATCCTTTGCTCGTTTCCTGCTGACTTACTAACTTGTGTGAACTGGAGGAGCTCTTCATTAGTTGAGACCAGTAGCTGAGGGGCGCCGGGTGGCGCAGTCGGTTGAGCGGCCGACCTCGACTCAGGTCACGATCTCGCGGTCCGTGGGTTCGAGCCCCGCGTCGGGCTCTGCACTGACGGCTCGGAGCCCGGAGCCTGCTTCGGATTCTGTGACTCCCTCTCTCTCTGCCCCCCCTCCCCCGTTCGTGCTCTGTCTCTGTCTCAAAAATAAATAAACATTAAAAAAAAATTAAAAAAAAAAAAGACAAGTAGCTCAGTGTGGTGAGCCTCGAGTATTTGCCGTCTGCCGATCCTGCGATCGCCGTTCAGCCAGGTGGATTTTGTACGCCTTGCATCTTCCCGACCTCTCCTGCCTCTTGTGTTTTGTGTCCCTTCCCCACTCAAGGATTACATTAAAAAATATTCCCACATTTCCCGGCACTTTTTGGGCTTCATTTTCACATTTCACTCACTGATCCATCATCGGTTTTGATACAAAATACGAGCCCAGAAACCCAGCTTTCATTCCCGATAGGTGGCTGCTCGTGTCACCCATTTCTAACAAGCGGTCTGTTGTGCAGACGTGGCACACCGCCTTTCTCTTAGGTCGACACCCAGGGAAGACAGAACTCTCCTGTCCCGTCAGCCCGCCCGTTTATGTAGTACACTTGTTTCGATAACTGTGGCTTTGTCCTGCGTTTTTACGTCAGAGATGTCTTTCTGTCCGCTCTGAGGCAGTTAGAAAACGGGTGCGCCGAGGGAGGAGGAGGGATTTCGTGAGACTTAGCTCAGGCCTGAGTGCCTCTGTGTCTCATCTGGCGCTGCCTCTGCCGGAGTTTCCTGAAGGGCAGGCCTGCGCGCTCGTGTGTTTCCAGCCGGTGGGAGAGCAGGCCGGCTGGCCGGGTGCAGCGCAGACGCCCGTGGCCGGCTTGGAGCCGGGCTGTGGTGACAGGCCCCGCGAAGGGGCTCCCGGCCCAGAGGGGTGAGGGCGGGGCCGTGGCACCTGCATACCTCAGCCCAGGAACGTGGTCCTGAAGGGCACTGCTGCCCCCGCCCGGGCCGGCCCACAGAACAGCAGAGGGATGGCAGGAGGGATGACTGGCAGGGCCCAGGGAGCATCATTGCAGGGTCGCGGCCTCGGGACTGGGGTTGGACGGAGCTTACAGAAATGGCCTGTCACAGAACCGGCTGCGCAGAATGGGAAACCCCCGAGTGGCCCTGGCTTGTGTGTGTGCCTCTCAGGCGAGCGCCCCAAGCTGGTGAGAAGCCACCCACGGTGCCATTGGAGCCTCGTCTCTTCCCAGCACCAGTGCGTAGGACCTCCGTTCCCCAGGCTACCTCTTGGCCCAAGTTGGCTGCTGGGGCTCCAGCCATCACAGGATCTGGAGAAGGAAGGAGGCACGGTGGGGTGTGCCTCCATTTTCTGTGAAGGGCCTTTCCGGGAACCCCTCTTGGGAAGGGAAGACGCACACTGCTTGCATGGCCTTGGCCAGACTTGATCACATGGCGGCACCTAGCTGCCCAGAAAGCAAGAAATGGGGATAAGCCTCCAGCTACCATTGGCCCGTGTCCGGGCAAGGGGGAGAATGTGCCCTCAGTAGGGCTGCTCTGAAGGGGCCATCAACAGGTGTGGGTGGGACATGTGGGGGGAGGGGCCCTGGAATGGACCCGTGTCCCTCCACGTGACAGTGCCTACGTCCCTGAGAGTGACCTGCTTGACCCTCCCCTCCCTCCCCCCTCCCCCAGCTGGTGCCCCTGGTGCCCAGACTGTCAGCCTTGCCCTCCCTATGTAAACGTCATTCCCTCCCGGAAGGAAGCCCCCCACCCCCCCCACCCCCGCCATCCCTCGAATAGCCTAGGGAGGCCCCTCTGAGCTGAGTCACACTTCACGGAGCCCTGTGAACCTCAAGTGACCCAGGGCAGAGACCTGGGGACTCCACATTGGGCCCTCAGGGTGCCACTTTGGGACGGGGGATGTGACAGATGAGGCTGGCTGATTGGGAGCCGGGGCGTGTGGTCACACGTGACTAACCGCGGGCAAGGGAGGAGGAGCGGGAGGGGCACGGCGACTGGTCGGGTGACAGCGCTAGACACGCCGCCGCCGCCGGGGAGGCCTGTGAGGCTGAAGAGATGGCCCCTCTGCTGCGGGGCTGCGGTGTGGGGAGGGGACCACGTGGACGAGGGCACCGCGGCCCCGCGGCCGGGGCGGCAGGGTGGGGAGTGAGGTGGGTCAGGGCGCAAGGGCCACCAGGGTTTGCTGGAAGACGGTGGGGGGGCGGGCACGGTCCCGGGGGGGGGGGGGGGGGGGCGGAGCTGCGCTCAGGGTCGCCTCTGCGGGACTGCAGGTGGGGCGCGAGGGGTGCGTGGGGCCCGGGGCCCAGCAGAAGAACCGGCAGGCAGTGGGGCCAGGGCCGCGCGGGGCTGAAGGGGAGACGCGGGCGGAGACACCGAAGTGGACAGCGAGTGGAGACAGCCCTTTGGGCAACTCTGGCTTTGGGAGGGCAGCTGGACGCAATACAGGGTCGGCTCGAAGGAGGGTGCGGCCCCTAGAGCATGTTTGGACACCGCCTAGCAGAAAGAGTGGGTGAGGAGGGAGGGCGCAGGGGTCAGTCCGAGGTGGGCGGGGAGGGCACATGGCGGGATGGGTGGGTGGCCCGAGCCGGCAGTGGGGGCGAGGGGGCGGTGGGGGGTCACGGACAGAGGGAAGTGAACACACTGGGGTGTGCCCGCTGGAGGGTGTGGCCAACAGCTGGGTGAGTCCATGGCCCCCGCGTGCCCAGCTGCCGGTGCGGGGGGTGGGGGGGACGGAACAAAGATGGGCAAAGGAGCTGGGCAGGCAGGCAAGGAATCAGGCGACGCTGGAGGGTGCTATGCGGGGGTGGCCGGTCGGCTAGCGGCCCCCATGTCCATCCACTCTCCCCTTTTCACTAGGAGTTGCCACCGGCTCTAAAAAACTACATTTCCCAGCCTCCCGTGGCAAGGAGCGGTCATGTGACCAAGCTCTGACCAATGAGTTGTGAGCAGCTGTGTTACATAGGCTTCTGGGAAAGCGCCTTAAAAGGAAAAGGGGTGTGCCCCTCTGCTCCTTTCCTTCCTGTTGGCTGCCTGGAATGGGGATGTGATGGCTGGAGCGTCACCCTCCATATGGATCTCTGAGGATGAGGACCCAGCCCAGGGAAGCTGTAGCAGATAGTGGGATGGAATAGGGTTTCCAAGGGCTCTTTGTAGGTGTCATGGCTGCCTGGGGCTGCCAGCGGCCAGATTTTCCTCACACAAAAGAAAATAATCTTTCAACTTGTGTTCTTTGGATTTTCTCTTTCATGCAGCCAAAGCCAATCCCACTAGCAGGGGACCACAGAGCGCCAGCTGTGGGCTGGGCGCGGAGGGAGATGCGGAGGGCTGGGTGGTGTGGGGGGTGGCCTCATGGGGAGGGAGCTCTGCGTCTGCCTGGGCTCGGCAGTTCCCGGGCAGGAGCCTGGGGGTCAGTGTGGTGAGCGGAGCCTCCCCAGCAAGGCCCTCAGGGAGGCCTGTATTCGTCTGGGCTCATACTCGCAGGGCCTGCGCCTTGCTGGACAGGAGACTCCTTCCAGGTGATGGGAAGTACGTGGGTGTGTTCTGGGATTACCGATGGATGCGACTGCAGCCAGGACTGGTCCTCGGAGCTCGAGGAGGGGCCATCCCTCGGCGCACTCGGATCCCAGGACTGAGACAGCCCTTCCTGGCACTAACAGCGAAGTCAGCCCCCCGTGGGGCAGGGGCAGTGCTGAGGAATCCGGAAAACCACCGCTCCCCTCTGCCTCTAGCTCGGCCTGGGCGGGCGCGCTGGAGGTCTGCCTCGTCCTCTCCCTCTGAGGGCGGTGGAGCAGCAGACTCCACTGGGCTCAGCAGGTGGGCTTAGGGGAAGCAGGGGCTCCCTGGAGCACGGACCCCACACCCTCTAGGTTGATAGGCTTGCCTCCTCTGGCCTGTCCTCCCGGCTCGGGAGAAGCGGAGGCTGTGGCTTCCTGCTTTGGCAGCCCCTGAGCCCACTTGGGCTAAGTTCACCGCCATGCTGTGATTTGATTTTAGGCCAAATCAAATCTGGAGCTCTGGGTCTCCTCTGTCAGCTGCCTACACCCTGGGTGCCCAGGCCTCAGTGGTGAGACCAGGGGTGTCCCCACCTCCTCTCCCCTCTCCCGTTAGATTCAGCAGATTTGAGCCCCACTCCTGGGGCATGCTGAGCTCCGCCAGTAGGAGAGCCCCCCTCTTGGGGCTGACGGAGTCTGTCAGCAGGGTTACTTAGCAGAAAATCTCCTGGGGCCGGCGCTGTGCAGGTGGGAGGTAGGGGCGGGGGGTGGCAGGTGGGGTGGAGCCTGGGGCGTGGTGGGCAGGGTGGTCCCAGCTGCCCCTCAGCTGCCCTTTACCCACTAGTGATGGTGAAGCCAGTGGGGGGGGGGCGCTCTCCTCACTCCTACCCAGGCAGGTGGGGGATCGCTGCCGTCCACCCCCACAGCGCCTTCTGGCTCCAGCCTCTCGCTCCAGCCTCAGCCCCCAGCCCTACCCAAAGTGGACCGTGGCGGGCTGCCTGGCGCAGGGAAAAGTTGGGAGAGCTCAGCCGACTCCTCGCACGCGCAGGGGGGTGCTCGCCTAGACACGCGGCCGCCGCGCCCTGGCTCCCTCTGCGGCGCTGGGCTCGGCGCGGACCAGCCCCACGGGCCCCACGGCGCCCCGGGTCGTGCGGCCCGTGCGAGCTCTTTCGCAGTCCAGGCGGGCCGGCGGCCTGCGGCCCCGTAGCCTCGGCTCTCGCGTCGGGCAGCCACCCGCCCGGGGGCCGCCGCCTCTAGCCTCCCCGCGTCTCCGGGGCTCCAGGAACCCGCGTGGGGACCGCGACTGGAGGGGAACCCGCCAGTCGTTGGAGGAGAGGTGGCCGCGCCGGGCTGGAGCGCTGGACTCGTGCGGGCCGGGCTTGCGGTCCAGCCCGGCGCTCTCGGGCAAGTGTCTGGAGCCCGGCGCGCCCCAGCTTTCCTCGGCTGGGAAGCGACGGGAGCTCGTCCCTGCGGGGCCGGGGGAGGATGCGCGCAACACCCGCGGCCCCGCCCCGCCCGGCTCCGTCCCGCCGGGCTTCCCGCACCCCTAAGGGCCCCCCAAGGCTCCACGGAGGTGGAAGGGGGGCGTCCCCGAAGCTAGAGGATTCGGGGTGGGGGAAGGGGAGACGCGGGGACGCGGGACACTTGGACAGTAGCCTCAGTCGGCCAGCACCAAGCGCGCGCGTGTGGCGGAACCCAGACGCCATCCGACCGCAGAGTTTGGCCACGGGACACCACGCCCGCGGGGAAACCGAGGCCTGAACGCAGCGCCTGGCGCAACAGCCTCCGAGGCGCCTCGGTCGCGCCAAGTACGCACCGACGGGACCGGACGGGACCGGCGCAAGTCAGCGCGGGAGCCTGAGGGACGCGGGTTCGGCCTCCTGCGGTTTATTGATTGAGTCAAGTTCAGCAAAGTGCTTCCGAGCGGGCCGAGCCCGGCCCCGACGCGAACAGTCGTTTATAAATTTAAAACTCTCCTGTAGCAACGGGCTATGTACACAGTCCACGACCGAGGCCTTGCACGAGCGCGGCGGCGGGCGCCTCCGGGTCCCCGTCCGCCGCCGCCGCCGCGCTCACAGGTGCGGCGCGTAGAAGGCGGGCGCGCCGTAGGTCTGCGAGCCCAGCACGAAGGGCGACAGCACCGCCGGGCTCGACAGGAAGGGCAGCTGCGCGGCGCACACCAGGCCGCCGGGGCCGTGCGCCGGGTACCCTGCCGGGCCGTGCATGGCGAGCGGCGCGCCCATGGGCGGCGACGGGCTGAGCGGGCTGAGGCCGCCCGGCAGCCCCGCGCCCGGCCCCGCGCCCGGCCCCGCGGCCCCGCCGCCGCCGGTCGGCGCGCTCGTGTCGGCGCCGGGGTTCTGCTTCTTCCACTTGGTGCGGCGGTTCTGGAACCAGATCTTCACCTGCGTCTCGGTGAGGCTCAGCGACAGCGCCAGGTTGAGGCGCTCGCACACCGACAGGTAGCGCGTCGCCTTGAATTTGTTCTCCAGCGCCACGAGCTGCTCGTAGGTGAAGGCGGTGCGCGCGCGCCGCGGCTTCCCGGACTTGGAGTCCGAGCCCGTGCGCTTCCGCTTGGGCTTGGCCGCGGCCGCGGCCGCGCCCTGCGGGGTCGTCCCCGCGCCCCCTGCCGCCGCCGCCGCCGCCGCCGCGACCCCCGGCGGGCCCGGGGCTCCGGGCGAGGTCCCGCGGGGGCCGGGGGCTGCAGCCTCGTCCACCGCGCCGGGGGGCGCCTCGGCCTCGGCCGCGCCCGGGCAGCCCGACCCGCGGGCCGCGAGGCCGCCGCCGCCGCCGCCTCCCCGCGCCTCCTCCGCGCCGCGCGCAGTCCCGGCCTCGGGCGCCCCGTCGTCGTCGTCGTCGTCGTCGTCGGGCGCCTCGTCCCCGCTGTCCGCGCTCGGGCTGCGGCCGCCGCCGCCGCTGCTGTAGCCGCTGGCCTCGGCCTCGTCCGCCTTGTAGGGGTCGCCGGCGTCTGCGGGCGGGCGGGGAGCACAGCACAGTCAGGACGCGGCGCCCTCCCTCCCGCTCCCGCCCCGGGGAGGGTCCCCTTCTCTCCGCTACCCCCCTCCTCTTCGCCTGGGCGCTTTCGTTCTCCCCCCCCTCCCCTCCCGCGCGCCCGGGGCGCCTCGCTATCCCTTCCTCGCTTGCTTCTCTCGAAGCTTCCCCTGCGCCGAGCCTCCCGGGCCGGGCCGGGCCGGGCCGGTTCCGCGCGCGGGGTTTACAGCGGAGTGAAGGCTCCGATCGATCCGCGGGGCAGATACAAACTTAATTAAACTCATTTTGTGTAATGTACAAACTAGTTAACGGCCATTTAATTTATTTCGGCGTAGATTACCCTCCAATTACGGAGAGGCGAGGGCCAGCCAATTACCCGGCATTTGAGAGCCTGCGGGCCACAGGCGGCGGTGGGATTGGGGCCGCCTGCAAGGAGTGGGGGGCTCCTGGGGACCAGAACCGGCCGCCCTGGCCCCGATTCCACCTCAAGCCTCCTGGGCCTGGAACTTGGCAGCCGTCCTCCCCGCCGCGGAAACCCGGGTGGGTCTGGGTCCTGACCAGGAGGTCTGGTCCTGGGCGGTGGGGGTCCGGGGCCGGCGCTAAGTCGGGGGCGTCCCCGCTAGGCCCAGTCTGCGCAGCAGCAGGGCTCCTCCCAGCAGAGGCCCCTGAGGTGGCTGCATTTTGAGTCGGGGGAATTTGCAAGAAAGGGTCTGTCCTGGGCAGGCCCTGGGAGGGCATCCGCGCAGACTCCACCCCCACAGGTGGTGGTACCACCGACCCACCGTGAGAAAAGCCAGGCAGGTGCCCTACACAGTGCGGCCCAGTCGGCACCGAGGCCCCTGCTGTTGAGTCAGGTTGACATGGAGAACCCGGGGAACAAACGTCAGATTCGGTACCAGCAGACTCCTCCAGGGCAACTGCAGAGGTTAGGTGGAAGTCGGCAGGGCAGGTGGCCTGGCCCCCCAGCCACACCCCTTGGCGGGAGCAGGGGCTATCCCCTAGGGGACCCTGAGAGCACCTGGCCATACAGCCCTGCCTTGTCCGGGGGAGATCTGAGGAGGGAGAGGGCCTGGCCTGGCTCCCTCCCTGAAGCTGCGAGAGCCAGGGCCTTCCGCTGGGATGGGCTCCCGATGCGGGTGCAGGCTCGGGGTGGAGACTCCCAGAACCCAGGCTAGGCCCAAAGCCCAGAGTGTTTCCCTCCGGCCGGCCTGGGCTTGCTCCCCCTCCATCTAGACCCCACCTGGAACCGGCAAAGCCAAGTACCTGAGGCCCCCACGCCCCAAGGCTGCGGCCCCAGCCCCGGCTGCCCTGCGCTTGCTCCCGTCCCTGCTCGGCGAGGGGCTGGGAAGTTGGAGGGAGAAAGGGCCGGAGGAGGGGGAACCAAAAGCAATCAGGAGCCGGTCGAATGCAATTCTCGATCAATAGCGGCCCCTAATAAGTGTAATAGGTTTTAATCGAGTAATTATCCGAATTTTGACCCTATAATTTAGATGTTCGGGGGGAGTTTGCAAGGTGCTTGAAAGAGATATGCATGCTGCCGTAATGGGATATCGACCGGGCCGGGGGCGCGGGCCGCCCCATTACCGGCCGCTTTCCGCCGCTAAGCACATTTCCCCTTAACTGTAATCGAAGGGATTTAATTGTTTTTCCAGAGATAACCAGCGTTTTGTCACAATTAGTCTGATTTGTCCCAAAAAAAAAAAAAAAAAAAAAAAAAAGAGGAGGAGGAGGAAAGGGGGAGGAAGGGAGGCCTCGGGCAGCCGTGGTGGGGGCGGGGAGGTCACGGGCCGCAGCCTCGCAGGCGCCCTCCTCCTCCGGCACCAACTACCTTCCGAGGCTGGCCCCGCGGCCCCGCGGCCCCGCAGCCCCGGGACCCGCTGGCGGAGCCATCCCGGGAGGCGCGGGGCGGCGCGGGCCCCGGAGTCCGGGTCGGAAGGAGCCCCGCGCGCTGCGAACTTCGCACACCGCCCCGGCACCCGGCCGGCCAGGCGCGCCGAGGGGCCCAGGAGCGTGAACGCGTAGAGGCGGCCCGTCCCCCCGCCCCCCGCACCCGGAGCGGGCCGCGTCCTACTCACGCGGCGGCTCAGCTCCGGTGGCGGACCCAGCTCCTCCGGCGGCGGCGAGGGCGCGGCGCTCCAGGTCCTCTGAGCGCGGCGGGCGCCCCGGGGCGGAGGGGGCCGGGGCGCACGGGGCCGGGGCGCACGGGGCGCACGCGGAGGGGCCCAGAAGCACACAGCGGCGTCTCCTGCTGTTGAACTTGTTGGGGTCCAGAATGTCCAGCACCGAGAAGGACGTGGGGCGCGGCGGCGGGCCAGGCCGGGCCGCCCCGGCCCCTTCGGGCGCCGCGGGCACCGTGTCGCTGGCGGCGAGCGGCGGGGGTCCCGCGCGGGCGAAGGCGGGCAGCTCGGCGCGCCCGTCCATGGCGTCCCGGGCGGTGGCGGCGGCGGTGGCGGCGGGCGGTGCGGGCCCCGGGCCGGGCCCGGGCGGCGGCGGCGGCAGCGCCGGGCCGTCCCCGGGAGCCGCCGGGCCGCTCGCGCTCATGCCGGCCTCCCGCCGCTCCGGCCGCTCGGGCCCCGCCGGCTACTGGGCTCCCATCCCCGGCGGCCCCGGGCGCCGCCGCACGGCCCGGCGCAGGCGGCCTCGGCTCGGCTGGCTCTCGGCCGCTGCCGCCCGGCGCTGCCTCCGCCGCCGCCTCAGGCGCCCGCCGCGCCCGGCCCGCGCATTTATGGCGACCCCGCCGGCGGCGCCCACGCGCCCACACGCCGCACACACGTGCGCCCGCAGGCGGCCGCGGGGCGCCGCCGCCCTCGTTAGCGCGCGCGCCTAATTGGCTGCGAACGGCCCCGGGCGGAGGAGGCGGGCCCCGCGCGGGACACACGGACGGAGCCCCGGGCCCGACCGACAGACGCGCAGCCCGGAGCCCGAGTGCGGGCCGCGAGCGGCTGTCGCGGTCAGCGGCGCGTCGCCGCGCCTCCGCTCGTCCAGAAACGGTGCGCCTGCCTCCTGGGCGAAGGGGGAGGAGCCGCCCTGGCTTTTAAATAATTGCGGGATCGGTCGGCGGAGGGGCCGCGGAGGCCCCGGGGCGCGCGGGCGGGCGAGCGCGAAGACTCGGCCGGGACATCCCGGCGCGGGACGCGGCGGGCAGGCGGCCTCTCGTCCGGCTCCGGGGCGCGCAGTCCCGGCGCAACCGCGGTCCCCGAGGCCCCGGCGTCCCTCCGCGGCTGGGGCAGGGGGTGGAGTCGTGGCGGGCGGCGGGGGGTGTCCCCGGGGGCAGACTCTCGGCGTCTTCCGCGCGTCTCCGGCCCCCTCCCTCTCCTTCGGTGGACCTCGCTCCCGCCTCTCCCGGTCGCTCGTCTCGGGGTCGCCTCTCGAGTCTCTGGGTCTCCCTGGCTCAGGGTCTCTGTCCCTCCGGCCCCTCCCGCTCCCGCCCCCTTCGCGTCGTCAAACTAGGGCCCGGCCTCGTGTCCCCGCGAGGGGCGGGGCCGGCGGCCCCTGGGTCGCTCATTAGAAGTGGGATCGAAAATGAGGGAGGCCGGACGGCTCTCCCGCCCCCGCCCCCCCCAAATGGGGACGGAAGAATCGTACAAACGGCAGGCGGCCTACATAAGAATCGATACCCTTCAAGTAAGGGGGCATCGTGCGGCAAACTCCTCCACCCCCCGCGCCCGGAGAAACCAGAAGCCCCGCGGGCCGGGGCTGTGTTTGCGCGTATTCACCCACAGCTGCCACGTGTGCACCACCGGGCCCTGCGGCCCTCGGAAGGACCGGCCAGCGTCGGCGTCCGAGGGTAAGACTGCTGCTGCCCCTCGGCGGCGCCCGCCCCCCTCCTCCCGCCGCAGAGCCCGCGAGCTCCTCGGCCGTCGCGTCGCCGGTGGGACCCAGGTGGGAGCGGGCGGTGGGAGCGCGCGTGCGAGGGTCTGCGGGGTGTGAGGCTGTGTGTGACGGGCGTGAGTGTGCGCGCAGGCGTGTGCACGAGCGGTGTGCGCGCC
Organism: Prionailurus viverrinus; assembly: GCF_022837055.1. Taxonomy (NCBI): domain Eukaryota; kingdom Metazoa; phylum Chordata; class Mammalia; order Carnivora; family Felidae; genus Prionailurus; species Prionailurus viverrinus. Next base: position 3,184,530 of record NW_025927610.1, on the reverse strand, counting down.
ACCTCACACTGCGGTCCCCGGAGCCTGCTCCGCGCACAAGGACGGGTCCTTTGCAATTACCGCGGGCAATGATCCTTTGGAAGCAGAAATTAAAAGTTGGGAGAAATAATGGGGGACCAATCGGCTGTAATTTGGGCCCAGCTCGGACATGCTGAGCCTCAGGGAGGCTGGGACTGGGGGGAGGCAAGGGCTCCCCCCTCCCCTCCCTCCCCTCCCCTCCCCCGCGTGCTGGTCCATCCGGAGATTCTAATCAGACCCACAACACTGTGTCCTTCCTTGCCAGGACTTGATTATTCTTTATCTTTAAATTATAAATCACCTCTGGGGGAAGGAGGGTGGATAATCTCTCATCACAGGGAGGTAATTATTTCCTTCCCGCCCCCACCTTCCTGGTGGGACTCTTAGGCTCTCTCTACCCCTCCCCCAGCTAAGTTTGAATATAGATGTGCACACCCCATTCACACACACACACACACACACACACACACTCATTCAGCAGCAGGCACCACATACAGTCGCAGATTCATTCATGAGCACCTGGGCACACCATCTCAGGCGCATGACCCACTAATGCACTCACGTCCCTGCAGCCAGCCTCACCAGTGCCCACCAGCTCTGCACTGGTCTCGGTCCCCTCTTTAACGCTTTCCGTGAGGAGGGCACACAGGGCCTCTGCCTGGCCAGTCCCTGAGCTGCCACTGCTCCCACCACGCCCCCCCCCCCCCCCGGCACAGCATGAGGTGCCCTAGGGGCGGGTCCTAACTACAGACCTCTGACCTGGCTCTACCCCTCATGTGCGTGCTCACACTCCATGCCACACAGCACCTGTCCCCTAGCCACTGCAGGTCACCAGGGAGGCACAAACATGTCTGTCACACCCCCACACCCTGGCGGGTGGGCAGGGTGTGGACGTGGGTCTGCTCTCACCCCCGTTATACACACTGGGCACCTGCAGGTGAGGAAGAGAGACGTGAGGCGTCTCGCTACAACGTTCGTTCAACACAAACACACATAAGATGACGTTTTATGTCACGGAGATGCAGTACAATGTATGGTGAGTATGACTAAAGCATAGTAGAGGGAACACAGTATATTAAATATGATACGTAATAGGCATAATCAAATAACATATTGTAATATACAACCAAGCACATCCACACACTCGGCACAGCAGGAAGTGCTCCCTGCCCAGAGGCGAGGGCTGGCTTGGGGCTGAGTGTTACTGGGACAAAAGTGCTGTGAGTGTCCTGGAGTCTGGAGGTGCCAAGACTCCCTCCTTGGTCCTCCTCTCCCTCTCTCTTCCGTGCTCTCAACAGTCTAATGGGAGCTGCAGTGGTCTGAGTAATGAACTGCAAAGTCTGGCCCAGGGGAGCAGGGGGAGGGCAATGGGGTGTGAGGGGAGGCCTCCAGAGCTCCGTAGGCAACCTCGGGTCACGTTCCCATGCGAAGGGGGCTGCTGTGTGAGGACAAGGCTCAGGGAGATCCTAGCATCCTCTCTTGCCCTCCCCCTCTCCCATCTCTTAAATAACCCCGTTCACGGGGATGCACAGCACCCACCCACCCTACTCTCTCAGATACCCGGAACAACCCTCCCCTCCCCCCAACTTCAACTCGGAGCGTCTAGGGCTAGCTATAAAGACGTCCTTTTGCTCCTAATCACAATTGATTGTCAATTAGACCCTCATTTGTGCAATCTTTGCCCATCTGCCATATCGGGTTATCTCCAAGCCACCAGTTTCCCTTGCAGGGCCCCAGGTGGGCACTGACAGGTGAAATCAGTGCCTGAGATAGGGATGCCTCTGCCTACCCGGTGGACAGGAGACACCCCTTCATTGCTAAGCCTCCACTCACCGCACATCAGTCAGGACCAGATGGGGTCATTGGCAGGCTGGGGTGGGGGGTGTGCACCAAGACAGTGACCGACGCGGAACAAGTGTAGAAATCTGGGGGAGGGACTGGGGCTGCAAGGTTTTAGAAGTGGCCCAGGGAACAGTAGTGGGTGGGGACTGAGGTTATGCAGAAGAGGAAGGGGAGGTGTTGGAGGGAGAGGTACAGGGAGGGCTGAGCTTCCAGCCGTACCCTCTCCCCAACACCAGAGTTTTTGGGAGTGTGGGGTGCACAAGAGCAGGTGGGACACCCCACCACTAACATATGTGCCTATGAACCCCCTACTCAGTGTCTCCACCTGTCATTTGTAGGGGGTTGGATTCTATGTGATTTTTATACCTTCCCCTTGGGAGTCGAGTAACAACACAATCACAGCCTTCGTGTACATGGGGGTGGGGGGTCCTCCCTTCTCTTGCTGGAGAAGCTTTATCGGGCAGGATGGAGGGGCAGCAACGTTCAGGGGTCTACAGGGGCACATGGATGGATAACCCCCGCTTTGTACAATGTTTCATGCAAAGCATACCCCCACCCCAGACTGCCCAGGGCCCTCCCAACATCGCTGTGAAATATGCAGGGAAGGCATTATCACCTCCATCTACACATTAGTGTTCTGACTCCTCGAGTCCATGCCGAGTCCCACTGATGAGCCGGTGTCTCTGAATAGGCCAACCTCCTGTGCGCCTGTGGGGAGGATGCAGGAGGCAGAGGAGGAGGATGAGAACAAGAGGCTTTTAAGCTCCCTCCTCGTGGAGAGGCGAGAGGTAAGAGGATTCTGCACCCCCTCTGCTCCTCGGGGAACAATTTTGCTCACCCCGAGTTTGAAAAACGAGAGGGGAACTTTCTAGTTATTGATTTCTTTATTCATCTTCTTTAAGATATACCTCTCCTGGGGTCTCCTGACTTCTCGAGCAAGGGTACGCCACACTCAACAGCAGAGAAGAGATGGAAACACGGGCGTTTGCCTGCGCCCTACGGACCGCGCAGCCGCGGCACCGAGGGCGTCTTCAGACCCACAGACAGAGCCAAAGCACGTCAGCACCACGGACAGCGCACCCGCCGCCGGGCGCCCCCCCCACCCCGCGCGCTCGAGCGTTCAGCACCGCGGACAGCGCAAACTGCCACCCACGGCTAAGCTCTCCTCGGTTGTCCACCTGCTGTAACATCTGTGCCCCGAGCTTGGCTCTCTTCCTTGGACTCTAGGATATCCCACCGGAGGACGAGGGCGGCAGGCTGTGTGTGTGGTGTGGCGTCCGGGCACAGTGCGTGCTACCCCCCAGCCCATTCACATTGGCCAAGCCAGGGCCAACCAAAGGGTAGGGATTTTTACAAGGTTTTCACTGTCCAGGTTTGGATGCTTCTATTTCTAAGCTGCATGAGTTCAAAGATGAAAAGCACGTAGCACTGGTCCTGGATCATGGCAAGGAGTCAGTCAAACGCAAAGGTGAGGTTTAAACCCTTTAAAACAAAGACAAAATCCTGAATCATCAAAACTGAAAGTGGCTCTCGGGCTGTGCAGTCAAGGGTGCTGTGGGGGAGGAGGGGCTGTGCAGTCAAGGGTGCTGTGGCAGGGCACCCAACTCCCACATCAGCACTGAGGAGGTGGTGGCCAGCTTCCTCCCTTGGCCACGGAGGACATCCTAGCTCCGAAGACTTTTCCGACCAGAAGGTAGGGCAGCAGTGGGGATTACCACCTCACACGTGGGCAAACTGAGGATGAAGACAATTGATCACATGCTCCAATGTCACCCAGCCGGTACGTGATGGAACTCTGATGTGGATGCAAGTCCTACTGATGCAAAGTGACATAATCAGCTACCAGATGCCAAAGGGAAGGTAGTCCAGGTGGGGTGCCCCGAGGGGTCCTTGCCACTGCAGGCTCTCTCTAGAATGGCCCTTTTTGCCCTTGGTCTTTCCAGCTGCTTTGCTTGCCTGCGACTGGTCCACCTCACAAGGGCGACAAGGATGTCCAGGTTCAGTCCTGCCCAGAACAGCCACCTTGTGTCCCTGACCTACAGAGTTCTGTTAGTACCCAGGGCTCCAAGCGCAGGCACTCTCGCCATCAGTAATCACCACAGCAGTTTGGGCTTTCTATAGATTTTTCACCCGGGGGAATGCCCTAAGCCTCCCTGTTTGAGGTGGGCGGTCAGAAGACCCCTTGTGAGTAGGAGGTCTGGGGATGCCTTGGGCGTGTGGTGTCAGAGTCTCCCGCTGATGAATGCCCTCACCCCTCACTGCCCTTGCCACAGCCTAGCCCTCTGGTCTGTTCTCCATCATCCTAAAGCACAAATCAAATCACATGCCTCTTCCAGAAACACCTGAAGGCTGCCAGGGTCTAGGGCCGGCCTCTGGGCTCTGCAGCCCGGCATTAAGGACTTCCTCCCTGGACCCCGTAGGCTGTCCTGCACAGTCCCTAAACCTGTGCCCTGTGCCCAGAGCTCCTGAGCCCAGTGGTCAACCTGGCATGTGCCTACATCTGCAGTTCCCTCTTTGACCAGTGCCCTTGGCCACTTGGCCACGTGCATCATTCCCACTTACCTCAGTGGCAGCACCACCTGGGAGCTGTCTGATTTCCCTGCGTGGAGGCAGACACCTTCCTGAGTGTCCTTCCGAAACCCGAGCTCCACTCTGTCATGTTTTAACACATCACAGGGTCTTTATCTGTTCACATGTGGCTCCGGCTCCAGACTGTGGGCTCCCGGACACTGTGTGTGTCTCACTCAGCTCTGTGTCCCCCGTCAAAGTGAAGGCGGAATGCAAAATGCAAAAAGTGATGAGGAAAATCGGAAGGCATGGTGCTGAGGGGGTGGGGCAAGCACTTCGGCCCACACACTCTTTCATCCCCGCCGTGGTCTGACGTCCCGGTCTGTCTCTGGCCCCCGTGAGTAGGGAGATGGCCCTGGCTGGGGAGTCAGGGCCCTGGCCGCCTTGGCTCTGTCCTCCACCAACAGACGGGTCTGGTGCTGATTAACGTTCTCCTTGGTGTAGTGGATGAAGGTGGTGTCCCCCGCCAGACCCCTGACCAGATCCGCACTCAGATCCCTGCTTAGATCTTTTTCCAGATCTTGTCCAGATCTCTGCCCAGATTCCCACCTGGATCCCTGCCCCTGCTTCTAGGAGTGTAAGGAGTTCCAGCTCAGACCCATGAGCTACTCAGAACTGTCCTTGGCTGATAAGAGACTCATTCCTAGAGACACCTGGGGGGACACTGTCCCTCCTTCAAGGCTAGACAGCTGTCGGGATTTACACTCCAGGGCTCCCTGCAGATCAGGCCAAGACGAGACTTCTCCAGAAGGCATCCTTGCTGTGTTCTGTCCCTGCCTTTCCTACGCTACCTCCGGAATTTCTCCTGCCTCAGTAAATCCCAGGTGCCCGAATCCATGCTTCCCGGGCTCTGCTTGGGTCTCACCAGGGGTGACAGGCTGGGATGGCATGGAGACCGACATGGGAAGTCCCTGCCCAGGGAAGGAATTGTCACCCCTGCTGTGCTGTGTGTCTCAGTGCACAGCTTACTTCTCGACCCAAGATGCGTCTGTGGACGTGGGCGCATCACAGTAATGCTTCTTGCCCCTTCCCCCTGCCCCCAGCCCCATCCAATGGGAAAAACTCTCATTAAATCAGAAATATCACAGACTGGATAATTTTTAAAAGTTCATTTTTTTTTTATTTTGAGAGAGAGAGAGAGAGAGAGAGAGAGAGAGAGAGAGAGAGAGAGAATCCCAAGCAGGCTCTGCACTGTCAGCACAGAGCCTGACATGGGGCTCGAAATCACAAACCATGAGATCATGACCTGAGCCAAAATCGAGAGTCAGACACTTAAGTGACTGAGCCACCCAGGTGCCCCTGGATAATTTAACCAGTTTTTCTTTCCCTTCATCCCCTTACTCCGTCACGGCCTTTCAGTGGGGAAAGTATACCTCCCACCCACTGAAATTATACTTTGGCCACATGACCCGCAGTGGGCAGAGGGACCAGGAGCCTGCTCTGAGCTCTGGCTTTAAGAGCATCTGTGCTTCTGCCCCTGGCAGCGTCCACTGTCCTCTGTGAAGAGATCATGCTCTGGACACTGTTGTTCCCTCAGCTGGGACCAGGAATCAAGGTCTGGAGCCCACCCAAACCCCACCTGATGAGCCCAGTGGGGGGGCACCCAATGGAAGCTGATCATGGTCCACAGGCAGGAAATGGGGATGACGGCTGTGGGCCACCGAGAGCTTTGGGGCTGTTTGTTACACGGCAGTGTTGTAGCAGAAACCGGACCGATACAAGTGGGGCCCTTAACCCACCCATGGCATCCTAGAGTGGAGAAGATGTGGCCTGAGGAGTACCCGCCCACTTGTCTGCTCAGTTCCCATCTCGCCTGGCTTACCTGCCTCAGTTTCTGTGACCAGACCTCCATATGTCCACCAGCTGACCTATCCACTGCTCGCCTATCCCACGAGCACTGGGCGACATCTCTCCAGTCACCCAGACCCAGGTACCAGTGTTTCTCCCCCCTCCCCACATCCTATGGGGGGGCTCATTCCTTCACCCACCACGCATTGGGCTACTCTCCATGCCACACCTCTGACAGGGTGAGTCCGGTGGTGGGCATGGGGGTGGAAATGGGCAAGGTAGGCAGGTCTGCCATCAAGGAGGGTAGGCAGTTATCCAGTTACCGTGGAGAGCGGGCTGCCACCAGCGGTCCTTCAATTTCCACCTGATAGGCCTTGAGAGGGGGCGGGAGGTCGTGAGGGTGGGTGGGAAGGTCAGGCACTTCCCTGGTCAGGAAGAGTGGACAGTGTCCTGGGAGCCGGGTCGCCCAGGGAGGAAGAAGGGAGAGGGCACCGGGAACTGGGGTGCGAGGAGAGGGCCAGGCAAGGTAAACAGAAAGTGTTCAATAAATGCATGCAGTGCAACTTCCCGCCCAGCACGTATATGCCACAGTCACCCCCGCAGGACGCACTCGGGTCGGGAGGGCATGTGGTGGGGGCAGTCACGCCGCGTAATGAGCTTAATTGAGGTTAATGCCTCTTGCACGGCTCCCTGATTATTAAATTATTATCACATGCGTGAATCCTAATGAGAAGTTTGAGTAACACTCCAAGGGAAGCCTCCGAGGAACGGAGCTCCGCTGCCCCGGCGCCCTCCCCGCTCCAGGGGGTGCTCCCCGCCCCCCAGCGGGCAGGGGGAGTGGGGGAGGGGCGAGTAGGGTGAGGGTGGGGCGAGCACGCCCAGAGGTGGGGGTGTTGAGCGCGCTCCCGGTGCCGGTGAGCCGCTGAACTGCGTGGGACCCGGATGGGGAGGATTGGGGGGAGACTCAGGCGCGCCCCAACTGCTCCCCCGCACCGAACCCCGCCCCTTGGGGGTCTTGTGCGTGTGAGAGGGTCCCTGCGGCCTGCCTGCTGGCAGTTGCCCTCCTTCCCCAAGCGAAGTTGGTGATGGGTTTGCAGCGGGGGGGGGGGGTGGGGGGGGTGGGGGGTGGGCGGCGATGGGCGGGAGGGGCTCGCGGTTCCACTTTCCCTCTTCTCCGGAGGCCCCCCTCGCCGACGCCGTTTGGCAGTGCGGCACCCCAGGCCCCCTCTCCAAGGTCACTCCACGGGGTCCTGGCTCCTCGTGGGCACCCCCGCGCATTCCGAGCCCCCGGACCTAACCCGGCCCCCGGGAGGCCCTCAGTGAGTGCACGCGCCGGTTGACGGTGTGTGCGCTCCACACGCATGTGCCCGAGTGTTCATGCGCACGTGTGGCCCTGCATGAGTGTGCTCCGTGGGGGTGTGGGGGGGTGTCCACGTGACTCCGCGTGCGTGTGCCCGCTCGTGTGTGGGTCTGTGCGCCGCGTGTGCCCGGCGAGGGGCTGACTCTGTGGCCTGAGCGCCCTGTGCGCGCGGGTGGGTCTGGGGGGTCACCGGGGCGCAGCCCGGGGTGGGGGTGGGGGCCACGCTGCCGGCAAAGTCAGGGCTTTGGGATCCGGGCCGAGCTGCAGCGCGCGTGGATCTTCTCCGCAGCCTCCCCGGCGCTGGACGGTCTCCGGGAAAGAGGGGTGGGGGTGGGGGGCTGCCGTGCGAGGCAGGGTCCCCAGGGAGAGAGACAAATCAGTCGTTCCTCCCCTCCCCTTGAGAGCGGACTCGCCCCCTCCCCCCGCCTTTCCCCCTCCACTTCTCTATTTATTTTCCTCTCTGTTGCTGAAACATATTGAAGGGGAGAAAAAGGAACATTAAGATCCACTGTGAGCCGTGCGGCGGTTTAACGATTTCAAATGAGCCCCGGCTTGGGTGAGGCCCTGACAATTCCCCGTCAGGATGGCAGATGACGGCTAAAATTACCCGGAATCAATATTCTCACCGGGTGTCCCGGGCTGATAAGCGCGGCCAAGACAATGTTGACTATTAAAGTCGACAGCTTGAGATATTACACTATTAGTTATGCTATTTTTAATAATCTATAATATTTGGGCTATAATTAATTAATTATACGGGTCAGATAATATCTAGGGCTGGAATGAGGTCTGAAGGACCTATTACCGCGGTAATGAGAAAAGAGAAATCTAATCTGGGGACAGGTGCTAGGAGGGCCGGGCGGGCCTGGGACGCCTGCCTGTCCTGCTGGCCTTGCCCCCTGCCAGCCGGCTCCCTCGGAACCAGGGGTCCTCGGGGTCACACGCAGTGGGGCTGTTGGAGGATGGGGTCTCTGACCCCAGGGCCCAGCAGCTGAGGGGTGTTTGCACGTCCTGCTGGAGGCGGGCACCCTGGTTCCCGGGCGCCCCCCCCCCACCTGCCTTCCCATCTTTCTCTGCAGTGAGGGGCCCCCCGCTTCCCGACACCCAGGGCGTGCATGCCAAGGCTCACCTCACCCGCTCCAGCGTCTTCCAGACGACGCACAGAGAACAAAACCCAAACCCGTGGCCTTGGTCACAGAGGCTCTGCCCGCGTCCCCCTCCTCGCTGGGCTCGGCACACCCCCGTCAGGCCGCTGGCCGCTGCTGGGCCCCGAGCCGAGCTCGCCACAGCCTCTGCACCGGAGGTCGCCTGGTTCCGACTGCCGGGCTTCGCACCGACACTCGTTTCTGCTCCGGCAGCACCCCCTAAAGGCCCCGGCTCAGCTCTTCCCCGAGACTGCCCAAAGGGCTTGATGTATTTGCTGGCGGAATGGAGGTATGACAGACACCGGTTCTGCTGCTCCGGAGGGGAGTGACCTTCGGGGAAAAACCAAGACAGAGGCAGTCGCCTGGAGTGAGCTCCAGCGGGGTGACGGCAGGCCCCGTGCCTGGGTGCGTCCCCCACAGCAGCTGCTGGGCGATGTGCCGCTTCTCCTTGGCCTTCTGGTGCTGCGGGGAGCCTTGCTCTGGGCGGTCAGCCCTGGGGGACACGGCCCTCCCCCACTGGGCGGGCGGTCAGCCCTGGGGGACACGGCCCTCCCCCACTGGGCTGCTCCACTAAAACCACAGAATGAGCTGGTTCTCAGGAGTCGGGCCCTGAGAGGGTGGCCCCGGGAGGCGTGCGGCTGGGTGCCCACACGTGTCCTAGAAAACAGGGTCAGGCTGTGGCTCGGAGCCCAGTGTTCTCTGTCCAGCGGCCTCGGACCCACAAGGAGTCTGGGTACCTTGACCCTCCGTGGACTTCCTGACCTCTGCAGGGCTGTTGCCTTTGCAAGTCGGTGTCTCCCCTTTCCGGTCAGTTGGCCCCTCGGCTCTGCCCAGACGGCCCCGCTCCTGTCCCCCACCGGCCTCCCACTTTACTGGGCACGGGTGGAGGCCGCACCGTTTGCGGGACGTTCAAAGATCTCGCCTCCCCAGAGCCACACAGCCGAGGGCCTGGTGAGCACGGGAGCTCAGGCGGCGCTTGGCATAGGCCAGCCGGGGTGGCAGGGGGCAGGAGCCCTGGCGTGGGGGCTGTGGCCCTGGCCGTGGGAGGGATGCCACGTGGGCTCCCTGAGGACCCAGACCCGCCCCGCCTGGGGGCCCGGGAAGGGTCCTGCTGCCCCCGTGTTCTTTTCTGCTGACGAAAGTAAGCCTCGCTCCTGGAGAAGGCGCAGGGAGCCGGAGCATGTTCTGGGACCCGCAGCACAGCAGGACCTCGGCGTGCATCCTGCCGCTTCCCTTTTACCGTGTTTCCTGCTCTTTGAAGACGTGCTCGTGGGTGTTGCGCGTGCAGCTTTGGTCTCGGCCCCCCGACCCCACTTCACACACCGTCCCTACTTGCCGTGGCTGCTCACCTCGAGGGGCGGGCTGGCCACCCCTCAGTTAGCTTCCTGCTACTCTGAACACGTTGCTGTGTGGACCCGGGTTTGGACTTTCCTCCCCTCTTTAGGGGAAAAGAGACGTGAGTCCCTGGGTTCACGGGCAGGAGCGACTCAACGAGCCGGGACACACATCGTTTCGTGCCAACCCTTCCACACACACACGGGGCAAACCCTCTCGCCGGAACGTGCTGGTGAGGATGCAAGTTTTCCTTGATGAAATGCTGGTCGTGTGTGTTTTTAATGGCCTTTGTCCCTTTTCCATTCGTCCAAGTGTTGGGGTTGTTGTAATAGATTAAAAAACCCTTTATTACAAACTATGTCGAGTCTACACAGAAGCGCAGAGAAGAGCCAGAGGCACCCAGCACTCGGGCCCAGCAGGCGTCACAAGACCCCACTTCTCTCTCTGGGACGTTTTAAAGCGCATCTCTGCACACTAGGTGTCTTCGCCTGTAACCATTTCAGTCGATGAAAGGAGATGAAGCGTGAATAGGTTGGAAAGGAAAAACTCAAACTGCCCCTGCCCTGTACAGACCTAGGAGCCATTCCCAGGGCCACTTGGGGAGGTCAGATGACCTACAAAAGGTTGAATTCCTATGTACCAGCAATCGATAACTTGAGGCTGAAATTAATTTTTTTTTTTTTTTTTACAATATCTCCGGGTTCAGGAAGTTCCTTCCTAATCCCGGTTTTCTGAGAGTTTTTATCACGAACAGATGATTTTATCAAGTGTTCTCTGCATCTCCTGAGTGCCCTGTGGTTTCCTGTCATCTGTTAGTGTGGCGGGCAGGGCAGTCAGTGACGCAATGCCAGGCCCCTCTTGCATTGTGGGAAGGAATGGTGCTCGGTCGTGATGTTTTTATTCTTTCTGTATGTTGCCAGATTCGATTTGCTAGCATTTTATTGAAGATTTTGCATAGATGTTCATGGTTCGGTAGCTTCTTATCTTGTCCTATCTTTGTCTCTTGTTAGAGTTGGAGAACGCTGGCCTCATAAAATGGGAAAATATTATCTCTTCTGTTTTATTAAAACATTTTAAAAACCTTTTTTTAAGTTTATTTATTTTTGAGAGACAGAGGGCACGAGCGGGAGAGGGGGAGGGAGGGAGGGAGAGAGAGAATCCCAAGCAGGCTCTGCACTGTCAACACAGAGCCTGATGTGGGGCTCGAATTCACAAACCAAATCACAACCTGAGCCGAAATCAAGAGTCGGAGGCTTAACCTACTGAGCCACCCAGATGTCCGCCCCCCCCCCGATTTTTTAAATGTTTATTTATTAAAAAAATTTTTTTAAACGTTTATTTATTTTTGAGACAGAGAGAGACAGAGTATGAACGGGGTAGGGTCAGAGAGAGAGTCAGAATCTGAAACAGGCACCAGGCTCTGAGCGGTCAGCACAGAGCCCAACACGGGGCTCGAACTCACAGACCACGAGATCATGACCTGAGCTGAAGTCGGCCGCTTAACTGACTGAGCCACCCAGGCGCCCCAATGTTTATTTATTTTTCAGAGAGAGAGAGAGTGCAAGCAGGGGAGGGGCAGAGAGGGAGACACAGAATCCGAAACAGGCTCCAGGCTCGAGCTGTCAGCACAGAGCCCGACGTGGGGCTCAAGCCCATGTATCGTGAGATAGTGACCTGAGGCAAAGTTGGACGCTTAACTGACTGAACCACCAAGGTGCCCCCTTCTACTTTCTTGAAAAGATTATGTAGAGTTGTTGTTGTTGTTGTTGTTGTTGTTGTTTAATTATTAGCTATTTTTTACAATTTGCCAGTGAAACGCTCTGGGTTTGGAGTTTTCTTCCTTGAAAGGTTATTTACTGTGAACTCAATTGCTTTTGTAGATAGAGGGTTGTCGGGTTGTTAGTTCTTCTTGGGCAAGTTTTGATAGCTTGTGGATTTCAGGGACTTGGCCGATCCGTTAAGATTGCAGAATCTGAATCTGTGTAGATCCTACTCTTCCTTTTAATGTCCGTGGGCTCTGTCGTGATAACCTTGTCTTTACTCCTGTTATTGGTAATTTGTTTCTTCTCTTTTTTCTTCATCAGCCTGGCTGCAGGTTTATCTTTGTAACAGACTTTTCCAGAAAGCCATCTCTTACTTCATTGATTTTGTGTAAATTTTTTCTGTTTTTAATTTTACTGATTTGGGCTTCATCCTTATGATTTACTTTTGTTCTGGTTGTTTTGGGTTTTTTCTTTTTCTAGTTCACTCAGGAGGAAGCTTGGGTTATTCTCTTCCCGTATAAACATTTAATGCTATGAATTTCCCTCTAAGCCCTGCTTTAACTGCATTCCACAAATAATTTTGATACTGAAACTTTTCATTTACTTCAAATGTTTTCTAATTTCCCCGGAGGCATTTTCTTTGATCCCTGTGTGATTTACAAGGGCATTAACGTCTGAGCCTCTGGGGTTTTCAAGACACCCTTCTGTATTGATTTCTACTTTAATTCCACTGTGGTCAGGCACATACTTTGTGTACATTGAATTCTTTTAAGTTTGTTAGGTTGGTTTTATAACCCGGGATCTGACCTTTCTGGAGAATGTTCCGTGCACATGTGTAAAGGATAATGTCATTTAGGACCAGTCCATTATTGGCGCTCAGTTCTACCTCCTGAGCTGATCTGCTTGTACTTGTTCTGTCGACACACAGGGAGAACGGTTGAGGTCACAACCATCATTGTGAGTTTATCTCAACTTTCAGTTCTATCTGTTTTTGCTTCGTGTATTGTGAAAGTCTGTTGTTTGGTGAATACACATTTACGTGTGTTTTTCTTAAGTTTATTTATTTATTTTGAGAGAGAGAGAGAGAGAGAGAGCGAAGCAGGGGAGGGGCAAAGAGAGAGGGAAGGAGAATCCCAAGCGGGCTCCACACTGTCAGCACAAAGCCTGAGGTGGGGCTTGAACTCACAAACGGTGAGATCATGACCTGAGCCGAAGTCCAGAGTCAGACGCTTAACCAACTGAGCCACCCAGACAGCCCACATTTAGGTTTCTGTCTACTTGGTGAATTGATCCTTTTATTATTATGTACTGTCCACTTACCCCTGGTCATTTTCCTTCATCTGATGGTAGTGTAGCCACTTCAGCTCTCTTCCGATTAGTGTTTCCACAGTCTATCCTTTTACACCCTTTAACTTTTAATTTACCTATACAGTTATATTTAAAGCAGATTTGTATAGACAGCATGTTGGATTTTTCTCAGTCTGGTGTAATGATCTCTGTCTTTTAATTGGTGGTTTAGATTATTGATATTTAATATAATTATTTATATGTTTGGATTTGGGTCTAACACTGTACTATTTTTGCCTGTTCATCTCATCTCTCTCTTTTTTATTATTTTAGAGAGAGAGAATGCAAACGGGCACAGGAAGAGAGAGAGAGAGAGAGAGAGAGAGAGAGAGAGAGAGAGAATCTTAAGCAGGCTCCACACTCAGCAGTTTGGAGCCCAATGACGGGCTCAATCTTACGACCCTTACGACCCTTACGACTAAGAAACTACCACCAAATCTGAGATCATGAAAGTTTACCCCTATGTTTTTTCCTAAGAGTTTTATAGTTTTGGTTCTCACGTGGTCTTTGATCCATCTGGAGTTAATTTTTGTATATGGTCTGAAGGGAGGGTCAAGCTTCATTCTTTTGCATGTGGACACTGGTTTTCCCAGCAGCACTCATTAAGAAGACCATCTTTTACCTGTTGAATGGTCTTGGGAACGCTTGTCAAAAATCAGTTGACCATAGACACATGTTCTATTTCTGGACTCTGTCCTAGCCCATTGATCTCTGTCAACCCTCACGCCCATTCTGTACCGTGTTGATCGCCATTGCTTTGTAGTGAGTTCTGAAATTTTACTCTTCTTTTTTCAGGATTGTTTTGGCTACTCTGGGTCTCTTGCAATTCCATGAGAATTTTGGAGTCAGCTTGTCAATTTGTGCAAAGAAGCCAGCTTGGATTCTGAAAGGGGTTGACTGAATCTGAGGATTAATCTGGGGAGTATTATCATCTTAAAACAATATTTAGTCTTTGACTCCATAAACACAAGATATCTTTCCATTTATTTAGGTCTTTAATTTCAGTAAGTTTTTTGTGGTGCTCAGTGTACCAGTGTTTCACCTCTTTGGTTAAATTTATTCCTAAGTATTGTATTCTCTTTGATGCTACTGTAAATGGAATTGTCTTCTTAACTTTATTTTTAGATGGTTTATTCAGATTACAGTTTTAAACCTTATTCCTTTGATTTGCAATTTCACCTCATTTTTCCTCTCATGCTAAAAATCTTGTTTCCTAAGGACCGTAACTTAATTACTCACATGCTTCATACTATGATGTGTCTGCAATCATTTCAAAATAATAATGCCAGTGTTTCTGTTAGCAATAGGATCCCCAAGTGCCGTTCAAGATTTCTTTATGCAGCTTTTTTGTTTGTCCTTAGAATAAGTCTCGCTTGGCATATCAATACAAATACTGTACATTAACTGTCACTAGAAGTAACTTTTTTCTGTGTGGTAAGTTCATTAGTTCCAATTTGCTTTTCAATTTTTGTGGATTGATTCTCTCCTTTTTTACATAAACTTTATTATTATTTAAAAAATTTCTTTACATGTATTTATTTTTGAGAGACAGAGAGACAGAGCACAAGTGGGGACGGGCAGAGAGAGAGGGAGACACAGAATCCGAAGCAGGCTCCACGCTCCGAGCCGTCAGCCCAGAGCCGGACGCGGGACTCGAACTCACCAACTGTGAGATTGTGACCTGAGCCAAAGTTGGACGCTCAACCAAATGAGCTACCCAGGCGCTCCTAAACTTTGTTAGTATTAAAGGCCTTGCAGGGCTCCATCACCACAATTACGTGACAGATTATACGACTTCACGGGTGTCCTCGTCCTACCCTCCTCCCTGTCCCGCACCGACCCGCGTCACATGGAGTGGCTCACCCTCACACCCTCTCCCTTCCCACAGCGAGGCCCCTGCTCAGCGGGGTCCCCCAGGGTCAGTGGGTCAGCGCCCTTGTGTTCGGCTTTTACATGATGCCCCAGGCCCATTCACCCTGACCACAGGCCCACGCTTGAAGGCTACTGCCTCCCTCGGTCCTCGAAGTCGGTGATGGAAGCCACCAGAAAATCACAGTAAGGATGCCGATGTTACTACCATAGTAGCAGCCGCCACCGCTTGGCACGCGGGGCCGCCCCGTGGTGCCGTCCTGACTCCCTCTGTTCACACGATCGTACGGTTTCCTGGTGAGAAGTCCATCCTCAAGGCAGCGCTTTCGGGCCATTCGCTCATTCCCTTGACGAACGTTCTGGACCCTGCTGGGCCTGGGCGCAGAGATGACTAGACCCCTGAGGGGCTCGGCCGAGGCCCGTGGCCTGTGCCCAACTCCCGCTGTCCTTCGTCCTGTGTCTGTGGGTTGGGGTCCAGCTGGAAAGCAGACTGTAGGGGACTCAAAGGGAGCGGAGGGGTCACCGCAGGGGGGCCTGGGACGGATGGTCTGACAACCCAGGCCCGTCACCTCTCCCTCCTCCAGCGTCTTCTCCCTTGGCAGAGAGGCCCTGAGGCTGTGCCGGATTTCCGGGCGAGGCCTGGAAAGGGAGGGGCTTCCGCCCTGACCCAGCCACCTGGCCACCCACAGGGCGAGTGAGGGTTCTGGATCCACTTGAATGTTTCCGCCTCGTCTTTGAGGTGTTTCTGCTTGTAGAGCTGGCTGGGACCAGCAGCCCTTTAATGAGTGGGACCCGTGGCAATCAGTTTGCCAATCTAAAAGTCAGTGTGGGGCAACCTGTGTGCCGGGCGGTTGCAGAATGGGAAGCTTAGCTCTGGTGGGTTTTCCGGAAGCATTTGTGACATCACCTTGGACCTGCCTTCGGCTCCCTTCAATCCTGACGACCTTCACTTCTAATGGGCCCGGTGGCCTCTTCTCAGCTCCGTCAGGCTAACCATGTGCTTCAGAGGGCCCGGAGCGGCTGGTGCGTGTGGGCACATTCCCAGTAAGGGCACCAGGGTGCCCGCCCCTCATTGAGCAGCACTGGGCCAGAGGCCCAGCAGACCCTCGGAGGAGGGTGTGAATGGCTGTGATGTTGGCCTTGCTGTCCTTCTGGGTACCCAGGGGCCTGGCAAGTCCTGGAGTGTCCATCTGTGGGGCCGCCCTGGTCACGTGTGCACACATGGTGCGGAACCTCTGGCCAAAGGCGGTCCCTGGTGTCCATCTACTGGCCTTGGAGCGGGGGCCCGAGCCTGGCTTGTGTGGACCAGGGGGAGATGCTTGGGGAGGCTGCCAGTGAGTGGCCATGAGGGGAGGAGGGGCGCTGGTGCAGCTCATGGCCTGGGGGGCGGGGTGGGCCTGCTGGGTAGAAGCGGGGGGGGGGGGGAGGTGTCTGGCCACTCCCCCAGTCTCCCTTTCAGTAGGAAGCAAAGCCTCCTGCAGGGCCCAGCCCAGGGGAAGGGCCCTGTCTGAACTTGGGCGAGAGCCCGTGGAGGCCCCGGCCTTTTCCTGGGATAGGGAGGGGAGGAGGACACGAGGGGGTCTGTTGACAGTTGGATTTTGTCACATGCGCTCCTTTGCACAGCCAGAGGACTCGCTGAGCAGGCAGCTGGATTCAGGGGCCCAGGTCGGGAGAGGACACGGGCTGAGACAGAAACGGGGTGTCGCAGTGCTGCGTCCCGAGGGGGCGGGTAGAGGGCCACGGCACTAGAGGCCACGCCGTCCTGCCAGCTGCTGCGGCGAGGCCTTGACTCCTCCGGTGGCATGCTCACCACGTGTGCACGGCATCTGGGGGCCCCCCTCTGAGCGCATTCCCCGTGCTCCCTCACATTCTTCACGGCCAGGCCCAGATTTAGGTGGTGGCTGCTGAGCTTGGAGGGCTCCCGGGAGGTGACCGCTCTGGAATCCAGGGAAGGTGACTCAGGCCGGAGCTGGTGTCTGGCCGCGAGGTGACGTAAGTGACACCTGAAGTCTGACCCCGGGGTCTGGGGAGGAGAGTCACTGATGACCTTGGACAATCCTGGGGTTGCAGGGGAGGACACCAAAGACTGCCTTGCTGGTGCAGAAGGGAAGAAGAAGGTGGGCTGACGGCCTGGGGGTCTGCTGAGAAGGGCGCCCGGTGGCCTGGAGCACCTCCTGGTCGCTGCCTTGGGCCCTTGCGGCCCCCCTTTGGGGGCTGTTGTTTACAGCCTGTATCTGGGCCCCAGGCAAGTCCCCATCGGTCCTGTTCTCCCCTGCAACAACCCCTGTGCGCCCCCGCCCCCCACCCCGAGGGAGCTCTGTCTGTGACGGCGGCTGGACGAGGAGGCACCTCAAGCACACACCTGCCCAGGTCCTGTCCTGCTGGTGTCACACACCCGCCCGGGTCCTGCTGGCATGTCCTTAGCGGGTGTTGTCACATCTGTCATCAGGGGACCTCAAGTAAAGGAGGTGGCCCCAGTATCATGGGGCTTCACGTCAGCAGTAAAAGGCCTGCAGAGCAAAACAGGCCCCCGGGGGAAGGGGCCCCACCCGGAGACACCAGCCGGCCACCCGCCCTGTGACCCCCAGCTTGTCCAGCTGACCCCACAGCACGCAAGCCAATTCCGTGAAACGAACCTCACGACGCACAGATATATCCTGCTGGCCTGTTTCTTTGGAAGCCCTCCGACACGTGGTCCAGGGCATGTGGCAGCGGAACCCGTGGGTGCCGGAGGGTCTGCCCCTGACAGTATGGGACCCTCGGGTCGGAGGCCGTGTGGCCTCAGGGTCCTCCCGCGCCAACTCCGTCCCCGGCAGAAGCCTACCGCCCCGAGAGCCTGTCTCTGGTGTTTGGGCGAGCACCGGGCCCTTGCCCCGGGCGCTGGTGAAGGATGCGTGAGGGACGAGGGGCGACCCGGGGCCTGTGTCCACATCGACGCTGAACGCCGCCTCGATGTTGCGGTCGCAGGAAGGACGGTAAGTGGGCGGGGCAGTCAGCGCAAAGCCTCCGATTGATGGATGAGCTACCAGAGTCAGTTCTGATTCGTCGCTTCTCTGCGGGGAGTGGACCGCGACAGGCCGGGCCTGAGTGTGCACTCAGATGGGCTTGCACACTCGATGCGCTCACACTCAGACTGGCACGAGATGGGCAGGCACGGGGGGTGCTGGTGCTCAGGGGCGTCTGTGCTGGTGTGACGGTGGCTCAGTTTGGCTCCAGATCCGGGACCGGGCCCTAGGAGGGACAGGGCCCGGGGCGACAGGCGTTTGTCTTCTGTGGGCTGCCGGGGCCCTGGCCAGTGCCTGCCCCCTGCGCACAGACTGCTGCCTGGGTTCGGCTCTTCTCCTCTGGCCCCTGAGTCCCCGGGCCCCACACCCCTTGCCTGTCTCCAGTCTCCACGGCGCATCCTTTCTGGGACAGGCCATTTCCTGGGCTCAGTCCTGCCCACCGACTGCCCGCTGGACAGGCCCCTCTGGGTATCCTTTCAGCGGCTCAGATCCCTTTGTCCAATCGCATGTCCCCAGAACCTCCTGGGTCTCCCACATCCCCTGTCTGCCCCCGGGTGGCATCACCTCCTCTCCTCCACATCTGACCAGCGCTGGTGGTCTTCATGCCCTGGGTGTCCCCCACCATGCTCCCCAGCCCCTTTCACCTTGTGCGTAAGTGCACGTAAATCGGGTCGTGCCCCTTCCAGCATCCCCGCCGCCCCGCTGTGGCCTCCGTGCCTGGCGTAGCCCCCAACCTGCCCCTGTGGCCACTTGCCTTCCCCACCGAGGGAGAGCCTGAGGTCCCGCAGCCCCTGCCCCTGCCCCTGCCTCCTGCTAGAGGGCACCTTTTCTCCATGGCCTTTGCTGACCCCCACCCAGAGGGGGTGGTACCTCACTAGCAAGGACACTCAGGACCAGGATCCGTGTCCCAGCGCCCGGGCCAGTACCGTGCAGGACGGACGAGCTGATGACCAATGGCACAGCTTGGCCATTCTGTGTCCAGTTCAGATGGAGGCAGCCCGCTGGCCCCCCTGTCCTGCCCAACTGAGCACGTGGTCACGTGGGGTCCAGTGAGATGGCCGGTGGGCCCCCACACCGTCCACGATGGCTGGGGTGGGACATAGGTGACCCCAGCTCGCTGGAGTGGCTGAGGTGCCCTGGGATGCCCTGGCCAGCAGGGTGCCTTCTGGCACGGTGAGCCACTATCCTTGTGTTGCTTGGGGTCCCAAGGATCTGCTCCGCCCACCACGGTTGGGGCGGAGACGGCCCCCGTGTGGGCACCCCCCAGCCCCCCGCTGGAGCCTAATAAGCGGGTTAGTTCACGTCCTTGTAAGTGATGTCTTTGTGCAGTTGGGGAGCCAGAAACAGGAGGTCCCATAAAAGGCACTTTTATTTCTGTTGCCATGAATAAAATAAGGCCTGGGAGCCAGGGCCGCTGCTTTATAGGGGCCGTGAGTCCCCTTCTCTGCTTTAAGTGTCTGTCACATTAAGGGAAAAATACGGCACGCTGTCGCCTCCTGTAGCAGGGTGGGCCCAGCTCCCAGACCTCCAAGCCTGCCTCCCTCCTGGGGTCTGGGTCTGGCCCTGAGGCTGTGCCCCGGCCTCCTGCCCAGATGGGGTGCTGGGGTTGGCCAGGAGCATCCAGGCCCAGAGCAACCCGCCCCCCCCCCCCCCCCCCGCCACTGCCCGCTCCCAGGCTGAGTGCATTTGCTGTGCATTGCAGAGTAAGAACCGGTCACTCAGAAGGTGGCAGGCCCCTGAGCTCACCCCTGAGAGCAGGGAGTGGGGGTCTGTGGAGAAGTAGCCTCAGTGCCCCCAGGATGGGAGGACGTGTGGCCACACACTTTGTGGGCTGTGCTGGGGTCTCCAGACTGAAAGTACACCCTCCCCGAAACCTGCCTCCTGGGACGGGGCCACAGCATCTTGGCGTGGCGGGGTGGGGGGGACAAGTGAGAGACCTGGTCCCAACCCCAGGACAGCAGGGACTTCGGGCATGACCAGGGCAGGCCACCCGTGCACAAAGCTGCTATAGTATGGTGCCAGCGACCCTGTGAAGTGGGAGCAGCCCCACCAGCATCCCCAAGGCTGGGCGCCACCCTGTGCAAGTCCTTGGGGGGCCCTGATAATACGTGAGTCAACAGACACCAGGGCAAAGCCAGGGAGGGGGCTCCGGAGTCTGGGTGGTCAGGGCTCGAGTCCTTGCTAGATGTGCCCAGTGGCACCGGTGGGAGAGGTCATCTCTTACAGTGGAAGATTCTCTGATTGATCGGGAGCGTTCGCTGGCTGGGTTGGTAACAGCTGGAGACACACCCAGACTGCAGAGAGAGAGGTGACGATTTGAGGAGAGAGACAGAGACGGAGGAGCGGGGGACACAGGGAGCTGAGACATCAGAGAGCAGGGTGTCTGATCTTCCCAAGCCCAGCCTCCCCCCGACCTTTCTGTCGGTCTGACCTGAGTTGCATTTCTGCGCCAGGGATCCAGAGAATTCCAGCCTTATTCTGGCAAGACCCCCTTGACTCTCCAGATGTCCCCAGGCGCTCTGTGTAAAGGAGCCCTGTGTGCCTCTGGGCACACGTCCAGTCTCAGCTGACCTCCTGGGACTGATTTTTCTCCATTAAGCTGCCTCCCGCCTGTGTTACAGGTGCATTTCTGCACATCACTGACCACCTGGTTTGGGCTCTTGGAACAGTTCAAGCTTTGCGGGTGCCCTGTGGCTGACGGGCATGAGGGCAAGGTGCTGGTTAGGAGCCTGAGTGGCATGGCTCAAACCCCACCTAACCCCTTGCGCTGAGACCTGGGCACATTCAGTCACCCCCATATGGGGCCAGCCAACAGCACACATGTCACGGTATTACTGTTGCCCTTGACCAGACCTCAGGGCAGGGAGAGGGAGGCTGCTGGCAGACAGCAATTCCCATCGAAGTAGCAGGTGTGAACGCAGGTTGAACACAGGGTGAGTGTGAATGCAGGGAGTGTAAATGCAGGTGTGAGCACAGGGTGGGGGTGAACGCAGGGTGGGTGTGAACGCAGGTGTGAACACGGAGTGAGTGTGAATGCAGGGTGTGAACACATGTGTGGATGCAGCTGTGAACACAGGGCGAGTGTGAACACAGGGTGGGTGTGAATGCTGGTGAGAACACAGGGCAGGTGAGAACACAGGGCGGGTGTGAATGCAGGGCAGGTGTGAACGCAGGTGTGAACACAGGGTGGGTGTGAGTTCAGGGCGAGTATGAATGCAGGTGTGAACACAGGGTGTGAACGCAGGGTGGGTGTGAATGCAGGTGTGAACACGGGATGAGTATGAACACGTGGTGGACATGAACACATGGTGGGTGTGAACACAGGTGTTAACACAGGGCAGGTGAGAACACAGGGTGGGTGAGAACACAGGGTGGGTGTGAGTGTAGGGCGGGTTGAATGCAGGTGTGAATGCTGGTGAGAACACAGGGCAGGTGAGAACAGGGTGGATGACAACATAGGGTGGGTGTGAATGCAGGG
Organism: Prionailurus viverrinus; assembly: GCF_022837055.1. NCBI lineage: Eukaryota > Metazoa > Chordata > Mammalia > Carnivora > Felidae > Prionailurus > Prionailurus viverrinus. The sequence continues at coordinate 3,163,012 of NW_025927610.1, read as the reverse complement.
CGGGTTGAATGAAGGTGTGAACGCTGGTGAGAACACAGGGCAGGTGAGAGCACAGGGCGGGTGAGAACACAGGGTGGATGAGAACACAGGGTGGGTGTGAATGCAGGGCGGGTTGAATGCAGGTGTGAACACTGGTGAGAACACAGGGTGAGTGAGAACACAGGGTGCGTGAGAACACAGGGTGGGTGTGAATGCAGGGCGGGCTGAATGCAGGTGTGAACGCTGGTGAGAACACAGGGCAGGTGAGAACACAGGGTGGGTGAGAACACAGGGTGGGTGTGAATGCAGGGCGGGTTGAATGCAGGTGTGAATGCTGGTGAGAACACAGGGCAGGTGAGAACACAGGGTGGGTGAGAACACAGGGTGGGTGTGAATGCAGGGTGGGTTGAATGCAGGTGTGAATGCAGGTGAGAACACAGGGCAGGTGAGAACACAGGGCGGGTGAGAACACAGGGCGGGTGAGAACACTGGGTGGGTGTGAATGCAGGGCGGGCTGAATGCAGGTGTGAACGCTGGTGAGAACACAGGGCAGGTGAGAACACAGGGTGGGTGAGAACACTGGGTGGGTGTGAATGCAGGGTGGGTTGAATGCAGGTGTGAATGCAGGTGAGAACACAGGGCAGGTGAGAACACAGGGCAGGTGAGAACACAGGGCGGGTGAGAACACTGGGTGGGTGTGAATGCAGGGCGGGCTGAATGCAGGTGTGAACGCTGGTGAGAACACAGGGCAGGTGAGAACACAGGGTGGGTGAGAACACTGGGTGGGTGTGAATGCAGGGTGGGTTGAATGCAGGTGTGAATGCAGGTGAGAACACAGGGCAGGTGAGAACACAGGGCGGGTGAGAACACAGGGTGGGTGAGAACACTGGGTGGGTGTGAATGCAGGGCGGGCTGAATGCAGGTGTGAACGCTGGTGAGAACACAGGGCAGGTGAGAACACAGGGCAGGTGAGAACACAGGGTGTGTGAGAACACAGGGTGGGTGTGAATGCAGGGCGGGTGTGAACGCAGGTGTGAACACGGAGTGAGTGTGAATGCAGGGTGTGAACACATGTGTGGATGCAGCTGTGAACACAGGGTGGGTGAGAACACAGGGTGGGTGAGAACACAGGGTGGGTGTGAATGCAGGGCGGGCTGAATGCAGGTGTGAACGCTGGTGAGAACACAGGGCAGGTGAGAACACAGGGCAGGTGAGAACACAGGGTGTGTGAGAACACAGGGTGGGTGTGAACACAGGGTGGGTGTGAACACTGGTGAGAACACACGGCAGGTGAGAACACACGGCAGGTGAGAACACAGGGCAGGTGAGAACACAGGGCAGGTGAGAACACAGGGCAGGTGAGAACACTGGGTGGGTGTGAATGCAGGGCGGGTGTGAACGCAGGTGTGAACACGGAGTGAGTGTGAATGCAGGGTGTGAACACATGTGTGGATGCAGCTGTGAACACAGGGTGAGTGTGAACACAGGGCGGCTGTGAACACCGGGCAAGTGTTGAAGTGCAGCAGTCCTCGAGGAAGCATGCCTGCTTTGCTTCCTCGGTGCCTTTGGGGCTGCATCTTGCCTCCACTGCTTCGGGGGTGACAGGGGGGTGCTGGCCCAGTAGATACTCGTGCTAAATGGATGCGCCTCCTCTGAATGGTGGATTTAAAATTACGGTTCCGGCGTAAGTGGTGTGAAGTCAGACGTCGCTGTTTTGGCTCTGGGCCTCGCCGTTCATCGTTCCACGCTTTCCTTTCTACGTCTGCCCACACTTGGCTGCGGCTCGTCTGGCACTGGTTTCCTCAGACCTCGGAACTGTGTGCCCTTGGTGGTGTTTCTCCCACCGTCCCATTGGCTCACCGTCACTTTCTGTGTTTGTGTTATGCTAGATGCTTTGCACATTTTATTCCTCGGCCTAAAACAACCCAGCCGAAGAGGTGTTATTATTCCCACTTGAAACCAGTGGTCCCCACGGTCTTTAGGTAGATTAAAAAAAGCTGCTCAAGGTCACAGAGTTTTTAAGGGGAGGGATTAGGATTTGCACTCACATCTCTCTGACTCTGGAGCCCTTTCTCATGACCACAGGGCACAGCTCCTTTGGGCCTCGGGCCCGGTCTGGGGCAGGTGTCCCGGCACCCCTCCCCTCCCGTCTAGCCTGTGGTCATCCCGGGTGCCGTGGCCACTCCAGGTCACCCTCGCCGGATTATGGAGAGGCTGGGGTGGGGGGTGCCAGTTGGAGGAAAGCGGTGGGAGATGCAGAGGGAGGGGGCCCTTTGAGTGCTCCAGTAGGGGCGAGTGACTCCCTGGGGGCAGACAGAAGGGGAGAGAGACCTTGGATCTCTCACCCTTCCCCACGGGAGAAGCACGGGTAAGCGGACCGGTCACACGGCGAAATGGAAGGTGTCAGGGGGGCCCTGTTTACCGGAGGGTCGGGTGGGGCCTCTCTCTGGTCCTTCCCTCCCCGTGCGGCAGTGGTCTGGGTAAGGGGACTTCGGGCCCGTGGGAACCGGAGTCCCGCCTTCCCCGTCCCCGCCACAGGTGATGGCAAGGTGTCCACCTGCTCGCGCTCGTCCCGTCTCCTGGGCCCTTGGGCGTGCCGCTCACGGCACTCAGCATGGTCACGGTTTGTACCGTCGCTCTGTTCTGTCGGCACCATTCCGTGGTGGTGTTCCTGTTTTCTGTTTGCGCTGAACTGACACCGAGCCTGCTTCCACTCCTCCCCCCACAGTCTGTCCAGCCCCTCTTTCCTCAAGGTTGGTGTCTCATGGTTCCTTCCAGAAGGACTCTGGGGACCGTGCGCCAGGGGTCACCGCGTGTCTGAAAGTGGCCTGGTGCTGGAGAGACAGTCATCTCTGGTTTGCTTTTTTCCCGGAAGAATTTGGAGACAGCTCCTCCGTCGTCTGTAACACTGAGTTGTTTCTCTGGTGCCAGCCTGTTTCTTTCAAGGTGACTCTATCACGCTTTCTTTTCCTTTCTGGCTTGGCTGTCCCAAGCGCCTGGAGCCTCGAGTCTAGGTGTTGATCGATCCGGGTCAGTTTTCCCCAGGGAACAGTGCGTCCTTCCAAATCTTTCTTTGTTCAGTGACATTTTCTCTGATTTAAAAAACATACTGGAGGGGCGCCTGGGTGGCGCAGTCGGTTAAGCGTCCGACTTCAGCTCAGGTCATGATCTCTCGGTCCGTGAGTTCGAGCCCCGCGTCAGGCTCTGGGCTGACGGCTCAGAGCCTGGAGCCTGTTTCCGATTCTGTGTCTCCCTCTCTCTCTGCCTCTCCCCCGTTCATGCTCTGTCTCTCTCTGTCCCAAAAATAAATAAACGTTGAAAAATAAAATAAAATAAAATAAAAACCTACTGGAATTCACACTTTGTCCTGCGTTTTCCTGCGGGCTCTCAGCGGGTCGCAGGTAAGGGTCAGTGGCCCCGCCCCAGCCCCGCCCCCCGCGTCTCTTCCTTCCCTTCCCCGCTCGCTCGCTCGCTCGCTCGTTTGTGTGGTTCCTGCCAGGGCCCGTCCTTCCCCGCTCCCTCCGATGTGCCCGCGTGTGAACCCACAGGTCAGGGGTGGCACGCGAGAAAGTTGCGTTTTGGTCTTTCTCCTCCCTCCCGAGATCTGTCTGCTCACTTTTCGTCTCCTTCCGTTGTCCCCTTTCGGGGGCCGGGCATTTCCGTCCCAAACTTGATTCATCTCACGAAGGCCACTCGTTCTGCAAGTCGGCTGGTTTTCACAGAGAAGCGTTCGCTCGAATTTTCTCTCTTCGGGGCAACATTTGGCGGGTAAGTGGGTAAGTGTTGTGGCGCTAGTCTTTCTTCTCTCCCCTCTCCGCCTCTGCCCCAGGCTGGCCTGCAGCGTCTTGGGCTAGAGTCTGTCCGGTCCCCACGCGTCTGAGCGGGGGACGCCCGGTGTCTGGAGGCAGAGGCCGGACGCAAAGCGGCTGCCAAGGTCTGGGCCGTGGCCACCACCTAGCGCTCGGGCTGAGGACCCGGACCCGGGAGGCTCCAAGGAGAGGGTGCCCACCGCGGCCGCGGCCGCCCACTGAGACCCCTCGCCCTCCAAGACCCAGCCCTGCGGACGCCCCTCCCCGTGGGACGGGGGCGGGGAGGGCCCCTAAGTCCAGTTTGGTCCCGGTTCCGAGGCGGCCGGAGCCGGTGGCCCGAGCCGCAGCAAGAAGGGCCTGGGGTCACAGGGAGGTGACTGGGTCCAAAGGGACCTCGCGGTCGGACCCGGTAGCGACGACCGCCCGCCCTGGGGCCACCGTGGCGGACCTGAGCCGAGACCCCGGCCTGCCCCCCCACCCCCCAGTGAAGACGGGCTGGTGGGAGAGGCACG